>NW_027361761.1:11582500-12325000 GCF_039654945.1 Dendrobates tinctorius | reverse complement strand
GTACCTCAGAACACAGAAGTGTATTGGTAAGAAATGTAAACAGACAAGCAACATTTGTAAACTCTATTTTGTAGCATTATGTACCACCAAAATGTGACAAAAAGCAGAGCACGTAATACTCTATGGATAAGTAATATAATCTAGAAATATTTTTCAACACTTTTTGTAAGTTTTACATACCATCGTAATGCAACGATAACTGTGTTAAACTCTGTAGATAAGTCATTGGATCCATAAAAAATTTTGAATGTAAATATTTTGAAAGTGTACTTTATATACTTATACACTCATAAAAGATTTGCAGAAAGCTCAAAGCCAGTTAAAAAATTATAAGGAGGGTCATCCACAGACACCTGAAAGGCAACAACTGCCAGGCCTCATTCAAATGTTTTAAAAGTGTACTTGCTGTACTCCAACACTCATAAAGGCTTTGCACAAAGTCCTAAGCCAGTACATATTTATAGTAATCTACAGTAATCTTATTTAGGAGTACACTTCTTCTCCTTCCTCTTGAGATTGGGGGGATTACCTCCATCTGCTATCTGGAGCCAGATTCCCAGGTACCTGGGCTGGAAGTGACCCGGTTTCAGGTAGGACAAGAGCCTCTGACATACAGTAATGGGCAACAGTCCCCTGTGTCACCTGCACCATCGACTGCTCACGCATCAGAGGTGGAGAACCCCAAGGACAGTAAGATCTCTTGTGGGTGATAGCAGCCCTGTCTCAAGCCGCCTCAAGAAGCCTCTCCCAGGCCCGTGTATTCCACATGAAGGGTTTATCATGAACCTGCCACCTCTGCTGTTGCACCAGCTTCTTCTGGCACCGATAGTCCTCCGATATTTTCCGCTGACTAAGCATGTCACACTGTATGGGTGACTTTTTGAATACAGTAAAAAATGTTAACACTTTTTTGGAGTGTTATAAATCACAGAAATGTATCCCAGACCACATAATACTGTACAGCTGAGAAATGCAATTTTACAAAATTTTAACGCTTTTAATCAGTTTTATAGGTCATAAAAATGTACTTAGACCACGTAATATTGTATGGCTGAGAAACGGAACCATGCAAAATTTGAAAAATCTTTTTTTCAGTTTTATAGGTCACAAAAATGTACCCAGACCATGCAGTACTGTACAGCTGAGAAATGTAACCCTACAACATTTTTTTAACATTTTTTTCAGTTTTATAAAACACAGGAAAAAATCCCCCAGACCACAGAATAGTGTACAGATGAAAAGTTTAATCCAGACAATTTTTTATGCTTTTTTTGTAGTGTTAGATAATATTACAGAAATTTACCCCACACGGAATAGTGCATGGGTGAGAAACGTAATCAGATAATTTTTGTAACATTTTTTTGGAGTGCTAGATATCACAGAAAAGGATCAAAATATATCCCAGCTTTTCAGTCCCCCCCCCAAAAAAAAAAAAGCTGCAGCTATATATTTGCAGATTGTGCAGCCCTAATCCCTAATCCCAGACTGGATTCTGTCACTCTCCCTGCTATTGCAACTCTCTCTCCCTCCCGAGACTAAATGCTGAATGCATATGGTACAAACAGAGAAGCAAATGATTAACCTTTAGAAGGGCTGCTAGTATGATGGCTCTGCTTCTGTGCCAGAATCAACACTACAGGCCTCTGATTCATTATACTGTGCACACACAGGCCTAGACAAGCACTCTCTCCCTCCAATACGAAGTGTCACAGAGCTGTGCAATGGCATCAGTGTGCTGAGCCGGGCGGCGCCTGTTCTTTCATAAGGGCTCATACTCACTTGCGAGAGTCTCTCGCATGAGAACCTGGCGCTGCCTCTGGCACTCGGACCGGAGCATGCAGTTGCATAGAAATACATGAATTTTATTTAAATTTATTCTTTCTTCACCGCTCAATGGTATAAAAATCTGTGAGGCACATGTGGTGTCAATATGATCACTGCACCCCTAGATGAATTAATTTTGGAGTGTACTTTGTAAAATGAGTTCACATATAGGGGGTTTCTGCTGTTCTGGAACCTTAGGGGCTCTACCAATGTGACATGGCAACCTCAAACCATTCCTACAAAACCTGAACTCCAATATGGTGCCTCTTCCCTTCTGAGCTTTGCTCTGTGCCTCAAAAGTAGTATTCCCCCCACATATAGGGTATTGGTGTATTCAGTAGAAAATGTACTACAAATTATATGGTGCATGATCTCCTGTTACCATAATAAAAATACAGAATTTTGGGGCTAAAATATCATTTTTGTGAGGAAAATGTGATTTTATTATTTTCACACCTCAACATTATAAACTTCTCCGAAGCACCTGGGAGTTCAAGATGCTCACCGTGCATCAAAATATATTACTTGAGGGGTCTAGTTTTCAAAATGTGAACACTTGTTGGGGGTTTCTACTGTTTAGGCACATCAAGGGCTCTCCAACTGGGACATGATGTCTGCAAATGATTCCAGGAAATGTTATATTCAAAAAGCCAAATGACGCTCCTTCCCTTATGAGCCCTGCCATGCGCCCAAACAGTAGTTTTCCCCCTCATATCAGGTATCGGCGTACTCAGGAGAAATTGCACTACAAATTGTATTGTGCAATTTCTCCTGTTACCATTATGAAATGGTAACAATGCAATACAATATTTTTTGCTAAAAACATATTTGTGTGGAAAATTTGATTTTTTCATTTTTACGGCTCAACGCTATAAACTTCTGTGCTCAGCCCACATCTAGATCAGTTCTCTGAGGGGTTTAGTTATCAAAATGAAGTCGCGTATGTGGGATTTTCCCTATTTAGGCACATCGGGGGCTCTCCAAACGCAGCATGGCATCCGCCAATTGTTCCAGCAAATTTTGTATTTAAAAAGACAAATAGCGCTCCTTCCCTTCTGAGCTCAGCAGTGTGCCCAAACAATGGTTTTCTCCCTCCTATAGGATATTGGCATTCTCAGAAGAAATTAAACAACAAATTTTAGGGACCAATTTTTTACCTGTTCTCTTGTCAAAATATAAAAATTTGGATCTGAAATCAATTTTTTGTGGAAAAAAGTTAAATGTTCATTAAGTTATTTATATTTACATTCCTGTGAAGGACCTAAAGGGGTAATAAACTTCTTGAATGTGGTTTTGAGCACCTTCAGGGGCACAAAGACGGGTGCAGTTTTTAAAATGGTGTCACATTTGGGCATCTTCTATCATATAGACCTCACAAAGTGACTTCAAATGTGAGGTGATCCCTAAAAAAATTGTTTTGTAAATTTTGCTGGAAAAATGAAAAATCACTGGTCAAATTTTAACCCTTATAACTTCCTAACAAAAATAAATTTGGGTCCCAAAATTGTGCTGATGTAAAGTAAACATGTGGGAAATGTTATTTATTACCTATTCTCAGTGGATAGCACTGCAGCCTTGCAGCGCTGGAGTCCTGGGTTCGAATCCCACCAAGGACAACATCTGCAAGGAGTTTGTATGTCCTCCCCGTGTTTGCGTGGGTTTCCTCCGGGTTCTCTGGTTTCCTCCCACATTCCAAAGACAATACTGATAAGGAATTTAGATTGTGAGCCCCATCGGGGACAGTGATGATAATGTGTGCAAACTGTAAAGCGCTGTGGAATATGTTAGAGCTATATAAACATAAAGATTATTATTATTTTGTGTGACATATCTCTGTAATTTAAGGGCTTGAAAATTCAAAATGGGAAATAGGGAAATTTTCAAATTTTCGCCAAATTTCCTTTTTTTTCCCACAAATAAACGCAAGCCATACCAAAGATAATGAGTGAAAACATTAGAATTGAGCATAAATGCGCCATTATTGATTAAGAAGCCTTTTGGGTCTTACTTTGTGCAGCGCAAAGGGTTCAGCGGATACTTTTCCAGATGCAGTCTCCGGTCTTCTCTCCTCACATGGTGAAACCGCTGCTTTTAATTAAACCCTTGGAGAATAATTAAACCATACGATTACAACACATGTAGATACTAAAAACTTGGAAAGCCTACTTTAACTCACAACAACAAATTCTAGAAAACTCTACCAGTGATAACAGAAACGTTTCACAGTGATTTTGAGCAGTTTAACCCTTTATGCGCTCAGCAAACTTCTTAATTTTTATTTGCTACATTCCAGACAATGAAACAGCACAGAAAGAGGACTTAAAAATCCTCCAATAATAGAAAACAGCAAAAGAGCAAAAAGGTTTACCCATCCAGACCTCCAGACAAATGCACTATCAGGATGCAGTGGACCCATATAGTTAAGATGGCGACACAGGTGCAAGAATACCAATGAAACAACCGCTCACAGCCTACCAATACATGGAGGGGGCGGATGCCTGGTATGTTAATGCACGGCAACCGCCCCCTCCATGTATTGGTAGGCTGTGAGCGGTTGTTTCATCGGTATTCTTGCACCTGTGTTGCCATCTTAACTATATGGGTCCACTGCTTCCTGCATTTGTCTGGAGGTCTGGACGGGTAAACCTTTTTGCTATTTTGCTGTTTTCTACATTCCAGACAACTAAGACTTTTTTTTCTATTGAGGTGTAGGAAGGTTTATGTTTCTTACAATTCAGTATTCAAATAAAAAAAAATAAGAACGCACAACATGCTAAGTATTTTCTGCTAGAAATGACAATGCTTATTTTCATACCTTTAGTTCAGTCAAAAGTAAAAAAATGGAGAATGTTTACATTTTTTTTTTACATTTTATTTATCTTGCTTTTTCTTCCTTTGCGTTCATTTATTTTTGTAAATGCATTCGAATATTGATGAATATAAATGATGGCTGTATATTGCATATACTCCACAATATATGGAGAAGAAATCCTAAAATGGATTTCATGTTTTTCCCTTTAATTTTTTTAATGCTATACTTTCTAAGATTATATTGCACATTAAATTTATACACCTTATGGCTCTGATTGGGTTATGAAAATATATTTTTATAAGGGAAATTTCCAGGTAAGGCTAGTTTCACAATAGCACATGGAGGAGCTGCAGAGGGATGCGGACTTCCTCTGTGAAGCTCCGCCCACTATCACACCTCCTCCGTTCAGCTTCGCCTATGTCGGCATGCGGCCTGCGTACCCTATCTTTAGCATTGAGTATGCAGGCCATGCCGATGTATGCAGATGCCTCCGCATGCATCGTTTTGACAGTGCGGTGACCTGCGCCGAACGCAATGCGTTGCATTTTGTTGCGGTTGCTGCACCTTCAAAACGACGCATGCGGAAGCATCCGCATACTCGGCTTGGCCTGTGTACCCAATGCTAAAGATAGGGTACGCAGGCCGATGTACGCAGAGCTGAACGGAGGAGATGTGGCTGTGGGCGGAGCTTCATGGAGGAAGTCCGCATCCCTCCACAGCTTTGCCATACGCTAGTGTGAAACTAGCCTTGAACTGGTAAAGTGTCTTATGCTTATTGCACCTTCTGGGGAAAAGAGCATGACATAATGATTGGAGTATAAGTTATGCTCTTCCTCTCAGACCCATCAATGACTAGAATTCTACCACTTCATTGTTCCTTTAAAGGGAATCTGTCACCACTTTTTGGCATATCATGTAAAAATATCATTCAATTCTCTGTCAACTATGAATTATAACAATACTTTTGATACCCCTTGACCCCTCACCTTTGATCAATAGATACCGTTTATATTCCTCCCACGGTGTATGTAAATCTTCTCGGTCCAGTCCGTTGAGCGGGGCTTATTGTGCGTCTCTCCCCCCTCCTGTCTTGCTTTACACATTTCTTTCTTGTAAATCCTACGTTCGTGTACTGTTACCATATGTGCGCAATCAAATGGCCTTTCGCAAGTGGGCAGTATGCTTTTCCCAACGTTCTATGGCCCAGAAGTATTGCAATGCATGAAGGAACACACAATTTGCATCGCAATACTTCCGGGCCATAGAACGTAATGGTGTATGCTGGTGCATGCGCAATACTGATTTTATGCTTTGCTCACTGATGGCGCATGCGCAGTAACAGTACGCAAATGCAGGAATTACAAGAAAGAAATGCGTAAAGTAAGAGAGGAGGGGAGAGATGGACAATAAGCCCCACCCATTGGACCGAACTGAGCAGAATTACATACACCGCGGGAGGAATATAAACGGCATTGATTTATCAAAGGTGGGGAGTCAAGGGGTATCAAAAGTACTGTTATAATGGATAGGTGACACTGAATTGAATGATATTTTTACATGATATGCAAAAAAGTGGTGACAGATTCCCTTTAAATATAATAATATTCAACGGGTGGTCCAACATACAAAGTTATTTTTCTCCTAAATCCTTTTCTATTTAATGCCATCATCTAAACTAATTTCTAATATACTTGATTTAAAAATTTTCTCTCCTTCCCTAAATACACTATCTACCTGCTTTTCTATTTTTTCACATGCTTTCTTTTTAAATATGCTTCATTTGAGAATCTCAATGCATGCTGGATGCTGTGATACTCAAGCAAAGTATCATCAGGGAACAGAGGCAGAGGTCACTGCCGCAGCCTCTCTCCCCTCCCTCAAATGAAGTGTCATCAGTGATGTCGATTTCAGGGGCTGGGATAGTGTCTGTGCAATATGCGCTATGAGATGTGCACAATGACAGCACTCTCTCATTCTGTTACAGACTCAGATCATCAAAAATGAGCCAGAAAAGAGTACACTGTTAGTGTGTTTTCTATGACTATCCAGCATGGTGAGACCAGTGACGTTTCTTGCATCAGTAGAGCTGATTTCTGCATGCCATGTAGCCTTTGAAAACACACTAGCAGTGCTCATTAGTGCCAGCTCATTACTGCTGATTTGAGCCAGCAACCAAGAGTGCACTGTCACTGTGCACATCTCACAATACACATCATGTGTGGACTAACCCAGCCCCTGATAAGAGCGCCACTGATGATTTTTTTTTTTTTTTCAGTGACCACAGCCTCTGCCTCTGATGATACTTCATTTGAGTACCCCATCATGCACTGGAATTCTCTAATGAAGCATTAACAAAAAAAGGAAGTAGGAAGAAAAAAAAGAAAAACAATTAGAGTAGTTAGGGAACTGTAGTAAATGTTTACTTCAAGTATAATAGATAATTGCTTAGATCATGGCATTAAATACATATGAATTTAGGTGGAACATTGGTTTGAATGTTGGAACACTCATTAAACCTTTGTGGTGATTATTATGATAATTTGGAAACCACTATTTTCTTTCTGTAAACATTATTATAGCTTCACTTTTCCTCTAATAGCTGTTATTAATTAATCTCTTATCATGTCAACTTTCATGTAGAAGATTATCCTGACTCACTGTTAGGGATGGTGGAACGCACTAAATATTAAATAATAGAAAGTGCATTCGCCGCCCGGGGTCCATCGTGCATTAGGTGTTAAAACTGCTGCTAGACAATGGCAGATACGCTATATGGCGGTATAGCACACGCGGGTTATAACATCACCCGATGTGTGCTGGGCGTACTCTGTTGATTCACAGAGTCGCCAAAGGCATGAACATAAATGCCAAGCCTGTTGACCTCACAGGACTCAGCGGAGTGCACGCACGGTATGTGGTGACAGGACTGAACCCAAGACTCAGGGCAATGTCCGTCTAGACCTACCGTGCATGCGGCGTCGCTACCGTGGTACTGCTACAGCAGCACGGTGACTGAGCCAGCCGCAATGCGACAGTGCCCAAGAGAGGTGCACTGTCGGATGCTAGTACTGTGGAGGATGTGCCGTGTGGCCAGTAACTTGCCACTGACTGGCGCTGACTCTATAACTAGATCACTATACACAGGGCCGGCGTCAGCACCTGGCGCACTGGGGAAAGTTCCGGGGCCCTGGCGAGACGGGGGGCCCACTCACGCTGTCTGGGATACCCGCCGGCGCCACCATGCCCCCCATGTACCGACCCCATCCTGCACCCTCCCCGAGGGACCCACGCAGCCCCTTACAGCCATCAATGATCATCGCTTCAGCTGGAATCTTGTATGCTGCACAGGACCTGTGATGAGGTCACAGGAGGGGAGGAGTCAAGGGTCACATGATCAGGGTGACTGCAGGACTCTGCTGTGCTGGTCGTGTCATTATGGTGCTGGTCTGGATGAGGTAAAGTTTCTGTGTGGGGTCAGGAGGGGTTTACAAGGTGGATGTAGCAGAGTCGTGTGTGTATGAGGTGTACCGAGCGGAGCCATGTGTGTACGAGGTGTATGGAGCAGAGCCGTGTGCGTAAGAGGTGTACGGAGAGGAGCTGTGTGTGTACGAGGTTTACGGAGAGGAGCCGTGTGTACGAGGTGTAAAGAGTGGAGCCGCGTGTGTTCGAGGTGTAAGGAGCAGAGCCGCGTTTGTACGAGGTGTACCGGAGCAGAGCCATGTGTGTACGAGGTGTACCAGAGCAAAACCATGTGTGTACGAGGTGTACGGAGCTGAGACATGTGTGTACAAGGTGTACAGAGCAAAGCCGTGTGTGTACGAGGTGTACGGAGCGGAGCCATGTGTGTATGAGGTGTGCAGAGCCACATGTGTACGTGGTGTACGGAGTGGAGCCATGTGTGTACGAGGTGTACGGAACGGAGCACTGTGTGTACGGAGCTGAGCTGTGTGTTAATGGAGCGGAGTAGAGCCAGGGGTGTACAAGGTGTACAGAGCGGAGACATGTGTTTACGAGGCAGGCAAAGCGGAGACGTGCATGTATGAGGTGTATGGTGGGGAGCATTTATACCTCCCGAGTCCCAACCATCCCGGATCCAGTGAGACAGTCCCGATTTTGAGAGACTGCCCCAGCCGGGAGCTTACTTTTCCTGCGGACAAAGGAGTACACAGCGGAGCCTCAAGGAGCACTTTAAAACTCGCACATAACGTTCTACCAGAAGTGACGTGCTGGAATCTGACCAGAAATAAGGTAATTTTGGGAGGATATTGTAACGGAATCATGGAGGCACTTCAGGGAATGCTTCAGAAGATCCATCACCGTGTCCTCCTCTGACAGAGAGGACAGCGGGATCACCTTGGAATCGGGGATGTCGGCCATGTGAGCGGATCATGATATGTCCTGCACTAGGAGGCTCAGGTGGGCACTACAATGGGAGCCGGGCTGCTATGGTATCTTTATAGAATATTTCTTTCTTTGTTTCTTTTTCTCTCTCTCTGTTCTTTCTCTCTAATCTTTTCTCTCTGTTCTTTCTTTCTCTGTTCTCTTTCTTTCCCCTCTTTCTTTCTTTCCTTCTTTCTTTCTGTCTCTGTTCTTTCTCTCTCTCTGTCTGTTCTCTCTTTCCACTCTTTCTTTCTCTCTCTGTTTTCTTTCTTTATTTATTTCCCCTCTTTCTTTCTTTCTCCTTTCTTTCCCCTCTTTCTTTCTCTCTGTTCTTCCCCTCTTTCTTGTTCTCTCTACATCTCTGTTCTTTCTTTCTTTCTTTCTTTCTCTCCCCTCATTTTTTTCTCTCTCTCTCCCTGTTCTTTTTTTCTGTCCACTCTTTTTCTCCCTCTGTTCTTTCTTCCTCTGTTCTCTCTCCGTTCTTTCTTTCCCCCGTTTCTTTCTCTCTCCCTCTCAGTTCTCTTTTCCCCTCTTTCTTTCTTTCTTTCTTTCTTTCTTTCTTTCTTTCTTTCTCTCTCTGTTCTTTTTTTCTGTCCACTCTTTCTTTCTCTGTTCTTTTTCTTTCTTTCTTTCCTTTTTCTCTCTCTGTTCTTTCTTTCTCCGTTCTTTCTTTCCCCTCTTTCTTTCTCACTCCCTCTCTGTTCTTTTTTCTCCTCTTTCTTTCTTTCTTTCTCTCTCTCTCTGTTCCTTTTTTCTGTCCACTCTTTCTTTCTCTGTTCTTTTCCTTTCTTTCCTTTTTCCTTCTCTCTGTTCTTTCTTTCCCCTCTTTCTTTCTCTCTTTGTTCTTTCTTTCTTTACCCTCTTTCTTTCTCTTTGTTCTTTCTTTCTCTTTCTCTCTGTTCTCTCTCTTTCTCTCTCTGTTCTTTATTTTCTTTCTTTCTCTCTGTTCTTTCTTTCATTCTCTCTGTTTCTTTCTCTCTCTGTTCTTCCTTTCTTCTCTGTTCTTTATTTCCCCTCTTTCTTTCTTTCTCTCTGTTCGTTTTTATCTCTTTCTGTTCTCTCTCTATTCTTTCTTTCTCTCTTCTTTTTTCATGCGTACTGTGAGACTGGAGTGCTCCGGGAGTTGAACCCTCAGGACCGTGACAACGAACCTCCCTCCGGCGAGCTGGCCAAGTGTACCACCCACTATACAGGGAGCGTTAGGGGCAGGCCCAGGGGAGACTACTGCTGCGGAAGCTGATACCTGGGAACAGCCGGAGGGAAACACAGATGGGGAATGTATTGGCGGGCAGAGGGGAGATGGAGACGATCACAGGGGAGACTGCTGCAACCGCAGGAACGGAGGTAGACGGCAAAGGAGTAGGCA
The DNA here is from genome assembly GCF_039654945.1 of Dendrobates tinctorius. Taxonomy (NCBI): domain Eukaryota; kingdom Metazoa; phylum Chordata; class Amphibia; order Anura; family Dendrobatidae; genus Dendrobates; species Dendrobates tinctorius. Next base: position 12,314,618 of record NW_027361761.1, on the reverse strand, counting down.
GAAATGGGCTCTGGGGGAGACACTGGAACCGGCGGACCCAAGCTGGAACGGACCGGACGTAGAAGGGAACACAGGGAGGTCACAAGTGGGGAGCAAGTGGAGGACCAGGAAGGGTACAAAGCGCAGGGACAGAGGAAATGCAGGAGAGCGTGGACCCGAGATCAAGAGTGAACCACAATTGATTGTCAGGCTCAGAACATGGGGTGAGGCTGCTTGATATAGGGCACGCTGTAGGACTTCCGGGTCAGGGTGCACCAGTATCAAGGAGGCCAAGGGATAGGGAGACTCAGTCTGGGAGAGGCATGCCTTGATGTGCGCCTGCCTAACTGACAGGGGACAGAGACCAGCCGCAGGACAGGAAGGGAGGACGCTGATTGACAGGCACCCGCAGTATGGGCGGGCGGAGAGAGTCCTGGGTGGCACGGAGACATGGGAGACGGCAGGAGCCGTCGGCACTGTGACAGGAGGAGCTGCGGCAGAGGCGGCTAGAGCAGCGGCTACAGGAGCCTGACGGAGAGCGGGAACCGTGGAACGGGAGGTAGGCATGACAGTAGTCCCCTCCTTACGCCCCCTCTTCTTAAGACCGGAAAGGAATTTGGCTAAAATACGAGGAGCCTGGATGTTTTCCTGGGGCTCCCTAGATCTTTCCTCAGGACCGAAACCTTTCCAATCGATTAGGAAGAGTCTTACCTCTAGATCTTTTCATAGCAAGAATGTCTTTAACTTCAAAGACATCCTGTGCGGACACAGGCGGGGCGAGCATCCAGTGGAAGGATGAAAGCGGTTAAGAATGATAGGCTTTAAGAGGGAAGCATGAAAGGAATTAGGAATCCGTAGCGAGGCGGGAAGTTTTAACTTGTAGGCCACATCATTGATACGAGCTAAGACCTCAAACGGACCTATGCACTGAGGACCTAGTTTATACGAGGGTTGCTTCATATGGACAAATTTTGAAGACAGCCATACTTTATCTCCAGGTTGGTACAGAGGAGAATCCAGGCGTTTTTTATTGGCATGTCTCTTGATCCTTGAGCTCGTTCAAGCGCGGTTTTGGTCTCCTGCCAGACCCTGGAGACCTCCTTGGTCAGAAGATCGGCTGCCGGCACACCCGAGACAAGAGGTACCGGCAGAGGAACACCAGGATGTTGCCCGTAGACAATAAAGAAGGGTGACTTGGAGGAGGATTCACTGGTGTGGTTATTGTAGGTGAATTCGGCCCACGGGAGCAAGCTGGACCAGTCGTTCTGGTGGGCATTGGAAAAATGCCAGAGATAGGTCACAAGGAACTGATTTGTACATTCTGCCTGACCGTTGGTCTGGGGATGGTAGGAAGAGGAGAAGTCCAACATTACTTCTATCATTCTGCACAGCGCTCTCCAAAACCGCAAGGTGAACTGAACCCCTCTGTTGGAAACAATGTGCTTGGGGAAGCCGTGAATCCGGAAAACATGAGTGACGAAGATCCTCGCCAACTCGAGAGCAGAGGGTAAACCTGGCAGAGCAATAAAATGGGTCATCTTGGAAAATTGATCCACCACGACCAAGATGACGGTGTTGCCTGAAGACCGAGGCAGATCAGGAATAAAGTCCATTGTGACTACCAGAGGGTAGGTGTTAAGGGACTTTGTTTCTGGCACACGACTGGCAGGAGGCGATAAAACTTTGGACATCTTGAGGAACAGATGGCCATCAATAGAAACGAGAGATGAGAAGGAGCGTTTTCTTGAGGCCCACATGGCCGGCTAGCTTGGAGGCATGACCCCAGCATAACACTCGCTTCCTCTCGCTTTCTTGCACAAAGGTCTTACCCAGTGGCAACTAAGTCAAGCTAATGGGAGCGACCACGATGACTTTACTGGGGTCTACACTGTGTGATGGCTCTTCCTCATTATCGGAGACCAGAAAGGACCTAGATAATGCATCTGCTTTGAGATTCTTGTCACCGGGATGGAAATGAAGCTCAAAATCGAACCGGGCAAAGAATAGCGACCACCTAGCTTGCCGGGTATTAAGTCTCTGTGCTGACTGGATGTATGCCAGGTTCTTGTGGTCAATGTAGATTTTAAATGGATGCACAGCTCCCTCCAGAAGATACTGCGACTCTTCCAAGGCCAATTTGATGGCGAGCAGCTCCTTGTCACCAATGGCGTAATTTCTCTCTGCGGTGGAGAACATCTTAGAGAAGAAACTGCAGGTGACCAGTCGACCGGAGGAAGATTTCTGGGAAAGAACCGCCCTGGCTCCGATGGCAGATGTATCTACCTCGAGGATAAAGGGTTTGTTGACTTCAGGACGATGGAGTACGGGCGCTGTAGCGAAAGATTGTCTCAAGGTTTGAAAGGCATTTTCGGCTTCCGGGGACCAGAGGTTAGGGTTAGCTCCCTTACGGGTTAAGGCTGAGATAGGAGCAGTTAAAGTAGAAAAGTGTGGGATAAACTGCCGGTAGTAATTAGCGAACCCAAGGAGTAGCTGGATCGCCTTGATTCCCTGGGGACGCGGCCATTTGAGCACAACGGACACTTTTCCAGGGTCCATACGTAGGCCAGAGTCAGAAATGATATAACCCAAGAACGGCAGGGAGGACTGCTCGAAGGCGCACTTGTCGAGTTTGGCATAGAGATAATGTTCTCTCAAACGTAGTAAGACTTGGCGGACGTCTTTTCTGTGGGTAGCCAGGTCCGAGGAAAACATAAGGATGTCAACCAAATACACCACTACACAGGAGTAGAGAAGATCTCGAAACACGTCGTTAATGAACTCCTGGAACACTGCGGGAGTAGTGCACAAGCCGACGGGCATGACTAAATATTCATAGTGGCTGTCTCGGGTATTGAAAGCGGTCTTCCACTCATCTCTGGAACGAATGCGGATTAGATTATAGGCCCCTCGGAGATCCAATTTCGTGAAGACCCGTGCTCCCCGTAGACGGTCGAACAGCTTGGTTATGAGTGACAGCGGATATTTGTTTTTGATGGTGATATCATTGAGACTCCAGTAGTCAATGCAGGGACGGAGGGATCCATCCTTCTTCTTGACGAAAAAGAGATCTGCTCCTGCAGGCGAGGATGACTTGTGAATAAAGCCTCTGGCCAGGTTTTCTTGGATATATTCGGTCATGGCCTGAGTCTCGGAGGGGGATGGTGGATAGATCCGACCACGGGGTGGAGTAGAACTGGGAACAAGGTCGATTGGGCAATCATAGGGCCGATGCGGGGGCAGGACCTCCGCCTCCTTTTTGTTAAAGACGTCAGAGAAAGCCCAATAGGCCGAAGGTAAATAAGTAGAGACTGAAGTGGGAGGCGAGGAATTCTTTGGCTGGACGGAAAGCAGACATTTGTCTTGACATGACTGTCCCCAACGCAGGATATCACCGGAGCGCCAGTCCAAGATAGGCTCGTGGGTTCTCAACCAGGGAAGGCCCAAGAAGATGGTATGAGATAAGGAGGGCAGCACATAAAAGATTATCTTCTCGCGGTGTAAGGCTCCAATCTGAAGTTCCACCTCTTCGGTGACCAGAGTAACGGACATCAGCAAGGTTCGACCGTCGACCGAAGCAATCTGCTGAGGAGTCTCCAGGGATCGGACAGGGATACGAAGTCTCTTAACCTCCTCGAACTGAATAAAGTTGCCAGCTGCACCCGAATCAATGTAAGCCCACTCAGAAGAACGTTTGGAGCCTATATGCAAAAAGACGAAGAATCAAGGGTAGAGAGGAATCACAATTACCTAGGGAGACCTCTCTTACCTGTCCTAGGTGGAGGCATTTACAGGGCGTATAGGACAGGAGCGAAGGAAGTGGGATGCACTCCCATAAGCAGAGCCTCTGTTCGACCCTCTCTCTCCAGTGCTCCTCCACCGGCTTGAGACGATCCACTTGCATGGGTTCCGGTGCAGGGGCCACAGAAGCCGACACTGGGTGGGAGCGGGGCAGACTATGGGCGGCCGTAAGAAAGCAAGAAGGTCTTCTCTCTCTAGCTACCTCTCAGGATCGCTCCTGAAAGCGTAGGTCGATGCGGGTGGCCATGGAGATCAGATCCTCCAGGGAGGTTGGAGTATCTCGACCGGCCAACTCGTCCTTGATTCAACCAGAGGGTCCCCGCCAAAAGGCTCCCACCAAGGCCTCATTGCTCCAACCCAACTCTGAGGACAGGGTGTGAAACCAAATGGCGTACTGACCTGCCAAGGGCGTGCCCTGGTGGAGATTAAAAAGCACCTCGGTAGTAGAGACCAAGCGACCTGGTTCATCGAACACCTTACGAAAGGTGTCCAAAAAAATGGGGAGTTGGAAGACAATGGGGTCGTCCTGTTCCCAGAGAGGGTTTACCCAAGCTAGGGCCTCAACCTCTAAGTGGGACACAACAAAGGCAACCTTGGGACGGTCAGTGGAATACTGCTGAGGTGATAGCACGAAGTGTAGCTGACATTGATTTAGGAACCCCTGCACAATTTGGGATCGCCATTATACCATTGGGGTTTCGCCAAACGGGGTGGTGGGTGGGGGGTTGCAGCCTGGGCTGGAGCAGAAGCCATGGTCTGGAGTGCCAGGAGGCAGTTATGCACTGAAGCCATGTAATTTAAAATATGGGCCTGAGTGTCGCACTGCTGTGTGAGCTCCTGCTGGAGACCCGCCATCTGGGGAGCGCTTGCAGGGTCAGAGGCCTGTAAGCATGACAGACGGGATTCCATGGATTTGAGGAAGAACATTATCCTCGTCTGATTCTCCCGTATGAACAGGAGTTCCTTTTGAGTTGGGGTCGAGGTACCAGCGGGGTCCATGGCCTGACAATACTGTGAGACTGGAGTGCTCCAGGAGTTGAACCCTCAGGACCGTGACGACGAACCTCCCTCGGGCGAGCTGGCCAGGTGTACCACCCCCTATACAGGGAGCGTTAGGGGCAGGCCCAGGGGAGACTATCGCCGTGGAAGCTGATACCTGGGAACAGCCAGAGGGAAACACAGGCGAGGAACGTACTGGCGGGCGGAGAGGAGATGGAGACGACCACAGGGGAGACTGCTGCAACCGCGGGAATGGAGGTAGACGGCAAAGGAGTAGGCAGGAACGGGCTCTGGGGGAGACGCTGGATCCAGCGGACCCAAGCTGGAATGGACCAGACCTAGAAGGGAACACAGGGAGGTCACAAGTGGGGAACAAGCGGAGGACCAGGAAGGGTACAAAGCGCAGAGACAGAGGAAACGCAGGAGAGCGTGGACCCGAGATCAAGCGTGAACCACAATTGATTGTCTGTCTCAGAGCATGAGGTGACGCTGCAGGCCAAGGGATAGGGTGACTCAGTCTGGGAGAGGCATGCCTTGATGTGCGCCTGCGTACCTGACAGGGGACAGAGACCGGCCCCAGGAAAGGAAGGGATGACGCTGATTGACAGGCACCTGCAGTAGGGGCGGGCCGAGAGAGCCGGGAGCGCCGAGGAGCCCTGGGCAGTGAGATGGCAGGAACCACCGGCGCTGTGACAGGAGGAGCTGCAGCAGAGGCGGCTAGAGCAGCGGCCGCAGGAGCCCGAGGGAGAGCGGGAGCCGTGGAACGGGAGGTAGGCGTGACACGTACACTACTAATCAATAGCCTCTTTCACATGAGCGTGTTTTGTCACAGAGCGAGTGTCCATGTGGATCACATGCATGTCCATGTGATCCACACAGAGACAAGTCTGTTTTTGGCCGGCACTACGGATGTTACATGGCATGAATCGTGGTATGTGTTAAAGGGGGGGACTCTTTCGCCCGGGGCCCTCAAAAACCTGGAGCCGGCCCTGCCTATACATACTCATAATATCAGAGGGAGGGGAATCTTAATGAGTCATTTGCAGTCCATACATCCATTACCATTCACACAGTAGCAATTAGAGTCTATACTAGCGCATGGCCGAGCGGCCATGCAGACCTTTTATAGCCGTGCGCTTCCGGGACCTTCCAGATCTCTGAGATGGACCAATCAGATCAGGAGAAGGACCTGAGCATGTGACTCCCGATCTCCAATGGAAGATCATCTCGTGAGCATGCCCAGTAGCGTGACGAGAGGGGAGGCTGGGGAGGCTTGCTGCAGGACAGTCTGCGCTGCTATTGCTGACCCAGAGGTGGCAGCAACAACCAATCCTACAGAGCTGGTCTGAGCAGAGCGTCTGGGACGCCGAGATTGCTGTGCAGGCTCCTGAGCGGTCGGTGAAGAATGGGACACCACTGGGTGCAAGGCTCTGGATTCCTGCTGTGCAGCTGCAGGAACCCAACGCTTAACACTCACCTTTTACCTGTGTAATTGTGCACAGATTTTATCTGATCTGCAGCAAATTTGTACATATGCAATTTATAGGAATTTCTTATAAACATCCTGAAAATAAAGACACATCATTTACATATTAAAGTGCTTTGTCTTTCAATGCCTTAATAATCCTTTTACATTTTCAAGATTATTGGGAACTGGAGTTAGTAGGAACATGAATTTGACAATAATCTTTAATTCTAATGTTGCTGTCGATCACCTTAAACACTGAGTGATGCACTTGTTCTCCGCATGCAATAGACAATAAAAATCAGTGTTCTTGGCAGTGCACATTTCCCATTTAAGCAGGAATTGCGCTGCCAAGAACAATGGCGATCTGTGAGTGCTGACTGATCTATCATTCAGTGCGCATCTTTATTTTTTGGTCTGCCTGTGTAAAAACACTACTAATGACCACCGATCAGTCATCTAATTTAACAGATTGGGTGGTATAATCGCACGCTTAAAGGGAATCTGTCACCCCTTTTTTCGAATATGAGCTGCCGGCACCGACATCAGGGGCTTATCTACAGTATTCTGTAATGCTGTAGATAAGCCCCAATGTAACCTGAAAAATAAGAAAAACAAGTTAGATTATACTCACTGGGGGGGCAGTACGATCCAATGGGTATCGCGGACCGGTCTGGCACCTCCAATCATCATACGATGCCGTCCTCTTCTTTCCTTCCTGTTGAGGGCAGAGCAGAATACTGCAGTACTCTCTGACCTTTCCAGGCACCTGCAAACTGCAGGACTCTGCTCTGCAGAGCCGTGTGCCTGCGCAGGAGCCACGACAGGCAGCAAAGAAGAGAACGGCATCGTATGAAGATGAGAGGCGCTGGACCAGATCGCGACACCCAGCGGACCGCACCGCACCCTCCAGTGCTTTTTCTTCTCTTTCAGGTTTCATCGGGGCTTATCTACAGCATTACAGAATGCTGTAGATAAGCCCTTGATGGCGGTGCCGGCAGCTCATATTCAAACTAAGGTGTGACAGATTCCCTTTAAGTCTCATTCAGACACTTGTGATTCAGAAACATGTTCTGTCATTTGCTTTTTTTTTACAAATAGAACACTTTTTCCTTATAGTCTGTGACTGGTCACAAGTCTGGATCATTTTAAGGAAAGAGTGTCAAGGAGTTATGTCCGATTTTGATCCACGTATAAGTATATGGGTCCTGGAAAATTATGGAGAGCAGCCAGATACTATCCATGTAAAATCCATGATATTACCATTTTTTTAATTGCAACGGGTAGGAGAAACATTAAAAATTATTATTATTTTTTTTTTTTGCATTCATCAAAATCACAGAGTAAAAATTGACACAAGGACCAAACACTGATGAAACTCAAATCAAAAAGTATGGGGGTCTGTGTGTGGGTGATTACCGCCAGGTGTCAGCTGATTCTGACAGCTGACACTAGGCGCTCAGTGCCAGGAGTGGTGCCCGCAACACTCCCAGCACTTTAACCCCCAAAATGCAATATTGATAGCAGCATTTAGCAGGCATGCTGAGGGAGCCCCCTCTGCACTATGTGCCCCCATGAAATCATTGTGAGGGGCTGATCATTGCCGTGGTGACCTGATGTAGTAATTGCTACAACACGCTCAGAGCATCGTGTAGCAAGTTTGTCTGTCAGTGCAATGCAAAGTTCCTGCTATACTATACTTTACAAGGGATCTGACTGCAAAATGTGAAAGTGACACCTGAGTGACCTCTTTAGTGAACACCATGAAAAAAAACTAAAAAAAAAAGCACAGTTTTTTACCTTATCATCATTCCGCAGAACAAAACTCGATGAAAAAGATGAATGTAAAAAATATGGTATCTCTGTAAACATCATCTTGTCCCTCAAAAAAAGGTACCATACAGCTCCATCTGTGGAAAAATAAAAAAGTAATAGACCTCAGAATAAAGTGGGGCAAAAATAATTATTTTTCTCTTAAAAATAGTTTTTATTGTGTAAAAGCGCCACAACTTTAAAAAAGATATAAATGTGATATTGCTGTAATCGTACTGACCTGAAGCATAAATCCACCTTACCAATTTTACCACATGCGAAGTGACATAAAAGAAGCTTAAAAAAAATAAATTTGCGAATTGCTGCTTTTTGTTCATTCTGCCTCTCAAAAATTGGAATAGAAAGCTATCAAAAAATGTCATGTGCCCGAAAATGGTACCAATAAAAATGTCAAGCTATCGCAGAAATATGGAAAATTTATAGCTCTCAGAATATGGCAATGTAAAAACTAGTGTTTGCTAATAAAAGTGTCTTTTAGTGTGTGACAGCAGCCAAACACAAAAACCCAAAATAAATCTGGTATCGCTGTAATCACTCCGACCCGAAGAATAAAGTTGTGTAATCACAGCGCACGAGGGACGGTACTAAAAATAAATAAAAAAATTAAAAAAAAACAATTCTTCACCTGCTGTTGATTTGTTAATTCTGCCTCCTAAAGGGAAGCAGAAACTTGTCAATTGCCCAAATTAAGTGTACTGGGATGGATGCCATTTCTTCTCTTTGCCTAGAAAGTGAACGAAGATTAAGATGTATGTTGAAACGCGTTGGTAAACGTTGCGTTTGATGCTATTTTTTGTGTAAAGTGTTGCATTAGCTAGTACTCAATATTTTTTGTGGTGCACCGTGTTTGCATACATTTTTAATGTGGATCAATAAATGTTGAACTTTTAAGAAATTCTTATTTTCCCGCTGGAATTCATCTGTTTCTTGCACAATTGGACTGGCTTCTCTACCATTTTCCAAGCGGGAAGGAATGAAGAGAATCCCTGATATCAGGTGAGCTGACTACCCTTTTTTTTCAATAAAATAATTAAGTTACAAAATATCTCTGGTTGCTAAAGAAAATTTCCTGATAAAAACTTTGCACACAAAAATCAACAGACCCAAAAAAAAGAACCTGTAACTGGTGTAAAGTGACTTTCCTAGCACTACTGACTTGAACCACACTATACTGAAACTTCTGGACTTTGTCAACCAGCAACATGGAAACCATTTTATTTGATTTGTATCAATCTCTATACGAAAAATCATCAAACATCTCACTGGCACCTCATTATTTTCCTCTGACAGGGGGATGGCCAACTCCCGCATCAATGAACAAAAAGTATACAACAAATACTGACAGATCTGTGAATCACTTGGACATGCAAACAAAAAATCATCATGATAATGTGTTGATGAAGATTTACCAGTCTCCCACTTCAGTAACCATTCTAGAAAACTAAACATTTCAAAGTAAAAGCAAAAAATAGAACACTGCACATGTAGGCACATGTCCACAAAATATTTGCCTTCGAAATGACAACCTAATAAATGGAAACATTCATCTTACATCGGCTGAAGGCCGAAGGCCGCTACTATGTCCGATTTTGCAATAAAAGCACCTCTACCTGCTTGTTTTACTAAAAAAATTGCCATGTCAAAAGACGTGTATCTTACTCTCGCGTCTTTCTTTGATATTCCGTAATTGCCGAATCATCCCAACAGGAATGAATGATGATGAATAAGACAGTATTTGCCTGACTCATTCTTAGGCTTTAAACCAAGAGGAAATTGTTTCAAATTTTCTAAAGGTGGGACTTGAAAAGGTCCCACCATCCTGCCAAGTATCACCTCTTTCATCAATTTTTCTCAAACCAAAACTTGAACAGATTTTAAATTTGAACTAAACAATTACCCTTCACAAAACCTCTACAGAAGCCTCATGCATTCTACTTCTTGGAGTACCACTTTAGCCAGTACAAAAGTATTTCCTGTTTCACTTGAGTTCTCACTTGCACTGCTGGCACCCATTCTAGTGTTTTGCTTTTGTCTGAGGAGCACCGCAATGTTGCATGTGCTCCCCGCACACTGTACATTCATGTTTGAACTTACATGTGGCATAGAACCGACAGTGCCCTTCATCGTATAACTAACATATGCTGCTTAGGCTGTATGCTGCTTCCAATTGGGACTGGCTGGTGGAGGAGGCACTAATGGGTTGCCCACCAGGGCAGTGGGGTACTCGGTACCGGGCCGGTATCTCAGAGGGGAGTGTCACAGTAGCGGTGACCAGGTCCGTGGCCCTGGGCGCCCATGTAAAAGGGGTTGTGAGTGGCTGATGATAAAAGTTTACGAGTGAATGATACGTGACGCCACCTGTGGTGCTCGGCAATGAAGATGTTAAGCCGACACTGCAAACAGATCCTCTGGGACAGAAGGTGTGGTGCAGCAATGATGTTGTAAACCTCCACAGGCAGGGCTGCAGTCCCAGGGCAGAGTAGATGAAGAGGGTAGGTGTTGAGGAAGAGGGTGTAGTGTTTGGCACAGAGATGTAGCAATGCTGGAGAGTTTGCAGGAAGAAGGCAAGGACACAACAGGGTGCAGTTTCTTTACCTTTTCTTTGCTTGGCAAATGCAGTCCTGGGTCTAGATTACATATGGCACAGGAGCTGGCTAGCCTGGAAGCAACTTAGGAATCTCTCTATGCAGATAGGTTGTGTAGTCTCCATCCTAGCACTTATTTTTAGGTACTTGCAGTACTGTGTTACACTGAAGTTCCACTTGCTTATTCGCTTTAGAACTCCCTCGTATGGCAGACAGCTGTAGCCTTCCTCTTCTGGCTCACACGTTGCTGTTGTGCCTCCGAGCCTTATGTGGGAATAGAGCATTTGCAGCTTCCTATTCCTCCAGTTTCTGTTGCAGGACAATCAGTGTCCGTACAGCCTTGGAGACCGGGCTCCAGATCATGCTCTATAGCTGGGAATGAGCCTGATCTCTCTGCTCAATCTCCCAGCTCTTCTCCTCACATCTACACACGTTGCCCTCCTCACACGAACTCCTAATTTTCCCTTCCTGGCCCCCAGAGAGCAGCTCTTCCCCCAGTTTTGGATTCAGAGCTCCCTCTGCTGGCCTGGAGTGGGAGCTGTGTTGTGTGTTGTGGTTAACTGCCAGAGAGATCCTTTATTGCTTCCAAGCATGACATCACACTCCCTAGGAGGAAGGCAATGCCACTGTGGCGAACATACTCCTGGGGGCGCCACATTCCCCCCTAGTGCAATTCAGTACTCCCGGACTGAAGGTAAAACATGTAAACATATAAACAATTATAAATATAGCAAGATTTCCCAAAAAAATGAAAAATACAAAAACCAAAGCTCAAAAATAGTCCTGATGACGATTAGTCCTAGCGTCAATGTCCATGGTCCAATTCCTGAGCAAGTTGGCAAACTATTTACAAGTAGAGTTTTGACCACACATAATCCTGTGGCCCAATTGTCCATCAAAACAAACTTAGATTGTTCAAAAAGAGTTCTTACAGAGTCTCTGTAGGCACATAAGCTTGAAAAGTTGCATATTTACAGTTTACCATTCACATTACTTATTTATATATGAAACCTTATGGGTGGTATACCTTGGGTACTACGGACAGAACTACGTAGCACTGGTGTTGTTGGGGACCTTACTGGATGCCTTGTGTTAACTACTACTGGTGAAGTGTGTGTTGTACTGGCTACACTTCTGGTGGTTCTGCGTAGCACAGGGATGCTAGATTTCCTAGGACCACTTCTACTCACTGTGGCCATGAAAAATTCACCACTGGCAGGGTGAGAATTCTCTTGTTCCACTACTGGTGTGGCATCCGCTGCTTGTACTTGCTGGTTTTCAGGGTGGTCTTGAGTCACTTCTTCTTGCACTACCAGTTGGGGAAAGATCAAAACTGGCACCACTATGGCTTGATTCACTCTAGTCCAATTTGCAGGGAATTCTCCAGGTACAGTGCTGACTTTTTCTTCCTCTTCTATGGGTTGAAGGTTGTTTTGCTCTTCTATTCTGTCCTTTAGTTGGTCAGGGTACAGTTTCAGATGATCCCTCAATACTACTGATGATGTTTCTCCTCCATCCTTACTGATAAGGCACACTTTGGTATTGTCAAAGTTTGATGGTAAGACGGTGTAGGGTTCAGCTTCCCATTGGTCATCCAATTTATGCATCCTTCTTTTCCTCTTTAGGACTTGTTCTCCTGGTGACAAGGGAACTGCAGGTGCATGTTGATTGTAGGTCTTTTCTTGTTTTTGTCTCGCCTGTGCTAGACTCTTTTCTACACACTCTTGTACTCTACGGTACAGTTGCTGCCGTTCTGTATCCCAGTCAGCATCTGGTGATGTTACTTCAGGTGTCAGGACTCCCACATCCAAATCAATAGGAAACTTGCCAGGCCTCGCTCTCATTAGGTAGGCTGGAGTACAGTTGGTAGAATTCACAGGAATGTGATTTTAGAGGTCTACCAGATCTGGCAACTTCTCTGGCCACAGATTCCTCTCTTCCAAAGGCAAGGTCTTCAGTAGATCGATTACCACTTGATTCATCTTTTCACACATGCCATTGGTCTGTGGATGGTACGGTGTTGTCCTGATCTTCTTGCAACCGTACAAGTTACAGAATTCCTGAAACACTTCTGCCTCAAAGGCTGGACCTTGATCTGTAAGCACTCGCTCGGGATATCCGTTTGGTCGACAAAAGTGCTGTTGGAATGCTCTCGCTGCTGTCCTGGCTGTTTGATCCTTGACAGGCACGACTACCAGGAATCTCGAGTAGTGGTCGACAATGGTAAGAGCATAAACATAGACTGAACGGCTTGGAACCAGCTTCACATGGTCCAGGGTGACCAACTCGAGTGGTTGTTTGGTTATTATTCACTGCAAAGGAGCTCGCTGGCTGTTACGGTCCTTTCTAGACAGGTTGCATTGTCCACACTCCCGGCACCAATTTTCAATGGCCTTCCTCATACCAGCCCAGCAGAATCTCTCCCGGAGCAAGGCCTCCAACTTCTTCCATCCGAAGTGTCCAGCTCCATTGTGGTATGCCTCCAAGACCATTGATGCCTCCCTCTTTGGGACTACCACTTGCCAGACCAATTCATGAGTGTGGGCATTGATACTCCTCCGGCACAGCTTTCCCTCATAGATGAACAGCCTGCCTCTTTCCTTCCACAACTGCTGGGTTTCTTCAGGAGCATCTGGACCTGGGCGTAAGTCAGCTTGTGACAGTAGCTCCTTTACCAGGTGGGCTGCGGGGTCGCCATCCTGGGTTTCTGCCAGTCATGATGAGGCAATGGATTTAGTGTGGCCTCTTTCATGACAGACCGTCTCTTTCTCACTCCTTGGGCAAGTTGGGCCGCAATTGGCCGGTGGAAGGCAGGTAAGTCTATTTCTTCGAGTGCCTCTGGGTCTTCTCCTGCATCTGGCAGATTGGGCATTCTGGACAGCGCATCAGCATTGGCATTCTTGTGCCCCGCTTGGTACTTGATGGTAAATTTATAGTTAGACAGCCGGGCCATCCATCGCTGCTCCAGTGCACCTAGTTTTGCAGTTTTCAAGTGAGTCAACGGGTTGTTGTCCGTGAAGATGGTAAACTTGGCTGAAGCTAGGTAATGCTTGAATTGTTCAGTCACAGCCCAGACTATGGCAAGGAACTCCAGTTTGAATGAACTGTAGTTGTCAGGGTTCCTTTCAGTGGGACGAAGCTTCCTGCTGGCATAGGAGATCACTCTTTCTTTGCCATTCTGTACCTGTGACAGTACTGCTCCCAGTCCCACGTTGCTGGCATCAGTATACAGAACAAATGGTTGGTCATAATCTGGGTAGGCCAGAACTTCATCTCCTGTGAGAGCCATCTTCAGTCGAGTGAAGGACCTCTCCAGTTCCTTATTCCATTCAAATGTAGGACTCTTCGTCCTGGCTTTCTTGGGCTGGCCCACAAGAAGATTTTGCATAGGCGTGGCTATCTCAGTGAAGCCATTGATGAACCTTCAGTAGTAGCCTACCAACCCGAGGAATTGACGTACTTCATGGAGGTTGCTGGGCTTCTGCCAGTCCCGGATGACAGTGGCTTTGTCAGGATCTGGTGCCACACCTTCTGCACTCACTACATGACCGAGGTACTGTACCTTGGGCTTCATGAGGTTTCATTTGGATGGCTTCACTTTCAGACCTAAGTTGGACAAGGCTTCAAACACCTCAGCCAGGTGCTTCAGATGGTCTTCATAAGTCTTGGAGAAAACAATGACATCATAAAGGTATAACAGAACTGTCTCGAAGTTCTTGTGTCCAAGACAGCATTCCATTAGCCGTTGAAATGTCCCCGGGGCGGTGCAGAGCCCGAATGGCATGTAGTTGAACTTGCAGAGACACATTGGGGTAGTAAACGCTGTTTTCTCCTTGTCTGCCTCTGCCACGGGAACCTGCAAATACCCACTAGTGAGATCTAAGGTGGAAAAATAGTTAGCAGTTTTAAGTGCAGCTAATGACTCTTCAATTCTGGGTAATGGGTAGGCATCCTTATGTGTAATGCTGTTAATTTTTCTGTAATCAACACACATTCTCATGGTACCATCTTTCTTTTTCACAAAGACTATTGGAGCTGCCCAGGGGCTACAACTGTCTCTGATCACCCCAGCCTCCTTCATTTCCCGCAACATACTTTTGGCACATTGATATTGTGTTGGGGGTATAGGCCGGTACCTTTCTTTAATGGGTGGATGATCTCCAGTGGGGATATGGTGTTGAACCCCTTTTGCCTTCCCAAAGTCTAGAGGGTGTTTACTGAATACCCGCTCATACTCCTGAGTCACTCAGTAAACCCCACTCTTTTGGTATGAAGGGGTGGAGTCAGTTCCCACCTGCAGCTGCCGACACCACTCCTCCAGCTGCTTTACAGAGCCAATGTCCTCCATCTGGTCGGATGAGACCAAGGGCTCTGCTGCCCGTATTGCATTGTTACTGACAGTAAGCAGCTTAGCAACTGTGGCATACTGAGGTATTGTGGCCTCTTCCTCCCCACAATTCAAGAGGCGTACAGGGACTCTCCCTTTGCGAACATCAACTTCCCCTCTGGCTGTCAGGACAGTGGGCCGGCTATCAGAGTACACTGGCTCTACCAATGCTTGGTAATCTTTTCCTCTGAGGCCTATGGCTGCCCGACACCAAATTAAAATTTCACATCTGGGGGGTATCGCAATGGGGAAAGAATCACTCACTCTGATGCTGCCAATTTCTCCGCCAGACAGTTCTACCTGCTGTCTTTGCATCAGGGCCTTGATCTCCTTCTGCAGGACTCGTTGTTCACTGGAACTAGCAGTCTCGGCTACCTGTTGCAACAAAAGAATAACCTCAGCAAGACAATTTTCAATCACATTAGTACCAAGGGTCATCATTGGGTTACATTCTCTTCGATCAATGTCTACAACTATCAGACCTTGAGATTTTAACTCTACTCGCCCCACTTTAATGGTTGGTAATCTCCTTACATCCTACTTGCGGCAAAGTCTGACCATTGCTGGCAACTACTGTGAGTTCATCATTTGGGCCGTAAGTAAGTTCAGAGTCAGCCCAATAACGCTTGTAAAGGATATCAGGCATAGATGTCTCCTGAGAGCCAGTGTCCAGCAAAGCATTCATGGGGATGCCGTCAATCACCACTGGGAGGACCGGTCGCCCTCCAACATTCTTGGCTCACCAGTTCTTTGGACCTTGTGGTCCTACTCCTGGGGGGTTGGCCCTCTGCCCCAGGGGTTGCTCGTTTAAATAACAGAACCTTGCAATGTGGCCGGCCTTGTGGCAGTGACGACAGATGGGACGTCCGTCCAGGTCATAGCGATCGTGGTCTCTCCCTTGGCGTGGCGGGATCCTCTTCTTCCGTAGCCATGGGACATCCTCTGGACTGGAGGCCAGCTGGATCTTCTCCTTTGATGACACCTGCAGGGACTGCACAGTTTTGGCAAGTGCAGCCATATTTTTGGTCAGCTCCTGGACCTGAAGACGCAGTTCGGCAGATGGGTCTTTGTCCAGAGTCTGTGCATCAGCCTCCACAGTGCTGAGAGGGAAAGATGCTGCTTCTTGATGGTATGTGATCGCTGGGCACCTAGGGGGCGCTGGACGGCTGACATGTGGTTCCTGCAGCACCCGAATAGCCCTGTCCTTGAAGTCTGCAAAGTCTAGGTCAGGGTTTTGTAGGGCTATGATGCACAGCTGTGCTCTGTGGGTACTGGATAGGAGTCCCTCAATAAACTGCTCCTTTAACAGTCTGTCTCCATCTTTCACACTGTCAGGATCAATCTGCTTTATGGCTCGCAGCGCCTCCTGCAGGTTAAGAGCATAGTCCCGTATACTGTCCGGCGCTCTCTGCTTACACCCAAAGAATCTCATCTTTATTTCAGCTGCAGTGCCAGTGTCAAAGGTGCCTTTTAGCTTAGCCAGGATTTTTTTTAACAGTCTCTTTATCAGTGTCCTGCCAGGCTTTTACTTCTCTTTGCGCTGCACCAGTTAGCTGCCCAATAAGGATGTTCACTTTCTGGCTTTCAGACAGAGGATACACCTCAAACAAACTGCACAGTCTCTCTTTAAATTCACTCAGTGTATGTGACTCCCCTGAGTACTGTGGTAGCCAGGCTGCTCTCGGTATATAGGGCATGGACAGCGGCAATATGGGGACCGCTGGAGTGGGTGCTGATTCTTGCGGTGCTGTTGAGGCAGCGTTGGCTGCTGGATGCAGCGGCGCTATGGGAGCCGCAGCTGCGCTGGGCCCTGCAGCTTGCGGCACTGTGGGGTTTGCAGTGGCGTCTGCCGCTGCGTCTGCTCTTGCTTCAGACAATCTCTTCCCCCCTAGTTAACGTTTGCCAGGCCCTGGGTTGCGCTGGCTTACCGGTTACCGCTCCACCGGCTGGACAATCGGGGGACGCCGGGACTGCAGGCCATGGCTTCTCCCTTCTCGCACGCTGGCCTCTTCCCGCGCGGCACTTCACTTCTCGCACTCTCCTGCTGGCTCTGCCCACGACGGCCCGCCCCTTTTGTTTCCTGTGCACGCCTAGCAGCGGAGTAATGGCGGCTATGTCGCCGACAGTCTGTGGCACACAACACAGTCTCTGACACACAGGACCCGGGGACACCGGGCTCCATAAATCCTGTTCGTGACGCCAAAATGGGCAGTGGGGTACTCGGTACCGGGCCGGTATCTCAGAGGGGAGTGTAACAGTAGCGATGACCCGGTCCATGGCCCTGGGCGCCCATGTAAAAGGGGTTGTGAGTGGCTGATGATTAAAGTTTATGAGTGAATGATACGTGACGCCACCTGTGGTGCTCGGCAACGAAGATGTTAAGCCAACGCTGCAAACAGATCCTCTGGGACAGATGGTGTGGTGCAGCAATGATGTTGTAACCCTCCATAGGCAGGGCTGCAGTCCCAGGGCAGAGTAGATGAAGAGGGTAGGTGTTGAGGAAGAGGGTGTAGTGTTTGGCACAGAGATGTAGCAGTACTGGAGAGTTTGCAGGAAGAAGGCAAGGACACAACAGGGTGCAGTTTCTTTACCTTTTCTTTGCTTGGCAAATGCAGTCCAGGGTCCAGATTACAGATGGCACAGGAGCTGGCTAGCCTGGAAGCAACTTAGGAATCTCTCTATGCGGATGGGTTATGTAGTCTCCTTCCTAACGCTTATTTTTAGGTACTTGCAGAACTGTGTTACACTGAAGTTCCACTTGCTTATTCTCTTTAGAACTCCCTCATATGGCAGACAGTTGTAGCCTTCCTCTTCTGGCTCACACGTCGCTGTTGTGCCTCTGAGTCTTATGTAGGAATAGAGCATTTACAGCTTCCTATTCCTCCGTTTTCTATTGCAGGACCATCTGTATCCATACAGCCTTGGAGACCGGGCTCCAGATCATACGCTATAGCTGGGAATGAGCCTGAACTCTATGCTCAATCTCCCAGCTCTTCTCCTCACATCTACACACATTGCCCTCCTCACACGAACTCCTAATTTTCCCTTCCTGGCCCCCAGAGAGCAGCTCTTCCCCCAGTTTTGGGTTCAGAGCTCCCTCTGCTGACCTGGAGTGGGAGCTGTGTTGTGTGCTGTGGTTAACTGCCAGAGAGATCCTTTATTGCTTCCAAGCATGACATCACACTCCCTAGGAGGAAGGCAATGCCACTGTGGCGACCATACTCCTGGGGGCACCACACTAACGAGAAAGAAATGTCGTTGGGGATGTTAGGCTAGAATTGATTAAATCCATACATCTGTAGCTTTAGTTACCCAACCTATGCACAAGGATAGCACAATACATTGGAGTAATTCCACCATTCCACCCCCGTGTGCAACTTAGGCTGGTTTCACATTTGCGTTAAAACAACGCTGCGCCCTGCGTCATTAAGCCCCGCCCCGAGCCGGCTCCCTGCCCGCCCCATCCGGGATCACCGCCTACTTTCGCATTTGCACGCATGCGATCGGCGCACCCTATCTTTAGCATAGGGTGCGCAGATCATGCGCTGCCAGTGTGAAAGTAGCGTGCTGCGCACTTTTGACGGTGCGCCGTGCGCGCCAAAATGCAACATGCTGCATTTCGGCGCGCACGGCGCACCGTCAAGAGTGCGCAGCACGCTACTTTCACACTGGCAGCGCATGATCTGCGCACCCTATGCTATAGATAGGGTGCGCCGATCGCATGCGTGCAAATGCGAAAGTAGGCGGTGATCCCGGATGGGGCGGGCAGGGAGCCGGCTCGGGGCGGGGCTTAACGACGCAGGGCGCAGCGTTGTTTTAACGCAAATGTGAAACCAGCCTTATGAGCACTAATTATGGTGTCAACATAGACCAACAAATGAACTGAGATGATGAACGACTGTCAACTGTTGTCCTTCTTCTCCTAATGCGGTGTCTTCCACCCAACCTGTGACATCCCTGTCTTGCACGCTACCTCTGCCAAAGACTAAACTGCTTCCAAAAAGTTTCTTCTGTGTGATGAGACTAGTTAATACTGCATCCTTCACATTTATTTCCTTCCATTTCCTTGATGAATCAGCCCCAATTTTGGATGAGGACCAAGTACTGTCCCTACCCTCCAAAACTTGACTTCCACTTGCTAAATCCTCTCTTTTTCTGAATCTTTATGTGCCCAGGTGCAGATCACAATCTGTCTGAGTCCCACCAGCATTTGTGACTGACCTCTAACTGTACCATAACTGCTTGCTGTGTTTGCCACCCATTTCCACCACTACATGATAACAGCAGGAGACTCCCATACCTCCTTCAGCCAGCAGTTCCTTATTATTAAAAAAATTCCCAACTGTATTGCTATCCTCCTGTGTCCTGGGTGTAACCACTGCTGGAAACCCTTGAATCTCCTTGGCTGTGGCACCACCCATTCGCTGAACAGTGAGCTGCCTTGGTACATCATCAGTGGATGCCTGAAATCTTCCAGTCTTCGTCACAAGGCTGGGCCACAGGCGAGATGGAGGCCTTGCATGTTGTCGTGGATGACCACGGTGGTAGTGCTTCCCCACACATTTTCTCCAGATACTGGGGGATGAGTCAGACAAGAAGCTCCTGAGAAATTCTATACCCTCCTGGTGATCCTCTACTGCAGTTGTTCTTCAAAGCTCGATATCTCTTTTTCCTTAGGTAAACTGGTCTAATGGTGTACTTTCTCCCTCTTTATACCAAACCCATATACCAGACCCCTAAGGGTCCAACCAGCTCCATCACAGTACTAGGCCCTTTACTTTTTCAGTTCAGGGCTCTCCAAGACAGGTGATCAGGAATCCCTGATGTCTGTGTGAATTGTGTATTTGAGAATTCATAGTAGCAAGACTTCACACACTAGCTTATAGACAACTGAGAACAGCCTAAAAAGGAGAAAACTGATGAAAAATGCAGGATACATGTGATATGATTTCCCAAAGCAGTGGTATTACTCAAAAGACACCTAAAATTACATGTATGTTTTAAATTTAACATTATGCTTTGTAGGTCATACGAGGACAAGTGGAAACAGCTATTATTTTCCATGTAAATATAGTCTGAATGCTTCACCTTTCCTCTACCCAAAGCTGTTATGACCTCACTGATATCTTGTGTGATCTTTCCTCTAGCAGATAATCCTCAATCACCTTTTATATGTCAATTTGTATATTACTACTTCATTTGCTTTCTACCTATCAATTTCATCACAGAAACCTCCACCCTCCTCTCTGTGCCAGACATTCCGATTTGTTTCTGCTGAGCTGTCACTTTTTATGTTGCAAAAGAAAAACAGAAAAAACATTTGCCTACACGACAGAAAAAAAGTAGAATAAAATATTGAAACACATTATTCTTTAGATTGTAAATATTTAATTACTATAACATTTAGAGATGTTGGGATCGATGTGCAGAATCGATTCAGGAAGAATTTTGCAGGTCGACACAAATTCAAAAAAGCTGCAATTCATGATGATCTGAAAAAAACTGCACCATTTCACACATTGCTGACTGTGGGCTAATGATGTCAGGCATGGCCAAGTAGGCTTCCTATAATGCCATACAGATATCACATGTTATTTTCATCTCCAAAAAGCTTGTAGGCAGGAAGCATGAAGTGCTCTAAAATTTCCAGACGGCTGCTCTGATTTTGGTCTTAATAAAACACAGTGGACCTACACCAGCAGATAACATGGCTCCCCAAACCATCACTGATTGTGGAGACTTCACACTAGACCTCCAGCAGCTTGGATTGTGGCCTCTCCACTCTTCCTCCAGACTCTGGGACCTTGATTTCCAAATGAAATGCAAAATTTATTTTCATCTGAAAACAATTCCTAGAACCACTGAGCCACAGTCCAGTTCTTTTTCTCCATGGTCCAGGTAAGACGCTTCAGGCGTTGTCTATTGGTCATTAGTGGCTTGACACAAGGTATGCAAATCAGAGTTGAGTACCAGAAAACTTTGCTGTTTTTTAGAAAGACGTAGTCAGTCACTTTCAAGTCTGAAAATCATGGTGTTTGATATTAACGATCTAGCCATAGCTTAAGTCTTCAATAGCAGATATGTGGAGGTCAAACACCTAGAACTCCTCATCTGTGCACAGTTGTGAAATACACAATGCAAGGAGCTGAAACACTACACTGTGTAGAGGTCATTCTAAGGTACTGCAGCTAATATGTACAGGTGTTCTGTTCTTACAGAGTGATCTATTTCACGTGTTTATTTCTGTTATTGTTGATGATTATGACTTACAGCCAATGAAAACCCAGAAGTCATTATCTCAGTAAATTAGAATACTTTATAACACCAACTGGAAAAATGATGTCAAAATCCGAAATGTTGGCCTACTGAAATGTATGTCCAGTAAATGCGCTCAGTACTTGGTCGGGGCTCCTTTTGCATCAATGTGGTGTGGGATAGAGACGATCAGCCTGTGTCACTGCTAAGGTTTTATGGAACCCCATATTGCTTTGATAGCAGCCTTCAGCTCGTCTGCATTGTGGTGTCTGGTGTCTCTCATCTTCCTGTTAACAATACCTCATACATTCTCTATGGGGTTAAGGTCAGGCGAGATTGCTGGCCAATCAAGCACGGTGATACCGTTGTTTGTAAACCAGGTATTGGTACTTGTCACAGTGTGGACAGGTGCCAAGTCCTGCCAGAGAATGAAATTTCCATTTCCAGAAAGCTTGTCGGCAGAGGGAAGCATGAAGTGCTCTAAAATTTCCTGGTAGACGGCTGCGTTGACTTTGGTCTTGATAAAACACAGTGGACCTACACCAGCAGATGACATGGCTCCCCAAAAGATCACAGATTGTGGAATCTTCACACTAGACCTCCAGCAGCTTGGATTGTGGCCTCTCCATTCTTCCTCCAGACTCTGGGACCTTGATTTCCAAATGAAATGCAACATTTACATTAATCTGACAACAACACCTTGAGCCACTGAGAAACAGTCCAGTTCTTTTTCTTCTTGGCCCAGGTAAGACTCTTCTGGCATTGTCTATTGGTCATGAAAGGCTTGACACAAGGAATGTGACACTTGTAGTCCATGTCCTGGATACGTCTGTGTGTAGTGGCTCTTGAAGCAATGACTCCAGCAGCAAAGCAGCCCACTGCTTGGGAATCTAACCCAAATTTTTGAATGGCCTTTTCTTAACAATCCTTTCAAGTCTGCGGTTATCCCGGCTGCTTGTGCACCTTTTCCTACCACACATTTTCCTTCCACTCAGCTTTCCACTAATATGCTGAATACAGCACTCAGTGAACAGCCAGTCTTCCCCATGATTTTGGAGCCCTCTTAAACAGACTAAGGGGCCTTTTTAAATGCTTAGGAAGCCTTTGCAGGTGTGCTTTGTTAATTATTCTAATTTACTGAGATAATGACTTTTGGGTTTTCATTGGCTGTAAGCCATAATCATCAACATTAACAGAAATAAACACTTGAAAGTGATCATTCGGTTTGGCCTCACTCTGGGATTCTGGGAGGCTTCTTATAGCCTCATTGTGGTGCCATTCCCTGTCGCTTATACTCTGACCCTTGGCCGAGTGTGTTGGACCCTGTTGCGCCTGTGCTATGTTACGTCTGTCTGGTTCTTATTTGGCTGTGTCCCTGTTTTGAGTGTTGCCTGCCTCTTTTGTACTGTGCTGCCCTCTCTGTGTATGACCCCTTGGCAACATCCTGACTATCTGTTCTGTCTAATCCGTTGGTACTGTCGTGCTATCTCGTGCTTTGACCCTGGCCTGATCTGGTTTATGTTCCTGTCTATGTCCCTTGGTAACTTTGTCCCGTAGTTACCCTTCTAGGAGGTTTCCTTCAGCTCCTAGCTCTCCGGAGCTTAGGCCACACCCCCAGCAGTCACGTGCTTCAGGTCCTGTTTGCCTGAAGCACGCATCTTCACCGCTGCTGCCCCGCTCCACAGGTATCTTTGGGCACAGTGTGTTTTACTCAGGACACACGCACTGGTTCATTGAGCAAGTGCAGTGCAGTTTTCCTGACAAAAGAGTAAAACAAACATTGAGTGTCCTAACCAAGAAGAACACTAACATCCTCTCTTCCTCACGATGCATAGCTTCTTCCTCTGCCTTCTCCTCTTTATGCTGGACAGGCATGAAGCTGCGATTGGGATTCCCCTCTGAAGCGCAAACCAAAAACTACTGTTCCTCCTCCTTCTCCTGTTCCTCATCATCACCCAATGTGGCTTGAGAATATTGTGTGAGGCTGGGATGCAGGGTATCAGCCACTGAAATTCTTGCTCCATAGTTACCTGCTCAGCTTTCAAAGCTACCTCTTTGAGAATCTGGAGTGAATGTTATAATGGACAGAGTAGCGGGATGGTTACACTGACAACAGTATTTATGTGTGGGGGCTGAGTGTTACTCTGACCGGCATTGAGAAGCTGGAATTCAGACACTGCTCTCTGCTGCTCACCAAGCCTTGCCAACATATGAACCGCCTCAAGAAATTTATCTAACTAACTGTGTATTGCCCATTTAAAATTTTCTTCATAACCAGGATCCATGCATCTTGTTCTCACATGCTTTATGTATTTAATAGCCCTATGTGGTATCTGTTGTTTATGTGATTATTGTTGTTCTGTAATGTCTTTTATTGTCTGTACAAGTCCCATAACTTTTAATATAATTGATAAAAGTTACCACAAGATGTAGTTAAGATAAAATACAACTCACTAGATCAAATTGTCACAGACTATAGCAAAAAGTATCTGCATAAATCTCAAAAGAGACTACAAAACGTATATACGTGTGACTATTCCAAGTCCAAGAATTTGAAAGGACTGGACAAAATATCATTGATCCAAGACAATAGAACTCATGACCAAAATCTATCAATGAACAGCTTCCTTGTTAAAGGTTATAAATTTAAACAATTTTCAATGCAGAAAAAGTATTAATAACCTCTGCCCTGTATTGGTTATCAAGGAAATTACCCGCTCATACATTTGGTGGGAACGTCATAAAAATCATTAACACAATTGATATAAATGGAATAATCTCACCACATGTGTATAGAAGACGTCCACTGTCAGATGTCCCATCTAGGTCATGTATGGTCAGGAACCAGGGAAAAACATTCACCCTATTTTGCTCTATAGGAGCTGCCATATCCTGACCCCCATGACTCTCGCCCTAACAAGGACAGTCCACATCTGACCCTTAAAATAGAAGCCCTATTATGTCTCTGTGCATCCTGACGCGTTTCGTCAGTAAGTGACTCTTCAGGGGACCTGTTAGCACTTGATGGGCATACTAATAAAATAGTAACTGCACGGGCTGCCTCCTCTGATGGCAATGGAGTGAGGCAACCTGATAGAAGGGCTCTTAAATAAACTGCCAATCACAATACCATCACCCATCTGTGACTAACTGGAACGCTCGCCATCCACACATGGCTGCCGTGGAACGCATCACATGACCCTTAGGGCGTTAATACCGGAAGATAACAATCCACATACCTCCTCCCCCCGCAACAAAACAGGAGTGTATGCAGCCGACACGCGAGATCCGGCCGAAGCCACGATACTTCCGGTCTCAGTGGAGCGCAAAACCAATATGGCCGCTGAACTTCCGGTTATGCGCACAATAATGAAGAGTGCGCCGCAATTAATATCCAACATCAGGACAGTGCAGCACAAATACGCGTCCCTACACAATGCCGATACGGCAAATAGTTCCGGGCAACAAAACTCATATTAAGAGTACACTGCACTTAAAGTTCAATTGCAAGGCAGTGCGGTGCCAATATGTATCCCTCCACAGCGCTGATACAACAAATAGTTCCTAATAACAAAACCCCTTAGTATCAGATAAATATAGGGCACATATTATACAAAAAGTAATGCAGTGCCTACACATGCATAAAAGGGTGATTGACACATAAAGCCTGATAATCAAGAAAGGCCAAAAGGTGAATGATAAACAAACCCAAAACTAGGAATAAAAATGGTAGCCGAGAAATGAAAAAAACTAGGTATTAACAGTACAGACAAGTAGTGTTGAGCATTCCGATACCGCAAGTATCGGGTATCGGCCGATATTAGCGGTATCGGAATTCCGATACTTAGTTCCGATACTTTTGTCATATCGGATTCCGGAATCGGAATCGGAATCGGAAGTTCCCATCATGCTATGAGCCTGCTTGCTTTGATTAAGCCAATGGGAATCCTCCGAAGTGTGGGCACATCCTGTTAGGCATGTAGGCATGTTAACTATTGGCATGGCTGTGATTGGCTGCCGAAATGATGTCATGATGCACTATAAAAGCCACCGCAGCCGCCATTTCTGGTCACTCTGCTGTGAATTCAGTTAGGGACAGGCTGCTGTAGAAGACTGTGAGGGACAGTTAGAAATAGCGATTCCACCAAACATCTAGTGCTTTACCCAGGCTACATAAACCACCACTGTAGCCTTCTTTGCCCTAGCAGCAGTGTTCACAGCTGTCTGCAAGGGCTGTGTGAGTGCAGCTCACGCTGTGGAGTGGGTCCTGCAGCCACGTCAGGCTGTAGGCCACCCAGTGTGATCACTGCTGCCTCATACATCTTTTATTTTTTGAGCTGCATTTTTTACATAATTTCAATCTAGTGTGCTTCCATCCGTATCCATATACGTTGGTTGCAAACACTAGTAGTAGACAGCGGAGCCTTTCTGCAGCCTTTCAGTGCTAGTGTCCACTTTGCTGCACTGTTCACGGCTGTCTGAGAGGTCTCTGACTGTGGGTGAGTGCAGCTCACGCTGAGTAGTGTGTCCTGCAGCTACGTCTGGCTGTAGGACGCTCAGCGTGCGTCAGTGCCTCACACATATTTTTATTTGAGTGCAGCTCATTTTTTCTTCTATTAGTGTGCATCCATCCGTCTCCATCTACGGTGGTTGCAAACACTATATAGGAGTACACAGCGGAGCCTTTCTGCAGCCTGTCAGTGCCAGTGCCCACTTAGCTGCACTGTTGACGGCTGTCTGAGAGGCCTCTGACTGTGTGTGAGTGCAGCTCACGCTGAGTAGAGTGTCCTGCAGCTACGTCTGGTTGTAGGACGCTCAACGTGCGTCACTGCCTCACACATATTTGTCTTTGAGTGCAGCTCATTTTTTCTTCTCCTATTAGTGTGCATCCATCCGTATCCATCAACATTGGTTGGTTGCAAACACTATATAGGAGTAGATAGAGGAGCCTTTTTTTCTGGCTTGTGCCCTGCCGGCGCAGCCAGATTAGTATTACCCAATTTTTTTGGAGCCTCATCTTTTGCATTGTAGGTTACCTGCCTGCATTGTAATAGCTCCAAAAAGTTGGTGATACTATCAGTTTCAATTCTTTGTTCACATACTTTGAGTTTGTTTCCAACAAAGAAACCACAAAAAAAGTTCACCAAACACTACATTTGGAACTTGTGTAGGCCACATCAGCTCCTATTAAAGTCTAGTCCACACACACACACTTCATAAAATTAGTGTTTCTTGTACCTGTAACCAGCTGTTCAGGAATAAGCACACTAAGGCCCCCCTTTGTACTTTTTTGCCTATCTTAAGCAGTCTTGCAAGATGAAGAAGGCAGGGAGTAAGGCGCGTGGGCGTGGGCGTGGGCGTGGAGTTTCAGCAGGGAGAGGACGTGGGGATTCTGCAGGGAGAGGACGTGGGGATTCTACAGGTAGAGGACGTGGGGATTCTGGGCCTGCTGCGGGCACCAGTGGATCAGCATCCCCCAGTTTTAGCAGGCAACAGTCCTTTATGCGCAGCTTTGTAGGACCTCAACGTACCCCACTGCTGCGGGAGGAACAAATTGAAGCCGTTGTCGGATGGATGGCAGCTAACGCATCGACTTCAATTACTTCCGCATCCTCTCAGGGTCAGAGCACCGAAGAGCAACCATCTGTCTCTTCACCACCTGCCAAAGTGCCCAGGCAGTCAGAGAGACATGGACAGGAGCCATCACAGTCTCTACTTCTGTTCTCGGAATCTGTTGGCTTGGAAAGAGGGGGCCAGCCAAGCAGCATTCCTGAATGTGAAGAAGAGGGAGTATGCAGTGATGCGCAACTTCTTTGTCCCTCTGAATCTGAAGAGGCGAGTGGGCCAGTGCCTATGGTCAGCACACCTCAGTACGCATCAGATGATGACGAGACTCAGTTGCAACTTTCTGGTGCGTACGGTGCTGGCGAGACAACCCCGGAGAAGCAGCTGTTTGAAGAGGGGAGGGAAGATGATGAGGTCCTTGACCCATCATGGCGTGAGCAACAGGAAGGTGGTGGGAGCAGCTCGGAGGAAGAGATTCCCCTACCGGCCAAAACAGGAGGCAGAGGGAGGGGGATGACTTGGTTGCCTGTACCCTCCACTTCGGAACCCGTTAGGAGCATTCCTCCTTCCAAAGGCAAACCGGGCGCTCACAAGAGTTGCAGTGCGTGGTCCTTTTTTGACACAGTTGCAGATGACATTTGCTTTGTCAAATGCAAGCTGTGTCATCAGAGAGTCAAAAGAGGGAGAAATGTCAGCAACCTCAATACCACAAATATGTGGAAACATGTGCGCACCAAGCACGAGTTGGAGTTGCAGAGACACCCTGAAGACGTAGGCCAACGTACAGCACCACCTACCACCTCTTCAGTTCGTGTTGGGCCCTCTTCCTCCAGCTCACACACTGCTGGTTCGGCTTCCTCACAGGATCGCCAAGGAAGAACCTCTGCCACTGTTGTCCGGAGACCCTGTCAGATTACACCCATAGCAGCACGTTCCCATCCATCACAGCCATCGGTAGCACAGGCATGGGATAAAAGGCACCCTTACTCGGCAAACCATCCCCGAGCACAGTCTCTGAATGCTGGCATTGCCAAACTTCTGGCAGTTGAAATGCTGTCATTCAGGCTGGTGGACACTGACACCTTCCGGGACTTAATGGCATTGGCAGTCCCCCAATACAACGTGCCCAGCCGCTTTTATTTCAGCAGGCGAGCCGTCCCTGCCCTGCAGAAACATGTTGAGGGCAAAATAAAACATGCGCTACTAAACGCCGTTAGTAGCAAGGTCCACCTGACCACCGATGCGTGGACCAGTAACCATGGTTTGGGACGATACCTTTCCCTCACTGCCCACTGGGTCAATGTTGTGGAGCCGGGTACGGATCTGGAGAGTGGCGCTGTACGTGTTCTTCCAACGCCACGGATTGCAGGACTCCAGTCTGTACACATAGACTCCTCCTCCTACTCAAGTTCCTCAGAAACAGCAGAGCAGGAGCCTGTTACGACCGATATGAGCACAGCCGTGGCCAAACGTCAACAGGCTGTACTCAAATTAATTTCTTTGGGGAATCGAAGCCACACAGCGCAGGAGCTCTGGAATGCTATCAAGCTGGAGAGCGATGTGTGGTTTGGGCCAGCGAATCTCCAGCCGGGCTTGGTAGTGTGTGACAATGGCCGAAATCTGGTGGCAGCTCTTGGCCTAGGCAACCTCACACACATCCCATGTCTGGCACATGTTCTTAACTTGGTCGTGCAGAGCTTTCTGAGGGACTATCCGGATCTTGCTGCACTGTTGCACAAGGTCCGCATAGAGTGCGCTCACTTGCGACGTTCCAGCACGGCAAGA
Source organism: Dendrobates tinctorius (assembly GCF_039654945.1). Lineage (NCBI taxonomy): Eukaryota > Metazoa > Chordata > Amphibia > Anura > Dendrobatidae > Dendrobates > Dendrobates tinctorius. Next base: position 12,285,967 of record NW_027361761.1, on the reverse strand, counting down.
TCGCGCCTCGCTGCTCTGCAGCGACGATTTGGCCTTCCGGAACATCGCATCATATGTGACCTACCCACCCGGTGGAATTCAACGTTACATATGTTGGAGCGGTTGTGTGAGCAGCAGGCAGCAGTCATGGAGTACCAGCTGCATCAGGCGCAAACAAGTCGCACTGTGCGCCGTTCACACTTCAGCACCATTGAGTGGGCCTCTATGAAGGACATCTGCCTCGTTTTGCGTGCCTTCGATGAATCCACGCGGATGGCGAGTGCAGATGATGCACTAGTCAGCATGACTGTCCCCCTTATCTGCCTGCTTCAACAAACACTGCAAGCACTAAGGGATGAGGTTTCAGAAGAGGTGGAGGATGAGGAGTCCCAAATGCCATCTGCTTCTGGACAGTCTGCGCTACGTGTTTCCTCACAAAGGCCTAGGCAGGGGACACTTTGTGAGGAGGATGAGGAGGAGTCGATGGAGGAGGAAGACATCTCTCCAGAGGAGGGAGGTACACAAACCTCTACTCAGTATGTACAGCGAGGGTGGGGTGATGCAGAGCAGGCCGAGGTCACGCCTCAAACAGGGGACAGCGGTTCTTTGGCAGTTGGGAGTCTGCAGCACATGGTTGATTTCATGCTGCAGTGCCTGAGAAACGACCGCCGCATCGCCCACATTCTCGTCTCGGCTGATTATTGGGTGTACACCCTCCTAGATCCTCGCTACCGGGACAGCGTACAAAGGCTCATACCAACATTGAACCGGGAGCGTAAAATGCGGGAGTACGAAGAGTCACTGGTGCAGTCCATAATGTTTTCCATTCCACCCGACAGCATTGTTGCTAGTGCTTTACAAAGCAGCTCTGTGCGTCGAGGCAGTGGAGGAAACTCTGCACAAAGAGGGAGCAGAGGCAGCGCCGCAGCACAAGGCAAGACCACTATGGCCCAAATGTGGCAAAGTTTTGTGTGTCCACCACAATTGTCTACACCATCAGCGACGCCTCGAGTCAGCAGGAGGCAACGCTTCCGTCAGATGGTGTCAGACTACATGTCTTGCCCTGTCGCTGTACTCCCAGATGGCTCTTCCCCCTTCAAGTTTTGGGTCTCTAAGCTGGATACATGGCCAGAGCTTAGCCAGTATGCATTGGAGGTGCTGGCTTGCCCTGCTGCCAGTGTATTATCGGAACGTGTCTTTAGTGCCGCAGGTGGTGTACTAACAGACCGTCGCACGCGACTATCTTCCGATAATGTTGACCGGCTGACTTTTCTGAAAATGAACAAGGCCTGGATCTCAAAAGACTTTGCCATTCCTCTTACAGACTAAATTAGTGGTTGGCAACTGTATCCAGGTCTGCTGGTGTGTTCATTTTTCTACCACCTGAACTATAATCCCTTTGCTTCAACACAGCCAGTTGTCGCTCAGATGTGTCGTCTGCACAGAGAAACACACTAGCTCCTGTGTTAGTGGGGTTCAGTAATGCCAGCTGATCCCCTGCTGTGTGGACGGCAAAGTCACCAGCTCCATCAACATTCAAACCACTACTGATTTTTAACCGTGCCCAACTTAGGTCTCTGGCTCCACTGTCTCTACTATTTCCCCTGACCTCCAACCCCGCCATCTACATCTCTGAAGTGGCGTCAGCACAATCTACACTTGTTCCTGTGTTCCTGTGGCTCAGTCCCATCAGTTTATCCCCTGATGTGTGTCCGGCAAGGTCTCCTGCTCTGTCCACATTCCCATAACCAGTAGTGGGAATGAGGACAGAGCTGGCAAACTTGCCGGACAAACATCAGGGGATCAACTGACGGGACTGAGCACCAGTAACACAGGAACAAGTGTAGATTGTGCTGATGCCACTTCAGAGATGTAGCTGGCGGGGTTGGAGGCCAGGGTAAATAGTAGAGACAGTGGAGCCAGAGGCCTAAGTGGAGCATGGTTAGAATCAGTAGTAGTCCACAACATCCATAAAAACCGCTGCCCATTGGCCTCTGCATGCGGCATGCGTAATCCTGGGCTCCAACAGCGTCAGTTGGTGTTCAGAAGTGTCGTCTCCACAGAGCCAAACACATTCGTTAGAGTGTTAGTGGGGTTCAGCACTGCCAGCTGTTCCCCTGCTGTGGAGATGGCAAGTCTCCTGCTGCCTTCACCTGCCAAAATCCAGTAGGCCCCAGCCTGCTCCTCGCCAAATCCTGGGCTCCAACAGCGTCAGTTGGTGTTCAGAAGTGTCGTCTCCACAGAGCCAAACACATTCGTTAGAGTGTTAGTGGGGTTCAGCACTGCCAGCTGTTCCCCTGCTGTGGAAATGGCAAGTCTCCTGCTGCCTTCACCTGCCAAAATCCAGTAGGCCCCAGCCTGCTCCTCGCCTAATCCTGGGCTCCAACAGCGTCAGTTGGTGTTCAGAAGTGTCGTCTCCACAGAGCCAAACACATTCGTTAGAGTGTTAGTGGGGTTCAGCACTGCCTGCTGTTCCCCTGCTGTGGAGATGGCAAGTCTCCTGCTGCCTTCACCTGCCAAAATCCAGTAGGCCCCAGCCTGCTCCTCGCCTAATCCTGGGCTCCAACAGCGTCAGTTGGTGTTCAGAAGTGTCGTCTCCACAGAGCCAAACACATTCGTTAGAGTGTTAGTGGGGTTCAGCACTGCCAGCTGTTCCCCTGCTGTGGAGATGGCAAGTCTCCTGCTGCCTTCACCTGCCAAAATCCAGTAGGCCCCAGCCTGCTCCTCGCCAAATCCTGGGCTCCAACAGCGTCAGTTGGTGTTCAGAAGTGTCGTCTCCACAGAGCCAAACACATTCGTTAGAGTGTTAGTGGGGTTCAGCACTGCCAGCTGTTCCCCTGCTGTGGAGATGGCAAGTCTCCTGCTGCCTTCACCTGCCAAAATCCAGTAGGCCCCAGCCTGCTCCTCGCCTAATCCTGGGCTCCAACAGCGTCAGTTGGTGTTCAGAAGTGTCGTCTCCACAGAGCCAAACACATTCGTTAGAGTGTTAGTGGGGTTCAGCACTGCCAGCTGTTCCCCTGCTGTGGAGATGGCAAGTCTCCTGCTGCCTTCACCTGCCAAAATCCAGTAGGCCCCAGCCTGCTCCTCGCCTAATCCTGGGCTCCAACAGCGTCAGTTGGTGTTCAGAAGTGTCATCTCCACAGAGCCAAACACATTCGTTAGAGTGTTAGTGGGGTTCAGCACTGCCAGCTGTTCCCCTGCTGTGGAGATGGCAAGTCTCCTGCTGCCTTCACCTGCCAAAATCCAGTAGGCCCCAGCCTGCTCCTCGCCTAGTCCTGGGCTCCAACAGCGTCAGTTGGTGTTCAGAAGTGTCGTCTCCACAGAGCCAAACACATTCGTTCAAGTGTTAGTGGGGTTCATCATTGCCAGCTGATCCCCTGCTGTGGAGATGGCAGTCTCTCCTGCTGTCTCCGCATTCCAAAGACAGTAGGCCTCTGCCTACACCCTCCTATTTCCTGGGCTTCAACTCAGCCAGTTGTAGCTCGGAAGTTCCGTCCACACGGAAAGAGATACTTGCTCCCGTGTCTCAGTGGGGTTCAGTAATGTCAGCTGATCCCCTGCTGTGTGGATGGCAGTCTCTCCTGCTGTCACCTCATTCAAAATACAGTAGGCCTCTGCCTACACCCTCCTATTTCCTGGGCTTCAACACAGCCAGTTGTAGTTCGGAAGTGCCGTCCACACGGAAAGAGATACTTGCTCCCATGTCTCAGTGGGGTTCAGTAATGTCAGCTGATCCCCTGCTGTGTGGATGGCAGTCTCTCCTGCTGTCACCTCATTCAAAATACAGTAGGCCTCTGCCTACACCCTCCTATTTCCTGGGCTTCAACACAGCCAGTTGTAGTTTGGAAGTGCCGTCCACACGGAAAGAGATACTTGCTCCCGTGTCTCAGTGGGGTTCAGTAACGTCAGCTGATCCCCTGCTGTGTGGATGGCAGTCTCTCCTGCTGTAACCTCATTCAAAATACAGTAGGCCTCTGCCTACACCCTCCTATTTCCTGGGCTTCAACACAGCCAGTTGTAGTTCGGAAGTGCCGTCCACACGGAAAGAGATACTTGCTCCCGTGTCTCAGTGGGGTTCAGTAACGTCAGCTGATCCCCTGCTGTGTAGATGGCAAAGTCTCCTGCTGCCTACACAGTCGTACCACTACTGATTTTTAACCGTGCTCCAATTAGGCCTGTGGCTCCACTGTCCCTTGTATTTCCCCTGTCCTCCAACCCTGCCAGTTACAGCTCCGAAGTGGCATCTGCACAATCCACACTTGTTCCTGTGTTACAGGTGTTCAGTCCGGTCAGTTAATCCCCTGATGTGTGTCCGGCTAGTTATGGGAATGTGGACAGAGCAGGCGACATTGCCGGACACACATCAGGGGATTAACTGACCGGACTGAACACCTGTAACACAGGAACAAGTGTGGATTGTGCAGACACCACTTCGGAGCTGTAACTGGCGGGGTTGGAGGACAGGGGAAATACGAAAATCAGTGAAGCCACAGGCCTAAGTGGAGCTTGGTTCAAATTAGTAGTCTACAACCGATCTTAAAATTTCTTCAATGCAGCCTCAGCCTGCTCCGTGCTTGTCCCTGGGCTTCAACACAGCCAGTTGTAGTTCGGAAGTGCCGTCCACACGGAAAGAGATACTTGCTCCCGTGTCTCAGTGGGGTTCAGTAACGTCAGCTGATCCCCTGCTGTGTGGATGGCAGTCTCTCCTGCTGTCACCTCATTCAAAATACAGTAGGCCTCTGCCTACACCCTCCTATTTCCTGGGCTTCAACACAGCCAGTTGTAGTTCGGAAGTGCCGTCCACACGGAAAGAGATACTTGCTCCCGTGTCTCAGTGGGGTTCAGTAATGTCAGCTGATCCCCTGCTGTGTGGATGGCAGTCTCTCCTGCTGTCACCTCATTCAAAATACAGTAGGCATCTGCCTACACCCTCCTATTTCCTGGGCTTCAACACAGCCAGTTGTAGTTCGGAAGTGCCGTCCACACGGAAAGAGATACTTGCTCCCGTGTCTCAGTGGGGTTCAGTAATGTCAGCTGATCCCCTGCTGTGTGGATGGCAGTCTCTCCTGCTGTCACCTCATTCAAAATACAGTAGGCCTCTGCCTACACCCTCCTATTTCCTGGGCTTCAACACAGCCAGTTGTAGTTCGGAAGTGCCGTCCACACGGAAAGAGATACTTGCTCCCGTGTCTCAGTGGGGTTCAGTAACGTCAGCTGATCCCCTGCTGTGTGGATGGCAGTCTCTCCTGCTGTAACCTCATTCAAAATACAGTAGGCCTCTGCCTACACCCTCCTATTTCCTGGGCTTCAACACAGCCAGTTGTAGTTCGGAAGTGCCGTCCACACGGAAAGAGACACTTGCTCCCGTGTCTCAGTGGGGTTCAGTAACGTCAGCTGATCCCCTGCTGTGTGGATGGCAGTCTCTCCTGCTGTCACCTCATTCAAAATACAGTAGGCCTCTGCCTACACCCTCCTAGTTCCTGGGCTTCAACACAGCCAGTTGTAGTTCGGAAGTGCCATCCACACGGAAAGAGATACTTGCTCCCCTGTCTCAGTGGGGTTCAGTAATGTCAGCTGATCCCCTGCTGTGTGGATGGCAGTCTCCCCTGCTGTCACCTCATTCAAAATACAGTAGGCCTCTGCCTACACCCTCCTATTTCCTGGGCTTCAACACAGCCAGTTGTAGTTCGGAAGTGCCGTCCACACGGAAAGAGATACTTGCTCCCGTGTCTCAGTGGGGTTCAGTAATGTCAGCTGATCCCCTGCTGTGTGGATGGCAGTCTCTCCTGCTGTCACCTCATTCAAAATACAGTAGGCCTCTGCCTACACCCTCCTATTTCCTGGGCTTCAACACAGCCAGTTGTAGTTCGGAAGTGCCGTCCACACGGAAAGAGATACTTGCTCCCGTGTCTCAGTGGGGTTCAGTAACGTCAGCTGATCCCCTGCTGTGTGGATGGCAGTCTCTCCTGCTGTAACCTCATTCAAAATACAGTAGGCCTCTGCCTACACCCTCCTATTTCCTGGGCTTCAACACAGCCAGTTGTAGTTCGGAAGTGCCGTCCACACGGAAAGAGATACTTGCTCCCGTGTCTCAGTGGGGTTCAGTAACGTCAGCTGATCCCCTGCTGTGTGGATGGCAGTCTCTCCTGCTGTAACCTCATTCAAAATACAGTAGGCCTCTGCCTACACCCTCCTATTTCCTGGGCTTCAACACAGCCAGTTGTAGTTCGGAAGTGCCGTCCACACGGAAAGAGATACTTGCTCCCGTGTCTCAGTGGGGTTCAGTAACGTCAGCTGATCCCCTGCTGTGTAGATGGCAAAGTCTCCTGCTGCCTACACAGTCGTACCACTACTGATTTTTAACCGTGCTCCAATTAGGCCTGTGGCTCCACTGTCTCTCGTATTTCCCCTGTCCTCCAACCCTGCCAGTTACAACTACGAAGTGGCGTCTGCACAATCCACACTTGTTCCTGTGTTACAGGTGTTCAGTCCGGTCAGTTAATCCCCTGATGTGTGTCCGGCAATGTCGCCTGCTCTGTACACATTCCCAATTGACAGCACATCAGGCCTCAGCCTGCTAAGTGCTTGTCCTGGGATCCAACATCGCCAGTTGCTGCTCATAACTGACTTTGGCACGGGTACTCCCTCCTGCCCAGCTTGGTTCCAGCCCTGCCTGCTATTTCCGGGAAGTGTCAATGTCAGTTTGCCACCCCAAGTTGCCATGTCGTGTTGCGGTTGGGTTAGCCGAGGCTAGGGTGCCAGCAGTTTAGGTGCTTCCTATGTGGACTGCGGGTTCTGGTAAGAAAGACTTGTTCCATAGTGCCAGTAGGACAAGCACCCCCTGTAGGACTGTGTGATTCGGTAACTGCGGCCAGCTTGCGGCATGCCAACTTTGCTTTTCAGGGGTAACTTCTGATACCCCTCCGGGTTCCAGCACCGTCAGCTGGTTCTCGTCAGAGCCTTTGGCCTAGGTGCCTCCATCGCGGTATCCGAGTTCCGGCAACGTCTGCTGGTCCTTGGTAGTGCTTTGTAGCACAGGTACCTCCTGCTTAGTAACCGGGTTCCAGCACCGTCAGCTGGTCGTCGGTTGTGCCATTGGCTCTTATTCCTTCTGCTGCCCCTCCGGGTGCCAGCACTGTCAGCTGGTCCTCGCTATTTCCATTTGCTCTTGCAGCTTATGCTACCCCTCCGGGTTCCAGCACCGTCAGCTGGTTCTCGTCAGAGCCTTTGGCCTAGGTGCCTCCATCTCGGTATCCGAGTTCCGGCAACGTCTGCTGGTCCTTGGTAGTGCTTTGTAGCACAAGTACCTCCTGCATAGTAACCGGGTTCCAGCACCGTCAGCTGGTCCTCGGTTGTGCCATTGGCTCTTATTCCTTCTGCTGCCCCTCCGGGTGCCAGCACTGTCAGCTGGTCCTCGCTATTTCCATTTGCTCTTGCAGCTTATGCTACCCCTCCGGGTTCCAGCACCGTCAGCTGGTTCTCGTCAGAGCCTTTGGCCTAGGTGCCTCCATCTCGGTATCCGAGTTCCGGCAACGTCTGCTGGTCCTTGGTAGTGCTTTGTAGCACAGGTACCTCCTGCTTAGTAACCGGGTTCCAGCACCGTCAGCTGGTCCTCGGTAGTGCCATTGGCTCTTGTTCCTTCTGCTGCCCCTCCGGGTGCCAGTACCGTCAGCTGGTTCAAGAGGACAAAGAACAGGAAGACAACCACCAAGATGCAGAACAACAAGAGAGAGAAGACAAAGAAGCATAAAAAAACAAAGCAGAAGAACATTAAGCATAAGACTAATACTCTGAGCAAATGATATTATCTTATTTATAAGCAGAAGAAGACTAAGCAGTGTATGGGGGTGAGTCCGTTCCTCCTCGTGGTGCCCCTGGAAAAGGCCTGCTGCTGCAGGCCAAACTGAACGCGGACAAATCCTGTTGTAAATCTTTTGTGACAGGCAGAATGGAAGGTGTAAACTTCTAACTTTTCTAGATAACAACTACAGGAATGCCTGACACAAACAAGAATATGATGAAGAAGAATAGGAAGAAGATGAAGAAGTTGAATATGTAGAATAATAATTGTTGAATAAGAAGAATATGAAGAATGTAAGAAAAGGAAGAAGAAGAAGAAGAATGTAAAAAAAGGAAGTAGAAGAATTTAAAAAAGGAAGAAGAAGAAGAATGTAAAAAAAGGAATAAGAAGAAGAATGTAAAAAAAGGAAGAAGAAGAAGAATGTAAAAAAAGGAAGTAGAAGAATGTAAAAAAAGGAAGAAGAAGAAGAAGAATGTAAAAAAAGGAATAAGAAGAAGAAGAAGAAGGTAAAAAAAGGAAGAAGAATAAGAAAGAAGAAGAAAGAAGAAAGAAGAAGAAGACATACATGTCTGGCAAAATATAAATGAGGCTAACATAGTCAATATCTTTGTAACTCCTAACATCTTTAAAAAAAAAGTTTAATTCCTGCTATTCCATTTGATTGGGCTAAACCTCTATGGCTTTAATGTCTCCTCCACCTCCCACAATACATTCTACATTATTCTTAGTTGTTTTTCTTCATGTAGAATTAACCTACAAGGAAAGAAAGGGTTTTTTTTAATTCCGATATTTTGGCCCCATTGACTTGCATTGGTTGCCGGTATCGGAATCGGCGATACCGATACTTTTTTTTAAGATCGACCGATCCATTCCGATCCGATATTTTCAAGTATCGGCTGGTATCGCTCAACTCTACAGACAAGGTAAACATATTGACTGTTAATGCAAGCTATCACACATCTGAAAACCCTATATATAGCAGCTATAGATTAATTGTTCATTAAGTCCCCCTGGGGTGACAGTGTTCAAACAAAAAATCCATCTGGTCTCCCTTTGTAAAATGAGCCTATCCCAATTTCCACCCCTTGGTGGTTTGCTCACCCTCTCAATCCCTACAAATTTAATGGAATGAACGTTACCTCCTTGATTTTGGTCATGAGTTCTATTGTCTTGGACCAATGATATTTTGCCCAGTCCTTTCAAATTCTTGGACTTGGAATAGTCACATGTATATTATTATTATTATTATTATTATTATTATAATTATTAATAATAACGGTCGAATTATAGCATGTGGCAGGTCACAATTCAGTCGCTGACGAGGCAAATTAAAGCGCTGCTGCAGCAAAACTAGTCCACTGAAAGCCTGAGATGACTTTTGAGAATATGCGCTGACACGCTGTACCTTGGCAAGTAGGTCTGGCAAGTCAGGGTATGTTTTTAAAAAAATGCTGTACAACCAAGTTCAGCACGTGGGTCAAGCATGAAACGTGTTTACCATGCTGGCCAACCACGGTTGATTTTCTGTAACACATGCTTATATAATGCATTGACTGCACACTGGGAGAAATAGTGTCGGATGGAAACTGAGTACCGTGGGGCTGCCACTGCCAAGAAGTCACGGAAAGACTCAGTTCCCACAAGTCGAAATTGCAACATTTCCAGAGCTACCAATCTGGCTATGTGGATGTTAAGCATTTTGATCTGTGGGTGGGTGGATATTTCTGCTTTCTGTTAAATGTCTGGGGCAGGGACAAGTGAGCGCTGCACTGGGACTGACAAAATGGATGTGGTTGCTGAATGCTGTGTCTGTGAAACTGCAGGATGTGGGAAGGAGGCATCAGCGCTTGCTTCATGGATAGCAGATAAGGAAGGCCGTATCACAGGGGAAGGGGCAGTGGTTTCACAATCAGACACAGATTTTGTAGACAGGCGTTCCGCCCACCTACTGGGGTGCTTGGCTGCCATGTGTTTTTGCATTCTGTTGGTGCTCAGGTTTGTTGCCAGATATGCAACAGATACATACTTATTTGTGTGCAGGAGGAGTTTACACTTTTTTGACAGTAGATGGCGATGTTTTTACTGTTATATGCTTAATTGAATTTAATGCATACACATGTTGTACTTTGGTTTCATTTATCTCTCTGGTAAAAAACGGACCTTTCTTGGACTTCCTGTTATGCTGTATTAAGAAGCTGATGCATGTACCTCATGTTCTGTTTCTTCTGCGACCAAACTATGCAACAGGTTATGGACCCAGCATGTAAGACAAAATGGACTTTGTGAATGCAGAAGATTACTTCGGACCAATTCTCTCCAAACAATTAAGACAAATAAGTTAAAGATGAGCAGCAGTTTAGAGCTGAAACTTACAGTAGCTAAGCTGAACAATGAGAACTATCAGTTATGGAAGATCAAAGTGGAGATGTTAATGTCTAAAGATTATTTATGGGAGGTAATCACTACAGACAGACCTATTGATAATAATCAGACATGAGATAAGAAAAACAGACAAGCCAGAACTACTATCTAGAGATGAGCGACTTTGCCTTTTTTCGGGTCGAGTCGGGTTTCATGAAAAGTCTCAAAAGTCGGGTCGAACGAAATCGGCCAACTATAGGGAAAAGTCGGAGGCCGACTGAAACACGAAACCCAATGCAAGTCAATGGGGAAGCAAAGTCGGCAGGGAAAGGAGGACAGTAAACACACCTACAGTGCCCATTTCAATGCCAAAAACATCAATTCTTATAACTGAAGCTTGTCAACCTTAATTTACTTCCTAATAATAGCTACGCATTGAAAACTGGGTGTTATTTGGCTAAAGTTGTGGGGGGGTAGGGCTGCCTCAAGGTTTTCGTGTGCCCTGGGCCAAAGAGTGTCAGTGCGCCCCTTTAACACATACCACAACTCATGATGTTCCAATACGCCACAGAAATATAGGTATAGTACAGTGACACATATTTCACTGCTTGCATGACATGACTGATCTAATTTAAATTGCACAATAGCTCAAAAACAGGACAGTATATTACTTCATACAGTGTTATGGCCACCCCATTGTGCGCCATACAGAATAATGAGCCCCATATATTTCTCCATACCAAATAATTAGTCACATATAATGTTCCATACAGTATCGGATGAGCTCCACATAATGCTCCATATATAATGGGTCCCATTTGTAATGCCCCAGTGTATAATGTGCCCCTTAGATGCTGCTCCAGTGTCTGATCTGCCCCATCTACATTGCTCCAGTACATGATGGGCCTCATGGATTCATGGATGATGCTCCAGTGTATGATGGGCTCCAATAATGCTCCATATATAATGGGCCCCATTTGTAATGCTCCAGTGTATAATGGGCCCTTAGATGCTGCTCCAGTGTCTGATCTGCCCCATTTACAATGCTCCAGTACATGATGGGCTTCATGGATGATGCTCCAGTGTATCATGGGCTCTAATTATGCTCCATATATAATGGGCCCCATTTGTAATGCTCCAGTGTATAATGGTCCCCTTAGATGCTGCTCCAGTGTCTGATCTGCCCCATTTACAATGCTCCAGTACATTATGGGCCTCATGGAAGATGCTCCAGTGTATCAGGGGCCCTAATAATGCTCCATATATAATGGGCCCCATTTGTAATGCTCCAGTGTATAATGGGCCTCTTAGATGCTGCTCCAGTGTCTGATCTGCCCCATTTACATTGCTCGAGTACATGATGGGCCCTATTTTTAATTTACCCAGGCATGGTATGTGAAAAGAGCTACATGGAGTAATCTGAGGTGTGTGCTTCCACACCCTTCACTTTTGGTGTGGGTGAAGGACACAAGGAAAGGGGTTGCTCCTGACCAGAAGCCTGCAGTTATGACTCAGTGCTTGCATTTTTTACAACTTCAGAAGAGGAGGCGATAGAGCTGGAGGCTGTTTCAGCAATGTAAGCCACAAACAGTTCTTGATACTCCGGCTTTAAAAGCAGTCTACCTACTCCAAGAAAAGGGAGCCTCACAGGCCTTCCAGAGATACACCATGATGCTGGCTCAACACCTCCTGCCTTACCTGCTATTGCGTTTTTGGCACTACCAGCAGATGCACCACCATCAGTACCAGGTGGCCCTCCACGCCCACATCCGCATCCTCTTCCACCACACTTCCTCATGTTTTTGAAAAAGGACCCAAAATACCAGCGGATATATGGTACTGTATCAGAAGCATATAGCTCTATACAGTCTATGGATAACAGTAAATCTCCGTATATATTTCATGAGGCATACACAGAGGCTCACAGGCTCAGTATGGATTACCCAATAAAATAACAAGTTGAAAAAGGGTACAGCATCACCAGATACAAGGTATATAGGGTATAGTGTAAACATTCTGATTCTCCATATACATTTCAGGAGGCAGACACAAACGCTCTCAGGCCCAGTATGGATTACACAAGAATATGAAAAGCTCTAAATGGGTTATGTAACAAGCGTACAGCTGTATACAGTGTTGGGGTAATCTTAAAGTTCCAAATATATTGCCTGAGTAACAGACAATAGCTAAAAAGGTTACTGTATCAGAAGCGTTCTGCTGTATACAGTGTTGGCCAAATTGAAAATATCGGTATATATTTCCGTAGTCATCCTCAGACACTCACTCAGTTTGGTTTTGACCATAATAAAAATGTTGTAAAAAAGGTCCTGCATAACAAGATAGCAAGTATATAATTTTAGGGTACAATTGAAATCTCCATATAAATAGTCCCGTAGTCACTCTCAGACGCTTACACAGTATGGATTTGACCGTAATGCTAAATGTCGAACAAAGATACTGTATAACAAGATACAAGCTGTATCGAGTATAGTGTAAAAATTTGTTTCTCCGATTCACCGTATATATAGAAGGTGTAACCCACACACGCTCCCTCACTATGGATGATGTAGGGAAGGTGGACTGACAGACAAACCAGCCTGTAGTGAGAAGCAGAGGTGTAGTGCAGTGTAGGTGTGAAACCGCTAAGATAAAGAGAAAGGGTGCATTGTTTTAGCTTGGCCATTGGAGGGCAGTGGAGAGTGTAGGAATAGGACTGTATAACTACCATTGGTCAGAGAAACTGTTAGGTGATGGTGGGCGGAGTTACCAGAACTGGAAGTATAAAAGGCTGAGGGAAGGTTCTGGAAGAGTCAGTCAGCGAAGGGAGCACAGTAAAGAGGAAGTTCTGCTGAGGAAATAGAGACAGTGGAAAGGCTCCTGAGAGGACTGACAGTTGAGGCGGTCACGGGGGGGTGGGCCAGAGGACGGTAGCCACAGACGAAGATGGCCTGGGGCTATCATACGGACGGTGTGCTCAGACTGGTGCAGAGCTGTGGTGGTTGGGCCTAGGCCAGCCACAGTGGAAGAGCCACAAAGGACACCACGTTTATAGTTACAAAGGAAGTGAAGGTATCGGGGCCTGTGTATAGAGAAATGTGAAACGGCTGTGGTGAATTACTGTTGTCAACAGAAGCATGGGCACTAAAAACGGACCTGATCAATACAAACTCTGTCTCAGCCTCTTGTTTGTCTGTGGCAAGAAGAGGGTCCCCCCCACAGTTGGTTATCCTACAAATGATACCTTAATACAAATTTTTGAAACAAGGTACTGTATCAGCACATACCAGGTGTGTCCAGTCTAGGGTTAAATTTCTGACTATAATTCCGGAGTCAGACACAGACACTCACAGGCTCACTATGTATTACACCAGAATTACAAAAGTAGAAAAAGGGAAAGGTATTCATAGCGTACACCAGTATACAGTGTTGTGGTACTTTTAAATCTTTGTGTATATTTCAATCTCAGTAAGCCAGTCACGAATCTCCACTACTGGAAACTACATGGATACAAGCATAGATGCAAAGTCGAGTTTTAGCAGAAATTTTGGAATTACTCATCGCAGGAAAACCTCCCGGTAGATGTTGCAGAGGCGATGCAGACCCTCAATTACTGTGTCTGTGGAGAAAGCGAAAAAGGTTCTTTGTGAAGAAAGGATTGCTTTATCGCAGTAATGTGGATCACATCACCTTTACTCATCTCCATCTAATTGTGATCACAGGGAGAGATGTACCCATGGTCCTCACTGCCTATCATGATGTGTCTGGTCATTTTGGAGTGCAAAAGACAGAAGCCACAGGCCGTAGGCGATTCTATTGGATTGGCATGAAAGGAGACATTGAAAAATGGTGGCAGGAATGTCACACTTCTGTGACTATCACAACTGTGAAAGGTGATCATAAACCACCAATGCATCCGCTTGTAAGTTGACGTCCATTTCAAATGGTAGCTAGCCATTGATCATCTGAAGGTAGAGGCCAGCAGGACAGGCCATAGCTACATCTTAACCATCAATGATCAATACACCAAATTTCTAGTGGCCATCCCTGTGAAGGATTTAACTGCCAAGGCTACACAGCTCCCACCGTCTGAGACACTGTATTGTACTATGAGGTGCCCTGAGCCATTGCCGTCGGCCATCAGTGGGCCTATCCACCTGTTCAGAGCAATGGCACTTGCCTGGGTGCGCCAGGTCTTGACCCCAGCTGTTGGGGGAGGGATGGGCAGCCCAGTTATGGAGGTTTAAAAATTGGCATATGTAGATGTGTTGGCTGGACATTCAGCTGCTGCAAAGGACGTAATTGGGCAAGTCCGAGGAAGAGGAGGAAAAAACCGAGGCACTTTTCTGGTAACCTATGTGTCATCAGGGGAAGGTGGGACAAAATCCTTTGCAACCCATGCATGGTTCATTTTAATGAAGGTTAGATCATCAACATTTTGGGTCGACAGATGGGTCCTTTTTTCTGTCAGGATTGATCCAGAAGCACTGAAGACTCTTTCAGATAACACACTATCAGCAGGGCAAGCGAGCTCCTGTAAGGCATATTGTGCCAATTCAGGCCAGGCGTCCAGTTTAGAGACCCAATAGTCAAAGGGGAATGACCTGTGAGGGAGAAAATCGATATGGGAGGAAAAGTAGTTTGTAACCATAGTTGACAACTTCTGCCTCCTGTCACTTTTAATCGATGCAGTATTAGCAGTCGTGTGAGCGGTACTTGAGAAATCAGTCCACAACATGGTCATGAAACCCCTGTCTCCAACGCCATTTTGGCTGTGTGCAACACGAACACCTCTTCCATTGTGCCCACCATGGCTCATGGGAGAACCAGCACCGCTGCTGTGTGCTGGGAAAGCCTCAAACAAACGGTTTACCAGAGTCGCCTGTTTGTTTGCCAATATTATCTCCAGGTTTTCCTGTGGCATGATGTTGTGTAATTTGCCTTTGTAGCGTGGATCCAGGATGCTGGCCAGCCAGTAGTTGTCATCCCTCATCATTTTGGCAATGTTGGGGTCCCTGTTGTGAGTTCATTTTCCCCTCCGTCACTGAGGCCTGGTGAACTCCCTATTCTAGTGAAGGAAGGTAGTGAGCCTGATTATCAGGCACCTGGGACTAATGAAGACGATTGGCTGAGTGGAGTCACTGACTGGATTTAAGGCAGCCTACTCCCTTTCTGCCCTGCGGGTGATTCTCTGTGGACTCTTGGACACCAGTCTGATTCCTGCTCTCCTAAAGCTAAGTTTTCTGTTTTGCCTTTTTGCATTTAAGATTTGTTTTTGTTTTTCTTGCTTTTTGGATTCTGCCACTCCCTGCTGGAGTGTGCAGTGTTCCGTGAGCTCTGTCTTCTGAAAGTACCTGAGTGCTGATTTAGTTTTTGAAGCTTAGTTGCTTCAGGGCCTTTTTTTATATCAGCTTGTTGGCTCTTGTCTCTGATAGGGTTTTGGCAGATTGCAGACAGCAGCCTTCCTATCCGTTCCTATCTAGGTAGTTTTTGGGCCCCGTCTTTGCTCAGCCTGTCTTTCTGTCTGTGTAAGTGTTTTCATCTTGCTTCACCGTCATTATATGTGGGGGGCTGCCTATTGCTTTGGGGTCTGCTCTGGGGCAGTTAGATTTCCCCTTTCCTTCTTTAGGCCTATGTATCTCTCCGGCTGTGATCGAGGGGTCTAGGTCATCGTAGGAACCCCCCTCGGCTACTGCTAGTTGTGTTGATAGGTTCAGGGTTCTGCAATCTGATAGTTGGCAACTTCTCTGGTTTTCTGGACTTAGCTAGCATTTCTGTTTTTGCCTCCTATGGTGACTCAATCATAACAGGTCCCTTTTTAGGATCCGCAAGGCATAATCGCACATGTGGGTCAATGTTCCAGGTGTCAATGATGCACTGCCCGTGGTGGGTGGAGGAGCAGTTTCTGGCAAATCCACATCTCTACAGTCACGCACAAACACTGTCCCTGACCTTGGAACGCCAACATTTTCTCTTGCCCCCTGAGAAACATCTTTCTGCCCAAAATAATCATCCCCCTCATCCTCATCCTTCTCTTCCTCTTCTTCCTCCACCTCGTCAAGGACAGTTCCCTGACCAGACAATGGCTGACTGTGATCAAGGCTTCCCTCCTCCTCCTCCGCTGCAGACGCCTGATCCTTAATGTGACGACTCCTGGAGTGGACCCTCTGGGTCGTGACACCAACCCTCCCAGGGCAAGCTGACCTAGTGAAGACCACCCCTTATACAGGGAGTGTCAGGGGCAAGCCCCAGGGGGTGAGGCACCACGACTGCTGGCACCAGGCGGCCAGCTCACAGGAGACACGAGTGGGTGAGTGTGTCTGCAGGACGTGTAAAGCGTGGACACGGGAACACGTGGTATACAGAGACTTCGTACATCCGGGTGTGAGTGAAGCAGGATGCATGCAAGGAGCACGTCAGAGCACTGAGTCAGGCAGCAGGTGTGCCAGGAGGTGTAACAGAGTACAGGAGCAGGGTGTGTGCCAGAGGGCACAACTGAGCATAAGACAGAGTGCAGTATTGGTACGTGTGCCAGGAGGCACAACAGAGTAAGAGACTGAGTACAGGATCAGAGCATGTGCCAGGAGGTACAACTGAGTATGAGACAAAGCACAGGGTCAGAGCGTGTGCCAGGAGGCACAACCAAGTACAAGGTAGAGTGCAGGTTCAGAGCGTGTGCCAAGAGGCACAACAGAGTGCAAGGCAGGGGACCTGAATACAGTGCACAGCCAGGCAGGGACACGGCAGACCAAGCCAGGAAGCACAACAATAATCAGGCACCTCCCCTAGGAAGAGGTAGCCTGATATAGCACATGATCACAAGAGCTTCCTTGGTCAAGTCCTCCAGTACCATAGAGAGGACTGACCTGGAGACTGAACTGAGAAAAGCGCGCAAGCGCAGACATAACATGGAGGAGACAGGGACCTAGGTACGAGAGGTGCGCGTGCACACCCGGCGGGACCCCCGGAGTGACCGCGGCTCCAGAAGAGATGACATCGGGACCGAGGTCCCGCCCCCAGGTGAGCGCGGCGTGACACTTAATGTGCGTCAAACTTTGCATGAGCAGACACATAAGTGGGATGCTCATGCATATGATGGCGTCGTCTGCGCTTAGGAGCCTGTGCATTAATCAAAACACTGAAGGACTTTACAGAGGTCTTTCAGCTTTGACCACTGCACACCTGTTATGAATGAGTCACCGAAGGAGGAAAAAACAAAAATGCAAGCAGAGGCTGGTTTCACATTTGCGTTTTTTTGCGCTGGAAAAAAACGCATACCTGCGCATGCGTTTTTTCCCCTATATTTAACATGGGTGCGCATACCTGCGCGCTGGTAAGCGCACGTATGCGATTTTCATGCGCTGCGTTTTTTTGGGGTGTGCGTTGGTATTTTCCAGACGCAGCATGTTGCATTTTTTGGCCCTGGAAAAAAGCGCATGCGCACGTATGCGCACGTTTTGCGCTAAAAATGGCCATTATAGCCTATGGATGCGCATACGAGCGCACTGGCATGCGCATGTATGCGTTTTTTTAGCGCTGCGTTTTTTTGGTGGTGTCCACTTGTTGTCCTAGTTATAATCTTCTAAAGTAAAAAAAAAAAGTCTATATAAAGGAGGTGCCTGCCAAAACTCTGCCACTACTACACTGACAGATTGAAGAGCAGACAGTCAACCAAGAACCCATTATATCAGCGAAGAATGTGAGTATATTACATTATATGCCTGTCCTTTTAAATTATGTATGTACTAATGATTTTTATTATTTTTACATGCAGTATGTCTTCAGAATCCGAGTATTCCCCATCGCGGCAGGAATTGGCGCAAGCAGACCGTGAGGTGATTATTTTCGTGCATCTGGTAAGTATATCTGCTGCTTCTCCAAATCTCTTACGTTTTTTTCAACTTTTTTAAGACATCGTCATCATCATCTTCTGCGGACTGGACTAGTGAGGGCGAAGAGCAGGAGCAGCGAAGCCAAGTCCCGGTGGTGATACGGAATGTAAGTATCAAATGATTTGTAATGTTCTTTATTTTTTATCTTCTATTTTTACTCTTTTTTATGTTTATTTTTTTGTAACTTTTTATTCAATTTAAATTGGATTATTCTAATGAATGTGTTTTGTCTAGGTTCCACAACGGGATGAAGACGTCTACCTGGATAATGAGCAGCTCATCAGCCTGGTCCAGGAGCGTTCGCCGTTGTGGGACAGCTGTGACCGGCTGCACAAGGACATTGTGGTGACCCGGCGGCTATGGAATGAGGTGGCCGCAGCGTTGATGGATGGCTGGGACAGCACCACAGCATCCTCCAAAAAGGCGTTTAGTGAGTATTTCCCTGCCCTGTATTGTGCCACAGTGACTGTTGTCCTTGACGGCACTGTTGGGTTTCGTGCTAGGCATATTCTAGCAGGAAACCCAACAGTGTCATCGGGGTCTACAGTGACTGCTTTGAGTATTGTATTGCTACATTGTGCCGCAGTGACTGTTGTCCTTGACGGCACTGTTGGGTTTCGTGCTAGGTGTATTCTAGCAGGAAACCCAACAGTGTCATCGGGGTCTACAGTGACTGCTTTGAGTATTGTATTGCTACATTGTGCCGCAGTGACTGTTGTCCTTGACGGCACTGTTGGGTTTCGTGCTAGGTGTATTCTAGCAGGAAACCCAACAGTGTCATCGGGGTCTACAGTGACTGCTTTGAGTATTGTATTGCTACATTGTGCCGCAGTGACTGTTGTCCTTGACGGCACTGTTGGGTTTCGTGCTAGGTGTATTCTAGCAGGAAACCCAACAGTGTCATCGGGGTCTACAGTGACTGTTTTGAGTATTGTATTGCTACATTGTGCCGCAGTGACTGTTGTCCTTGACGGCACTGTTGGGTTTCGTGCTAGGTGTATTCTAGCAGGAAACCCAACAGTGTCATCGGGGTCTACAGTGACTGCTTTGAGTATTGTATTGCTACATTGTGCCGCAGTGACTGTTGTCCTTGACGGCACTGTTTTTTTTTTATCAACAGTGGACAAAGTCCGAACACGTTGGCGTTCGATCAAGGACCGCTTCAACAGTGATGTTCGTGCTGAGGGCCAGGTTCGCAGTGGATCTGCGTCAAGGACCAGAACTAGATACCGTCACTATCACGCGTTGCAGTTCCTAAGACCGGTCCTTGCCACGAGATCGTAAGTATTATAAATTTTGGGTTTTTATTTTTATTAATCTGTGTTTTTCTAATCCACAGCTGATGCTTCTTGTAAAGGCATGGTAGTAATGATTTTCCTTTCTTCCACAGCACCTGGAGCAGCACCCTGCAACCTGGCCCTGGAGCGGTCCTTCCTCGGACGTCCTCTGACCCGTCCCAGCCATCCGACAGCCAGGAAGCACCTTGCAGGTCAACCACACACACAGCTGGTGACCAGGAAGCTGGGCCATCAGGTGTTCCCCTGTCCCAGGTCTCTGCCACTGGTTATGCGGGCACTACCCGCCAGCGGCAGAGGGCCTTGGACAGGAATGTCTTGCCCGAGTTTATGCATTTGAGCGAGACATTTAATTCCAGCCTCAAGTCACTGTCCGACAGAGTTGAAAGTGGTTTTGCACTCATGGAACGTGGTTTTAACCACTTTGAACACCGCTTCAATTCTGTAGAACAGCGCCTTGACCGTCTGGAGGCCGACCTCAACAGACCAGCACACCATTTTTTTAGTAAGATTGAAAAGGGCATGGCGGAACACCTTAGTCCTGATCAACAGCTGAATGTGCTGCAGGCCTGCAACAATGCTTTCTTGCAGGCTATGCAGCATAATCGGTACGGTCAGCAGTCAGTGGTGTCCTTTCCACCTGTGCCACCATTGACTCGCTTCACCTCACTACCGACTTGTGCTGCATACCACTGCACGGACACCTCTATTCAAAGCCAGGACACCCACCGTTACACCACCACAAGTCTGAGTGCAGCTGGTCACTTCACCGACACCACCATGGCAAGCGCTGCTCCTGTCTGGAGCACCACCGCCACTCCCATGCATGCGTGGAGCTCAGCCACCACTAGGCAAACATGGAACAGCCCTGCCGCTACAACAACATGTAGTAGCCCTGCCACCACCACTCTGCAAACCTGGACCATCACTGCCGCCACCAGTCCTCCTGCAAGGACGAGCACTGACAACGAAGAGCAGCAGCAGCAGCCACCTCAGCAGCAGCAGCCACCTCAGCAGCAGCCACCTCAGCAGCAGCAGCAGCCACCTCAGCAGCAGCCGCCACCTCAGCAGCAGCAGCCGCCACCTCAGCAGCAGCAGCCGCCACCTCAGCAGCAGCAGCAGCCATACCAGCAGACGGGGGACCTACATTCAATATTTGCCCCTAGTTCAAGGCGAAATCTATCAAGGCGGGCATTGGGCCAAAGTCGGTCCAGGCACACAAGCCTACGGCGACATGCCATTACAACTAATGTACCTGAACAGATTTCCTCTCCTCCAAGTGTTCCTAGTTTAATTCCCTTAACTGTTGCCCCTTCCCCTCAAACACCGTCTTCAACTGCAAGTGTTGCATATTCCCTGCACACCCCCAAATTGAAACCATCTGCCCCCAAACGCCGGAAAAAATAATTTTTTGGTTTATTTTTGTGATAAAAAATAAATTTACATTTGTGGTTCACCATTACTAAGTTTCATTAATGTTGTTTGCGCCGCTCACACACACTGATGGGTAAATAGATGTTAAAAACCAACCCAAGGCCTAGTATAGTCATATGTGAAATAACACGGACTAGTATAGTCATACCAAGGCCTAGTGTAATAACTCGAGTTTTACCAACTTGGATCTGGTTTCATGAAAAACAAACTGTTGAACCTTGTCTTAAAAATAAGTTTCTTTCTAGTTTCACCAGTTTGTTTTTTGTGAAACAAGATGCTAGTTGTTAAAAATCGAGTTATTACAGTAGGCCTTGGTATGACTATACTAGGCCGTGGTATTTCACATATTACTATACTACTAGCCCCAAGGCCTACTATACTCATATTTGAAATACCACGGCCTAGTATAGTCATTACAAGGCCTAGTGTAATAACTCTAGTTTCACCAACTAGAATCTGGTTTCATGAAAAAAAAAATGTTGAAACTTGTTAAGTTTCACCAGTTTGTTTTTCGTGAAACAAGATCCTAGTTGGTAAAATTCGAGTAGGCCTTGGTATGACTATACTAGGCCGTGGTATTTCACATATTACTATACTACAAGCCCCAAGGCCTACTATACTCATATTTGAAATACCACGGCCTAGTGTAGTCATTACAAGGCCTAGTGTAATAACTCTATTTTTACCAACTAGAATCTGGTTTCATGAAAAACAAACTGTTGAAACTTGTCAAGTTTCACCCGTTTGTTTTTCGTGAAACAAGATCCTAGTTGGCAAAAATCGAGTAGGCCTTGTTATGACTATACTAGGCCGTGGTATTTCACATATGACTATACTAGTAGGCCCAAGGCCTACTATACTCATATTTGAAATACCACGGCCTAGTATAGTCATTCCAAGGCCTAGTGTAATAACTTTTAAGTTGGAATGGAGCAGATTACATTCATCCACTCAATGCTGACTTGTATTCCCCATGGACTTTCATTGGGGTTGGGTTTTGAGGGTTGTGTTTTGAGAAAATCACATACTTTGTTTTCAACTAGTTGCACAATTTTCTCTTGAAAAAAAATGGTTTCCTGATTCATGGCCTGCAGCTTTGCTCGTTCCAATATATTTCACGCAGACTAGCAATGCTGCATTTTAACTCATATGTGTATTTACCTGCCCAGGTGTGTGAACATCAAAAAATTCAGTTATACATGGGAAGTTTTTTATTTAATTGGAGTTTAAAAAATATAGTGCACTCAGTAATGGTATCAAATAAGGTTTTTTATTACCATAAACAAACAAAAACATTACACCATTTCATCTTGCCAGTGCACCCGTCCTACATCAGAAATAAAGTAGGCCGCAAATTGGTCCCTCATTTGGCCAACTTCAACGGATGACCTGAGAGTGTGCTGAGTGAATTCAGGCAATGGGTTAGGAGCATCATCGTCCAGTTCAAAGGTCGGGTGCTCTTTAGCCATCACAAAGTTATGTAGAACCACACAGGCCTTCACCACCTCATCGACTGTTTCAAGTTTAAGATTAATGGCCGTGCCCAGAATTCGCCATCTGGAAACAAGAATCCCAAAAGCACACTCGACAGTTCTTCTGGCCCTGGTCAGCCTGTAATTAAATATTTTTTTGGTGTGGTCCAAGTCCCGGCTGGAGTAGGGTTTCAGTAAGTTTCCGCACATTTGAAAAGCCTCATCGCCAACCATTACAAAGGGCAGTGGCGGAGCTTCGGTGTGAGGAAGAGGCCGTGGCATAGGGAAATTAAATTGGTTGCCATACAACCTCCGGCCCATGTCTGAGTTTTTAAAAGCCTGTGAGTCATTACCACGGCCAAATGCTCCAATGTCCACTGCTACAAACATACATCCGGCATCCGCAATCGCAATGAGTACTATTGAAAAGTACTTTTTGTAATTATAGTACTCAGATCCCGTTCTTTGGGGTTTGATGATCCGTATGTGTTTACCATCAACAGCTCCCAAACAGTTGGGAAAATTGCATACTGTCCAGAATTTGTCAGCAATTTCCATCCACTTTTCAGCGGTGGGCAGGGGCATAAATTCTGGGCAAAGAACATTCCAGAGAGCCCGGCAGGTGTCAGCAACAATTCCAGACAAGGTAGAGATTCCAATACGGTACTGGAAGTGTAGTGAAGATAGGGTTTCTCCAGTCGCCAGGAATCTGTGAACAGACAAAGAAGTAAAATTAATATTTATGTATATTATTTTAAAAAACTATAAAATAAAATATTAGTACATTCACGAAAACTAATTACCCAAGGTTTTGAATACTAAATTTAAAAAAAAAACATCAGACCGCACCCCTTGGTTTTTAAAACATACCGTAATGTCACCAGTAGCCGTTCCTCAGGAGGAATCGCACGACGGAGCTGTGTGTCCTGTCTCCGGATGGATTGTTGGACACGAGCAAGCAAATCCATGAAACTTTCGTGGGACATCCTGATATAATCTGTAAATTTCTCCGGGTTTGCCTGTAGCTCGCTGTAGAGGGTGTGGTATGCCCCACGGCTCTCCCGGAGTTCAACAATCAGATGTATCCACATACGCCGCCGTCTTCGCTGCCTCTCTCTCTTCCTTTGTTCATGGCAAGCAACTGCATACGCCTGAGCCATCGCGATGTCCAAATCCAAGTTGAAGTGAAAACTCTTCCAGCGCAGATCCATGGTCACGAGAAGAATCAAGCAAATGTGAAGAATACTGTAGACAGGGTCTATATATTAACATACCACACCCACAATGAAGTCCCATTGGTCTTGTGTGTTGTTGAATGGTTGTTTTTTCATTTTTGTGGGGTTTTTCCAAAATCTGTAAAAAAACGCAAACGCACAAAAAACGCATACAAACGAGCAAAAACGCTGCGTTTTTTCCCTGCATGCGCATAAAAATGCTTGAAAAAAACGCAGCGTTTGTATGCATTTGTATGCGTTTTTTTAATGCGTTTTTTTGCGGGAAAAACGCGCTGCAAAAAAAGCAAGTGTGAAACTAGCCTAAGTCCAGAAAACCGGAGAGGTTGGTAGCTATCGGATTGCAGACCCCTGATCCTATCCACAACAACTAACAGTAGCCGTGGGGGGTTCCCACGATGCCCTAGACCCCTCGATCACAGCCGGAGAACTAAATAGGTCTAAAGAAAGAAAGGGGAAATCTAAACTGCCCCAGAGCAGACCCCAAAGCAATAGGCAGCCCCCAACATATAATGACGGTGAAGCAAGATGAAAACACTAACACAGATAGAAAGATAGGTTGAGCAAACGATGGGGCCCAAGCTAACTAAAAAGGACTGGATAGAAAAGCTGCTGTCTGCAATCCGTAAAAAACCTTACCAAAAAATGTCCCAACCGTCTGATAGGAAAAACAGGCCCTGAAGTCGCTAGGACTTCAAAAAGACTATATCAGCACTCAAGTAAATTCTGAAGACAGAGCAAAGAGACAAACTGATCAGAGACAAAAAATGGAACTCAGCACACCCCCAACCGGGGATGGCTGAACTCAAAAAACAAGGTAAACAAAAAAAAAATAATAAGTTCAATAGCAGAGCAAAAACTTATCTTTGGGAAGCAGGAATCAGACTGGTCTCCAAGAATCCAGCAGAGAAATTAACAGCGACTCAGAAGGGCGTCGGCTGCCTTATATCCAGTCAGAATTTCCTGTTACCCAGTCATCATCTACCAGATCAGGTGTTTGGTAATCAGCCTCACTACCTTCCTTCACCAGAAGAGGGAGTTCATCAGACATCGACGGTGAAGGGGAAAATGAACTCACAACAGTACCTCCCCCTTGAGGAGGGGTAACCGAACCCTCGTCCACGCCACCGGGGCGATCAGGATGGGCCCGATGAAAGGCACGAACCAATCTTTCGGCATGAATATCGGATGCAGGGACCCAAGAATTATCCTCCTGGCCATAACCCTTCCATTTAACCAAATACTGGAGTCTCCGTCTAGCCAGGCGAGAATCCAGTATCTTCTCAACCTCATATTCCACATTACCTTCAACCAATACCGGGTCAGGAGGTGCCACCACAGGATCTACTGGCTCAACAAACCTCTTTAACAGAGACTTATGAAACACGGTATGGATCTTAAATGTAACAGGAAGAGCCAATCGAAAAGAGACTGGATTAAGAATCTCCAAAATCTTGTAAGGTCCAATAAATCCAGGTTTAAACTTTGGAGAAGCCACCTTCATAGCGATATTATTTGATGACAACCAAACCATATCTCCCACCTTAAACTGGGGACCAATGGTCCTTTGCCGGTTGGAAAACTGCTGGGCCTTTTCCTGGGAGAGAGACAACTTATCCACCACTTGGTCCCAGATCTGGTGCATTCTCTCCACCACAGTGTCAACACCTGGGCAGGCAGAAGGCACCATCTGCCCTGAAGAGAATCGAGGATGAAACCCAAAGTTACAAAAAAAAGGTGACATCAAAGTGGCAGAACTAGCTCTATTATTTAAAGCAAATTCGGCCAAGGGCAAAAATGAAACCCAATCATCCTGATCAGCAGAAATAAAACATCTCAAATACGACTCCAAAGTCTGGTTTGTTCTCTCCTTCTGCCCATTGGTCTGAGGGTGAAACGCAGAGGAGAAGGACAACTGAATTCCCAGCTTGGAAGAGAAAGTCCTCCAAAATCTAGACACAAACTGAACTCCTCTGTCAGATACAATGTTCTCAGGAATCCCATGCAAGCGAACCACCTGTTTCAAAAACAAGGGCACTAACTCTGAGGAAGATAGCAACTTAGGGAGTGGTACAAGATGGACCATCTTCGAGAATCTATCACAAATCACCAAGATAACAGTCATTCTCTGAGAGACAGGCATATCAGAGATAAAATCCATTGAAATATGGGTCCATGGCCTCCTGGGCACTGGCAAAGGCATCAACAACCCACTAGAGCGAGAACAAGGTTTAGACCGAGAGCAAGTCCCACAGGACTGCACAAAATTCCTGACATCACGAGACAAGGCGAGCCACCAAAAAGACTGACTCACCAAATCTCTAGTACCAAAAATACCTGGATGAGCAGCCAATGCAGAGCAATGAACTTCAGACATCACTCTCTTCCTCCACTGGTCAGGAACATACAATTTTCCAATGGGACAACGCTCAGGTTTGTCCTCCTGGAACTCTTCCAGAGGACGTCTCAAATCAGGCGAGATGGCAGAAAGAACTACCCCCTCAACTAAGATGGTAGCAGGCTTGGTCACAACAGGAGAATCAGCAAAGAAACTCCTAGAGAGGGCGTCTGCCTTGACATTCTTAGTGCCCGGAAGAAAAGAGACCACAAAATCAAAACGTGTGAAAAACAAGGCCCACCTAGCCTGTCTAGGATTCAAGCATTTGGCCGACTCCGGGTAAATCAAATTCTTGTGGTCAGTAAGGACCACGACTTGATGTTTAGCTCCCTCCAACCAATGTCTCCACTCCTCGAATGCCCATTTCATGGTTAACAATTCCCGATTCCCCACATCATAGTTACGTTCGGATGGGGAGAACTTTTGGGAAAAGAAAGCACAGGGATTCATTTTAGATGTTGCAGGATCTTTTTGGGACAAAACAGCTCCTGCACCAATCTCAGAAGCGTCCACCTCTACGTGAAACGGGAGTGAGACATCAGGTTGCCGCAAAACTGGAGCAGAAGTGAACCTTCGCTTCAGCTCCTGAAAGGAAGAAACAGCCTCCAGAGACCAATTCAGCACATCAGCACCCTTCTTAGTCAAATCAGTCAATGGTTTGGCAATACCAGAAAAATTAGCTATAAATTTACGATAAAAATTAGCAAAACCCAAAAATTTCTGGAGGGCCTTCAAAGAAGTGGGCTGAACCCAATCATAAATGGCCTGTACCTTGGCTGGGTCCATTTCAATAGTTGACGGAGACAAAATAAATCCCAAAAATGAAATCCTCTGTACACCAAAAAGGCATTTCGATCTCTTGACATACAGGGAATTCTCCCTCAAAATCCGAAACACAGTCCGAACATGTTCCACATGAGAGTCCCAATCCTTGGAAAAGATCAAAATATCATCCAGATAGATGATCAAAAATTTATCCACCAAGTCTCGGAAAATATCATTCATGAAGCACTGGAAGACAGAAGGGGCATTAGTGAGCCCAAAAGGCATCACCAGGTACTCAAAATGTCCCTCCGGAGTATTAAACGCCGTCTTCCATTCATCCCCATGCTTAATGCGAATAAGATTATACTCCCCCCTGAGGTCAAGCTTGGTAAACCAGCAAGCACCTTTAACTCTGGAGAATAGATCAGAAATCAGGGGTAACGGTTACTGATATTTAACAGTAATTTTGTTGAGGGAACGATAGTCAATACAAGGCCTTAATGACCCATCTTTCTTAGCCACGAAAAAAAACCCAGCACCTAAGGGTGAAGAGGATGGTCTAATATGACCCTTCTCCAACGACTCCCTAATATAGGATTGCATAGCCTCGTGTTCGGGTAAAGATAAATTGAAAAGTCGACCCTTGGGAAATTTACACCCAGGGCTCAGCTCAATTGCGCAGTCATAACTCCTATGAGGAGGCAAAGAAGCAGACTCATTCTCACTAAATACATCATAATAATCAGCCAAATAGTCAGGAACATCATGCGACTGGGGAGAGGTGGAGAAAACAGGAGCATCACTAAGGGCTCACCGACAACCCCAACTCACCATAGACACAGATTTCCAATCCAAAACTGGATTATGGATTTGCAACCAGGGAAACCCCAGAACGATGGTATCATGCAAATTATGCAACACCAAAAATCTGCAATTTTCTTGATGGTCTGGGGCGACCCGCATTACCACCTGGGTCCAAAACTGAGGTTTATTCTTCGCCAACGGAGTAGCAATAATACCCCACAAAGGGATAGGCGTCTGCAGAGGTGTCATAGGAAACCCACAACGTTTAGCAAAATCCAAGTCCATCAGGTTCAGAGCTGCTCCTGAATCCAGAAAAGCCTTAGCGGAAAATGTGGACAGGGAGCAGATCAGAGTAATTGCCAGAAGAAACTTAGGTTGAACACTACCCACAGCAAATGTGTGTGCAAAACGTTTCTCTCATTTAGGGCAGACAGAAATAATATGCGAGGCATCACCACAGAAGAAACGCAGCTTATTACGCCTTCTGAACTCCTGACGTTGCGCCCTAGACAAAACTCTATCACATTGCATAGGTTCAGACATTTGTTCAACAGGTGGCAACACCTCTCGTGCGGTTTTGCGTTCACGCAAACGCCGATCAACCTGAATGGCTAATGACATAGAATCGTCAAGACCAGAGGGAACAGGAAATCCCACCATAGCATCTTTTACGGTTTCTGACAAACCCTTCCGAAAGAGAGCTGCCAAGGCACCATCATTCCAGGTTGTAAGGACCGCCCACTTTTGGAATTTTTGACAGTACAACTCTGCAGAATCCCGACCCTGGCTCAATGCCAACAGGGCCTTTTCAGCCTGATCAATAGCATTAGGTTCATCATACAACAACCCCAAGGCCTGATAAAATGCATTCACATCAGTCAGAATAGGATCATCAGGTTTAAAAAAAAACGCCCAATCCTGGGGATCGCCACGCAGCAAAGAGATGACAATTTTAACCTGCTGCGCGGAGCTCCCTGACGAGTTAGGCTTCAAGGCAAAAAATAATTTACAATTATTTTTGAAATTCAAAATTTTAGACCGATCCCCAAAAAACACATCAGGAGTAGGGATCTTTGGTTCAGCAGCATGTGAATGAGCAAGGTAGGCGGAAATTCCCCGCACTTCAGCAGTGAGCTGCTCCACATGATCAGACAATTGCTTAACCTCCGTTGAGAAAAAACTCCTCCTACGGCCTCAGAGAAATAGAGGAAAAAATATACACAAAAAAAAAATTCTGACACTTCTTTTTTTTTTTTTTTTTCTTTTACAATTCTTTCCTGCTATTGAGTACCCTAGAATCTGCGGTATGGCTGGTGATTCTGTTATAAATGAGTCACCGAAGGAGGAAAAAACAAAAATACAAGCTAAGTCCAGAAAACTGGAGAGGTTGGTAGCTATTGGATTGCAGATCCCTGATCCTATCCACAACAACTAACAGTAGCCGTGGGGGGTTCCTACGATGCCCTAGACCCCTCGATCACAGCCGGAGAACTAAATTGGCCTAAAGAAAGAAAGGGGAAATCTAAACTGCCCCAGAGCAGACCCCAAAGCAATAGGCAGCCCCCAACATATAATGAAGGTGAAGCAAGATGAAAACACTAACACAGATAGAAAGATAGGTTGAGCAAACGATGGGGCCCAAGCTAACTAAAAAGGACAGGATAGAAAAGCTGCTGTCTGCAATCCGTAAAAAACCCTACCAGAGCACTGAAAGAAACTCATTGATGGTTACCGGAAGCGGTTGGTCGCAGTTATTTTGGCTAAAGGTTGTGCATCCAAGTATTAGGCTGAGGGTGCCAATACTTTTGTATGGCCCATTTTTGGAGTTTTGTGTGAAATGATCAATGTTTTGCTTTTTGCTTCATTCTCTTTTGTGTTTTTTCATTTAAGACAAATAAAATGAAGATAATAATACCAAAGAATTTGTGTTTGCAATCATTTTTAGGAAGAAACTGAGTATTATTTGACAGAATTGCAGGGGTGTCAATACTTTTGGCCACAACTGTACATCCTTGTGCCTAGCCCTGCACAATTCACGTCTCTCCCCTATCTCCTCATCTACACTGCCCTGGGACTACAGCCCTGCCTGTGGAGGGCTACACCATCCTTGCTGCACCACACAATCTGTCCCAAAGGATCTGTCTGCAGCGTCGGCTTAACATCTTCATTGCCGAATACCACAGGTGGCTTCACGAAACATTCATTAATAAACTTTATTCCATCATTCAACATTCCCCCCTTTTACAATGGACGCCCATGGCCACGGACCGGGTCACTGCCACTGTGACAACCCCCATTGAAATCCACCGGGCCCGGCTCCGAGTACCCCGCTGCCCTGGGTGTGAGGGCGATCCACTAGGGTCGGGTTTCGATCGGCAAAACCCGACTTTGGCGAAAGTCGGCGATTTTTTAATCTGACCAACCTGTTTCGCTCAACTCTTCTACTAACAGCTTATTAGCCGAGGATGATCAGTTAATCCACATAAGGAATGAGAATACAGCAAGGGGAATGTGGGAAGCATTGAGAAAGCTACTGTCATGGTCCAGTCCGGAGTTTATCTTCTGTTGTCTTCACTCCGGACTGGTCATGCGGGAGTTAATCTCCTCAGCCTCGTTCGGGAGCTAGCTGGGCTATTTCAGTCTCTCACAGCCTGCTGACCAGTGTTAGTGATAGCTCAAGCTTCCAGTTTAGAGCCTCTGACCCTTGTACCTTGGTGATCCTAATGTCTTTGACTGATATTCACGTGTATGACCCGGACTGATCTCTGACCCCGTCTCTTGGTATTCGTCTCTGCTGTTACGTTCCCTCTCCGGCATCTGACCCCCCCGGCTTGTACCCCGACCACATATTTCGTCTCACGTTTTGGACCGCATGCTCATGTTCTGGCTTTCTGACTCTCGGCTTGTATTTTGACTATGTGTGTTGGTGCATCTGCTCCTGCTAGTTTCTGACTCGGTTCGGCTGACTATTCTCTCTCGTTACCTGTGGCACCTGTGTTGTTGCTCAGAGTTGCTGCTCTTAGTGTGTAACCTCTCTTCTCTCACCAGCTCCCCCTGGTGGAGGTTTTACTACATTATCACTAACCTATACATTTAAACGGGATTTTGCACTTTTTTTTTTCTTTGGTCATGAATCTGCTGCATAACTTGGTAGATCAAGCGTCCAGTTTGACGCAGATAGCGCAGGACTTTTCTGTGAATCATCAGTCCCTAGTCATGTCTCATACCCACTTACAGAAAGAACTGAATGAGACTATTAAGACCATGCAGGGAAACACCTCTCATATTGTTTGTCCACCAGGTGACTCTGTAGATGTTATTTTGCACTCTCCTGAACCCTCAGTTAAACTTCCTGACACATTTTCTGGCAAAAAGGATAAATTTCAAATATTCAAGGAGAGTTGTAAATTATGGTTTTCTCTTAGACCCTGATCGTCTGGGGATGAGACTCAGCGGGTGGGGATTGCTATCTTCTTACTTAGGGAGGGTCCCCAATCCTGGGCTTTCTCGTTGCCCCCTACTGCCCCTGAACGGATGTTGGTAGATAGGTTCTTTGAGGCCATAGGACTTACCTATGACGAACCGGACGGTGTTAGGTGGCAGAGGACATTATTATAGGTCTGGGGCAATGGAAGCACTCAGCCGAATGGTACAGCTCTGAATTCCGTCGATGGTCCACTGAGGTGTCCTGGGACAACTCCGCACTGAGATGTCTGTTCAGGAAGGGACTGTCGGATTGCTTGAAGGACGCTCTGGCTCTCCATCCACCTCCCAGCTCATTGGAGGAGGCTATGACTCAGGCTATCCATATGGATCGGAGACTGCGGGAGAGAGGTGTTACTCAGCGAGGGTTTCCATTTTTCCCTGCTAACCCTGATGTTTTGCTTCCATCTGAACCTATGGAGGTGGGAGCCACCAACCCCCAGGAGAAGGAGAGGAAACGGCGACATGATGGAAAGTTGTGTTTTTACTGCGGAGATCCCGGACATTGGAAAAAAGACTGCCCCTCCTGTCCTCCAACTAACAAGTGGCTGAGTCTGGGTGATAATCGTGGAGGTCACCCAGACTCTCAGGTACCTTTTTCTTCATTTTCAAAGATACTGCTAAAGGTGGAACTTGGTGTTGAGAACAGCTTTTCCCATACATCGGCTTTTGTAGACTGTGGGTCATCCCTGAACCTGATTGACTCTAAGCTGGTGGCTCGCTGTAGATTAGGGATAGTTAGGTTGGGGACTCCCTTAAAAATTGTGGCTATTGACTCTACACCTCTCACTAAGGATGGTCTCCATTTCATTTCTAAAGAATTCACCCTCAGGGTGGGGGCCCTACACCAGGAGCGCATGTCATGCTTTGTTTTGGATAACCTCCCTGCTGGCCCGGTGTTAGGGTTTCCCTGGTTGCAACGGCATAACCCGGTTATTGACTGGGGGTCCTGGGATATTGTTAAATGGGGATCTGGTTGTTCTGAAAATTGTCTTGCTACTGTGTCTATGTCATCCGTCAGTCTGGAGGGTATTCCGGAGTACCTGAAGGATTTTGAGGATGTGTTCTCCGAAAAGGAGGCTGAGGTTCTACCACCATGCCGCCCATTCGATTGTGCCGTGGATCTTGTTCTCGGTGCCAAATTTCCAAAAGCCCGGCTGTACAATCTCTCCGGCCCTGAGCGGTCTGCTATGAAGGAGTATATCTCTGAGAGCCTCCGTAAAGGTCATATACGGCCATCTGTCTGTCCTGTGGCAGCGGGGTTCTCTTTTGTAAAGAAAAAGAATGGTGGTTTACGTCCATGCCTCGATTTTCGAGAACTGAATAAAATAACCATAATAAACACTTATCCTCTCCCACTGATACCTGATTTGTACAATCAATTGTCGGGGGCCAGGTGGTTCTCTAAGTTGGACCTCAGGGGAGCGTACAATCTCATCCGTGTGCGGGAGGGGGATGAATGGAAAACTGTGTTTCTCACCTCTGAAGGTCTATTTGAAAATTTGGTTATGCCCTTCGGTTTGACTAACGCACCAGCGGTATTCCAGAATTTCATTAACCATGTTTTTTCTGATTTTATTGGACGCTTTGTAGTTGTTTATCTTGATGACATACTCATATATTCTTCTGATAGACAAAGTCATATGGGTCATCTTCATGCGGTTCTCCAGAGGCTCAGGGAGAACTCACTCTTTGCCAAATTGGAGAAATGTTCATTTTTTACTCAAGAATTGTCCTTTCTAGGGGTCATCCTGTCCGCTGAGGGGTTTTGTATGGACCCTAGGAAGGTACAGGCCATTGTGGATTGGGTGCAACCCAGAGATCTCAAGGGTCTTCAGCGATTTTTGGGTTTCGCCAATTATTATAGAAAATTCATCAAGGGGTTCTCTCAAGTGGTCAAACCACTCACTGATCTCACCCAAAAGGGGGCGGATCACAAAAACTGGTCAGCTCCAGCTGTGGCGGCGTTTTCTTTGTTAAAAGAACGTTTCATGACTGCTCCGGTACTGGTTCAACCTGACTTGTCTAAACCATTCATCATAGAAGTGTATGCCTCTGAGGTGGGAGTGGGGGCTGTGTTGTCCCAGGGGCCCACCACATTAACTAACTTAAGACCCTGTGCCTTCTTTTCTAAAAAATTTTCCTCTGCTGAAAGAAATTATGATGTGGGTAACCGAGAGTTGTTGGCCATTAAATTGGCTTTTGAAGAATGGAGGCATTTTTTGGAGGGGGCTGTCCATCGTATCACTGTCATTACAGATCACAAGAACCTGTCTTACATCGAATCCGCCAAACGTCTGACTCCGAGACAGGCAAGGTGGTCACTTTTTTTTCCCGATTTCAGTTTTCCATCATTTTCAGACCAGGTTCCAAGAATGTGAAGGCGGATGCCTTGTCTCACAGCCTAGATCTGGTATCGCCTCCTGAGCCTCCTTCCTCCATTCTTCAGCATGGGGTGGTGGCTGTGGTGTCCGTGAAATTGGAGCAGGAGATTCGTGAGGCCCAATCTCTTGATCCTCCGTCCATACTTGAAAATAAGCTCTTCGTGCCTGTCCAGTATCGGTTAAGGGTGCTTCGGGAGTTCCACGACTCAGCTCTGAGTGGGCATCCTGGAATCTCGGCCACTCGTAAAGACATCGCTAGGCTGTTCTGGTGGCTCTCGTTGACTTTTTGACGTCACTGGTTTTGGGTCCTCCTGTGAAATTTGTGCCCGCACTAAAGCCTCCCACAACCGTTCGGCCGGGGAATTGGTGCCACTGCTAATTCCGGATAGACCGTGGACTCACCTGTCCCTGGATTTCATCACCGATCTCCCACCCTCTTATGGCAAAACAGTGATCTGGTTAGTTGTGGATAGGTTCAGTAAACAAGCACATTTTGTACCCTTAACGGGCCTTCCTAATGCTGAGACTTTATCTAAGCTATTCATTGAGCATGTGATTCGGTTGCATGGTGTGCCTGTCAGTGTGGTGTCTGATAGAGGGGTGCAATTCGTGGAAAAATTCTGGAGAGCTTTTTGTAAAAGGCTGGGCATCAGTCTGACCTTTTCATCGGCCTACCATCCCAAGACCAATGGTCAGACTGAAAGGATCAATCAGTCTTTGGAGCAGATCCTGCGGTGTCTTGTCACATCCAGACAGGATGATTGGTGCTCTGTGATACCTATAGTGGAATTCGCCTTCAATAATCATGTCAATCAGTCTACTGGTACTTCTCCTTTCTTCTGCAACTATGGGTTTCACCCTCATTTTGGTGAATTCTCCAGACTAGATTCGGAGTGTCCAGGGGCTGATTTGGCCTTTTTGCGGTTGGAGGAGGTTTGGAGGGAGGTTCAGAGAAACATTGGGAAGGCTCAGGGCAAATATAATTTTTTTGCGGATAAACGACGCTCGGTGGGGCTGACTTATCAGGTGGGGGATAAGGTATGGTTATTCACCAAAAACATAAGTCTGAGAATTCCCTCGTCTAAGTTGGGTCCCAAGTTTATTGGTCCGTATGAGATTTTAGAGGTGATTAATCCTGTGGCCTTTCGCCTGTGTTTGCCTCCGTCATTACGGATTCCTAATGTGTTCCATAAGGTGCTTCTGAAGCCATCGGTGCCTTCCTCCAATGAGTCTTCCTTGCATCTGCCGCCTGTTATTGTAGATGGTCCGACTGAGTACAAGGTGGAACAGGTGGTGGATTCTCGCATGCTCCGTCATTCACTTCAGTACTTGGTCCATTGGAAAGGATACGGTCCTGAGGATCGGTCATGGGTGCCGGCGAGATGGGTCCATGCAGATCGGTTGGTCCGGGCCTTTCACGCTCGTCATCCAGGGAAGCCTGGGGGTCCAGTGGCCCCCCATTGAAAGGGGGGTACTGTCATGGTCCAGTCCGGAGTTTATCTTCTGCTGTCTTCACTCCAGACTGGTCATGCGAGGGTTAATCTCCTCAGCCTTGTTCTGGAGCTAGCTGGGCTATTTCAGTCTCTCACAGCCTGCTGACCAGTGTTAGTGATAGCTCAAGCTTCCAGTTTAGAGCCTCTGACCCTTGTACCTTGGTGATCCTCCTGCCTTTCACTGATATTCACGTGTATGACCCAGACTGATCTCTGACCCCGTCTCTTGGTAATCGTCTCTGCTGTTATGTTCCCTCTCTGGCATCTGACCCCCCCGGCTTGTACCCTTACCACGTATTTCGTCTCGCGTTTTGGACCCCGTGCTCATGTTCAGGCTTTCTGACTCTCGGCTTGGTATTTTGACTACGTGTATTGCTGCTCCTTCTGGTACGTCTGCTCCTGCTAGTTTCTGACTCGGTTCGGCTGACTATTCTCTCTCGTTACCTGTAGCATCTGTGCTGTTGCTCAGGGTTGCTGCTCTTAGTGTGAAACCTCTCTTCCCTCACCAGCTCCCCCTGGTGGAGGTTTCACTACAGCTACATGAAAGATCCAGCTTAAATCACAAACTGTTCCTGCTAAGAAAACTTTACAAGATGAGATTAAGTGCAAAGAAAGACATGCAGGAGCATATAAACTCCATGATGGAGGTGGTAACACAGCTGAGATCAGTCAGTGAAGATATCAAGGAAAGCCATATATCAGCAATATTATTGTACAGTTTACCAGATTCATACACTGCTCTGATAAATGCACTAGAGACAAGACCTGACACAGACATTACACTAGAGTTTGTAAAGACCAGACTTATAGATGAATATCATAGAAGGAAAGCGCAAACTAACGATTCCACTGAAAGGGATAGTGAAAATGTCCTTAAACGACAGACAAGAAATCTCATAATACAGAGACAAGAGAATGGTTCAGATGTAAGAAAAAAGGACACTTAAAGAAAGACTGTACTATATGGACAGCAGAACAGAAATTACACCAAATAGAAAATAAACAGAATGTAAAAAGCACAATTTCTAACCCACATGCAGATCACTGGAATGGTACATTTAAAGTAACGTAAATAGTCACTGTCAGGCTGGTTTATTGACTCAGGAGCAACAAGTCACATGACTAGTGATAAAAGCTTCTTTACTGAACTTGAAAATAAGAAGGAAGCAATTTATCATGTAGATGGGAGTAAAATAACCGCAGAAGGTATTGGACAAGGAATGATAATCTGTCTTGATAAATTTGGGCATAATTCAAAATTACTACTAAAGATATGTTATATGTTCTAGGCCTAGATGGAGGCTTGCTATCTGTAAAGCATCTGACAACTAAAGGACTTACTGTAAAATTCAAAGATGATAATTGTTCAATCCTAGCGGGAGATAAGGTAATAATTAATGACAAAGCAGGTGAACAATTATATCATCTAGACACATTAAAGGAATAGATGAAGTTATGTATACATGATCACAAGAATTGTATTCACATGTGGCATAGACATCTAGGACACAGACATCCTGAGAGTATAATGGTGTTACAAAAGAAGAATTTGACAAAAGACCTATTGATATCCGATTGCTCAATTACCTTAAAATGTGAATTTTGTATAAAATCTAAAGTTACAAGATTATCTATACCTAAAGAGAGTGAGACAAAAAGCACAAGACAAGACCACTTGACTTGGTACACACTGATGTATGTTGTGGACCCATGAAAGTGAACACATCACAAGTAGTGTTGAGCATTCCGATACCGCAAGTATCGGGTATCGGCCGATACTTGCTGTATCGGAATTCCGATACCGACTTCCGATATTTTTTCAATATCGGAATTCGGCATCGGAATCGGAAGTTCAAAGTTGATTGACAGCCTGACGTCATCATGATGCGCGGTGTGTGCGCATCATGATGCGCCGTCATTTCGGGCCTTCCGGGGGTCTCTGCCGGCCTGCCGGGGGGCTGTGTGGACTGCCCGGGGTCTGTACCGGCCTGCCGGGGGGCTGTGCCGGCCTGCCGGTGGTCTGTGCACCCTGTGGGGGTCTGTACCGGCCTGCCGGGGGGCTGTGCCGGCCTGCCGGTGGTCTGTGCACCCTGTGGGGGTCTGTACCGGCCTGCCGGGGGGCTGTGCCGGCCTGCCGGTGGTCTGTGCACCCTGTGGGGGTCTGTACCGGCCTGCCGGGGGGCTGTGCCGGCCTGCCGGGGGGCTGTGCTGATGTCCGGGGGTCTGTGCAAGCATCGTCCTACTTGTAGTCCCATCTGGCGATGCCTGCTACCATGACAGTGATTGACACATTAGCCAATGATGGGACAGTAGTAGTCCCATCATCCGGCTAATGTGTTAAATGTTAAAAAAAAATAAAAAATAAATAAATAAAATACTACATACATACTACATACATACTACATGCATGCTACATACATACTACATGCATGCTACATACATACTACATGCTACATACATACTACATGCTACATACATACTACATATATACTACATACATACTACATACATGCTACATACATGCTACATACATACTGCATGCTACATACATACTACAGACATACTACATACATACTACATGCATGCTACATACATACTACATACATACTACATGCATGCTACATACATACTACATGCATGCTACATGCATGCTACATACATACTACATGCTACATACATACCACATACATACTACATACATACTACATGCTACATACATACTACATATATACTACATGCATGCTACATACATACTACATGCTACATACATACTACATGCTACATACATACTACATATATACTACATACATACTACATACATGCTACATACATGCTACATACATACTGCATGCTACATACATACTACATACATACTACATACATACTACATGCATACTACATACATACTACATACATACATACTACATGCATGCTACATACATACTACATGCATGCTACATACATACTACATGCTACATACATACCACATACATACTACATACATGCTACATACATACTACATATATACTACATGCATGCTACATACATACTACATATATACTACATGCATGCTACATACATACTGCATGCTACATGCATGCTACATACATACTACATACATACTACATGCTACATACATACCACATATATACTACATACATACAATACATTCATACAATACATACATAGACATACAGTACATATAACATAGAGTAACATACTTACCAATACTTGTCACATTGTTCCCCGAAGCCATTGTCTTTTCCGGAATAAATATTAACATAACAAACCACAAAAATACTCACCCATGATCCGAAGCAGTCCACGAGTGTGTCCCACGACGATCTTGGGTAGAGAACTGCAGCATCAGATGATGCTGCCGTTCTCTACGGGCTGCAGGAATCCAATGACGGAAGGTAGGTATCCTTCCGCACTGTATTCCTCCGCCACTTAAAAAAAAAAAAGTCCCTAGTCTCACTTTATGCCATTGCTGCGTGGGAAATTCCCACACAGCAATGGCATAAAGTGAGACTAGGGACTTTTTTTTTTTAAGTGGCGGAGGAATACAGTGCGGAAGGATACCTACCTTCCGTCATTGGATTCCTGCAGCCCGTAGAGAACGGCAGCATCATCTGATGCTGCAGTTCTCTACCCAAGATCGTCGTGGGACACACTCGTGGACTGCTTCGGATCGTGGGTGAGTATTTTTGTGGTTTGTTATGTTAATATTTATTCCGGAAAAGACAATGGCTTTGGGGAACAATGTGACAAGTATTGGTAAGTATGTTACTCTATGTTATACTGTATGTACTGTATGTGTATGTATTGTATGAATGTATTGTATGTATGTAGTATATATGTGGTATGTATGTAGCATGTAGTATGTATGTAGCATGCATGTAGCATGCATGTAGTATGTATGTAGCATGCATGTAGTATGTATGTATGTATGTAGTATGTATGTAGCATGCATGTAGTATGTATGTAGTATGTATGTAGCATGCATGTAGCATGCAGTATGTATGTAGCATGCATGTAGTATATATGTAGTATGTATGTAGCATGCATGTAGTATATATGTAGTATGTATGTAGCATGTAGCATGTATGTAGTATGTATGTGGTATGTATGTAGCATGTAGTATGTATGTAGCATGCATGTAGTATATATGTAGTATGTATGTAGCATGTAGTATGTATGTAGTATGTATGTAGTATGTATGTGGTATGTATGTAGCATGTAGTATGTATGTAGCATGCATGTAGCATGCATGTAGTATGTATGTAGCATGCATGAGGTATGTATGTAGCATGCATGTAGTATGTATGTAGCATGTAGTATGTATGTAGCATGCATGTAGTATGTATGTAGTATGTATGTAGTATTTTTTTTTTTTTTTTTAACATTTAACACATTAGCCGGTTGATGGGACTACTACTGTCCCATCATTGGCTAATGTGTCAATCACTGTCATGGTAGCAGGCATCGCCCGATGGGACTTGTAGTCCCATCGGACGATGCCTGCACAGACCCCCGAAGCCTGCACAGACCACCGGCAGGCCGGCACAGCCCCCCGGCAGGCCGGCACAGCCCCCCGGAGCCTGCACAGACCACCGGCAGGCCGGCACAGCCCCCCGGCAGGCCGGCACAGCCCACCGGAGCCTGCACAGACCCCCTGGCAGGCCGGCACAGCCCCCCGAAAGGCCCGTACAGACCCCAGAGAGGCTGTACAAGGCAAAAACAGGGTTTTTCTTATTCCGATACCGGAAGTCCCATAGACTTGAATGGGACTTCCGGTATCGGAATCGGCGATACCGATACTTTTTTTAAAGATCGGCCGATCCATTCCGATCCGATACTTTGAAGTATTGGACGGTATCGCTCAACTCTAATCACAAGGTAACAGATATATGGTGACCTTCATAGATGACTACTCAAGATACACAGTCACGTACTTGATAAGGAGCAAAACTTATGTTTTTGAAAAATTAGAAGACTATGTGACAAAGTCAAATAACAAGTTTCAGAGGAAGCCAATCATCATCAGAAGTGATAATGGAGGTTAATTTACAGGACACCGAATAGAAGACTACTTAAGACAGAATGGAATAGAGCATCAAAAGACTGTTCCATACACACCTGAACAGAACAGGGTAGCAGAAAGAAAAAAATGATAAGATGTATGCTAACAGACTCCAAACTACCAGATAAATACTGGGGTGAAGCAGCAATTATAACAACCATGCTGGCATCGCTGCATTGGCTCCCACTCACCATCTTTCTCACTGCTCCAGGCCATGCTGTGAATTCTGTTTACTTCCAGCTCCATGCTCTTTCACTCTTACCTCCTGTCTGCTGTGTTCATGTTTCCTGACTGTTTGTATAGGGAGGTGGCACCTGAACTCTCTGCTTCTCATGGAGTTAGGGCGCACCTGGCTAATACGTCCCCGACCAATCACCTTGAGCCCTTTACTATATAG
The DNA here is from genome assembly GCF_039654945.1 of Dendrobates tinctorius. Taxonomy (NCBI): domain Eukaryota; kingdom Metazoa; phylum Chordata; class Amphibia; order Anura; family Dendrobatidae; genus Dendrobates; species Dendrobates tinctorius. The sequence goes on along the minus strand of NW_027361761.1, from coordinate 12,245,697 downwards.
GGCCGGCACACCCACTAACCCTCGCCTGTGCAATGTCTCAACTCAGTTAGCTTCTTGCTGCTGAGGAAGCCAGGCCCTGTTCTGTTCATCTCCTTCTCTGGAGGAATACTCTTAGCCTTGCTTGTGTTCTTGTCTGCCCTCCACGAGGCTGCATATCATGGTCTCTGTGTCTCGGTCCTAGCTTTGTGTTTACTTGTCCTACTGCCCTCCATGAGGCTGTATTTCCAATTCCCTGTACCTTGTCTTGTACTGTCTCCCTGTCTCCTTGCCTGTGACTTCCTTCCCTGCTGTGTCTTTCCTGGTGTCCTCTCTGTCTGTGCTCTTCACCTTTGCTAGCTCTTTCTCTGCTCTGCACCTGTGCAGCTTTGCTCCTGCTGCTGCAGAACCTCTTGCTGCAGCTTTACTCCACACTCCTGCGGCTCCGCCTACTCTGCACTCCTGCGGCTCCGTCTACGCCGCACTCTGGCCTGTATCCATACCTGCTCCTCCCGTGTGAACAGGTCCAAACCTGTCCCATCATATTTCATTCCTGCCGGCCAGTACCCGATGCTGCTGTGTGAACAGGTCCCTACCTGTTCCTTCACCACACCTGCCTGCCCTGTGTCTCCAAGCCATGCCTGCCTGCCCTGTGTCTCCAAGCCGTGCCTGCCTGCCCTGTGTCTCCAAGCCGTGCCTGCCTGCCCTGTGTCTCCAAGCCGTGCCTGCCTGCCCTGTGTCTCCAAGCCGTGCCTGCTTGCCCTGTGTCTCCAAGCCGTGCCAGCTTGCCCTGTGTCTCCAAGCCATGCCTGCCGAGCCTACCTGCCTGTCTATAGCACCTGTCCGAGTGACTTGTCCCCGAGTGGGATCAGCAGCCACATCCAGACACCACCCTGTAGTGGTACCCGACAGCTATCTGCCGCACAAGCCTGACCTCACCATCAGAGGCTCCAGTGAAGACCGAGGTAGCTGTCGTAGTCACGCCCCTTCCAGCGTAGTCTGGTTTGTGGCACAGTGGGGCCATAACCCCCTGGCTCGTGCCAATCAGCCAAGGCGCGAGCATGACATTTTGCACAGGGCATAGTCCCCGCTGAGTCCCATTTCCTTCCGCTCGCAGAGCGTCATGAACTTTTGTCCTGCCAGTATGAGCAACCGGAAGAATTTGTTCCACCATGCGTGGTTCCGATTGTTGAGACTCCAGAATCAATCATAGTCTCCAAAGCCATCTACAATCAGCTCCTGCCCTATGAAGAGCATGACCCAGCAGACCCGCCTAGGTTCTAAGGGGACCCTAAAGCGTGCCAAGGGTTCCTGAAAAAGTGCCTGCGCTACATCCTGTAGAATGCAGCTTGTTTCCCCTTTGACTGAGCCAAGGTGGGATACATCATGTCCTACCTAGCTGGTGATGCCTTGATTGTCCACTTTGGGAAGCAGGGGACCCTGTCGTCATGAGCCTGGGGGCCTTCCTGGTGGCCTTCCGTAAAGTGTTAGACATGCCTCATCCAGCTGCTCCTGAAAAGTCTTCCCCTCCAAGCTTGCAGAGACAGACCAGACAAGAAGAACCTGTGGGTGAATCGTCTCAACCGCCTATGACCGTCCAGCCATCACCTGTTCCACAGTTTGCCGATGCGGCCTCCCGTGCAAGATCCAAGAGGTCTAAAAAGAAGAGGCGGGCAAAGTTGCAGACGGAATCTAGTCTGCAGAAAGAACATCCTGGTGGTCTCTGCCCTGTGAAGCCTGTACTCCAAAACCCTGGGCCAGTAGGAGAGGCTGTCCCTGGTGAGAGTACTCCCTCTCCATTAAAGCCTATGGCTGTTTTGTTGCCTTCTGAGAGCTTTGGGGTGTTCAAACCACCAGCCATACAGAGTCGGTGTGTGATCTATATTCTTCAGCTCCAGAACCCGGCGTGGGCATCGTCTAAAGGTGGCCGAGCCCTCTGTGAGAACAGATTAGTCCTGCAAGGACAACTACAGCTCCAGGTTGGAGCTTTGTATACGAAGAAGTTCATCTTCCACTTGCTGTCTTGTATGTCCATGGGTCATTCTGAACCAGAGATCCTTGTGCCCATTTATGTTTGGAGACCCAGCAAGGTACCGTGCATGAGACAACCAAGTGACAAGAGGTGTCTGGATCCCTTGCATCAGATTCAGTCAGCAAAGTCATCTTCTTTATCCAGTCTGCTGAACGCCGAGTCAAAGTGTGAGGACGCCTCTGAAAAGGGGGAGGCAGTCGCAGTCTCCTCACACATCCCCAGAGACTATCCTGGTGATCTGCCCCCTGGAGCATCCCTGCCTCTTGATTGTCTTCCCCAGGATATGGGCTGAAGATGGATGCGGAGTGTATGCCTTCAGCTCCCCTGTGGCCTATGGGTGAAGGTCCCAAGACAAAGCTTCACTCAACCTCTAACCAGGAGGAGGTGGTCCAGTTTTTTCAGGGTAACAGGCTGAAATGGCTCCCTGTATGTATGCCTCCAGCCTCCATGTGGCAGGTGGATGTGGAAGTGAAAACAGTGGCCTATGTATCTCTGTTTCTCACCCACCTGGAGGAGGTGGTCAAATTTTCTTTGGATAACAGGCTAAAGATGGACTCTGTGAAGGTGTCTTCAGTTTACAGCTGGCCGGCTGATGTAGGGGCGCAGTCTGAAGCTGCCAGGGCCCCGCTTTTTGCCAGTCTAGAGGAAGAAGTCCTTGTACCCTCTGTGTTGGAAATTGACTCTGTTGGGCACCAAGAAACTTGGCACTCTGGGATTCCTGATGGCACACATAATCTACTCTACCTGATGAATATCATGTTAGCCTGAACTTTGTGTGGTCCCACACTCCTTCTGTAGGTCATTCTGGCAGGCTTGAGGAAGAGGGGCCATAAAGGGGGGTACTGTAGCAACCATGCTGGCATCGCTGCATGGCCTCCCACTCCCCACTCACCATCTTTCTCACTGCTCCATGCCATGCTGTGAATTATGTTTACTTCTAGCTCCATGCTCTTTCACTCTTACCTCCTGCCTGCTGTGTTCATGTTTCCTGACTGTTTGTATAGTGGGCGGCGCCTGAACTCTCTGATTCTTATAGAGTTAGGGCGCACCTGGCTAATATGTCCCCGACCAATCACCTGGAGCCCTTTACTATATAGGGCTGCCACACCCACTAACCCTTGCCTGTGCAATGTCTAAACTCAGTTAGCTCCTTGCTGCTGAGGAAGCCTGGCCCTGTTCTGTGTATCTCCTTCTCTGGAGGAATACTCTTAGCCTTGCTTGTGTTCTTTGTCTGACCTCCACGAGGCTGCATATCCTGGTCTCTGTGTCTCGGTCCTAGCTTTGTGTTTACTTGTCCTACTGCCCTCCATGAGGCTGTATTTCTAATTCCCTGTACCTTGTCTTGTACTGTCTCCTTGTCTGTGGCTTCCTTCCCTGCTGTGTCCTTCCTTGTGTCCTCTCTGTCTGTGCTCTTCACCTTTGCAAGCTCTGTCTGTACTCTTCAACTTTGCAAGCTCTGTCTGTGCTCTTCACCTTTGCAAGCTCTGTCTGTGATCTGCACCTTTGCAAGCTCTGTCTCTGCTCTGCACCTGTGCAGCTTTGCTCCTGCTGCTGCAGAACCTCTTGCCGCAGCTTTACTCCGCACTCCTGTGGCTCTGCCTACTCTGCACTCCTGCGGCTCCACCTACTCTGCACTCCTGCGGCTCTGCCTACTCCACACTCTGGCCTGTATCCATACCTGCTTCTCCCATGTGAACAGGTCCAAACCTGTCTCGTAATACTTCATTCCTGCCGGCCAATACCCACTCCTGCTGTGTGAACAGGCCCCTACCTGTTCCTTCACCATACCAGCCTGCCCTGTGTCTCCAAGCCGTGCCTGCCTGCCCTGTGTCTCCAAGCCGTGCCTGCCTGCCCTGTGTCTCCAAGCCGTGCCTGCCTGCCCTGTGTCTCCAAGCTGTGCCTGCCTGCCCTGTGTTTCCAAGCCGTGCCTGCCTGCCCTGTGTCTCCAAGTCGTGCCTGCTTGCCCTGTGTCTCCAAGCCATGCATGCTTGCCCTGTGTCTCCAAGCCGTGCCTGCTTGCCCTGTGTCTCCAAGCTGTGCCTGCTTGCCCTATGTCTCCAAGCCGTGCCTGCTTGCCCTGTGTCTCCAAGCTGTGCCTGCTTGCCCTGTGTCTCCAAGCCGTGCCTGCCGAGCCTACCTGCCTGTCTATAGCACCTGTCTGAGTGACTTGTCCCCGAGTGGGATCAGTAGCCACAGCCAGACACCACCCTGGAGTGGTACCCGACAGCTATCTGCCACACAAGCCTGACCTCACCATCAGAGGCTCCAGTGAAGACCGAGCTAGCTATCGTAGTCACGCCCCTTCCAGCGTAATCTGGTTTGTGGCACAGTGGGGCCACAACCCCCCAGATTGCGCCAATCAGCCCAGGTGCGAGCATGACAGCAATGACAGCTACTTATCTGCAAAACAGACTTTTTTCAAGAAAACTGAAAAAAACCCATATGAACTGTGGCAAGATAAGAAACCAAGTGTGAATCATTTAAGAGATTTTGGTTGCAAAATTTTTGTGTTTATTCCAAAAGAGAAACGTTCCAAACTTCAAAACAGAGCCATTGAAGGAATGTTTGTCGGATATAGTGACAATTACAAAGGATACAGAATCCTAGATCCCAAGACAGACAGAATCACAGTAAGTAACAGTGTAACATTCATTGAAGATCTAAATGATGACATAATGACATCACTGGAAATGAAAAATGAGAGAAACGAGAGTGATATAACTGCAGAAACATCTGATGAGAAAGAAGTGGAAATTGATGAAAAACAAAAAACTGAAACTCAAGAGATACAGCTCCATACAGACACAGAACCAAGACGCTCAATAAGAGAAAACAAGGGAAGACCACCTCAATGTCTTTCATACTAGGGAAATACAAATAAAATTTATGAATCTACATCTTGGGAGGATATATCTCAACTTTCAGAAGAAGAGGCCAACAAATGGATAAATGCTGCAGAAACAGAAATAAAATTGATTCAAAGACATGGACACTGACAGAACTACTAAAGGAAAAAAAGGCTATAGGATGTAAATGGGTTTTTAAAGTAAAATACCAAGCAGACAGCACAGCTGATTGATACCGAGCAAGACTCGTAGCTAAAGGCTATTCTCAGAAATATGGAGAAGACTATGATGAGACATTTGCTCCATTTGCCAAACACACCACAATCAGAACTTTGCAGTTGCAGCAACGAAACAAATGCAATTGAAACATCTGGATGTAAAGGCCGCATTTATGAATGGAGACTTAACAGAAGATATTTACATAGAACAGCCTCCAGGATTCAAAGATAAAAGAAAACCAAACATAGTTTGTAAGCTACAAAAAAGTATATATGGTTTAAAACAAGCCGCTAAAGCGTGGAATGATAAAATCACAGGAGTACTCATAAATGAACATTTTCAAAGAAGCAATGCAGATCCTTGTCTAAAACAAAGAGACTGACAGACAGGCGGATCTATGTGCTGATATCATGATATGTGGACCATATCTTAGTTTGCTTTGAAAAAGAAAGGGATGAAGCGGAGATAGTGAAAATTTTGGAACAACACTTCGAGAGCAAAAATCTGGGAAATGTGAAACAGTACCTAGGAATACAGATAGAGAGAAAAAGATGGAAGCTTCTTACTTAATCAAAATCACATGATTCAAGACATAACCAAAATATTTGGATTATAAGATGCAAAACCAGTAAAGTCTCCAATGGAAACCAAACTATCTTAAGGGAATAAATAGTGATCTGAATCTGTTACCGAATAATGAACAATACAGAAAGGCAATGGGAAAATGATTATATCTTGTAACTGTTACAAGGCCAGACATTGCAGCAGCAATTTTTGAGCAGGAAGGTGTCAAAGCCAAACAAAATGGAATGGTATGCAGTGAAGAGATGAATCCATTATTTGAAAGGGATTAGCAGTAGAGTTGAGCGAAACGGGTCGAAAAAATTCAAAAGTCGCCGACTTTTGTCAAAGTCGGGTTTCATGAAACGAAACCCGACCCTAGGATGAGGTCGGCCACGAGGTCGGCGACTTACGCGCCAAAGTCGCGTTTCAAAAGTTTGTTTTGCGCTCTTTTTCAGCCAATCAGGATCCACGGACACTGTGGGCAACGTGATGACATAGGCACGGGTCACCACCATCTTTCAGAAGGGCATGCAAGTGATTGGCTTGCTTTGGTGGGCGTCACAGGGGGTATAAAAGGGCGTGCACGCCGACCGCCATCTTACTTCTGCCGATCTCAGTATAGGGAGAGGTTGCTGCTGATTCTGTAGGGAGAGCGTTAGGCAGGGAAGAAGACCAAAAAACTGCTTCTGCTGCTAGAGATTTGGCCTGCACAACACACCAGTCACTGTGTGTGCAGTGCAAGGGGAGGCTATATAGTGGTGTATCAGTGGTGTTGGTTGTTGGGCTGCCTTCTAAGGCTTCCTGACAGGCTGGCATTGCTGTTTACCCACTGCTCCGCAAACTGCTTTTTTAAAAGCAATCCAATCTCCCTTATCCTCTAGTCACTTTGGTCACAGCTGTGCCATCGAGCCTGTCACATAGCGCTCAGATATTCATTGGGCCTCAAACTGCTTTTTTAAAAGCAATCCCAATTTTTTTTTTTGTCCTGCTGAGAAGAAAAAAAAACTGCTTCTGCTGCTGATAGCAATTTGGCCTGCACAACACACCAGTCACTGTGTGCAGTGCAAGGGGAGGCTATATAGTGGTGTATCAGTGGTGTTGGTTGTTGGGCTGCCTTTTAAGGCTTCCTGACAGGCTGGCATTGCTGTTTACCCACTGCTCCGCAAACTGCTCTTTTAAAAGCAATCCAATCTCCCTTATCCTCTAGTCACTTTGGTCACAGCTGTGCCATCGAGCCTGTCACATAGCGCTCAGATATTCATTGGGCCTCACACAATCCAAACGTGTCCAGTGTCCAAAAGTGTGTGCAGAGATTCAAAATCTCCCTTATCCTCTAGTCACTTTTGTCACAGCTGTGCCATCAAGCCTGTCACATAGCGCTCAGATATCAGTGGGCCTCACACAATCCAAAAGTGTCCAGTGTCCAAAAGTGTGTGCAGAGATTCAAAATCTCACTTATCCTCTAGTCACTTAGGTCACAGCTGTGCCATCGAGCCTGTCACATAGCGCTCAGATATTCATTGGGCCTCACACGATCCAAAAGTGTCCAGTGTCCAAAAGTGTGTGCAGAGATTCAAAATCTCACTTATCCTCTAGTCACTTAGGTCACAGCTGTGCCATCAAGCCTGTCACATAGCGCTCAGATATCAGTGGGCCTCACACAAACCAAAAGTGTCCAGTGTCCAAAAGTGTGTGCAGAGTTCGAAATCTCACTTATCCTCTAGTCACTTAGGTCACAGCTGTGCCATCGAGCCTGTCACATAGCGCTCAGATATTCATTGGGCCTCACACAATCCAAAAGTGTCCAGTGTCCAAAAGTGTGTGCAGAGATTCAAAATCTCACTTATCCTCTAGTCACTTAGGTCACAGCTGTGCCATCAAGCCTGTCACATAGCGCTCAGATATCAGTGGGCCTCACACAATCCAAAAGTGTCCAGTGTCCAAAAGTGTGTGCAGAGATTCAAAATCTCACTTATCCTCTAGTCACTTAGGTCACAGCTGGGCCATCGAGCCTGTCACATAGCGCTCAGATATTCATTGGGCCTCACACAATCCAAAAGTGTCCAGTGTCCAAAAGTGTGTGCAGAGATTCAAAATCTCCCTTATCCTCTAGTCACTTAGGTCACAGCTGTGCCATCGAGCCTGTCACATAGCGCTCAGATATTCATTGGGCCTCACACAATCCAAAAGTATCCAGTGTCCAAAAGTGTGTGCAGAGATTCAAAATCTCACTTATCCTCTAGTCACTTAGGTCACAGCTGTGCCATCAAGCCTGTCACATAGCGCTCAGATATCAGTGGGCCTCACACAATCCAAAAGTGTCCAGTGTCCAAAAGTGTGTGCAGAGATTCAAAATCTCACTTATTCTCTAGTCACTTAGGTCACAGCTGTGCCATCGAGCCTGTCACATTGCGCTCAGATATCAGTGGGCCTCACACAATCCAAAAGTGTCCAGTGTCCAAAAGTGTGTGCAGAAATTCAAAATCTCCCCTGTCCTATAGACACCTTGTACCTTGTTTTACATACTATATAGTTTGTTGGATTTTGTCTACATTTCTACCAAAAATGAGGAAGGCTGGTGGAAGAGGCCGTGGAATTGGGCGGGGGTTGGCAGCTGGTAATGATGGTGTTGGTGGTGGATCTGATGGTAGTGGCAAGAGCAAAATAGGACCGAATGCAGGAGGTGTTGAGCCTGCGTCATCGTCTGGCTACATAAGGCCTCGAACGCTTAGTTTTCTAGGAGTTGGCAAACCGCTTTTAAAGCCAGAGCATCAGGAAAAAGTTTTCTCTTACATTGCTGACTCAGCCTCCAGCTCTATCGCCTCCTCTTCTTCAGTTGTAAAAAGTAAAAGCACTGAGTCGTCATTGGAGGCTCATGTTCATGAACCACACCTTTCCTTGTGTCCTTCACGCCAACCAAGATTGAAGGATGACGCAGGCCATACTACTGATTACTCCATGGAGCTGTTTTCACATACCATGCCTGGATTATCAAGTGAAATGGTGAATTACCCAGGCCAAGATGAATCTGACATGGAGTGCACTGATGCACAGCCGCTGATGGATGATTCTGCTGGTACATTCACTCAGAGCACTACATTGTCCTCGCAGTGTACAGAGCCAGATTCTGACCCTGATGAGACTCAGGTGCCCCTTCCCGCACACTATACCACCATACACGGTGACACAGAGGAAGGTGCACATGACATAGAAGAGGAGGTGATGGATGACCCAGATGTTGACCCAGATTGGCATCCATTGGGGGAAGAGGGTGCTGCTTCCAATAGCTCAGATGAGGAGCATCCACAGCAGACATCGACATCGCAACAGCTGTTATCTGGCAGGCCCGGAGCACTCCAAAGACAGGTTCCAAACATCAAAAGAGTTGCTGGACAGCTTGTCCAGAGGGTCAAAAGATCACAGCGTGCTAGGCCGCAAAATGTCTGCCAAAGTAGGAAGAGTGCAGTGTGGCACTTTTTTGACCAAAATCCTCATGATCAGGCCAAGGTTATCTGTAAGAAGTGCGCAAAGACCTTTAGCCGAGGGAAAAATCTGAAAAATTTGAATACCAGTTGCATGCTTAGACATTTAACCAGCATGCACTTGCAAGCGTGGACACAACACCAAACCTCAAGTGCCACATGTGCAACTGATCACAACGAAGGTAGTCATCAATGCTACATTGTTTCCCCCACTGTAAGCCCACCGGTTAGCACAGCAGCAAATGTTGAGGTGTCGTTGCAAGGCCACAGCAGTCAGGGAATCCCACTGTTATATCAACGAAAGACTAATTCTAGGCCATCAGAAAGAACACCAACTCCATCACCATCATCAACCCTCTCTCAGTCCGCCCTGTCCACCGCTACTTCCACCATATGCAGCTCTCAAGTCCATTTCACCCTCCCAGACACTATGAGTAGGTCAAGAAAGTACTCAGTCTCTCATCCGCGTACACTGGGTTTGAACGCCCACATTGCCAAACTAATCTCGTTTGAGATGATGCCCTTTCGGTTGGTGGAAAGCACAGCTTTCCGCGAACTCATGGCCTATGCAGTACCACGCTATGACCTACCCAGTCGCCACTTCTCTCGCAAAGCCATCCCAGCCTTCCACCATCATGTGAAAGACCGCATTGTCCATGCACTCAAGCAGTCAGTGAGCGGAAAGGTGCACCTCACAACTGATGCATGGTCCAGTCGGCATGGCCAGGGCCGTTACGTGTCCATCACTGCGCACTGGGTTAATGTGGTGGATGCAGGGTCCACAGGGGACAGCGGTGGTGGGACAGTGCTGCCTAGCCCACGGAAAAGGAAACAGTTGGCTGTAGGCGTTCCACCCTCCTCCTCCTCCTCCTCCAGAAGCGAAAGCTCGTCCACAGAGCGCAGTCGTACGAGCACTCCATCTGCAGCTGCCACTGTTGCACACGATGTGTCCCCCTATCGAGCAGCTAGTGGAAAGCGTCAGCAGGCTGTGTTGCAGATGATGTGTTTGGGCGACAGACATACCGCCGAGGTGCTGGCCGAGTACTTGAAGCGACAAACTGAGTCATGGCTGGGCAGTGTACATCTTGAGGCAGGCAAGGTAGTTAGTGATAACGGCCGTAATTTTGTGGCAGCCATAGCCCTTTCAAAACTCAGCCACATACCTTGCTTGGCTCACACCTTGAACCTGGTGGTGCAGTGCTTCCTCAAAAATTATCCGGAGTTAACAGCCCTGCTCCAGAAGGTGCGAAGACTGTGCGCGCACATCCGCCGTTCGCCTGTACACTCCCTTCGTATGCAGAAGCTGCAGCGATTGCTCCACCTTCCCAACCACCGCCTCATTATCGACATTGCAACAAGGTGGAACTCCACCCTGCACATGGTGGAGCGGCTGTGCGAGCAGAGGCAGGCCATAATGCATTTGTGGGAGGATACACGGCCAGGCACTTTGAGAGCAGACATGGAGTTGACAGGTGTGCAGTGGTCGAAGCTGAAAGGCCTCTGTAAAGTCCTTCAGTGTTTTGAGGCATGCACATGGCTGGTAAGCGCAGACGACGCCATCCTAAGCATGAGCATCCCACTTATGCGTCTGCTCATGCAAACTTTGACGCACCTTAAGGAGCAGGCGTCTGCAGCCAATGTTGATGAGGAGGAAGAGGAGGAGGGAATCCTTGATGACAATCAGCCATTGTCTGCTCAGGGACCTCTCCTGGACGAGGTGGAGGAAGAAGAGGAGGAGGAGGAGGATGATGGGGATGATTACTTACCGGAGGAGGATGCATCTCGTGGGGCAAGTGAAAATGTTGGCGTGGCAAGGTCTGGTACAGGGTTTGTGCGTGACTGGAGGGATGTGGATTTGCCAGAAAGTGCTCCTCCAACCAGCACTCGCAGTGCATCATTGACACCGGGAACATTGGCCCACATTTCAGATTATGCCTTGCGGATCCTAAAAAGGGACCCCCGCATTGCCAAAATGATGAACGATGACGACTACTGGTTGGCCAGCATCCTGGATCCACGCTATAAAGGCAAATTACAAAACATCATGCCACAGGAGAACCTTGACCTAATATTGGCTAATAAACAAGCAACTCTGGTAAATCGGTTGCTTGAGGCATTCCCAGCACACAGCAGCGGTGATGGTTCTCACACGAGCCGTACGGGCCGGGGGCAGCTTGGCAGAGGTGTTCGTGGTGCACACAGCAGAAGTGGTGTTGGAGACAGGGGTTTCATGACAATGTTGTGGACTGATTTTTCAAATACCGCTCACACAACTGGTAATACTGCATCGATGGAAAGTGACAGGAGACAGCAGTTGTCAACCATGGTTACAAACTACTTTTCCTCCCATATCGATGTTCTCCCACACAGGTCATTCCCCTTTGACTATTGGGCCGCTAAACTGGACACCTGGCCTGAATTGGCACAATATGCCTTACAGGAGCTCGCTTGCCCAGCTGCAAGTGTCTTATCGGAAAGAGTCTTCAGTGCAGCTGGATCAATCCTGACAGAAAAAAGGACCCGTCTGTCAACCCAAAATGTGGATGATCTAACCTTCATTAAAATGAACCATGCATGGGTTTCCAAGGATTTTGTCCCACCTTCCCCTGATGACACATAGGGTGACAGAAAAATGGCTTGCTTTGGTCCACCTCTTCCTGGAACTTGACCTATTTCGCCTTTTGCATCAGCTGAATGTCCAACATCAACATATGCTACTTTCTAAAACTCCCTAACTGTGCTGCCTCCCCCCCCATGGCCGGGGTCACCACCTAGCGCACGACACCGTGCGAGTGCCGTTGCCCTGGACAGGTGAGTAGGCCGACTCTTGGGCGCGAGCACTGGCACAGGGTCCCTCGTAGTGCAATCAAGCGTCTCTGACGGTGGTGGTGCACACCCGCCGTCAGACTCACCGCTGTACTATGAGGGGCCCAGTGCCAGTACCGACGCCCACGAGTGGGCCCCCCTTGCTTGGGCAGGGCCCCAGCATTTGCAATCTTTACCTCTCCCTGCTCCTCCGCTGTGTAATCTGGGCCGTCAAATCCATACTGTGCCTGACACCGTCTGAGCCTGCCTCCTGAGACATATATTTTGAATGTGTACGCTATCCATACATGTTATCCGGGGATACGGTACCCTTTCTAACCTTTGTGCGATCACGTGCAATCCATACTGGGCCTAACACCGTCTGAGCCTGCCTCCTGAGACATATATTTTGAATGTGTACGCTATCCATACATGTTATCCGGGGATACGGTACCCTTTCTAACCTTTGTGCAATCACGTGCAATCCATACTGGGCCTAACACCGTCTGAGCCTGCCTCCTGAGACATATATTTTGAATGTGTACGCTATCCATACATGTTATCCGGGGATACGGTACCCTTTCTAACCTTTGTGCAATCACGTGCAATCCATACTGGGCCTAACACCGTCTGAGCCTGCCTCCTGAGACATATATTTTGAATGTGTACGCTATCCATACATGTTATCTGGGGATACGGTACCCTTTCTAACATTTGTGCAATCACGTGCAATCCATACTGGGCCTAACACCGTCTGAGCCTACCTCCTGAGACATATATTTTGAATGTGTACGCTATCCATACATGTTATCCGGGGATACGGTACCCTTTCTAACCTTTGTGCAATCACGTGCAATCCATACTGGGCCTAACACCGTCTGAGCCTGCCTCCTGAGACATATATTTTGAATGTGTACGCTATCCATACATGTTATCCGGGGATACGGTACCCTTTCTAACCTTTGTGCAATCACGTGCAATCCATACTGTGCCTAACACCGTCTGAGCCTGCCTCCTGAGACATATATTTTGAATGTGTACGCTATCCATACATGTTATCCGGGGATACGGTACCCTTTCTAACCTTTGTGCAATCACGTGCAATCCATACTGGGCCTAACACCGTCTGAGCCTGCCTCCTGAGACATATATTTTGAATGTGTACGCTATCCATACATGTTATCTGGGGATACGGTACCCTTTCTAACCTTTGTGCAATCACGTGCAATCCATACTGGGCCTAACACCGTCTGAGCCTGCCTCCTGAGACATATATTTTGAATGTGTACGCTATCCATACATGTTATCCGGGGATACGGTACCCTTTCTAACCTTTGTGCAATCACGTGCAATCCATACTGGGCCTAACACCGTCTGAGCCTGCCTCCTGAGACATATATTTTGAATGTGTACGCTATCCATACATGTTATCCGGGGATACGGTACCCTTTCTAACCTTTGTGCAATCACGTGCAATCCATACTGGGCCTAACACCGTCTGAGCCTGCCTCCTGAGACATATATTTTGAATGTGTACGCTATCCATACATGTTATCCGGGGATACGGTACCCTTTCTAACCTTTGTGCAATCACGTGCAATCCATACTGGGCCTAACACCGTCTGAGCCTGCCTCCTGAGACATATATTTTGAATGTGTACGCTATCCATACATGTTATCCGGGGATACGGTACCCTTTCTAACCTTTGTGCAATCACGTTCAATCCATACTGGGCCTAACACCGTCTGAGCCTGCCTCCTGAGACATATATTTTGAATGTGTACGCTATCCATACATGTTATCCGGGGATACGGTACCCTTTCTAACCTTTGTGCAATCACTTGTAATCCATACTTGGCGTGAGAACGGCTGGCGAGCTGTTAAGCAAGCTACAGCACCTGTGGTTTGCACACGTAAGTTTTTCATTTTTTCAGGAATGACGGTTAGGCCTAATTCTGGACCTGCAGTTGACCTGCACTTACTGGGAAATCATTGTTCGCGGGTAATAATTGTAATCAGTGATCCCCATCACTAACGTTGTTCAGCGGGTTATCTGCACCTGTAAGCGACAAACGCTGGCCTTTTCAGTGTAGCGCACATGCAGCCACGGACATGTAAGGGCATGACACACCAGTTATTGGCCAATCTCATGTTCCAGAGCCTCACGTGTCCCTCTAGTAAGCCGGACTCGGACCGCGGGGCATGACGGAGTCTCGTTCGTTAACGGAATTAAGCTTGCAATGTGTGCATCTGTTCTGTAGCTGGCATGGTTGAGGTTTCCCAGGTGGAGTCGAATTTAACCGTAGGCTCCACTCCTGGTGGTGCCCTTCTGGACATTCCTTTAAGGTTCAGCTTTGCAACCATACTGCCCACGTAAAACAAACACTTTGCCTTCATGAACGCTGTTTGGAGGGTCATGACTCGTGGGAATCACGCCGCCCAAACAGTTAACCTGCTAGAGAGATCGTTCGTTGCTCCCAAGCATGACATCACACTCCCTAGGAAGAAGGTAATGCCACTGTGGCGACCGTACTCCTGGGGGCGACACAAGTGCACTGATGCCCAGCCACTGCTCGATGAATCTGCTGGTACATTGACCCAGACCACTACATTCCCCTCGCACGCTACACGGCCTGAATCTGACCCTGATGAAACTCAGGTTACCCTTCCCATATACAGTTCCATCTTACACGGTGACAAAGAGGAAGCTGCAGATGAAAGTGCAGGTTCGGCCCACCCGCCATCAGACACACCACCGTACTATCAGAGGCCCTGTGCCAGTGCCGTCGCCAATGAGTGTGCCCCCCCTGCTTGCTCAGGATCACAGCACTTGCAAGGTTGAAATACTGTGCAGTGAGATGGAAGATGGGGACGACGAGGAGTCCAGACTAGTACAGGGATTCCCTAGCGAGGAGACTTATTTCATTGTTTTCAATGTTGGGACAGCAATTTTTGGGGAGCACTATACTCTGGAGAATGATAGATGGGGCCCACCATACACTGGAACATTCCAAAGGTGGACATCAGACACTGGAGCAGCATTTACAGGGCCCATTATACACTAGAGCATTAGAAATGGGGCCCATTATGTTTGGAGCATTATTTGGGCCCATAAGACAGTGGAGCTTCATCCATGGGGACCAACATATACTGTAGCATTATGTGGAGCTCATCATATACTGTTTCAAACATTATATGGGACCAATGATTCTGTATGGAGAAATAGATGGGCCTTGTCATGAGAGTAAAAAGTGAAGTATTTTTCATTGTACTATACCGCTATTTCTCTGCCGTATCGGAGCATGATGAGTTGTGGTATGTGTTAAAGGGGCGCTCTTTTGCCCAGGGCACATGAAAACCTGCAGCCAGCCCTCCCCCCCCACAACTTTAGCCAAATAACCCCCATTTTTTAGTGCGTAACTTGTATTATGAAGTTAATTAAGGTTGACAAGCTTAAGTAAGAAGAATTGATGCTTTTGGCATTCAAATGGGCACTGTAGGTGTGTTACCTGTCCTCCTCTCACTGCCGACTTTTATTCCCCATTGACTTACATTGGGTTTCGTGTTTCGGGACGACCCCGACTTTTCCCTATAATCGGACGATCTTGCTCGACCCGACTTTAGGAAATTCGGGTTTCACGAAACGAAACTCGACCCTAAAAAAACAAAAGTCGCTCAACTCTAATTAGCAGTGTTAGGCCGAGGTCACACTTGCGAGAAACTAGCATCAACACCCGGCACTGCTGCCGACACTCGGACCGGAGCGAGCGGCTACATAGAAATACATGGAGCCGCACTCTCTGGTCTGAGTGCCGGCATTGATGAGAGAGACTCTCGTGAGAATCGGTAAGTTACTCTCATGTGTGACCCCAGCCTTCAACTGAAACTACCTGCAAGTGAGAAATGCATTTTAACTGGATAAGTTGATGCAGACTGGGCTGGAGATCCAATTGACAGGAAATATACCAGTGGCTGTCTTTTCTTGCTCTCAAGCAGACCAATTAGTTGGACTAGTAAGAAACAATCTATAGTAACACTGTCATCGACAGAAGCAGAATATGTCACCGCAGCACATGCCAGTCAAGAAGTTCTGTGGTTAAGACAACTGTTAAGACTTAGGACAACAACAATTGGGACCAACAAGGATGCATGAGGACAATCAAGTATGTCTAGTTCTTGCTGAAATGGAAAGAGTTAATCCAAGAACTAAACACATTGATGTGACGTTTCAATTCCTGAGAGATCACCAGGAACAAGGAATCCTAAATTTGAAGTGCTGCTCAACTGAAGATAAGACAGCAGATATGTTCACAAAGTCATTGAATCCTGAAAAACATCAGAGACTGATGAAGAAATTAGGCTTAAGTGAATAAGTCCTTACTGTTGAGAAAGGGTGTTGGCAGATATGCAACAGATACAGCTTTATGGCCACAGGTAATGCAGGCTAAGCAGTACAGTGACCCAATGGTTAGCACCTTGCCTTTCAGAGCTGTAGTCATGGGTTCTAATCCTTCCAAGTACATCATCTGCAAGAAGTTTGTGTCAGTTTCCTTTGAGTTCTTTGATGTTGTTTTTTCCAAAGTCACACTGATAAGAAATTTTGTTTGTGAGTCCTATTGGGACAGCAATGCTGATGTCTGTAAAGTGCTGTGGAATTAATAGAGCTATATACGGTAAGTAAAATAAATAGAATAGGTGCCCATGGGAGCACATGAATGTGCCTGTAATAATCTTTATCGTACAGTCTGCAGGACCATACTTTACTTCTTCAGTATCAGCCATGAGCTTTTATAATAATAAAAAAATCAGATCAATTCTTAAATTTTAGTGTTCACAGATCCTAACAAATATTTACATATATTATATTAATATTATTTATTATTTGTTTATATAGGGAATTAACAAAGATTTTTTTTTCATGCTTATTTCAGTGCATTCAACTTCAAAATCTGCAGCCTGTGCTTTCAATGCAGTAAATGCTCTGCATTGTACATTGCAGATCCACAAAACAAACCATAGGGGCATTCAAATTAAACATAAATGTAAACATAGACTGATTTTATACATTTGTATGCGAAGCAGAGTTCAGTACCAGAAAACTTTGTTGTTTTTAGAAGGACATAGTCAGCCATTTTCAAGCCTGAAAATCAAGGAGTTTGATGTCAATGATCTAGCCATAGAGTAAGTCTTCAATAGCAGATATGTGGAGGTCTAACACCTAGAACTCCTCATCTGTGCACAGTTGTGAAATACAAACTGCAAGGAGCCGAGACACTACACTGTGTAGAGGTCATTCTAAGGTTCTGCAGCTAATATGTACAGGTGCTCTGTCATAACAGAATAATCTATTTCACGTGTTTATTTCTGTTAATGTTGAGGATTATGGCTTACAGAAGAAGGTGGGTTTGCCGAAACATGCGTTGGGGTTGATAACATCACCAACAGGAGGTAATATCTATTTGCACTTTTTCCTCATTTATTTATGCACTAGCGCTACATGGGTGTGATGTTATTATGAGTTTTTGGAAAGTTGGTCATCGAGTACATTTGCTGGATTCTTATAATATGTGCAGCCTCCCTAAGACTTTTTTGTGGGTAATGGTGCCATTTTTTGGTTTCCCACTTTTAAGACCTTGTCTTTTTTTAACCTTTTTCATGTATATGTCTATGTATTTGTATATGTCCAAATAAAGTTTGTATGTCTTCATTTGTAAATTTGGTTTCTGAGTCCAATTTTTATTTTCTCGGACTATAAAGATAGGGTGTGCAGATCCCATGCAGCGATGTGCAACACTAGGAGGAGATGACCAGAGGGGGGGACTTAGCGGCGTCCGTGCGATGCGGGTCAAAACGCTAGTCTGAAGCTAGCCTCAAACAGTCATTTATGAGGGTACCAGCTGACCCCCATTAATCTGATATTGATGACCTTTCTTATAGATGTACTGGCAGAGCGCACTTTGTGGAGAACCTTTTCCACTGTTTTCTGCTGGCATTTTCTATATAAACAGTTGCAAATGTACAGTAGACAGACACCCTACTGCCATCTCCACAGAGGTGATTTGTGATTGTCTCCTTGTATACAAGAAATAAACCTTTCTGCAAACTCGGATGTCTCCCGTCTAACATTGGTAAATATAAATTCTCCTGACAATGACATACAACATGTCTATGTCAGTAGTGATTGAAAGAGTAGCCTATCTGCGAGATATGGCACAGATCTCAAAAGGTTTGGGTGAGTTTGTAGACCCCAGTGCAGGGGTGAGGTCCAGTTTGGCACCAGGTATGGGCTGGAAAGTGAAATTTTGCAATAATGTTGTAAAGAACAAGAACAGCTCCATCTTCGCCAAGGTTTCTCCAGCACAGCTTCGTTTACCTGCGGGAAAAGAACAGAAAGTATAAATAGAAGATGGCAGATTATTTGAGATCCCAACTGGATGGAAATAAGATTTTAGAAACATTTGGATAAAGCTTTGGATCTGTTGTGATTGACGATGGAAATGGGAAGTCAAACAGCTTAACTCACGTCATTAACATGACACTGACAGCTTTTGCCCAGAGTAGAGCTGCGTGCAACACACGAAGTCTCACCGACAAGATCTGTGTCAACGCCTCTTCTAACAGTTTCTAAGAGGGCGCCCCAGATACACTAATGAATTGAAATTCTAAATTTAAAAACAAGTCTACATTACTTGCTTGCCATGTATTGGTTGCCCAGTGACCCATGGTGCCCACAATAGTTTAGCCTCTCTCTCCCATACTCCTTTTCTCCTTTCCTCCCTCTTTCATTTCCTTTACCGTTTAGGTACCATATGTACTGCATCTCTTACAATGTGACAATTGTGCAGAAATATCCTGCAGTAACCACTGGCGTAGCGTGGGGGGGGGCGGTCCGCCCCAGGCGGCATGTGTGTGGGGGCGGCGCGGCAGCAGCAATTCCACCCTGCAGTGCAGTGCAGCGGCGGGCAGGGAGCGATGCGATCACGGCAGCTCCGCTGCCTGCAAGAGTGAATAGCAGGAGCGGAGCGGCAAGGGTCCGTCCTGCTTCCTGCCCGGAGGCCGCGCTTCCTGTTTCACACAGAGGAGCGCCGCTGAATGACGTCATCATTCAGCGGCCGCTGCTGTGTGAGGGAGGAAGCGCGGGCGATGCTGCGGACAGGTGAGAGGAGAGAGGTGGTGTCTTTTGTGTATGTATGTATGTATGTCTGTGTGTGTGTGTGTCTGTGTGTATGATGGAGCAGGCAATGATGGGAGTGATGGTCTAGAAGGCAATAATGGGGTGATGGAGCAGACAATGATGGGGTGATGGAGCAGGCAATGATGGGGTGATGGAGCAGGCAATGATGGGGTGATGGAGCAGGCAGTGATGGAGCAGGCAATGATAGGGTGATGGAGCAGGCAATGATGGGGGTGATGGAGCAGGCAATGATGGGGGTGATGGAGCAGGCAATGATGGGGTGATGGAGCAGGCAATGATGGGGTGATGGAGCAGGCAATGAGGGGAGTGATGGAGCAGACAATGATGGGGTGATGGAGCAGGCAATTATGGGGTGATGGAGCAGACAATGATGGGGGTGATGGAGCAGGCAGTGATGGGGTGATGGAGCAGACAATGAGGGGAGTGATGGGGGTGATGGAGCAGGCAGTGATGGGGTGATGGAGAAGGCAGTGATAGGGTGATGGAGCAGTCAATGATGGGGTGATGAAGCAGGCAATGAGGGGAGTGATGGGGGTGATGGAGCAGGCAATGATGGGGGTGATGGAGAAGGCAATGAGGGGAGTGATGGGGGTGATGGAGCAGGCAGTGATGGGGTGATGGAGAAGGCAGTGATAGGGTGATGGAGCAGGCAATGATGGGGGTGATGGAGCAGGCAATGATGGGGTGATGGAGCAGGCAATGAGGGGAGTGATGGGGTGATGGAGCAGGCAATGATGGGGGTGATGGAGCAGACAATTATGGGAGTGATGGAGCAGGCAGTGATGGGGCGATGGAGCAGACAATGATGGGAGTGATGGGGTGATGGAGCAGGCAGTGATGGGGTGATGGAGAAGGCAGTGATGGGGTGATGGAGCAGGCAATGATGGGGGTGATGGAGCAGGCAATGATGGGGTGATGGAGCAGACAATGATGGGGTGATGGAGCAGACAATGATGGGAGTGATGGGGTGATGGAGCAGGCAATGATGGGAGTGATGGGGAGAAGGCACAGTGATGTGGTGATGGAGAAGGCAGTGATGGGGAGAAGACAATGATGGGGTGATGGTCGAGAGGGCAATGATGGGGTGGTGGGTGAGAATGCAATGATGGTGGTGGTGGAAAGGGCAATAAATGGGGGTGGTGGTGGAGGAGGAAATGATGGAGGTGGTGGAATGGGCAATGATGGGAGTGGTGGGGGAGAAAGCAAAGATAGTGGTGGAGAAGAAAATGATGGAGGTGGGGGAGAGGACAATAATGGGATGCGAGGGGAGGAGGACAATGAGGGGTGTGGGGGATTGGGATGGGAGGAAGGGGGACTTATAATGGCCTTAGGAACAGGGGGAGGTGGAGGAAGACATTATCGTTTATTATGTCTAACACAGTCCCTTAGTATATAGTGTACTCACTAATTCTGTATAACACCATCCTTAGTTACATAGTTTCCTCTTTTATTATGTATAACACCGCCCCTTATTACCTACCATCCTCTCTAGTTATATATGGTGCCGTCCCTTATTATATAGCTTCCTCTGCTGTTATGTATAGTGCTGTCTCTTACATAGTGTATTTTTGTTATTTTTGTTATTCACAGCGCCCTCTTTTATTACATGGTCCCCTCTCTTGTTAGATATAAAATGACTGCTGATCGAGGAGCCGGTGACCAGACGACCAGTCCATCAGCTCCTCCATTAGAAAGGAAGCTTTCCCATGCTCCATCAGCCATCATTGCATTATACAGCTAACAAGACAGGACGGTATGTAATAAAAAACAGGGCTCTATATAATCCAATATGTAAGGGACGGAACTGTACATAACAAGAGAAGGCACTGTGTATGGGACAACAATATACATAATAAAGGAGACTATGTAATATATACCTGTATGTGTGTGTGTGGCTATATAATATCAATAATCTATCTATCTATATATATATATACACACACACGTAGCTTTGACGCCATAAAAGGAGGGGGGCCCGGACACATTTCTTGCACAGGGACCCCAAGCTGTCAGTGTCCGCCCCCTGTCCGCCAAAATAATTTGTACTTTCTGTTTTTTATCTGTCACATTATTAAAAATTATTATTAAAAAAGCCATTAGGTCTTCATCCAGCATCATCAAGCTAATACATACATATATATAGAGAACTGCAAGAAGTTGAAAGTCTAGAAATTTAGAAATAATAGCAGAGTTAGTAGCAGACTAAAAATTAGATCTTTGAGTGTAGTGTGGGCTCTTCGGATGCTTCCGAATTATCAACGACCAAAGGGGCGGCAAATTTTTCGACCGCCCCGGGCGCCACAAACAGTTGCTACGCCACTGAGTAAAACATATAACAGTAGTCAGCAAGTGCTGATGAAAAGATCATAGAATCATAGAATCATAGAATTGTAGAGTTGGAAGGGACCTCCTGGGCCATCTGGTCCAACCCCCTGCTCAAAGCAGGATTCGCTAAATCATCCCAGTCAGATGTCTGTCCAGCCTCTGTTTGAAGACTTCCATTGAAGGAGAACTCACCACTTCTCGTGGCAGCCTGTTCCACTCATTGATCACTCTAACTGTCAAAAAGTTTTTTCTAATATCTAATCTGTGTCTCCTCTCCCATTCAGTTTCATCCCATTGCTTCTAGTCTTTCCTTGTGCAAATGAGAATAAAGTTGATCCTTCTACAATGTGACAGCCCTTTAGATATTTGTAGACAGCTATTAAGTCTCCTCTCAGTCTTCTCTTTTGCAAACTAAACAATCCCAAATCCTGCAACCTTTCCTCATAAGACAGGGTTTGCAGACGGGTCACCATTCTGGTCGCCCTTTTCTGAACTTGCTCCAGTTTGTTGATGTCTTTTTTAAAATGTGGTGCCCAAAACTGGACACAATATTCCAGATGAGGTCTGACCAAAGAGGAGTAGAGGGAAATAATGACTTCACGTGATCTCGACTGTATGCTTCTGTTAATACATCCTAGAATTGCATTTGCCTTTTTTGCTGCTGCATCACACTGTTGACTCATATTCAGTCTGTGATCTATTAGTATACCCAAGTCTTTTTCACATGTGCTGTTGCTTAGGCCTATTCCTCCCATTCTGTATATGCTCTTTTCATTTTTATTGCCCAGATGTAGTACTTTGCATTTCTCCCTGTTAAAAACCATTTTGTTAGTTGCTGCCCACTTCTCCAGTTTATTTATATCTTTTTGAATCCTCTCTCTCTCTTCTCTAGTATTAGCTATCCCTCCTAGCTTTGTGTCATCAGCAAATTTAATCAGTTTACCCTCAATTCCTTCATCTAAATCGTTGATAAAGATGTTGAACAATACAGGGCCCAGGACAGAGCCCTGTGGTACCCCACTTGAGACATTCTTCCAACTGGATGTGCATCCATTTACAACCACTCTTTGGGTCCAATCAATAAGCCAGTTATGAATCCACCTAACAGTTGCCTTGTCCATTCCATACTTAGTCATTTTTTCAGTAAGGATTGTATGAGATACTTTGTCAAATGCTTTGCTGAAGTCAATATATACTATATCTACAGCATTTCCTTGATCCACCCAATCAGTGATTCCATCATAGAAGGAAATTAAGTTAGTCTGACATGACTTATTAGTTACAAACCCATGCTGACTCTGTTTAATCACTTCATTCTTATCCAGGTACTGACATACATGTTGTTTAATAATTTGTTCAAAGATCTTTCCTGGTATAGAAGTCAGACTCACCGGCCTATAGTTGCCTGGGTCCATCTTCTTCCCCTTTTTGAAGATAGGAACAACATTTGCTCTTCTCCAGTCTTCTGGGACTTCTCCTGTTCTCCAAGAATTTTCAAAGATTATGGAGAGGGGTTCCAAAATTTCTTCTGCTATCTCCTTCAGTACTCTGGGGTGTAATTCATCTGGACCTGGAGACTTGAATTCATTTAGGTTAGCTAAGTGTTTCCTTACTATCTTTCTGTTTATAGATATCCTGGATTCTTCTATTCCCTTAATAGGACAGTGAAGAACAGTTGATGTTACATTTCCTTTCTGAGAGAAAACAGATACAAAATAGGAATTTAAAAGTTCGGCCTTCTCAACATCCTGTCTTACCATTTCATCATTTTCATCCTGTAAAAATCCTATAGCATCTTTGACTTTTCTTTTACTTTTGACATATCCCCAAAATCCTTTATTATTGCTTTTGACATCTCTTGCAAGCCTCAATTCATTGTCAGCTTTAGCTAATCTGATTTGTGCCCTGCAGGTTCGGCAGACAGCATTATATTCTTCTTTAGATATGCCTCCCTCTTTCCATTTTATAAACATTTTTTTCTTCCTTTTTAGCATGTGCTTAAGTTCTGTGTTCATCCATCCTGGCTTCCTTAAATGCTTCCTATTCTTCCCTGTTTTTGGAATTGTTAACAATTGTGCTTTGAGAATTTCATTTTTCAAGATTTCCCATCCTTCCTGGACATTTTTGTCTTTAAGGATATCCAGCCATTGGATCCCTCCAATTCTCTTTCTGAAACCCTTAAAATCTGCCTTTCTGAAATCTAAACTTGACGTCTGAGTCTTCACAGGTCTTCCTCCTCTAGTTATCCAAAATTCTAAAATAGCATGGTCGCTACCTCCTAGGGTCCCAGCCACTTTTACCTCCTCAACCATTTCCTCCCTGTTTATAAGGATTAGATCCAAGGTAGCAGTTCCCCTTGTTTTCTCCCCTACCTTTTGGAAGATAAAGTTGTCAGCAAGAGAGGATAAGAATTTCCTTGACCTGTTAGTTTTGCCTGAGAGAGATTCCCAACAAATGTCTGGATAGTTGAAATCTCCCACGACCACTATGTCATATTTTTTGGAGAACTTGGCCATTTGATGCATAAAGAGTTCATCCATATCTTCAGCTTGCACAGGTGGTCTGTAGTAAATGCCTACAATGGTGTCCTTTCCATTGTTCTGTCCTTGCATTCTTACCCAAACAGTTTCCACAGAACTCCCAGTCTCTGAAGCTTCAATCTCTGTGCAGATATACACGTTTCTAACATACAATGCGACACCTCCTCCTCGTTTATCAAGTCTGTTTCTTGCAAATAAGTTGTATCCTTCTAGCCTTGTATTCCAATCATGTGTATTGTCCCACCAAGTTTCAGTGATTCCAATGACATCATATTTCTTTTCCTGCGTTAGTAGTTCCAATTCTCCTTGCTTGTTGCCCATGCTTTGTGCATTAGTATAGAAACATTTTAGTTTGTGATAGGTTTCTCTTTCTCCAATATTTGTATTAATTAGATTCTTTTGTCTTTGTTCTTCCTTTCCACTTCTAATAGCAGAGTTCTCAATAGCATTTGTCAGGTGTATGGCTTTTTCTGGTCTTTTGCTTCCCTTCCCATGTTGTTCTAGTTTAAAGCTCTCCTTACAAGTGTAGCAAGGCGACTTCCAAATACATGTTTTCCAGTCTTCGTAAGGTGCACCCCATCTCTAGCAAGTAGTCAATCGTAAAGGTAATTCACTCCGTGATCCAGAAATCCAAATCGTTGCTGACGGCACCATCGACGTAGCCAGTTGTTCACCTGCAGAATCTTATTCCACCTCCTTGTTCCATGGCCATCCACTGGAAGGCTGGAAGAGAAGACCACCTGCACTCCCAGTTCTTTCACTTTCTTGCCTAAGTCTTCAAAGTCTCTGCAGATGGTTTCCAGGTCGTTTTTTGCGGTGTCATTTGTTCCCACATGTAGTAGCAGGAATGGGTAGTCATCTGTAGGTCTGAAGAGTCCTGATATCCTGTCAGACACATCTTTAATTTTTGCACCTGGAAGACAACACATTTCTCTTGAAGTTATAGCCGGTCTGCAGATAGCGGCTTCCCCCATGACCACCACTCTCCGTTTCTTCTTCACAACATTTTTCTTTCTCCATCCAGGAGGACTCTGAAGGCGTACAAGGTTGCTGTTTGTGGGCAAAGTCTTATCCTGATGTATTTCTTCATCGTTTTCCTGCGTGAGAGCCTGGTACTGGTTCCTGAGAAGTATGGGTGCTGACTGCCTCCTGATTTTCCTGCTTCTCTGGGTCACATGTCTCCATTCCTCTGTTTCTTCAGGTGCACTTCAAATTTCTTCTCTTTCTGTAACATGAAGAGATAATTCTGCTCTGTCTAAGAACTCTTCACCTTCCTTAATGATCTTCAACGTAGCTAACCTCTCTTTGAGACTTTGCAACTTTTCCTCCAACAGGGACACAAGCTTGTATTTGTGGTATGTGAAGTTTGGCTTTTCCACTGGTAAGTCTGTGAACATGTAGCAAGAAATGCAGCTCACCAAGTGGCTCCTGGCCTCTTCCATATTGAGATCTCTTAAAGACGATGAAAGATGATCCAAAATTCGCGAGCCGACAGATGATAACAAATACAGGGTATCCCCTGGATATACACAGAGGCGCACTGAGGCTATGGGAATGCATTGCGGTCACAGGCGTAGCTGGGATTGCAATGGTGAAGCAGAGACCGATATCACAGGCAGTGGTCGCTTTGTAGTCTCCCCATGATTTGCACGGAGGTGTATGAAGGCCATAGGTGTGCATGGCTGTCACGGGCATGATGGTTGCTGCAATGCAGATTAAAAGATAAATTAAGTGCTAGCCTTGGACATGTTAGTATCCAAGGTGGATGTAGGGAAAACCTGCTCTGGATGTTGTGTGTGAAGCAGACTGCAGGATAGTAGTTTGTTGCAGTCTGTTCCATTCCGGGTCCAGGTTTCCCATGTGTCTGAAAGCCACAGATTGGTATGTTAAAAACCCTGCAGGAAAGGGTTAGTGAGTGCTTAGTGAGCCTCAGGTGTGTCAGGGCAAGAGAGAGGCCTGGCAACCCACAGTGGTGCTGTCATCCACAATGACTGGTCACAGATGTGGACAGGTCTTGTGCCCAGAAGGGAAAAGGAGGTAGACTGTCCTGTGCCGAAGGAAGGACTGGCGTGTGTCACAGCTGCAGACAGGAGGATGTCAAGGTCTGTGTATGGCTGTGAGGAAAGACTGTGATACAGCACTGCAGGACACCCACGGGAACCGGTAAGAGGTGGACTAGTGTGTGTCGTGACTGCAGATTAAAGGAGGCTGTAAGTGAGAGACATCGGCAGGGCGTGCAGTCGCCCAAGGAAACTGGACAAGGTGAGGTCCAGCATGTTTAGGGACTGTGATACAAAGCTGAGTACTATGAAGTGTTATTGACTGGTGAGCACTAATATTATTTGCACTTGTGTGAATTGGACTTTAATGCTGTGAGGAAACACTTGATTTTTTAAAAAAATAAGAGATCAAGCTGGTGACCCCACCCCCGAGGTCTCATTCCATTTTTTAAAAAATGAAAAAAGGACCAATTTCCATCAGTGTGCTGGATCAGATTTTCATCAGAGTTTAGCTAGTGTGTTCTAATTAGTTAGTCTGTGTTAATCACGTGATGTAATAGATCTAACGGAAAAGAGAAGAATTATCTGGGTAGAAAGGCAAAAGAAATTGTAAGAACACACTGCCATTCAATATGATTAGTCCAATGCATTAAGAGAATAAAACCTTTGATGGGAGAAGGACTGCAACTTTAAGCAAGAGACAATCATTCTAAATGTTACCTATTGAGAAGGGGACAAAGGTCTCACTTTTCTTGAAATTTCCTTTTGCGTCTAGAAAGTGTTCTGGATAAAACTCATCTGGTTTCTCAAAATAAGCTTTATCTCGGAGTATGGAGTGGAGCAGTGGGAGAATAACTGTGCCCTGTGGGGAAAAGAATCAGGTATACATGATAAAAGTTTCCTTGAGCCCTACCCTTAGCTAAGCCTCTGTTTAGAGAAGTGTTACTGATTTACAGTCCTCAAAAGCCACCAACAGGTCATGTTTTCAGAATTTCTTTAGCTTTGTCCAGATGAAATCCTGAAAATATGATCTGTTGGTGACACTTGAGGACTGGCGTCGGGGAACAGTGGCTTAAAGGAACCTTATATGAAGCTGATTTCTGTTTCCTACCTTTGGAAAAAAATACCCTCGGAATGTGACATCTTCAGAGGTTGCATGTGGGACACTATTAGGAGCAATGTCCCCAAACCGCTGAATCTCATGAACAACGGCATCTGTATACGGCATTTTTTTCCGATGCTCCATTTGAGGTTGGGCCGATCCGATCACTCGCTCAATTTCACTATGGACTTTCTCTACCAAGGAAGGAATAAGATATCACATATTTGTGTCTACAAAGCTGCGGATCAACAAAAAAATTTCAATGTCAACTTATGAGATGGTATCAGCCAGGAATAATAGTGTAGACATGCTGTCATCAGAAAGTATTACAAAATAAAACACTTAATTTTTTTTTTAAAAATGTGTCAACTTATGAAACAGTAAACAATGAAAATATTGCAGACTGTGGTTTTAAAAATATCTTATTTTACATTTTACTTAAAGTTTAATCTTATGACTGTAAATGAGCTAATATGTTTGTCAGAAATTTAATTTGTGTAACATTTTTAAGGATTTAAAGAAGTTACAACCCTCTTTGCATGAATGCCCTTGAATGGCTTCTTCCATTTTACACTCTGCAGAAAATTGAATCACATCACATCATAGGGAATAGCACAGCCAATAAGGAGGGAGTATTATAGTTTGTATAAAAGTAGAGGCAGGGAATGTAGCAGACATTTTGAGGTGATAGGGAGAAGAAATCATTACGCACTAAAGAAACTGTACAAATAGCATATGACGGCACATCAGGTAAGATGATTAGTGTGTGAATAAGAGATGGCATGCTTAGCATGTCATTCTCCGCAAGGAGAAACGATACTTCTTGGATATTGGTCAGATGCCTCTCACACAGCCAAACCAGATCTCACACTTCGCACTGACGAGGGGCAGTACCCCGAAACACAGTGTCTGCAAATTGAGATTCTGGTTTTGGCTTTTATCCTAAGTCATGTAACAAGGCTCGTTAAAGGGTCGACATTGACTTTTAGGATTGCTACTTCCAATCGGTGGCACTAGAATTCTAGTCCTCTTCCTCTCTGAAGAGACAATTTGTGATTTTAATAAAAGATAATAGTGACAAATACAATTTTCATGACAATTGGAGGCTTTGAAGTACATCCAATTTCCCGTAAATCAAATTTCCTGGGAAAATCCAGGTAACCTAGCAACTTCGAATTTCAAACAAATTCCCTCATCTCTATCCACAAAATAAAAAATAAAATAAAACCACAAAATGAAAAATGGGGGAAGGAGGGTAACCTCTTTTATGAACAAGTTTGTATTTATTTCTCAAAGTATACCTGGAATTCCTAGATCAAGTAAAAAATTTTCCTGTGGTTTCTAAATGTTTTTCTTACTTTGAATTTCTGGGTATTTTATCATCAGCAGAAGTCCCCATCTCAGGGTGGTCGATGTGGTCTCCATTCCAGCAACAAACAGGTTTCCTACCAGTGCTGTTAGGTTTTCATTGTGGAAATACTCGGTGGACTCAGGTTTTCCCTGAACAGCAGAAGAGAACAAAATCCCATTAAATATGGACCATGTTGGTCTTTCAAAAGACTAAAGAACATAAAAAAGTAGCTGATATTTTTTTCCAAAAACAGCAACTCTTCTGTCCATAAGTTGTTTTTGATGTTGCAGATTAGCCCCATTTATTTGTATGGAGCGAAGTTGCAATACCAAACAATATCCATCAACATGTCTTGTCTTTCTGGACATAAAGGGTCTGTTGAAGCATTGCACGGAGGTGCACTCCACTTACTAGAGTCACAGAATTTATTAAGTGGTGTTCATCTCTTAATTGTAATGCCTGCTGCAGCGCAGTAACGCACAGCCTCTACCAGTGGGTGCTGGTGGAGGAAAAAGGTTATCCTACCAGCGAAACATCACAGTGCAGTAGCACAGGCACCACTAGGTGGTGGAAGAGTTGTCAGGCAAGCCGGGGCAGCAACTGAGCAGGAACACAGTACCAGAGGAAACAGCAAAGCACGTGGTCGGTTACAAGCTAGAGAAGTCAAAGCCAGTCAGGAGCTGACATACCAGAGACGGGAGACAGTCAAAACAGGTCAGAGGACAAGCCGTGTCAATTACCAATGGGTCACAGCACAGGGAGCAGACACAAGACGAGTTGGATAACAAGAGGGCAGACATGGGAACTCACTGAATGCACAGAGGACGAATCAGGGTGTAAAGCGTCAGCCACTCAAGCCGGGGCAGGAATTATAACTGACGCTGCCTGCCGACAGCAGCGGACAGAAATAGTCAAACAGGTCCCAAAGTGAGGCAGAGAAAGTTAATCCCCGCATGACCAGGACAGGAGAGGATAACAAAGAACAAACCCCGACCTGGAACATGACATTAATGAATTCTGCACCCTCTATTCTAGCAAGATGCTTCACTTCCAAGGGCGTACATTACACAAAGATAGAACATGTGCCTACTATGAGGCTCTAGGAGATAGAGTTGATTAATCCCTTCCCTTCTGCTGCTAGGTATTCCGAGAAGCTGCACTGTAAGCAAACATGAGGATGGGAAATTCGTCTAAGGCCATGTTCACCTGTTTATTATTTGATCAGCAATTTACATCAGCGTCTGTAAGCCAAAACCAGGAGTGGATGATAAATGTAGAGGTCGTGTACCTGTTTCTATTACACTTTTTCTTTGATGGTAAATTTTTTAGCTCAATCGGGAGTAGAAAAAACACAAAGCCCTTCTGTTCTCGGTGGAAAAAATGGGACCATAATATTGGTCCATTTGTTTCTACAGTAATTTCTGTGTATACCTCTGAAATAAGTTCTTATCTAATCTTCTGATGTGTATCTGAGCTGTATATCTAAAGGCCCCGTCACACACAGCGAGATCGCCAGTGAGATCGCTGATTTTGTGACGCCACAGTGATCTCGCTAGCGATATTGGTGTGTGTGACATGTATCAGCGACCCCTGCCGGGTGTCGCTGATCGTGCTCGAATGTCCTGGGCCATTTTTTGATCATTGATCTCCCGTTGGCCAGCGCGCATCACTGCGTGTGACAGTGAGAGACCAACGATCAGCGACGCTGGGAGCTGGTTTCCAATGTAAACAGCTGGTATCTAAGAGTCGTGCGGCTCTTAGATACCTACTGTTTACATTGGAAACCAGTGTGCACACTGGTTTCTAAACAGCGGGTATCTAAGAGCTGTGCGGCTCTTAGATACCCACTGTTTACCTTGGATACCAGCTTGCTCGCTGGTCCTGATCGCTGGTGAGTCAGTCTATGTGACAGCTCACCAGCGATCAGCTAAGTAGGTCCCAGCGATCCCATCCACGTCGGATTGTTGGTGGGATCGCTGGGACATTGATGCGTGTAACGATGCCTTAATTCCTGCATGTATGAGGTTTTTGACGCTGTACTGAGTAATTACTCTGATCTGAGAACTGCAGCAACAATAAAATGACTGCGCCTAACTCTGAAAAGAATGGGGGAGCAGTTACAGCAGTTGAAATGTTAGCATCTGTTTCTGGGATCGGCTATCCCAAGTCCACAGCTTTCCCAGAAACAAAGACAACTAACAAATATGTTACTGTCATCTGAGAACAGCAGTCATGTCATGATTCTCAGATAATAGTAATTATGTTAAGTGCTCAGCAGGTAAGGGCACCAGAGCTGCAGTGATTTCATCAAGCGACATGTTCTCATCACTGGAGGAATTCACAACATCAGTCCTGGTGTCTGTATCTAATAAGTAATCACCAGGAATTACAGTGATCTGAGTGCTGCAGCCACAATGGCATGACTGCTTCACACAGGTCACAGCAGTTACCGGTGAGCGCTCCTCAGGTGTGGGCACCAGCGCTGCGGTGACGACTTCATCAAGCAGTCAGTACATGTCACTGGATGAAATCACTGCCACAACCTTGGTGCTGGATCTGGTATGTGCTCACTGCTGATTACTGTGATCTGAGCACCGTCGGTTCCACTCAAATCACGGTCATTACTGGAGAAAGTGGGAAATTGAGGGTGTGTCCAGTTAACAACTGAGGCAGCCACATCATAGGAGATAGGGTTGGACACCAAATGCAGTCACCTGGGCCTATTGCACTTGTGTTGTTCTCTGACACTTACACACCAGTAAATACACATTGGCAGCCCACATTGGCTGAATAAAACTAAAGTTACTCAATTTTGTATTTCTGCACCTATTAATGAACTTGTCAATATACATTCAAAACATTAAAAAGAGATGATTTTATGACTTTTATATCAATATTTAACCAGCAAGTGTTTGTTATTTGAGTTGAAGTCTTTGAGGGTTTGGCTAGAATTCCACTACATTGTGTCTAACGTGTTTCACGAGACATTCCAGGCTATGATAAAATTCATCCTCGATATAACGCATCGTACCTCTTCTTGCTTGGCCAGGAAGGCATCAATAAGGTTCCTCTGGTCATTTATGTCCAATTCTTTCTTCTGTTTTGTAAATGTCGCTGTTATAAATTTTTGAAACTCTATCATATTTCCAAAAATTGTTCTGTGAGGTCCGGGGAGCAAACCCATCAATGTCGGGAAACTGTTATACAACTAAACAAAAAGAAAAAAGTAACAATGAATGCTGACATAGTGTAATGGAAGGCACCATATACATTCATTTGTTAAATACAACCGGGAAAGGCGCTGTCCAAATTGTAAAAATTATTAAGGCTCTCAGTACCATACAGCTGTTATCTACATATACCATATTTTACGGATTATAAGATGCACTTTTTTCCCCCATATTTGGGGGGAAAATGGGGGTGCGTATTATAATGCGTATATACCCTACCTGTACCGTTGCTGAAGGCCGCAGGCTGGGATGAGGGGATGCCCGGCGGTGCTGTGGGTGCTCGACGGTACTGTGCAAGAGTCTTCCTTGCCATGCAGTGGTCTCCAGTGCTGCTGCGGGGTCTCCGTTGCTATGGGGGGCTCTGTTGACATTTTGTGAGAGGCCAGAACCCCCCCGCAGTTCCATGATTTCCTGTGCGGTAGACTCCGGGAAAATGCCTGCCGGGGGGCGGCGCATGCGCAGATGGAGTTCTCGGCACCAAGATCTTGGGAGATGAGATCTCAGCGTGAAATCTCTTCTCCCGGGCAATTTCCCCGAGTCTTCCGCACATGAAACCATGGAACTGCTGGTGGCTCTGGCCTTTCACAAAATGTCAGCAGAGCCCCTCTGCAGCACCGGGGACAGGGAACAAAGGCAGCACCAACACCGGGGACAGAGTGCAGTGGCAGCACCGAGGACAGAGCCCAGCGGCAGCAACGGGGACAGAGCGGCGCGCCGCACATCAGAACACCCCCTAATTCCAGCCTGCGGCCTGCAGCAACGCTACATGCTTGCCTCCTCCAGCAGCGACCCTGGGACCCCGCTTCACCGCAGCCACCACCCCCGGTAAGCAATAAGACGCATGGATTATAAGAAGCACCACCATTTTATTAAAGAAAAGTTTTTTTCCTATTTTTCTCCTCAAAATTTGGGGTGCATCTTATAATCCGGAGAGTCTCATAATCCAAAAACTACGGTAAATGGGTACTCCAATAAACACATAGTACACAAGAGGTGATCACTGTATGATTACTGGGGTCCAACTTTATACACTTCTTTCCTTTGATGATTGGATATTCTAGTCTTCAAGCCCCCAGAGATCAAGCACTTATCACCTATCCTGTGAAATGTATTTAGCTCTCAAAATATTAAAGATCAATAAGAATTTTAAAAAATCCAAACTGCTTATGTGCACGTTGGAAAATTTATTTTTATCAAAACTATTACTAGAAAAAAAAGTATAAAATATATAACAAAAATTTAGACTTACCCGGATCCACGGGCTCCCCAGGAGTCTAATATTTTCATTAATTAAGCCAATAAGTTTTAATATAGTGGGATCTTCGTACTCAAATCTATGGCTGAGTAGTATAGCCACAATTATATTGGCCACGGCCGCATTTATGCTGGTCAGGTTATCAAATGGCTTTCCTGAAAAAGTAGAAAATATGTAAATTTAAAAAAAAACAAAAAAACTTTTTGTTTTGTAAAAACGATATAGTATATGTATGATTTACGCGTACATGTGCAACATATTTTTGGGAAAAAACTCGATATGGACAAATCTTTTGAAAGATGAGATTTGTCCAATTGATTGTGGATTCTCTCTTTGGACCCCTTGTTCTAATTTCACAGGTTGTCTGATAATGCTATGGCCTTATTACTTGATTTACATTCTAGTCCACCTACAAACAGTCAAAGGGCTCTCGCTCACATGTAAGAAACTCGGACGAGTCTCGCATCTCAGTACTTGGCACTCAGATCGGAGCGTTCAGCTGCATAGAAATACATGCAGCTGAATGCTCCGATCCGAGTGCTGGTGGTATTGCCATGCGAGACTTGTCCGAGTTTCTCACATGTGAGTATGAGCCCTTAGGTTGCTGTTCGGGATGTCTGCAGATCTGTACTATCTTGAACCAGTCATCTATAGGGGAATATTGGAGGACTGCTGGTCTCAAGTCCAAAACTTTAGGGTCAGGAATGGTTACTGTGATTTTGTTGGACGTATCATATTGGGACAGTATCATTCAATATTGATCTGTGATTGAGCGCTAACAGTGAGCTACACAACTTCATGATCCACTATCTTCTCTAGTTTCAGGTTCAATATCTGAATTGTCTGCTCTTTGCCACACAGGAAATTATTTCTCAGCCAATCACTGACTGTGGTGGGTCAACCAGTGATTGGCTCAGCAGTCAATTTCATTGTTTTTCCGAGAAGGGGCCAGGAAGTATACATTAGCAGAAACCTGGGAACAAAAGTGGAGGATAGTTCATGAAGAGAGAATAACACAAGCACTAGGTCATCTAACTCTGAGGTGGAGTAGAACAACGCTATGAACCATAAAAAATGTAATTATGCTAAATGAAATACCTGGGCACTTTAGTAGACTCTTTTTTTAGGCCCAGGAGCTTCCTGTTACCTCTATCATTAATGCATATACTATTACTATTTTCCTCCTGTAATTACACATATTCCTAGAAATGAGACACTTACCATCGTGTGATTTCAACTTCTGCACTAAATACTCGGCCTCCTCGATGATCTTGTCTTCAATGGTTTTCTTTCCCATTCCATAATCTCGTAGGGTGGAAAGAGTAAATCTTCTCATCACTTTCCAATTCTCTCCATTGGAAAATACAACACCTGAACACAAAGGATACATGTTTTATCTATCCATAAAACATGGGATATAAAGATTTAATGCATACACAAGCCCTTAAAGGGAGTCTGATGGGTGTCTATGCCCGACTATCAAATTAATCACTAATGGTGGTGCTTCTTACGCCAGAAAAGTTATTCTAGTCCCCTACTGTTGTTCAATGAGCATCTGGTTTGATGTCATCAAGGAGGTTCCCAATGTATTCACTCTAACTTTTATATTACCATAAATTTTATAGCTGTGCTGTACATCATTCCCAGATTTGTAATTTAATTCACATCTCCTGTAGAATATGTACGGTATTATTCATGCATCATGTAGCAATGTACTATATAATTGTCTAATTCTGTCTGTGAACATTTTCCATGTTTCTGCACAAATGCGCCGAAAACAATATAAGGATTTCACAAAAAGTTCAAAAAATTATATATGAGAACCAAATCAAACAATTAATTACAAAATATTAGACTTTGTAAGTTTTTAAAAGAGGAAAATAATTCAATATCACATGACTGCCTGAAAAAAGTATGCAAACTTTTGATGTTAGCAGAGAATTTGAAGGTGAAATTAGTGTCTTGTCTTTTCGATCAATAGGATGAGAACTATCAAAGTCTGATCTTCATAACACATGTCTGTATAGGTTTATCACAAGGAAGATTTCTATGGAGCTTGAGAAAACTGTTATTGATGTGCATCAAGTTGTAAAAATTGGACTCCACCAACCACAGTTAGAAAAATTTGTGTACAAATACAGGAAACACAATACAAAGTGTACTATCATAATTCATGTGGCAAGGCTCGTTGAAGGGTCAGTATTGACTTTTAGGTTTGTTACTTCCATTAGGTGGAACTAGAGCTAAGGGTCTTTTACACTTTTACACATACCTGCGACCGGACCCCCCCCCGCTGGATACCGCTGATCGCGCTTGAATGTCCTGGGCCATTTCTTCCTCGTTGGCGTCCCGCTGGTGCCGATTAGTGACGCATGGACGCAGGTGGAAGTAGTCATCATCTCTGCGGTGTGACAGGTAAGAGCGACCGCCGACAGATCGCTTATTGTTGCTGCGTCGCTGGTGAGATCTGCCTGTTTGGCATCTCACTAGCGACCATTTAGTGATGCACCAGCGATCCTGACTAGGTCGTATCGTTGTCGGGATTGCTGGTACATCACAAAATGTAACAGGACCCTTACATTCCTTTTGCACTCTGAAAAGGAAATGTCCTAATTAACTTTATGAGAGAAGCATTGGATTGCTTTTATTTCTCCTTACCCTGGCATGTCACTTTCCACAAGGAGAATGGTTACCCCTTAACCACAGCC
This sequence comes from Dendrobates tinctorius, assembly GCF_039654945.1. Taxonomy (NCBI): domain Eukaryota; kingdom Metazoa; phylum Chordata; class Amphibia; order Anura; family Dendrobatidae; genus Dendrobates; species Dendrobates tinctorius. The sequence goes on along the minus strand of NW_027361761.1, from coordinate 12,210,066 downwards.
AAATCATATTTCATGATTTGCACTGAGAAAGCGGCAACAACAAAAAACAAGTGTATAAAAATTAAGATTAGGTTTTATCCTAAGTCTTGTTGCAATGCTTGATAAAGGGTTTATATTAAATTTTTATGATTGCTGCTTCCAATATGTGGCACTAGAGTTCTAGTCAGTATTGTCACTCTCTACAAGTAAAGATATTACCCCTTACACCTACAAAAATCACTCAAAAAGTAGGGCATGTCATGGTCTGTGAGGTCACAAAGAGACCTAAAGCAACCACTAAACAACTAAGGGCCTCTCTTACATCCACCAATGTTAATGTTCATGAGTCTATCATCAGGAGGACACTGAGCGACAATAGTGTGCATGGCTGGTTTACTAGAATTTAAGTTACATTTTGTGAATCAACAGTACAAGTGAAGATAATATTTTTTGTAATATTGCCATGCTTCTGGTTTCAAACCCTTGAGCCTGTGTTTTTTGGCTGACTTCTCTCGTCGAGCCACAGCAGACAAACCTTTTCTATGGGTGTTTAGGTTCTGTTGGCTGCAGTCTGTTAAGCTTAACACAGGTGTTTTCATTTGTCTGCCCTATCACTTTTTGGGTATGGCTTTAGATACTATCCCCCTTCTGGTACTTTCTGCTGGTGATGGTCTCCTTTAAAGCCATTGAGTGAAAATCCAGCTAGGGTTTATCTCTTTGCTGTTTCTGTTTCCTTACTCTGCACATAGCTTCTGTTCCGTTTTGGGAAGTAAGTGGCACATTATCTAACTGCACACACTTCATACAAAATTTTCTATTCTGTGGCTTAATTTATTCACTCTGGGATTTCTACTTTTTTTCAGCACACTTTCCCATTTGTGGGTAATTTACTCTTTGCTCTGCCTTCCTGTTCTTTAGGAGGAACATAAAGGCCTTTCAAGCAGCAAGTTATCATTGTGTAGACCGTGGTTGTGGACACCTCAGATGATGCAGGAACCACTACTGACTCTGGTCTGTACAGAAACCGGCAGGGTCAGTTGCAATTTCTAGCTTTACCTATTATCTTGAATATTACAAAATGTATTATTTTCAAGTATACTAATGATTTGTAACATAATGCAAAACAACAAGAGTGTTACTCTTTAAGCCACTGCTCTAAAAAAAACAAACAGTGCTAACTATTTGCAGTCTGCTAGAAATCACCTCGCCAACCAGAAGGTGACAATGACACAAAACGAACCAGTTGTTCTGCACAAGAATGGTTAGAGAATAATAAAGTTACAGTTTTGTAATGTCCAAGTCAAGTTCCCCACCGTAATCCTAAAAAGATGTAGATGGACCTAAAGCAAGCAGTTCATGGCTTAAAGCCCTCCAAAATAACAAAATTGAAGATTACTGATGAGCGAGTATGCTCATTACTCGAGTTTTCCGAGCATGCTCTGGTGTTCTCCGAGTATTTTGGGCATGCTCAGAGATTTAGTTTGTGTCGCCGCAGCTGATTTTTAAAAACAGCTTTCATGCATCTTGGCTGCTTTCCACCAGTCTTTAACACTGCTTCTGGCATAAAAATTTAAGCAGTTCTTCTTTGTTTGATGGCTTGTGACTATTCATCATCCTCTTGATCACATTCCAGAGGTTTTCAATGGGTTTAGGTCTGAAGAATGGGATGCCCATGACAGAGTTTTGATGTGGTGGTCTCTTAATTTTTTCCAGAGCTGTATATATATACACTGTATATATTTATATATGAAACTCATTTTTAAAAGATAGATTAAAAAGATAAAAAGACTGAATATAAAATGTATGTAACACAGGCTGGGCTTACCTTGGAGGGGCATATCTAATTGACTATTGGGTGTTCGCTGGAGCTTCTGATGGGGAGGATAGGCTTTACTGCCGGTAGTCACCAGGTTTTACTCCACGACAGTCCCTGGGACTGGCAGAGGGCCGGGTACGAGGTACAGAAGGGTGAGACAGAGTCATATTCAGATGGTCTAATGTTGAGGCAGGCAGTACATAATCAGAAAATGTAATTAAGGTCAGGAGCAGAGACATCAGGCAGGACGGATAACAAGCCGGGTCATTAATGGCAATACTACAGAAGAATACATACATGTCTGCTATCAGACCTGGATGAGTGGTAGGTGGAGCTGCCTAATATAGGCCCTACTAACACAGGATAGGCCAGGGAAGCTTATCTCTGCAGGACACAGCAGGGTTAAATTCCTGCACAGACCGGTCATGCCCAATAAGACCAGATGGATAACACATGTGAGCGTAGCAATGCTGAGGAGTGCAAGATGAAACAAACTTAACCAAACTGCCTTCCACGAGGAGAAACCGAATGGTGAGTGGTGTGTTGCTGAAAAGACATGCAAGTTGCCACCATGACAATGTAATTACAATTGACTAATTTTTTTTGTAGGGTTGGCATGTTAGCATTAGATGAAAAACATAAAATCTGCTTACCGTTGTTATTTAATAATTTGGTGATTACAGGAGCACGGGGACGGTCAGAAAACACATCTGCATGGTTGATGAGCGCATCCTTAACAGCTTCATAACCACAGAGGACAACTATTTTTCTCATGCCAATCTGGACACTGAAGACCGGACCGTATGTCTTAGAAAGCTGTGGACACAAGATACATCATAATTTTGTAAAGTCACTTGAAGAGGAAGGGTCATCTCTCCTCCTGACATGGACATTTTCACTAAATGAGTGGTACTTAATAGATGGCGGGGACAACCCTCAGATGAAAAAATTGACGTAAGAAAATTTATGTGGGGTGTAAATTATAGAGTAAATATTTGCCGGCTCATAGCTACTATCATTTTCAAGTTGTGCTGCTGTGGCTGATGCAATAGATCACGCCTCTCAATAAATTTCGCACAATTTAATAATTACACTAAGGGTTAAAACTAGAGATTAGCTAACCTGAACTTTAAAGTTCGGGGATCGTATTGGACACCCAGTGTCTGCTGCTGAATTCCGAACCTGGACTTCCAGTTTGGATGTGGAAAAATAGAGCGAGAGATATAGAGAGATTAATTCTGTGGGAGTACTCTGCTTCCTTAAGACTTGAGTATTAAGCACTAGTTTTAAGTAAATGTGTCCTTTTGTCTTCACAAGCTCATCATCACTATTGTCTTTGTTTGCAAAGTCTAGGTTCACATCACATTTGAGCTGCACGTAAATGGCTCTTTTGGGTCTTCCATTTGAAGCCCAGAAAAACAAGATTCCGGCCAATCAACTGATGAGGCCATTGATTTTTGTGCTCTGTCTCATCCTATTTTCGGTCATGTCGGTCTTTTTTAAATGGTCACAAAAATACAATCATCCACACTTTGTGTGCCCCTCAAAGAGGTGGACAATGCCAAGAATGGAGTCAGACAGAGCACAAAAGTGACTCCATCTGCTTTATTAAAGTCATTGGCCATGTTGATGGTTATGTTTTAATTCCATTTTCAGGGCTTCAGATGGAAGCCCCGACAGAGTGACTGACTTGTGGCAAAAACATGATGTTGAACTGGTCTAACTCAACTCAACATCCACCATTATGGTATGTGCAAAGAAATATTCTTTTAGACATTCAACAACAACTAATTTTCTAGTGGAAACTGAGTCATGAAATGCTCCTTCTCTGGACATGTGTACAGAGCGACACAAAATCACCAGAAAATGAGGATAATGCACTGCAATGTCAAAATGACTTTGCTGTGCACATGTTCAGGCTTATGTTACGTCTTTCAACAGCTTCATGGTTTGGAAACAGTGATGAGGTTAAAAGAAACAACATGCTCAACTGTCGGGAGATTCCACTTTGAAGTCACTCGAAAATTAATATAAATTATTGAAAAAATTGCAGTTGCTGCAAAAATGACTGCAAAACCGCCATGTAAGCCACTTCAGGAAAAAGACAAATGGCTTTTTCCTGAAACTGCTTCACCTGGGAAAACCTCTGTGGGTCTGCTGTTGTCTTGTGAATGCTGTATGCTCATGCCCTTTGAGGAGTTTTTGGAGGACTTCTTTTCCTGGCATGGCTATGAAGAGTTTTTTTCATGTTTTTGCAGAGGTTCTTTTTTGCATCACATTTTGCTTGGACAGTGCCTTGATTGGAAAGGAATCCACCACCGGTAGCCACTTCAAAGAAATTAAATACACTGGAACTGGGCACAGAGTCGCTTTGCAAAGTTTTTTATGGCAGAAAATGAGCAGAACCTTCATGTTTCTGAGGAGTTTTGAGTTTCTGTGGAGGATCTGAAGAGTTTCTGTGGTACTTGCAGGTACGCAGGATGCAGTGATGAGTCGCGAGACGGTTTGGTGCTTTTTATAATAACTTTTATAGGCCTAGAGGTAACGATCCTCAGTCAGAGCCTGACCAACAAAAGTGGTAACAAGGGTTGCCCTCGCAGTGGCTCTATACAAGCAAACACAAACGGGGTAGAACACAACTACGTCCGGCAATAGCCGGTCACTATAGGGCCGCGGTATGGCCGACTACGGGTCCTTAATTATATAGTCAACTTAGCTGTCCAGACATCCCTCGCCGTTCAGGATGGTGGTCTTTCGGCGTAGCAGTTGCTGGGCCCAGTTGCTGAAGCGTTGACGAAGTCTTCGAGTGCTCCGGCGCTCTGATGACACTGGAGCACCACAGGCCCCGACGGAGTCCTTGGATGGATGGGCCGCAGCCCCTGGACTGCGGAAAGCAGCAGCGATGTGGGGTTGCGATGGACAGGCCACCTGCGCAGCTGACAGCTGCAATGGGGAATCCGCGGCAAGCAGAGGCTCGGTCCATGCCACGGACCGGAGCGGGACAGTGGTGGCCGCCGACGGCACTGGACTTGCTGGGGTCACTGGTGAGAGCAGGGCAGCTGTGGATGGCGGGGAACAGGCCGCAGCCGCGGGCTGGAGCGAGGCGGCAGCGGGCGACAGCAGGTAGGCCGCAGCCGCGGGCTGAGGTGAGGCGGCAGCGGCCGCAGGCTGAGCTGGGGCTGCAGTGGCCGTGGGCTGGAGCGGGGCAGCAAGTCCCGGATGGTCGTCTTGGCGCCGTCCCTCTGGAGTCCTCAGTGAGCGTCTTCCCTGGCACTGGTAAGTTGCTCTAGCTTTCAGTCGCTCCCACGGTCTCCTGCTGCCTCTGTCCCGGTCTGCTGACTCATCATCACGGGCGTTCCCCGCCCCCTTTATACTGGCCCCTCCCCCAGCCCATCTGTCTGTCATAACGGTATGTCCCTGAACTCTGTCCCCCCGGGAATAGTTTCCCCCGGTACCTAGATGACGGCTCCCTTGGTTCCGGCCCGGACACTCGACAGGGGCCTTTCCTCCCACATTTCCACTCAGCTTCTGCTTCAAAAACTCCTTTAAAACTGTGTGCACAAAGCCAAAAATTTTCACAGCCAATGAACTCACTTCATCTAACTGACGTAAGGTTGAGCTCCATGGAAGAATTTTTAATGGCGCTAGCACTGATTTCAGTTAGGTGAAGTGAGTTCATTAGCTGCAAAAGTAAAAACTTTCTCACACTTGCAGTCTTGTCAGACAGCTTATAGGAGTTCACTGCAAGACACTGAGAAGTGGTAGTACAAGCTGCTCAGTGTCTCTGCTTGATGGCAGGCTGTATGGTCACATCAAGCAACCATGCAGCTTGCCATCTAGATGTAGCAGAGCTAGACCCGTCATGGGACAAATGGATTATATTCTCTGAGGACAGGTGAGGAATATTATTTGTTATTTTAATTTTCTTGCAGGGGACAATGGTGTCACTGGAATATGTGATGCACTAAGTATGGTTTAATTAAGATTTATTAAAGGAGTCTGTGTCTTTTTTCAATTAAACAACTTTTTTCTGGGTGTGTGTGTTTTTATACACTAGGACAATGGACTTAGTAATGGGGGGCATCCTCTAAGCTTAATGCCACCTGACAATACAAAGGTGACATCAACCCCCCACCAACTATTACCCCACTTGCCGTCGCATCAGGGCAAGTGAGAAGAGCAGGGCTAAGTGCCTGATGTTTTCAACCTGGGGGTGGGGTCAATATCAATGGCCCCTTCCAAGGCTATTAATAGCAGCCTGCAGCTGTCTGCCTAGCCTTTGGTGGTTATTAATTATAGGGGGAACCTACAACATTTTTGGGGGTTTCCTGTATTTTAATAGCCAGTAAAGGCATAAAGCTGAGTTGATATTAATAGTCTTTGAAGCTCCATGGGTATTACCCTCATCCCAGGTGGGGCACAAAGAATCTCCCTTCAACTCATCCTATAATGATTCCCTATTCTACAGAGAGTAAATTAGAGGACTGTACAGACTGTGCATTTTATGAAGCTCGACTGACCTAACAGCTTCATGATAGCTTTAAATGGAACTTGGCTTTATGGTTTCCTTCTATTTGAGGTCCATAAATGTGTCAGATAAAAATAAATATCTATGTTTAATCAGGCCCTTGGGAGTGGTGCAATTTGACAATGTGCCCCTTGTTCAAGAAATGGCCATGCGCTCCTTACCTCCATGAAAGTTTTATACGGTTTCGACATGTCCATCGTGAGAACATTCCCAATGATCGGTAAAGGTTTTGGTCCAGGTGGGAAATTTTTGTAATTTTCCTTTTTTGGGCTCTTAAAAGCAATGGCCAAAAACAAAATAACACCGATGGTGAGGAGAACAGTGACCAGGTCCATGGTGCTTGTCAAATCTAGAAAAGGAGAACAAGAACTGAGAAATGTTGTATTCATATATTTAGAAGGGTTGATTCATTATCAATAGGTAAAATTGCAAAGTTCTTGTGCAAAAAAAAAAAAGTAACTTTGCAACTTACTTCCTAGTGTAAAGAAAACCAACTATTTTCTCAAGAACTGAGAACTTTTGAAATTCTATAGTTCTACTCTTAATCTACGTTTCCTGGCCATCTGTGCAGAATATCAGTGGTGACTTGTTTTTTAGGAACAAAGCACGTATTTGACAGCTCATTGCCATACATCTTAGGCCTGTTTCACACTTCCGTTTTTGTGTCCGCCAAACGGATCCGTTTCCGTTTTTTGACGGAAACTGATGCAAACGGATCCGTTTTTTTAAAAATGGATCCGTTTTTTTGACGGATCCGCGGTAACCGTAATGGAAGTCTATGGGACAAAAAAACGGATCCTGCAAAAAATGGCGAATCCGTTTTTTTACGGAAAACAACGGATTTTGACGGATTTGAAAAAACGGAAGTGTGAAACAGGCCTTACAAGCGCTGATCTCAGAATGTCTGGGTCACTAAAACATCACAATACACCCCACAACTACTGCATGTCCTAATCATACACGTCTCAGCTGCTGCAGAGCATCGTAATACACACCTGAGCTCAGGGGTGGTTACAAATAACAGAGGGGTCCAGTGCCAGGACAATGTATAAGTCTCATCATAATGCACCATTCTACTTGTGTTGGAGGCGGACGTGAGCCCCCTTACCAGCTGCTGCACAACCTCATAATACACACCTCAGCTATTGCAGAACCTCATAACACACCTCAGTCTCTGCAGAACATCATAATGCATCTCAGCTGCTGTAAAACCTCATAACACACGTCAGTCACTGCAGAACCTCATAATACATCTCAGCTGCTGTAGAACCTCATAATACACTCAGTCACTGCAGAACCTCATAATACATCTCAGTCACTGCAGAACCTCATAATAAACCTCAGTCACTGCAGAACCTCATAATACATCTCAGCTGCTGTAGAACCTCATAATAAACCTCACTCACTGCAGAACCTCATAATACACCTCAGTCACTGCAGAACCTCATAATACATCTCAGCTGCTGTAGAACCTCATAATACACCTCAGTCACTGCAGAACCTCATAATACATCTCAGCTGCTGTAGAACCTCATAATACACCTCAGTCACTGCAGAACCTCATAATAAACCTCACTCACTGCAGAACCTCATAATACACCTCAGTCACTGCAGAACCTCATAATACACTCAGCTGCTGTAGAACCTCATAATACACCTCAGTCACTGCAGAACCTCATAATAAACCTCACTCACTGCAGAACCTCATAATACACCTCAGTCACTGCAGAACCTCATAATAAACCTCACTCACTGCAGAACCTCATAATACACCTCAGTCACTGCAGAACCTCATAATACACTCAGCTCCTGTAGAACCTCATAATACACCTCAGTCACTGCAGAACCTCATAATAAACCTCACTCACTGCAGAACCTCATAATACACCTCAGTCACTGCAGAACCTCATAATAAACCTCACTCACTGCAGAACCTCATAATACACCTCAGTCACTGCAGAACCTCATAATACATCTCAGCTGCTGTAGAACCTCATTACACACTTCAGTCACTGCAGAACCTCATAATACACCTCAGTCACTGCAGAAGCTCATAACAAACGTCAGTCACTGCAGAACCTCATAATACATCTCAGCTGCTGTAGAACCTCATAATACACCTCAGTCACTGTAGAATCTCATAATACACCTCAGTCTCTGCAGAACCTCATAATGCATCTCAGCTGCTGTAAAACCTCATAACACACGTCAGTCACTGCAGAACCTCATAATACATCTCAGCTGCTGTAGAACCTCATAATACACTCAGTCACTGCAGAACCTCATAATACATCTCAGTCACTGCAGAACCTCATAATAAACCTCAGTCACTGCAGAACCTCATAATACATCTCAGCTGCTGTAGAACCTCATAATAAACCTCACTCACTGCAGAACCTCATAATACACCTCAGTCACTGCAGAACCTCATAAAACATCTCAGCTGCTGTAGAACCTCATAATACACCTCAGTCACTGCAGAACCTCATAATAAACCTCACTCACTGCAGAACCTCATAATACACCTCAGTCACTGCAGAACCTCATAATACACTCAGCTGCTGTAGAACCTCATAATACACCTCAGTCACTGCAGAACCTCATAATAAACCTCACTCACTGCAGAACCTCATAATACACCTCAGTCACTGCAGAACCTCATAATACACTCAGCTCCTGTAGAACCTCATAATACACCTCAGTCACTGCAGAACCTCATAATAAACCTCACTCACTGCAGAACCTCATAATACACCTCAGTCACTGCAGAACCTCATAATAAACCTCACTCACTGCAGAACCTCATAATACACCTCAGTCACTGCAGAACCTCATAATACATCTCAGCTGCTGTAGAACCTCATTACACACTTCAGTCACTGCAGAACCTCATAATACACCTCAGTCACTGCAGAAGCTCATAACAAACGTCAGTCACTGCAGAACCTCATAATACATCTCAGCTGCTGTAGAACCTCATAACACACTTCAGTCACTGCAGAACCTCATAATACACCTCAGTCACTGCAGAAGCTCATAACAAACGTCAGTCACTGCAGAACCTCATAATACATCTCAGCTGCTGTAGAACCTCATAATACACCTCAGTCACTGTAGAATCTCATAATACACCTCAGTCACTGCAGAACCTCATAATGCATCTCAGCTGCTGTAGAACCTCATAACACACTTCAGTCACTGCAGAACCTCATAATACACCTCAGTCACTGCAGAACCTCATAATAAACCTCACTCACTGCAGAACCTCATAATACACCTCAGTCACTGCAGAACCTCATAATAAACCTCACTCACTGCAGAACCTCATAACACACTTCAGTCACTGCAGAACCTCATAATACACCTCAGTCACTGCAGAACCTCATAATAAACCTCAGTCACTGCAGAACCTCATAAAACACCTCAGTCACTGCAGAACCTCATAATACATCTCAGATGCTGTAGAACCTCATAATACACCTCAGTCACTGCAGAACCTCATAATACACTCAGCTGCTGTAGAACCTCATAATACACCTCAGTCACTGCAGAACCTCATAATAAACCTCACTCACTGCAGAACCTCATAATACACCTCAGTCACTGCAGAACCTCATAATAAACCTCACTCACTGCAGAACCTCATAATACATCTCAGCTGCTGTAGAACCTCATAACACACTTCAGTCACTGCAGAACCTCATAATACACTTCAGTCACTGCAGAAGCTCATAACAAACATCAGTCACTGCAGAACCTCAAAATACATCTCAGCTGCTGTAGAACCTCATAATACACCTCAGTCACTGTAGAATCTCATAATACACCTCAGTCACTGCAGAACCTCATAATGCATCTCAGCTGCTGTAGAACCTCATAACACACTTCAGTCACTGCAGAACCTCATAATACACCTCAGTCACTGCAGAACCTCATAATACACCTCAGTCACTGCAGAACCTCATAATACACTCAGCTGCTGTAGAACCTCATAATACACCTCAGTCACTGCAGAACCTCATAATAAACCTCACTCACTGCAGAACCTCATAATACACCTCAGTCACTGCAGAACCTCATAATGAACCTCACTCACTGCAGAACCTCATAATACACCTCAGTCACTGCAGAACCTCATAATACATCTCAGCTGCTGCAGAACCTCACAATACACCTCAGTCACTGCAGAACCTCATAATACACCTCACTCACTGCAGAACCTCATAATACACCTCAGTCACTGCAGAATCTCATAATACACCTCAGTCACTGCAGAACCTCATAATACCTCTCAGCTGCCGCAGAACCTCATAATACACCTCAGTCACTGCAGAACCTCATAACAAACCTCAGTCACTGCAGAACCTCATAATACATCTCAGCTGCTGTAGAACCTCATAATACACCTCAGTCACTGCAGAACCTCATAACAAACCTCAGTCACTGCAGAACCTCATAATACATCTCAGCTGCTGTAGAACCTCATAATACACCTCAGTCACTGCAGAATCTCATAATACACCTCAGTCACTGCAGAACCTCATAATACATCTCAGCTGCCGCAGAACCTTATAATACACCTCAGTCACTGCAGAACCTCATAATAAACCTCACTCACTAGAGAACCTCATAATACACCTCAGTCACTGCAGAACCTCATAATACATCTCAGCTGCTGTAGAACCTCATAACACACTTCAGTCACTGCAGAACCTCATAATACACCTCAGTCACTGCAGAACCTCATAACAAACCTCAGTCACTGCAGAACCTCATAATACATCTCAGCTGCTGTAGAACCTCATAATACACCTCAGTCACTGCAGAACCTCATAACAAACCTCAGTCACTGCAGAACCTCATAATACATCTCAGCTGCTGTAGAACCTCATAATACACCTCAGTCACTGCAGAATCTCATAATACACCTCAGTCACTGCAGAACCTCATAATACATCTCAGCTGCCGCAGAACTTCATAATACACCTCAGTCACTGCAGAACCTCATAATACATCTTTGCTGCTGTAGAACCTCATAATACACCTCAGTCACTGCAGAACCTCATAATCAACCTCACTCACTGCAGAACCTCATAATACACCTCAGTCACTGCAGAACCTCATAATACATCTCAGCTGCTGTAGAACCTCATAATACACCTCAGTCACTGCAGATCCTCATAATAAACCTCAGTCACTGCAGAACCTCATAATACACCTCAGTCACTGCAGAACCTCATAATAAACCTCACTCACTGCAGAACCTCATAATACACCTCAGTCACTGCAGAACCTCATAATACATCTCAGCTGCTGTAGAACCTCATAACACACTTCAGTCACTGCAGAACCTCATAATAAACCTCAGTCACTGCAGAACCTCATAATACATCTCAGCTGCTGTAGAACCTCATAATACATCTCAGCTGCTGTAGAACCTCATAACACACCTCAGTCACTGCAGAACCTCATAATAAACCTCAGTCACTGCAGAACCTCATAATAAACCTCAGTCACTGCAGAACCTCATAATACTTCTCAGCTGCTGTAGAACCTCATAATACATCTCAGCTGCTGTAGAACCTCATAACACACATCAGTCACTGCAGAACCTCATAATACATCTCAGCTGCTGTAGAACCTCATAATACACCTCAGTCACTGCAGAACCTCATAATACATCTCAGCTGCTGTAGAACCTCATAATACACCTCAGTCACTGCAGAACCTCATAATAAACCTCACTCACTGCAGAATCTCATAATACACCTCAGTCACTGCAGAACCTCATAATACACTCAGCTGCTGTAGAACCTCATAATACACCTCAGTCACTGCAGAACCTCATAATAAACCTCACTCACTGCAGAACCTCATAATACACCTCAGTCACTGCAGAACCTCATAATAAACCTCACTCACTGCAGAACCTCATAATACACCTCAGTCACTGCAGAACCTCATAATACATCTCAGCTGCTGTAGAACCTCATAACACACTTCAGTCACTGCAGAACCTCATAATACACCTCAGTCACTGCAGAACCTCATAACAAATGTCAGTCACTGCAGAACCTCATAATACATCTCAGCTGCTGTAGAACCTCATAATACACCTCAGTCACTGCAGAATCTCATAATACACCTCAGTCACTGCAGAACCTCATAATACATCTCAGCTGCCGCAGAACCTCATAATACACCTCAGTCACTGCAGAACCTCATAATACATCTCTGCTGCTGTTGAACCTCATAATACACCTCAGTCACTGCAGAACCTCATAATAAACCTCACTCACTGCAGAACCTCATAATACACCTCAGTCACTGCAGAACCTGATAATACATCTCAGCTGCTGTAGAACCTCATAATACACCTCAGTCACTGCAGAACCTCATAATAAACCTCACTCACTGCAGAACCTCATAATACACCTCAGTTACTGCAGAACCTCATAATTATCCTCACTCACTGCAGAACCTCATAATACACCTCAGTCACTGCAGAACCTCATAATACATCTCTTCTGCTGTTGAACCTCATAATACACCTCAGTCACTGCAGAACCTCATAATAAACCTCACTCACTGCAGAACCTCATAATACACCTCAGTCACTGCAGAACCTTATAATACATCTCAGCTGCTGTAGAACCTCATAATACACCTCAGTCACTGCAGAATCTCATAATACACCTCAGTCACTGCAGAACCTCATAATACATCTCAGCTGCTGCAGAACCTCATAATACACCTCAGTCATGCAGAACCTCATAATAAACCTCACTCACTGCAGAACCTCATAATACACCTCAGTCACTGCAGAAACTCATAATACATACCTCAGCTGCTGCATAACCTCTTAGTACACACCTCAGCTGCTGCATAACCTCTTAGTACACACCTCAGCTGCTGCATAACCTCTTAGTACACACCTCAGCTGCTGCATAACCTCTTAGTACACACCTCAGCTGCTGCATAACCTCTTAGTACACACCTCAGCTGCTGCAGAAACTCATAATACACATTCCAGCTGCTGCAGAATCTCATAACTCACACCTCAGCTGCTGCAGAACCTCATAACACACACCTCAGCTGCTACAGAACCTCATAATACACATTCCAGCTGCTGCAGAACCTCATAACACACACCTCAGCTGCTGCAGAACTTCATAATACACATCTTAGCCGCTGCAGAACCTCATAATACACCTCAGATGCAGCAGAACTTCATAACTCAGCTGCTGGAGATGCATTCACTACAGTGTTTGGCTTGCCATAAGAGACTCGTCTGGCAGCTTTCTGCGACGCCTCGTATACTGTACATTGACCCTGTGTCGTGGAGACAAGTCATATTTAATATTAAAAAAAGTTTCCGAACTTCGTGTCTTACTTTGTGCAGCAGGAGAGTCCGGCAGATACGATCTCTGATCCCCGATCAGCTCTCGAAGAAATCTCGGGCACTTAAGCTCCTGGAAAATATTTAAGCAACAAGTAAATTGTTAACCCCTACAGAACCTCCACCCACAACAACCTCCAGGAAACACCAGGAAATGTGTCAGTGACTTACAGAACCAGTTCACCGCCCTTCTTGTGTAGATTAACTCTTCAGGAGTATAGCATTAATTAATTAAATATAATGTATATATAATATACATCATTATTAACTATATTTTATTAGTTATAACTTTATCTTGCTTTTTGTAGCAGCCTCGAGACATGCAGATGCGGGGTCTTGAACATATTATTTGAGCACGACGAAGACACTCTATTGGGAAATGTGCAAGCTCTGATTTTAGTAACATAGTTATTAAGGTTGAAGGGAGACTTTAAGTCCATCTATTTCAACCCATATCCTGTCCTAACCTGCCCTAACATGTTGATCCAGAGGAAGGCAAAAAAACCCTTATCCGAGCACGATCGCTCACCACTAATCACAACCGAAATGTTTGAACATCACTTAAGGTATTCAGCAATATTCTAATGCCTATCTCCCGGGCAGTAGAAGAGGAAACCTAAAAAAAAGAAAAAATTATGAAATAATTGCTTTAAGATCTTATCTGATCACATTCGTTCATCACTAGTTGTGATACATTGCTGCAACCATTACAGAAAGTGTTTCACAAAAAAAGTCCAAGTTACATCAGCCTTTGATGAGCGAGTCAGCTTTTACCATCAGTAATTTTCACATATGAAACAATTAAATAAATTGCAAAACTTTTCCTATTCCCTTCAATGGCATCAATGTGACATCAATAATTTTTCATAGACCCATAAGCTTTTTAGGGTAATTTTGATCTAAGGTTCGGATAAAAAATGGACCACTGACATGTGAACATCCACATAAACTACATTGGGTTCATGTTCTATCCGTGCAAAACAGATGTTTGAATGAAGCCAAAGTGCCAGTGATTGCTGAGCTCCATTCACATGGTCTGTACATCTGGCTACGGTCTATGTATTCTGGAACATAGGCACCATCTGACTCATAAAATATATGTGTATATAGATAGATGTAGGTTTATATAGATATTGGTGCTATTCATTCTCCTTTGCCAAAGTTGGAAGGTATTTTGTTGGGTTGTGATGTCATGTATGTAGCTGATGTAAAACCAAGAGGAAAGTGGGCTGGAATACCTTCCATCTTGGTGGGAATTATTTAAGGAAGCCCATTCTCCGTTCCCCATGACTGTGCCCAGTACACAAGGACCATACAGATATAGTTGGTGGAAGTTTGTTAGAAGAATATGAGCGGCCGTAGAGTCCAGACCTCTACCCCATCCAACACCTAGAATAGAGTTTGTCTTCACAACAACAGGGTCTGTCCTCACAAATGATCTTTTGTATCAAGGGTCAAAAATTCACACAGATGCCTAAAAATCTTGTAGCTAGAAAGCTATGATAAGACTGCATATTAATGCCTTTTATTGGCAGCTGTTTATTCAGTCCGAGTGCGATACATCGGAAAAAACATGAGAACACACTCGGACCAATGTTCATCTAAGGCACTGTGCACATATCCAATTTTTTCCTTGGAAAGAGTATGTCTAAGGCCGGGTCACACTAACCGATGCAAAATACGGTCAGTATTTTACATGCGTAATATGGATGAATGGCCCCTAAACAGTGCTCCGTATGTCATCCGTAATCAAGGTGTGGTCGCGTATTTTGCGCATGTAAGCATCCTTATGTAATCCGTATGGCATCCGTATGGCGAGATTTTCTCGCAGGCTTGCAAAATGGACATATAATGGAGACCTATGACAGGGTTTCTAAACAGAAACCAAAGAATAGATATAGACACATAGAATGCATATATATATATATATATATATGTATTCTATGTGTCTATATCTATTCTTTCGTTTCTTTATTAAACCTGTCAGTGTGAGTTTACTGTATAGCGCACTGAATTGCCGGCTTTGCTAAAAGACACCGGGTGCGTATTTTTCGCAAGTCACATGTGTGGTCCGTGTGTAATCCGTATTTTTTGCGCACCCATAGACTTGCATTGGCGTACTGCGGCCGTAGTATGCTGACAATGGCAGCATGCTGCGATTGGCACGGACCGTAGAATACGGATGAGAAATATACGGCTGGTGCGAGGGACCCCATAGAGAATCATTTGTCCGTGTGTAATGCGTGCTTTTAGCGCCTCTCACTCGGCCGTATTCCTCGCCAGTGTGACCCCGGCCTAAGGCCAATGTCACACATGTCAGTGTCTCCGGTATGTGTGGTGACAGTTTTCTGATGTACCGGAGACACTGACACACGTACATGTCAGTGTGTTTTCATGGACTGTGTGTCCATGTGCAAAACATGCAGACATGTCCAAATTCACACGGGCACACGGACAGCAAAACTTGGTGCACACTGTCCTCCGTGTGCACGGACGGCTGCTGGGGAAGTAGTGCTACTACAAGCCACTGTTCCCCAGTGGCTAGTGCAGAATGCGCCTGTCATTCTTCCGTGCTCTACCGGCGAGCAGGGGAGAAAGAATGAATGAATGAAAAACCTGACGTGGGGTCCTTCTTTTTTTGTAACCTGCCAGACAAAACTCACAGGTGTGGGTTGCTATTCTCAGGCCCTTACCCCTAGCCTGAAAGCAGCAGCCCCCAGCTGCCCAGAAAAGTCGCATCTATTAGATGCGCCAATTCTGGAGCTTTGCCCAGTTCGTACCACTTGCCCTGTAGCGGTGGAAAGTGGGGTAATGAGGGGTTAATGTCACCTTCCTATATTAAGGCAGCCACAGTGAGAGAGTCTGAGACTATGTCAGACCGGGGAACCAGAGGAGGAAAGGAAGAGACGTGTTTACGGCTACCCAGGCAGGTGTGTAGGAGCTGTCCGAAACTGTTGATGCTGGAAAAGGAACCGAATAAAAGAAACTGTTTGAACATCTATGGGCTCTGGTCTCCAGTCTTTGGGAACACCCTTCAGCTGTTGCAAGGTACGGAGCATGCTGTAGGAACCCCCCCAAGTCGGCACACGATCCTACATCTGTAGTTATTACAATAACAGAGTGACGCAACTATTTCCTTTCCATGTAAACATAATCTGAATGCTTTATTGTTGTGAATTCACATTCTTGTCTACCTTGGGTTGCTGTTGAGGGTGGTGGAGCTGGTTGTATTGACAGAGGAGTCGTGAGTTCTCTTTCTGGGCTCCCTCTGGTGGTTGCAGGAGGTAATGAAGCTGATCTAATTAACAGAGATCTGCCACCTGATAATGAGGACGACGATTGGACATCTGGAGTCTCTGACTGGATTTAAGACAGTCGATTCCCTCTGTCCGTGCTGGTGATTTTTCCTGCCTTCTGAGGTCTTAGTTTCCAGTTCAGCCCCTGCATTCTCAAGCTAAGAGTTCTTTGCTATTGTTCACATTTGATTTGGTTTTGTCTATTCAGTTTTGTGTGCTCAGCCAGCCCCGGCTGGGGCTGTGCTGAATTTCCATCCTTATGTTACTGTTTGTGCCAGGTTGCTTTTTGTCCCTTATTAGATTGGCCTCTTTTTGCTCTGTTTTCAGAATATGCCAGAGTGCTGATATAGTGGGTGAAGTCTAGTGACTTCAGGGGTTTTTTTTGCTATCAGAAGTGTTGGACATTTTTGCAGTGTTTTTTGGCATGATTGCAGACAGCATCTTTCCTTTCCTATCCATTCTAGTTAGTGTGGGCCCCATCGTTTGCTCAGCCTATTTTCCTACCTGTGTTTGTGTTTTCGTCTTGTCTCACCGACAATATATGTTTGGGGGCTATTTCTTTGGGGTCTGCTCTGGGGCAGTTTAGATTTCCCCTTTTCTTGCTTTAGGCTTATTTAGTGCTCCGGCTGTGTCGAGGCATCTAGAATCAATGTAGGTACGCTCCACGGCTACTGCTGGTTGTGTGTATAGGATCAGTGGTCTGCAATCGCTTAGCTACCAACCTCTCTGGTTTTCTGTGGCTTAGCTTGGTCTTGTTTTCCTCCTCGGTGACCCAATCATAACACTTTACCTTTCCTCTACCCATTGCTTTGATGACCTCACAGATATCTCGTGTCACATTTCCTCTACCCATTGTTTTGATGACCTCACTGATATCTCGTGTCACCTTTCCTCTAGCAGATAATCCTGGCTCACCTTTTACCTTACTATTTGTATTACTCCATCCAGTCTGCACATACCAACCTGATCACATCGATCTCCACCCTCCTCACCCCTGGAGCATGCAGCATTTTAATACAACCACCACTGACTCCAAAAATGTTACCTAACTACCAAGAAGCAAAATGTTGTAAATGCCAACTAAACAAAATTTTCCCTTGTATTGTTTTAAGCTTTAGGGCTCATCCCCATTTTGCTAGAAAAAAAACGGTCCGTTTTCTGGATGAAAAAAAGGACGGATTCTATGCGATTGTCATGCGAGTGTCATGCGATTTCAGTGTGATTTTTCAATAAGACATGCGTATGACATCCGTATGCAATGCGATTTTAACATGAAGTTTCACATAGACCAGTTCTCTCCATGTAAAAACTCATTTAAAATAGAATTGTAAACTAAAACTGTACACATCGTTTAAAAAGAAAAAAAAACCTTCAAAACACACATTTCTAATATATAAAGCTCAAGTGTGTGTATGTATGTATGTATGTGTATGTGTGTGTGTGTGTGTGTGTATGTCCGGGATTGGCATCCGCACCGTCGCAGCTACAGCCACAAAATTTGGACAGTCACACGTCTGGACCCCGAGAGCGTCCTAGGCTATGTTGTGAGGCAAAATTTTAACCCCGCGTGTTCCAATTCACCAAACAATTTTGCCCCTATCTACATAATGGGGAAAAGTATGTGTGTATCAACCCCCGCCCCTCATTATGTTTTCATAATGGTTGCCATGGCGACGCTGATGTCATCATAGGTTGCAAGCCCCGCCGCTCATTATGATGTCATAATGGTTGACTATGGGATGGAGGATGTGTGATGGGTATATGGGCACTGGACTATGGGATGGAGGATATGTATGATGGGTATATGGGCACAGGACTATGGGATGGAGGATGTGTGATCGGTATATGGGCACTGGACTATGGGATGGAGGATGTGTGATCGGTATATGGGCACTGGACTATGGGATGGAGGATATGTATGATGGGTATATTGGCACGGAACTATGGGATGGAGGATACTGTATGTGTGATGGGTGTATGGGCACTCGACTATGGGATGGCGAATATGTATGATGGGTATATGGGCATGAGACTATGGGATGGAGGATGTGTGATGGGTATATGGGCACTCGACTATGGGATGGAGGATATGTATGATGGGTATATGGGGACGGGCCTATGGGATGGAGGATAATTATAATTTGCTATAACTAACCACAGTTAGTTATCTTGCCCGGGCAGCGCTGGGCTCTTCAGCTAGTATATATATCTAATATATAAAGCTCAATGTTGGTGTGTATGTATGTATGTATGTATGTGTGTGTATGTCCGGGATTGGCATCCGCACCGTCGCAGCTACAGCCACAAAATTTGGCACAGCCACACGTCTGGACCTCGAGAGTGTCCTAGGCTATGTTGTGAGGCAAAATTTTAATCCAGCGTGTTCCAATTCACCAAACAATTTTGCCCCTATCTACATAATGGGGAAAAAGTGTGTGTGTATCAAGCCCCGCCCCTCATTATGATGTCATAATGGTTGCCATGGCGACGCTGATGTCATCATAGGTTGCAAGCCCCGCCGCTCAATATGATGTCATAATGGTTGACTATGGGATGGAGGATATGTATGACGGGTATATGGGCACGGGACTATGGGATGGCGGATATGTATGATGGGTATATGGGCACGGGACTATGGGATGGAGGATATGTATGATGGGTATATGGGCACGGGACTATGGGATGGAGGATGTGTGATGGGTATATGGGCACTCGACTATGGGATGGCGAATATGTATGATGGGTATATGGGCATGGGACTATGGGATGGAGGATGTGTGATGGGTATATGGGCACGGGACTATGGGATAGAGGATATGTATGATGGGTATATGGGCACAGGACTATGGGATAGAGGATATGTATGATGGGTATATGGGCACGGGACTATGAGATGAAGGATGTGTGATGGGTATACGGGCACTCGACTATGGGATGGCGAATATGTATGATGGGTATATGGGCATGGGACTATGGGATGGAGGATGTGTAATGTGTATATGGGCACTCGACTATGGGATGGAGGATAATTATAATTTGTTATGACTAACCACAGTTAGTTACTATGCCCGGGGAGCGCCTGGCTCTTCAGCTCGTGTATTATATATATATATATATATATATATATATATATATATATATGATAGATGGCAGAATAGCCGTTAAGCCGTTAATTCAATTGTCTGTTTTTGTAAAATAATTGCAAAAGCCGACAGGATATGAGACATGGTTTACATATAGTGAACCATTTTATTTCATTTAGTTTTTTATAAGTACATATATACACATAGAGTATAGTACAGACCAAACGTTTGGACACACGTTCTCATTCAAAGAGTTTTCTTTATTTTCATGACTATGAAAATTGTTGATTCACTCTGAAGGCATCAAAACTATGAATTAATAATACATGTGGAATTATATAGTTAACAAAAAAGTGTGAAACAACTGAAAATATGTCTTATATTCTAGGTTCTTCAAAGTAGTCACCTTTTGCTTTGATTACTGCTTTCTTGGCTTGCTTGGCATTCTCTTGATGAGCTTCAAGAGGTAGTCACTGGAAATGGACTTCCAACAGTCTTGAAGGAGTTCCCAGAGATGCTTAGCACTTGTTGGCCCTTTTGCCTTCACGTTGCGGTCCAGCTTACCCCAAACCATCTCGCTTGGGTTCAGATCTGGTGACTGTGGAGGCCAGGTCATCTGGCGTAGCACCCAGTCACTCTCCTGCTTGGTCAAATAGCCCTTACACAGCCTGGAGGTGTGTTTGGGGTCATTGTCCTGTTGAAAAATAAATGATGGTTTGGCTAAAGTTGTGGGGGGGTTGGGCTGGCTCCAGGTTTTTGTGTGCCCTGGGCCAAAGAGTGTCAGTGCGCCCCTTTAACACATACCACAACTCATGATGCTCCGATACGCCACAAAAATATAGATATAGTACAATGACACATACTTCACTGCTTACATAACATGACTGATCTATTTTAAATTGTACAATAGCTTAAAAACAGGACAGTATATTACTCCATACAGTGTTATGGCCACCACATTGTGCGCCATACAGAATAATGAGCCCCATATATTTCTCCATACCAAATAATTAGTTACATATAATATTCCATACAGTATATGATGAGCTTCACATAATGCTCCATATATAATGGGCCCCATTTGTAATGCTTCAGTGTATAATGGGCCCCTTAGATGCTGCTCCAGTGTCTGATCTGCTCTATTTACATTGCTCCAGTACATGATGGGCCTCATAGATGATGCTCCAGTGTATGGTGGGCTCTAATAATGCTCCATATATAATGGGCCACATTTGTAATGCTCCAGTGTATAATGTGCCCTTTAGATGCTGTTCCAGGGTCTGATCTGCCCCATTTCCACTGCTCCAGTACATGATGAGCCCTATTTTTAATTAACCCAGGCATGGTATATGAAAAGAGCTCCATGGAGTAATCTGAGGTGTGTGCTTCCACATCCTTCACTTTTGGTGTGCGTGAAGGACACAAGGAAAGAGGTTGCTCCAGACCAGAAGCCTGCAGTTACGACTCAGTGCTTGCATTTCTTACAACTTCTAGAAGAGGAGGCGATAGAGCTGGAGGCTGCTTCAGCAATGTAAGTCACAAACAGTTCCTGATATTCCAGCTTTAAAAGCAGTATACCTACTCCCAGAAAAGGGAGCCTTACAGGCCTTCCAGAGCTACACCATGACGCTGGCTCAACACCTACTGCCTTAGCTGCTATTGTGTTTTTGTCACTACCAGCAGATGCACCACCATCACCATCAGTACCAGGTGGCTCTCCACGCCCACATCTGCGTCCTCTTCCACCATACTTCCTCATGTTTTGGAAAATGGACCCAAAATATCAGCAGATATATGGTACTGTATCAGAAGTGTACAGCTCTATACAGTCTATGGATAACAGTAAATCTCCATATATATTTCATGAGGCATACACAGACGCTCTCAGGCTCAGTATGGATTACCCAATGAAATAAGTTGAAAAAGGGTACAGTATCACCAGATACAAGGTATATATAGCAGAGAGTAAACATTCTGATACTCTGTATACATTTCAGGAGGCAGACACAAACGCTCTCAGGCCCAGTATGGATTACACAAGAATATGAAAAGCTGTAAATGGGTTATGTAACACAAGCGTACAGCTGTATACAGTGTTGGGGTAATCTTAACGTTCCAAATATATTGCCGGAGTAACAGACAGACGTTTACAGGCTCATTATGGATTACACCAGAATTTAAATAGCTAAAAAGGTTAATGTATCAGAAGCGTTCTGCTGTATACAGTGTTGACCAAATTGGAAATATCGGTATATATTTCCATTGTCACCCTCAGACACTCACTCAGTTTGATTTTGATCATAATAAAAAATGTTGGAAAAAAGATCCTGGATAACAAGATAGCAAGTATATATTTTTTTAAGGGTACAATTGAAATCTCCATATAAATAGTCCTGTAGTCACTCTCAGACGCTTACACAGTATGGATTTGATCGTAATGCTAAATGTCGAACAATGGTACTGTATAACAAGATACAAGGTGTATCGAACATAGTGTAAAAAATGTTTTTATCCGATTCACCATATATATATAGAAGGCATAACCCACTCACGCTCCCTCACTATGGATGATGTAGGGAAGGTGGACTGACAGACAAACCAGCCTGTTGTAAAAAGCAGAGGTGTAGCGCAGTGTAGGTGTGAAACCGCTAAGATAAAGAGAAAGGGTGCAGTGTTTTAGCTTGCCCATTGGAGGGCAGTGGAGAGTGTAGGAGTGGGACTGAATAACTGCCATTGGTCAGAGAAATTGTTAGGTGATGGTGGGCGGAGTTACCAGAACTGGAAGTATAAAAGGCTGAGGGAAGGTTCTGGAAGAGTCAGTCAGCGAAGGGAGCACAGTAAAGAGGAAGATCTGCTGAGGAAATAGAGACAGTGGAAAAGCTCCAGAGAGGACTGACAGTTGAGGCGGTCACGGGGGGTGTGGCCCAGAGGATGGTAGCCGCAGACGAAGACGGCCTGCGGCTATCATTCGGACGGTGTGCTCAGACTGGTGCAGCACTGTGGTGGTTGGGCCTAGGCTAGCCACAGTGGAAGAGCCACAGAGGACGCCACGATTATAGTTACAAAGGACATGAAGGTACCGGGGCCTGTGTACAGAGAAATGTGAAACGGCTGTGGTGAATTGCTGTTGTCGACAGAAGGATGGGCACTAAAAACGGACCTGTTCAATACAAACTCTGTCTCAGTCTCGTGTTTGTCTGCGGCAAGAAGAGGGTCCCCCCACAGTTGGTTATCCTAAAGATGATACCTTAATACAAATTTTTGAAACAAGGTACTGTATCAGCACATACCAGGTGTGTCCAGTCTAGGGCTAAATTTCCATCTATACTTCTGGAGTCAGACACAGACACTCACAGGCTCACTATCTATTACACCAGAATTAAAAAAGTAGAAAAATTGAAAGGTATTCATAGCGTACACCAGTAAACAGTGTTGTGGTACTTTTAAATCTTCGTATATATTTCAGTCTCAGTAAGCCAGTCCAGAATCTCCGCTACTGGAAACTACATGGATACAAGTATAGACGCAAAGTCGAATGTTAGCAGAAATTTTGGAATTACTCATTGTGGGAAAAACTCCCAGTAGATGTTGCAGAGGCGATGCAGACCCTCAATTACTGTGTCTGTGGAGAAAGCGAAAAAGGTTCTTTGTGAAGAAAGGATTGCTTTATCGCAATAGCGTGTATCACATCACCGTTACTCGTCTACATCAAATTGTGATCACAGGGAGGGATGTACCCATGGTCCTCACTGCCTTTCATGATGTGTCTGGTCATTTTGGAGAGCAAAAGACAGAAGCCACAGGTCATAGGCGTTTTTATTGGATTGGCATGAGAGTAGACATTGAAAAATGGTGGCAGAAATGTCACACGTCTGTGACTATCACAACTGTGAAAGGTGATCATAAACCACCACTGTATCCGCTTGTAAGTTGATGTCCATTTCAAATGGTAGCCATTGATCATCTGAAGGTAGAGGCCAGCAGCTACATCTTAACCATCATTGATCACTACACCAAATTTCAAGTGGCCGTCCCTGTGAAGGATTTAAACGCCCAGACTACACAGCGGTGGAGCAGGGAGAGGTAAGTATTGCAACTTGCAAGTGCCGTGGCCATGAGCACAAAGGGGGGGCACAATCGTGGTCGACGGTACTGGCACAGGGCCCCTCATGGTACGCTGGTGTGTCAGACGGCGAGTGGGCCCTCTGTTGTGAGTTCGTTTTCCCCTTCACCACTGAGGCCCAATGAACTCCCTCTTCTGGTAAAGAAAGGTAGTGAGCCTGATTATCAAGCATCTGGGCCTAATGATGATGACTGGCTGAGTGGAGTTACTGACTGGATATAAGGCTGCCTACGCCCTTTTGCCCTGCGGGTGATTTCTCTGTGGGATCCTTGGATACCAGTCTGAATTCCTGCTCTTCTAAAGCTAAGTTTTCTGCTCTGCCTTTTGCATTTGTGCTTTGACTTTGTTTTGCTGGATTTCTGCCATTCCCTGCTGGGGTGAGCTGAATTCCTTTAGCTCTGTCTTCAGAAAATACCTGAGTGCTGATTTAGTTTTTGAAGCCTAGCTGCTTCAGGGCCTTTTTCCATTTCAGCTTGTTGGCTTTGTCTTTTATAGGGTTTTTGCAGATTGCAGACAGCAGCTATCCTATCCTGTCCTATTTTTAGTTAGCTTGGGCCCCATTGTTTGCTCAGCCTATCTTTCTATCTGTGTGAGTGTTTTTTCATCTTGCTTCACCGTCATTATATGTTGGGGGCTGCCTTTTACTTTGGGGTCTGCTCTGGGGCAGTTTAGATTTCCTTGTCTGTCTTTAGGTTATTTAGTTCTCCGGCTGTGATCGAGGGGTCTAGGGCACCGTAGGAACCCCCCACGGCTACTGCTAGTTGTGTTGATAGGTTCAGGGGTCTGCAATCTGATAGTTGCCAACTTCTCCGGTTTTCTGGACGTAGCCTCTATTTTTGTGTCTGCCTCCTACGGTGACTCGTTCATAACAGCCCTCCCACCATGTGAGACACTCTATTGTACTATGATGGGCCCTGTGCCATTGCCGTCGGCCATCAGTGGGCCCATCCACCTGTTCAGAGCAACGGCACTTGCTCGGGTGCGCCAGGTCTTGACCCCAGTCGATGGGGGAGGGGTGGGCAGCCCAGTTAGGGAAGTTTAAAAATTGGCATATGTTGATGTGTTGGCTGGACATTCAGCTGCTGCAAAGGGCGCAATTGGGCAAGTCCGAGGAAGAGGAGGAAAAAACCTATGGTAACCTATGTGTCATCAGGGGAAGGTGGGACAAAATCTTTTGAAACCCATGCATGGTTCATTTTAATGAAGGTTAGATCATCAACATTTTTGGTCAACAGACGGGTCCTTTTTTCTGTCAGGATTGATCCAGCAGCACTGAAGACTCTTTCAGATAACACACTAGCAGCAGGGCAAGCAAGCTCCTGTAAGGCATATTGTGCCAATTCAGGCCAGGCGTCCAGTTTAGAGGCCCAATAGTCAAAGGGGAATGAACTGTGAGGGAGAACATCGATATGGGAGGAAAGGTAGTTTGTAACCATAGTTGACAACTGCTGCTGCCTAATTGATGCAGTATTAGCAGTCGTGTGATTGGTACTTGAGAAATCATTCCACAACATGGTCATTAAACCCCTGTGTCCAACGCCACTTCTGCTGTGTGCACAACGAACACCTCTTCCATTGTGCCCACTACGGCTCGTGGGAGATCCAGCACCGCTGCTGTATGCTGGGAAAGCCTCAAACGGTTTACCAGAGTTGCTTGTTTATTTGCCAATATTATCTCTAGGTTCTCCTGTGGCATGATGTTGTGTAATTTGCCTTTGTAGCGTGGATCGAGGATGGTGGCAAGCCAGTAGTCATCATCCCTCATCATTTTAGCTATTGGGGTCCCTTCTTAGGATCCGCAAGGTATAATCGCACATGTGTGCCAATATTCCAGGTGTCAATGATGCACTGCCCGTGGTGGGTGGAGGAGCAATTTCTGGCAAATCCACATCCCTACAGTCACGCACAAACACTGTACCTGTCCTTGGAACGCCAATATTTTCTCTTGCCCCCTGAGAAACATCCTACTGCCCAAAATAATCATCCCCCTCATCCTCATCCTCGTCTTCCTCCACCTCGTCCAGGACAGTTCCCTGACCAGACAATGGCTGACTGTCACCAAGGCTTCCCTCCTCCTCCTCCGCTGCAGACGCCTGATCCTTAATGTGCGTCATGCTTATGATGGCGTTGTGTGCGCTTGCCAGCTGTGTGCATTCCTCTAAACACTGAAGGACTTTACAGAGGTCTTTCAGCTTTGACCATTGCACACCCAACAATTCCATGTCTTCCCTCAAACTGCCTGCCCGTGTATCCTCCCACAAATGCATTACAGACTGTCTCTGTTCGCACAGCCTCTCAACCACGTGCAGGGTGGAGTTCCACTTTGTTGCAACGTCTATGATTAGGCGGTGCTTGGGGAGGTGGAGCAATCGCTGCAGCTTCTGCATACGACTGGATTGTATGGCCGAGTGACGGATGTGCGAGCACAGTCTTAGCACCTTATGGAGCAGGTATGTTAACTCCGGATAATTATTAAGAAAGCACTGCACCACCAGGTTCAAAGTGTGAGCCAGGCAAGGTATGTGTGGGAGTTTTGCACAGGCTATGGCTGTCACAAAATTACGGCCATTATCACTGACTACCTTGCCTGCCTCAAGATGTCGCTGCAAGTAGTCAGCCAGTACCTCCGCAGTGTGTCTGTTGTCGCCCAAAGAGAACATCATCTTTAACTCAGCCTGCTGACGCTTACCACTAGCTGTTCGATAGTGGGACACCTCGTGTGGAACACTGCCAGCTGCAGAAGTAGTGCTCGTGCGTCTGCGCTCTGTGGACGAGCTTTCGCTGATAGACGAGGAGGAGGAGAAGCGAAAGCCTACAGCCAACTGTTTCCTATACCGTGGGATAGGCAGCACTGTTCCACCGCTGCTGTCCCCAGTGGAGCCTGCATCCACCACATTAACCTAGTGCGCAGTGATGGACACGTAATGGCCCTGGCCATGCCTACTGGTCCATGCATCTGTTGTGAGGTGCACCTTTCCTCTCACTGACTGTTTTAGTGCATGGACAATGCGGTCTTTCACATGCCAGTGGTGGGCAGGGATGGCTTTTCGAGAAAAGAAGTGCCAACTGGGTAGGTCATAGCGTGGGACAGTGTAGGCCATGAGGTCGCGGAAAGCTTCGCTTTCAACGATACAGTAGGGCATCATCTCTAATTAGATTAGTTTGGCAATGTAGGCGTTCAAACACAGTGTAAGCGGATGAGAGGATGAGTACTTTCTTGTCCTACTCAGAGTGTCTGGTAGGGTGAGCTGGACTGGAGAGCTGCATATGGGGGAAGTAGCGGTGGACCGGATGGAGTGAGAGGGGGTTGGTGATGGTATGGTGTTGATGGCCTAGATTCAGTGTTGTGTTGCAAAACCATTGTGATTCCCTGAGTGCTTTGGCTTTGCGACGACACCTCCAGAATTAGTGCTGGTGGTGTGCTTAATGGTGGCGTGGTCTTACAGTGGGGGTAGCGATGGAGCGTTGTTGGATACCTTCAGTCGGAGCAGGTGCACATGTGCTACCTGAGGTTTTCTAGTCTGTCCACGCTTGCAAGTGCATGTTGATTAAATGTCTAAGCATTCAACTGGTATTCACATTTCTGAGTTATTTACCTTGGCTAAAGGTCCTTCCGCACTTCTTACAGGTAACCTTTGCATCATCAGTAGGATTTTGGACAAAGAAGTGCCACACTGCACTCTTCCTACTATGGTAAACATTTTCTGGCCTTGTACGCTGTGCTAAGTTGACCGTCTGGTCAAGCTGTCTTGCAACTCTTTTAGTTTTTGTTCCACGTTTTAGGACAGCTACGGGCCTGCTAGATAACCGCTGCTGCGATGTCAATGCCTGCTGCGGATCCTTCTCCTTATCTGAACTATTGCCATCGCCACCCTTCTCCCCCAATGGATGCCAATCCGGGTCCAGAACTGGGTCATCCATCACCTCCTCTTCAAAGTAATTTTCACCTTCCTCTTTACCTTCCTCTGTGTCACCGTGTAAGGTGGTATAGCATGGGGGAAGGGGCACCTGGGTTTCATCCGGGTCAGATTCTGGCTCAATAGACTGCGAGGGCAATGTAGTGCTGTGGGTTAATGTACCAGCAGAATCATCTAGCAGTGGCTGTGCATCAGTGCACTCCATGTAAGATTCATCTTTGATTGGGGAATTCAGGATATGACTGGATAACCCAGGCATGGTATGTGAACAGAGCTCCATAGAGTAATCTGCAGTGTGGGCTGCCGCATCCTTAACTTTTGGTGGGGGGTGAAGGACACAAGGAAAGGGATTTTTTATGACCAGAACCTTGCACTGACGACTCCGTGCTTGCAGGTTTCGACTGTTCAGAAGAGGAGGCAATAGAGCTCGTGGCTGTTTCGGCAATGTTTGCCAAAACCTGTTCCTGATGTTCCGGCTTTAAAAGCGGTTTTCCTACTCCAAGAAAAGGCAACCTTACAGGCCTTCTTGGGCCAGAGGATGACGCAGGCTCAACACCTCCTGCCTTAGCTGCTACTGTGCTTTTGCCAGAACCAGCCGATGCACCACCACCATCAGTACCAGCTGCGCCCCCCTGCCCACGTCCTCTTCTGCCATACTTCCTCATGTTTGGGAAAATGTACCAAGAATACCAGCAGAGAGATGGTACTGTATGAGGAGCGTCCAGCTGTGTAAGGTGTATTAAACAAATTAAATCAATGTATATATTATGTTAGTCACAGACGCTCTCACGGTATGTATTGGACCGTATTCCAACAAGCAGATATACGGAACTGTATCAGAAGTGTACAGCTTTATACAATTTTTGTGCAACTAACAATCTCCATATATGTATTTACGGACTGTCACACATACACGCTGACTAGGTATAAAAGTGACTGTAATGCAAACGGCAGATATACAATACTGTTGGAGAATCGGACAGCTCTATACGATGTGTGTATGTAAAATTGTCAAGCTCCGTGTATTTGTATACGGACTGACACACGCTGTCTCTGTCTAGTTTTGACCATGATCAAACAGCAGATATACGAAGCTGTTTGAAAAACGGACACGACTCTAAGGTGTAGGTCTGGAAAAACGGACAAACTCGGCTTTTTCTTCCATATTCACACACAGATAGCTTCTATTTGTCCTTGATACCAGCCGGTACACAGTGTGACGAGTCAGCTTCAGCTGAGTCGACTTTTTCTTTAGAGTGGACCCTCTGGGTCGTCGCACCCACCCACCGAGGGTGAGCTGACCTTGTAAGGAACCACCCCCTATACAGGGAGTGTCAGGGGCAAGACCAAGGGGGCGAGCCACCACGACTGCTGGGACCAGATGGCCGGCTCAAGGAAGACACAATGTGAGTGTTTGACGACCAGGGACGTGCAGGAAACAAGACAAGACAAGACATAAGTTCAAGGTATCTTCATTAAGGAAAACTTCAGAGTAACATCAGGTGCAAGACATGATAACACAGGGAAAACACAGCAAGGTGTGTGAAAGAGCACGCCAAGGTCCATGGCATGGTACATGCTAGATGGCATGCCTGGGTACAGGGAAAGGCACGATGATGTCGGACTCCGGACAGCAGGCAATGATCAACAGGGTCATCAGGTTCCAGGGCTCTGATGGCGATCGGCAGGATCAGGGCATCTGGCAAGCAAACCAGGGTTCAGGCAAGGAGGCACCACAGTGTTCAACACATGGTGCATGTTAGGGAACACGCCAGGGTCCAAGGCAAAGTTCAAGGCAGAGTGGGTGCTAGGGGCACACAGGGTCTAGGGCGAAGTGCAAGGCAGGGTTCAACACACTAGGCATGGTGCATATATAGGAGACATGCTAGGGTTCAAGGTCCAAGGTCCTGGGCACGCTAAGGAAGCGGTCAGGATTCAAGATTCAAGGTCCTGCGAGTGCTAGAAGCACGCCAGGGACAGGGTTCAAGACAAAGAGCAGAGCACAGAGCAAGGTACAAGCAAGACAAAAATTCAAGACAGGTCTGGAACTCAGAACACGACAGAGAGACAAGGTTCAGGACAGAGCAAGGAAAGCAAAAGATTTGTGCAAGAGTAGCACGAAAACGCACAGTGCGAGAAACAGCGTGAGTGCAAGGGAGCACGGAAACCACGACTTGGGCACTGGCAGGCAGTACCGGCTGGAGGCACAGGCAGGCGGGCACGACTAGAGGCTAGAGGCGGCACGGCTGAGGCACAGAGGCGGGCACGACTAGAGCGGCACAGCTGAGGCACAAACAGGTGGGCACAGGGCGACCAGGCGCGTGCAAGAGGGCACACAGCCACAAGGCAGCGCTAGGCAAAGGTACAGGACAGAGACGCGTGCAAGATGGCACATCAAAGTGGGTTGCCCTCGCACACCCAGGGCTGCGGGGTACTCGGTACCGGGCCGGTGTCAAGACGGGAATGTGTCGCAGCAGCGGTGACCCGGTCCTTGGCCCTGGGCGCCCAATATCAATAGCAGTGATGTTAATGGTGTTAAAGTTTATATGAATAGTTTGTGATGCCACCCGTGGTGTTTGGCAAGTAAGATGGTAAGCCAATGCTGCATACAGATCCGCTGGGACTGATGGTGTGGTGCAGCAGAGATGGCATAGCTCCCCACAGGTGAAGCTGTAGTCCCAAGGCAGTGTAGGTGCAATGGATGAGGAGAGGCGCAGAATGTATGGAGGCTGGTACCCAGGTGTAGTGGTGCTGGAATAACTTGAGTACACCAGAGTATGCGGTTCCAAAGCTTTACTCACTGTTTGCAGTTCACACAACTGTCTGCCTCGGTGCTGTGTTCTCCAGGTCAGGGCTCCAGCCAACCTCCAGGCAGGATAGGATTCTCCCTTCCACACTCCGCCAACATGTACCTTACTGTACCTCCAATGCGCCTTTAGGTGCGAAGCACTCCAGTACTTAGTTACCCTGGAATGCCTATCTCTAGGTGTTCCTAGTCTTTACTTGTATGACAGACAGCAGTAGCCTGCTTCGGGGACTCCTCACTGCGTCCCAGCTCTCTATTCAGTTGCTGTTGTGTCCCAGGTCTATGATGGGAGCAAGGTGTTAGCAGCTCACTACTCCTTCGGTGTCTGTTGCCAGACATAAAGATCCAATCAACCTCGGGGACCGGGCCCCGGCCTTTGCGCTCTCTGGACTGGAAGGGTTCTCTATCTTTCTTCAACCAGCTTCCCACCGTCCTTCTATTCTCCTTCGTTCAGATCTGTTCTCTCTCTCTTATGGAAGGTTAGGTTATCAATATTATCAGTCTCTTCCTCTGGTCTTTCTCGTGCCAGCAGCCCAGATCACTGGGACCTGCTGCAGCACGTCCCTCAGACACCCATCTTCTCTCTTCTCTCTCCTCTAACCAACTAACTAACTAACTCTCACTATTCCCTCTCTTTTAGATCTAACTCCATCCGCCTCCCCAGCACCTCTCGTGTTACGAATCCAGGGACCACAAAAGGCACCCTATGACCTTTCCAGCATAAAGCATGGATGGGTCCCTGCTGAACTATCCTGTGTGTGGGGTGCAGGTGTTGGAATGCGGAATGGAGTTCCCAGCCTACCTTGATGGTGGGGCACTACACCTTAGGAGAAGGTGCAGTACCTCTGTGGCGACTGAAGCCTCAGGGGCGCCACAAAAGCCTAGTATGAGAGGTGCAAGAGCGCACAAAAAACGGAGACTAGACGCAGAGTTCAAGACAAGATCCTGCGCGTGCAGAGGGCACGCCAGGGGCAGAGATAAGAGCAAGGTCCTGCACGTGCAGTTAGGCACGCTAGGGTCAGAGTTCAGGACAGAGACATAGAACTAGCAGCGGAGAGTAGGCCGAAGCCCAGAGCCTGGTCAAGGCAGAGCCTTGAGACTAGTCAGGGAGTGTGCTAGAGAGCACCATAGGACAGAGTCTAGCAGCAGAGTGTAGGCCGAAGCCCAGAGCCGGTCAAGGCGGAGCCTTGAGACTAGACACGGAACATAGGACGAACAACAAGCCAAGGTAGAGCTTAGACAAGACATAGCGAAACAGGCTACGGCAAAGAACAGAGGAAGTACTACAGGGCTAAGCATAGCAAGAACAAACACAGCACAAGAGACAACACAAGACATGGCAAGAGACAAGAGACAGAGTACAAGCACAGAGCGTGTGCAGAGATGCACGACAGGGCAGAGTGCAGGGGCACAGAATACAGGGAGCAACCGAGCAGAGCAAGCAGCCATGCAGGGAAGCAACACGATACTCAGGCCCCGAACATAGGAAGGGGCGGTCTGATATAGCACCAAAGCATCTGGACCAAGGAAGGACTTCCGGTTCAGATCCTCCTGTGTCATAGAGAGCGTTGCTAGATCAGACTGGCTGGACCATAGAGAAGGTCACATGATCAGGGGCTCCAGGAATACAAAGGATTCCAGAATCAGAGAGTGCTGGAACATAGGAAAGGTCACATGATCAGGGGCTCCAGGAATACAGAAGATTGCAGAATCAGAGCAGAGACAGATGGTTACCTAGCAACAGCGTGCAGCCATGAGGTAAGGCGCGCGTGCACACTGCTCCAGGAGTCATGCAGCATAACAGTCATGAGGTGCGTGCGCACACTCCTCCAGGGGTCTTGCGGCATAACAGTCATGAGGTGCGCCTGTACACACAAGCGAGACCCGCGGGGCGCCTGCAGGGACCCAGACCTGGGGACAATGAGGCATGACAGGTATGACTATGGGAATCATGCAGCACAAGCAGCATGGCCGGCATGACGGGCATGACGCACGGTAGTGTGTGAGGAGCGTACACCGCTATACGGTGTCTGTATGGAAAATTGTCAAGCTCTGTGTATTTGTATACGGACTGACACATGCTGTCTCTGTCTAGTTTTGACTGTAATTAAACAGCAGATATACGAAACTGTTTGAAAAACGGACACAACTCTAAGGTGTAGGTCTGGAAAAACGGACAAACTCCTCTGCTTTTTCTTCCAGAGTCATACCCAGATAGCTTCTATTTGTCCGTGATACCAGCCGGAATACACGGTAGTGTGTGAGGAGCGTACACCGCTAGACGATGTGTGAAAAAATGAACGCTCAATAACTCACCAGGACAAAATAATAAAATTTGGAGTGCTTTGAAAAAAACTGTTTGAACAGCAGTGTGCACACAGCAATACAGTAGCCTTAAAAGGCAGCCTAATCACCACCAGCGCTGCTGCACACAACAAAAATCCTCCCCTTGCACTGCACACTAACTGTACAGTGAAAAGCGCTATCAGCAGAAGCAGTTTTTTTTTCTTCTTCCCTGCCTAACGCTCTCCCTGTTCAGAATCAGCAACAGCACCTCTCCCTATTGTAAGATCGGCAGAAGTAAGATGGCGGTCGGCGTTCACAGCCTTTTATACCCCCTGTGACGCCACACAAAGCCAGCCAATCACTTCAATGCCCTTCTCTAAGATGGTGGTGGCCGCTGCGCATGTCATCGCATTGCCCACAGTGTGCGTCCTCCATCATTGGGTGAGAAAAGGCGCTGAAAGCATCATTAGAAACGCGACTTTGGCGCACTGATCGGCGACCTCATGGCCGATCTCACGCTAGGGTCGGGTTTCAATTGGCGAAACCTGACTTTGGCGAAAGTCGGCGATTTTTGAATCTGACCGACCTGTTTCGCTCAACTCTAATATATATATATATATTTATACACGTTAGTGACAAATACAATTATTCTAATGTTGGTTCTAAATTATGGATATGTATTTATTTAATACATGATTATTTCAAGGAACAAAATGTCGTGGGGTCCTCCTATTATTTATAGACAGCAACACTATACTATGGTAATTGTATATGTCTCTGACATATGTAAAGTATATATTGCATAGTAAGATTGAACAAAAGCCGAAAATTCAATTGCCGGCCTCTGTAAAGTCAATAGAAAACCCGACATGAAATGACACATGGTTACATACAGAAAACCATTTAATTTCATGTATTTTTTTTATATGTCCCTGACTAATAATTAGATTAGGGTTTGTGTGTAAAATTTGGGAAGCCGGCAATTGAATTCACGGCTTTTGTTCAATCAGTGTGCAATATAATAATAATAAAAATAATAATAATAATAATAATCTTTATTTATATAGCCCCAACATATTCCGCAGCGCTTTACAGTTTAACAGTTTCAAAACACAAGTCATAAGTAACAATGTTAACATTACAATAATTAAAGCAAAATAAGACAAAATAAGACGACACTGCTCGTGAGAGCTTACAATCTACAATGAGGTGAGGGAGATACAGAGTACAGGTGTGTATTTACAATGGTGTATTTACAATGAAGGTCCAGCCATCTTGCGGGAGTGAAGGATGGATGGAGATAGTGAATGGGCTACACACACACACTCACACATAGAATGACTTTGATTAGTGAACGTGATAGGCCGCTCTGAACAAATGTGTTTTGAGGGAGCGCCTAAAACTATGCAAATTGTGGTTAGTCCTAATTTCTTGGGGTAGAGCATTCCAGAGGATAGGAGCAGCATGGGAGAAGTCTTGGAGTCGGGAGTGGGAGGTACGGATTAGTGCAGAGGTTAGTCGAAAGTCGTTTGCAGAGCGCAGCGATCTGCTAGGCCGATAGACAGAAATGAGGGAGGAGATGTAGGGGGGTGCCACACCGTGGAGAGCTTTGTGGGTGAGAACAAGTACTTTGAATTGGATCCTATAATGAATGGGCAGCCAGTGTAATGACTGACGAAGAGCGGATACGTCCGAGTACCGATTAGCCAGATGGACGACCCTGGCTGCTGAATTAAGTATCGACTGGAGAGGGGATAGTTGACTGACGGGGAGGCCAATTAGTAGAGCATTGTAGTAATCCAGGCGGGAGTGGATCAATGCTACAGTGAAGGTTTTTGTTGTTTCCATGGTGAGAAAAGGGTGGATTCTAGAGATGTTCTTTAGGTGTAAGCGGCAAGAGTGGGCAAGTGATTGTATATGGGATGTGAAGGAGAGATTGGTGTCAAACATAACACCCAGACAGCGCGCCTGCTGCCGGGGAGTTATTGTGGAACCACCCACGGAAAGGGAAATGTCAGATTTAGGGAGGTTAGTAGACAGCGTGAGCAGAAGAAGTTCAGTTTTGGAGAGGTTGAGTTTCAGATAGAGAGTGGACATGATATTGGAGACTGCGGACAGACAGTCACTGGCGTTCTGTACAGAGGGGGTAAGGTCGGGAGAAGACGTATATAGTTGTGTGTCATCAGCATAAAGATAGTACCGAAAGCCAAATCTGCTGATGGTCTGTCCAATTGGGGCTGTGTAGAGAGAGAAGAGAAGGGGGCCAAGGACTGAGCCCTGAGGTATCCCGACAACAAGAGGAAGAGGAGATGAAGTGGAGCCAGAGAACAAAACACTGAAGGAGCGGTCAGAGAGATAGAAAGAGAACCAGGAGAGAGCAGTGTCCTTAATGCCTAGTGACTGGAGCCTAGAGAGTAGGAGATGGTGGTCAACAGTATCAAAAGCTGCAGATAGGTCAAGAAGAATGAGCAGAGAGTTGTCACCGTTACGTTTTGCTGTCAGAAGGTCATTGGTCACTTTGATGAGTGCAGTTTCAGTCGAATGTAGGGGGCGGAAGCTGGACTGTGAAGGGTCTAGAAGGGAGTGAGTGGAGAGGTAACGGATAAGGCGAGAGTAAACTAGGCGCTCCAGAAGTTTAGAGATGAAGGGGAGATTGGAGACTGGTCTGTAGTTGTTTGTGCAGGATGGGTCAATAGCGGGTTTCTTTAGCAATGGAGTAACGATGGCATGTTTGAAGGAGGATGGGAAAATGCCCGAGAAGAGGGAGAGATTAAAGATTGTAGTTAGGTGGGTTGTGACAACTGGAGAGAGAGACTGGAGTAGATGTGAGGGAATGGGGTCGGTAGTGCATGTAGTCGGACGAGAAAAAGAGAGGAGTCTGGAGACTTCTTCTTCTGTGATGGGATCAAATGTGGAAAGTGAGCCAGGGGAGATGCAGGAAGGGATGGGAGTCACAGCACTTGGTGGTTGGGAGCAGATTTCCTGACAGATATTATCTATTTTTTCTGTAAAGTGGGAGGCCAGGTCATCAGCACAAATGTCTGTGATAGGGGCTTGTGCTTTTGGCCTGAGGAGGGAGTGAAAAGTGTCAAAAAGATTCTTGGGGTTGTTGGCTAGTGAGGAGATCAGGGTGGTGAAGTAGGTCTGTTTGGCGAGGTGAAGGGCAGCGTTATAGGTTTTTAACATAAATTTGAAGTGGATGAAGTCTTCTGGTGTGCGAGTTTTTCTCCATAGGCGTTCAGCACTCCTAGAGCATCGCTGAGAAGTTGAGTTTGCAATGTAAGCCAGGGCTGTTTTACTCTGTGCATGGAGGTTCTGAGGGTGAGGGGAGTTACTTGGTCAAGGGTGCTTCTAAGAGTGTCATTGTAGTGATGAACAGCCAGATCAGGACAGGAAAAAGAGGAGATTGGGGACAGTGATGAGTGTAGGGAGTCTGAAAGTGTCTGAGGGTTAATGGCTTGTAGATTTCTGACTGTGTGGTAGGTAGGAGTGAGCTGGGGTGGGCGAGGATTTGTGAGCGTGAAGGAGAGAATGTTGTGGTCAGAGAGTGGAAGCGGTGAGTTATTTAGGTGGGAGATTGAACAGAGCCGGCCGAAGACCAGATCAAGGGTGTTACCATCCTTGTGTGTCTCAGAGCTGTGAGAGGCCTAGAGAAGTGGTTAGTGATAGACGCTGGGATGCAGATGTGGAAGTAGGGCTGTTAATGGGGATGTTGAAGTCTACCAGGATAAGGGTTGGAAGTTCTGAGGACATGAAGTGCGGCAGCCAGGCTGAAATGTGGTCAAGGAAGTGGGTGGGGGAGCCTGGGGGCTGGTATATGACCGCTACTCTGAGGGAGAGGGGTCGGAAGAAACTGATGGTGTGGACCTCAAAAGAAGGGAATAAGAGTGATGGAACTGGGGGGATGACCTGGAAAGTGCATTGTGGGGACAGGAATATGCCGACTCCACTACCATGTCTGTTTGTGGGTCTCGGGGAGTGAGAGAATTGTAAGCCACCGTAGGAAATGGCAGCAGGAGAGACAGTGTCAGAATCCTGAATCCAGGTTTCAGTGAGGGCCAACAGATTAAGAGAGTTGTTAAGAAAGTAGTTGTGTAGGAAAGGAAGCTTCTTACAAGCAGACAGTGGATTCCAGAGGGCGCAATTAAAAGATGGAGATGAGGGAGTGCAAGTAATATTAATAAGATTATTGTGGTTTCGATATGAGGTAGGGTAGGTGTTGAGGTTGGGGGATGGTGGACCAGGGTTGGGGGAGATGTCCCCTGAAATCAGTAGGAGTAGGAAGATAAAGAGCAAATAGTTGTTGGAATTGTAAGTAGTTTTTTTCTGCAATGTGTTTGGGCAAGATGGGCTGAGGTTTCTCAGGAAGGTGAAGAGTGCATGGGAGCTGTACATGGGAAAGGGAAGTATAGAGGGGCTGATGTGTATGAGTCGTGATGGAGGGGTGATAGGGTGGTGAATGCGGATGGCAAAGGAACACAGAAGGATAAAAAATAAAGCACATGGTTAAAAGGGAGAACAAAGTGTGGGTTACCTGACTCCTACCATGACTAACTGCCATGTATAACTGCCGTTTTCCTGATGCTTAGCTTCTGTGATGCTTTGCTTATGGAATGCTTGCGTGCTGCACCCCATATATATATATATATATACACATACAGTACATATATATATATATAAAATATATAATATACATACATATCATGTATATAAGATATATAATATATACATACATACAGTGGGGCAAAAAAGTATTGTCAGTCAGAAATAGTGCAAGTTCCACCACTTAAAAAGATGAGAGGCGTCTGTAATTTACATCATAGGTAGACCTCAACTATGGGAGACAAACTGAGAAAAAAAAATCCAGAAAATCACATTGTCTGTTTTTTTTTAATTTTATTAATTTTATTTTTTTTTCTCAGTTTGTCTCCCATAGTTGAGGTCTACCTATGATGTAAATTACAGACGCCTCTCATCTTTTTAAGTGGTGGAACTTGCACTATTGCTGACTGACTAAATACTTTTTTGCCCCACTGTATAATATATATATAATATATACATATCAAATATATTGTTATTGTTGACACCAACATGTATGTGTATATATATATATATATATATATATATATATATTTGTGTGTATATATATGTATATATATATATATTATTTTATGTATATATATAATATATTATATGTATGTGTGTGTCACTGACATGTATGTATGTATATACACTCACTGGCCACTTTATTAGGTACACCTGTCCAACTGTGTGTTAAGACTTAATTTCTAATCAGCCAATCACATGGCAGCAACTCAGTGCATTTAGGCATGCAGACATGGTCAAGACAATCTCCTGCAGTTCAAACCGAGCATCAGTATGGGGAAGAAAGGTGATTTGAGTGCCTTTGAACATGGCATGATTGTTGGTGCCAGAAGGGCTGGTCTGAGAATTTCAGAAACTGCTGATCTACTGGGATTTTCACGCACAACCATCTCTAGGGTTTACAGAGAATGGTCCGAAAAAGAAAAAAAATCCAGTGAGCGGCAGTTCTGTGGCCGGAAATGCCATGTTGATGCCAGAGGTCAGAGGAGAATGGGCAGACTGGTTCGAGCTGATAGAAAGGCAACAGTGACTCAAATTGCCACCCGTTACAACCAAGGTAGGCAGAAGAGCATCTCTGAACGCACAGTGCGTCGAACTTTGAGGCAGATGGGCTA
Organism: Dendrobates tinctorius; assembly: GCF_039654945.1. Classification (NCBI taxonomy): domain Eukaryota; kingdom Metazoa; phylum Chordata; class Amphibia; order Anura; family Dendrobatidae; genus Dendrobates; species Dendrobates tinctorius. Next base: position 12,171,113 of record NW_027361761.1, on the reverse strand, counting down.
CAGCAGCAGAAGACCACACTGGGTACCACTCCTCTCAGCTAAGAACAGGAAACTGAGGCTACAATTTGCACAAGCTCATCGAAATTGGACAGTAGAAGATTGGAAAAACGTTGCCTGGTCTGATGAGTCTCGATTTCTGCTGCGACATTCGGATGGTAGGGTCAGAATTTGGCGTAAACAACATGAAAGCATGGATCCATCCTGCCTTGTATCAACGGTTCAGGCTGGTGGTGGTGGTGTCATGGTGTGGGGAATTTTTTCTGGGCACTCTTTGGGCCCCTTGGTACCAATTGAGCATCGTTGCAACGCCACAGCCTACCTGAGTATTGTTGCTGACCATGTCCATCCCTTTATGACCACAATGTACCCAACATCTGATGGCTACTTTCAGCAGGATAATGCGCCATGTCATAAAGCTCGAATCATCTCAGATTGGTTTCTTGAACATGACAATGAGTTTACTGTACTCAAATGGCCTCCTCAGTCACCAGATCTCAATCCAATAGAGCATCTTTGGGATGTGGTGGAACGGGAGATTCGCATCAGGGATGTGCAGCTGACAAATCTGCGCCAACTGTGTGATGCCATCATGTCAATATGGTCCAAAATCTCTGAGGAATGCTTCCAGCACCTTGTTGAATCTCTGCCATGAAGAATTGAGGCAGTTCTGAAGGCAAAAGGGGGTCCAACCCCTTACTAGCATGGTGTACCTAATAAAGTGGCCAGTGAGTGTATATATATATATATATATATATATATATCTAGTATATAATTGTCTTATTGTCTGTCTGTAACCGAAATCCCGCGTCGCTGATTGGTCGCGGCCACCAGGCACTGCTGTTTGTAACTGTAAGCTGTGCCTGCCACTGATTGGTCGCGGCTAGTGTTGAGCGATACCTTCGGATATCGTGAAATATCGGATCAGATTGGATCGGACCGATACCCAAAAAGTATCGTATATCGCCGATTCCGATACCGGAAACCAATGCAAGTCAATGGGACAGAAATATCGGAATTAAAGTAAACCCTTTCTTTCCTTGTAGGTTAATTCTACATGAAGGAAAACAACTAAGAATAATGTAGAATGTATTGGGGGAGGTGGAGGAGACATTAAAGGCATAGAGGTTTAGCCCAATCAAATGGAATAGCAGGAATTAATTTTTTTTTAAGACGTTCGGAGTGCCACAACATCAAAGCTGCACCACACCATCTGTCCCAGAGGATCTGTCTGCAGCGTTGGCTTAACATCTTCATTGCCGAACACCACAGGTGGCGTCACGAATCATTCACTCATAAACTTTAATCATCATCCACACATTCAACATTTCCCTTTTACAATGGAAGCCCAGGGCCACGGACCGGGTCACAGCTACCGTGACATCTCCCATTGAAACCAACTTGGCGGAAATACATAACAGAACAGGTTGTCCGGGCTTTTCACATAATCTCAGTGCATATCTAGGCTGCAGAATGCTGACAATAAGTAATTTACCTTCTGTGGCTAGTCTGCAGGGTTTCCAAGATATAATCTCTTGCTTCTAAGATAAACGTCCGGGGGGGGGTGTTCTGGCATTGAAATGAGAACTGGTCGTTTCCTCCTCCCTCACTAGTTTCACTTTCCATAGGTCACTGTTCAGTGTGTGTCTGGGGGAGGAGCAGCTGGGTGGTCTGCTCGCAGCCAATCACAGCCATGCCATTAGTTAACATGCCTACATGCCTAAAAGGATGTGCCCACACTTCTTAGGATTCCTCATTGGCTGAATCAAATCAAACTGGCTGATAGCATTATGGGAACTTCCGATTCCGGTATTCGATATGCAAAAAGTATCGGAACTCAGTATCGGAATTCCGATACCGCGAATATCGGCCGATACCAGATATCTGCAATATCGGAATGCTCAACGCTAGTCGCGGCCGGTCACCATCTAGGCCGTCACCAATCAGCGACAGGCGGGATTTCCGTTACAGAGAGACAGACAGAATTATAGGATTACGTCTGTATGAGGAGAAATATATATATACACGTCTGCATGAGGAGAAATATATATATATATATATATATATATACACGTCTGTATGAGGAGAAATATATATATATAAACACGTCTGTATGAGGAGAAATATATATATATACACGTCTGTATGAGGAGAAATATATATATATATATATATATATATATATATATATACACGTCTGTATGAGAAATATATATATACACTTCTGTATGAGGAGAAATATATATACACTCACTGGCCACTTTATTAGGTACACCATGCTAGTAACGGGTTGGACCCCCTTTTGCCTTCAGAACTGCCTCAATTCTTCGTGGCAGAGATTCAACAAGGTGCTAGAAGCATTCCTCAGAGATTTTGGACCATATTGACATGATGGCATCACACAGTTGGCGCAGATTTGTCGGCTGCACATCCCTGATGCGAATCTCCCGTTCCACCACATCCCAAAGATGCTCTATTGGATTGAGATCTGGTGACTGAGGAGGCCATTTGAGTACAGTGAACTCATTGTCATGTTCAAGAAACCAATCTGAGATGATTCGAGCTTTATGACATGGCGCATTATCCTGCTGAAAGTAGCCATCAGATGTTGGGTACATTGTGGTCATAAAGGGATGGACATGGTCAGCAACAATACTCAGGTAGGCTGTGGCGTTGCAACGATGCTCAATTGGTACCAAGGGGCCCAAAGAGTGCCAAGAAAAAATTCCCCACACCATGACACCACCACCACCAGCCTGAACCGTTGATACAAGGCAGGATGGATCCATGCTTTCATGTTGTTTACGCCAAATTCTGACCCTACCATCCGAATGTCGCAGCAGAAATCGAGACTCATCAGACCAGGCAACGTTTTTCCAATCTTCTACTGTCCAATTTCGATGAGCTTGTGCAAATTGTAGCCTCAGTTTCCTGTTCTTAGCTGAGAGGAGTGGTACCCGGTGTGGTCTTCTGCTGCTGTAGCCCATCTGCCTCAAAGTTCGACGCACTGTGCGTTCAGAGATGCTCTTCTGCCTACCTTGGTTGTAACGGGTGGCAATTTGAGTCACTGTTGCCTTTCTATCAGCTCGAACCAGTCTGCCCATTCTCCTCTGACCTCTGGCATCAACAAGGCATTTCCGGCCACAGAACTGCCACTCACTGGATTTTTTTTCTTTTTCGGACCATTCTCTGTAAACCCTAGAGATGGTTGTGCGTGAAAATCCCAGTAGATCAGCAGTTTCTGAAATACTCAGACCAGCCCTTCTGGCACCAACAATCATGCCATGTTCAAAGGCACTCAAATCACCTTTCTTCCCCATACTGAGGCTCGGTTTGAACTGCAGGAGATTGTCTTGACCATGTCTACATGCCTAAATGCACTGAGTTGCCGCCATGTGATTGGCTGATTAGAAATTAAGTCTTAACACACAGTTGGACAGGTGTACCTAATAAAGTGGCCAGTGAGTGTATATATACACACGTCTGTATGAGGAGAAATATATATATATATATATATATATACACACATCTGTATGAGGAGAAATATATATATATATATATATATATACACAAGTCTGTATGAGGAAAAATATATATATATATACACACGTCTGTATGAGGAGAATATATATATATATATATATATATATACACGTCTGTATGAGGAGAAATATATATATACACGTCTGTATGAGGAGAAATATATATACGTCTGTATGAGGATAAATATATATATACACGTCTGTATGAGGAGAAATATATATATATATATATATATATATATAAACACGTCTGTATGAGGAGAAATATATATATATATACACGTCTGTATGAGGAGAAATATATATATATATACAATGAGGGGCGGGGCTTGACACGCACACACTTTTTCCCCCAGTATGTAGATAAGGGCAAAATTGTTTGTGACATACACAAATACATACATACACACACACACACACACACACACATACATACACACTTTGAGCTTTATATATTAGATACGAGTATATACACATCTGTATGAGGAGAAATATATATATATATATCTAATATATAAAGCTCAAAGTGTGTATGTGTGTGTGTATGTGTGTGTGTGTGTGTGTGTGTGTGTGTGTGTGTTTGTGTGTATGTGTGTATGTCCGGGATTGGCATCCGCACCGTCACAGATACAGCCACAAAATTTGGCACAGTCGCACGTCTGGACCCCGAGAGCGTCCTAAGCTATGTTGTGAGACAAAATTTTAACCCCGCGCATTCCAATTCACCAAACAATTTTGCCCCTATCTACATAATGGGGAAAAAGTGTGTGTGCGACAAGCCCCGCCCCTCATTGTGATGTCATAATGCCCCTATTTGCATACCGGGGAAGCAGTGTGTGCGTATCAAGCCCCGCCCCTCATTATGATGTCACAATGCTTGCCATGGCGACGCTGATGTCATCAAAGGTTGCAAGCCCCGCCGCTGCTCATTATGATGTCATAATGGTTGACTATGGAATGGAGGATGTGTGATGAGTATATGGGCACCGGACTATGAGATGGAGGATGTATGATGGCTATATGGGCATTGGACTATGGGATGGAGGATGTATGATGGGTATATGGGCACGGGACTATGGGATGGCGGATATGTATGATGGGTATATGGGCACAGGACTATGGGATGGCGTATATGTGTGATGGGTATATGGGCACTGGCCTATGGGATGGAGGATAATTATAATTAGTTACGACTAACCACAGTTAGTTACTATATATATATATATATACATACACGTCTGTATGAGGAGAAATATATATATACACGTCTGTATGAGGAGAAATATATATATACACGTCTGTATGAGGAGAAATATATATATACACGTCTGTATGAGGAGAAATATATATATACACGTCTGTATGAGGAGAAATATATATATATATATATATACATGTCTGTATGAGGAGAAATATATATATATATATACATCTGTATGAGGAGAAATATATATATATGTACACACATCTGTATGAGGAGAAATATATATATATATATATACACGTCTGTATGAGGAGAAATATATATATATATACACACGTCTGTATGAGGAGAAATATATATATATATATATATATATACACGTCTGTATGAGGAGAAATATATATATATATATATATACACGTCTGTATGAGGAGAAATATATATATATATATATACACGTCTGTATGAGGAGAAATATATATATATATACACACGTCTGTATGAGGAGAAATATATATATATATATATATATACACATCTGTATGAGGAGAAATATATATATATGTACACGTCTGTATGAGGAGAAATATATATATATATATATATATACACACACGTATGTATGAGGAGAAATATATATATATATACACGTCTGTATGAGGAGAAATATATATATATATATATATATACACACGTCTGTATGAGGAGAAATATATATATATATATATACACGTCTGTATGAGGAGAAATATATATATATATATACACGTCTGTATGAGGAGAAATATATATATATATATATACACGTCTGTATGAGGAGAAATATATATATATATATACACACGTCTGTATGAGGAGAAATATATATATATATATACACATCTGTAAGAGGAGAAATATATATATATACACGTCTGTATGAGGAGAAATATATATATATATATATATATATACACACGTCTGTATGAGGAGAAATATATATATATATATACACGTCTGTATGAGGAGAAATATATATATATATATATATACACACACGTCTGTATGAGGAGAAATATATATATATATATATATATACACACACATCTGTATGAGGAGAAATATATATATATGTACACACATCTGTATGAGGAGAAATATATATATATATACGTCTGTATGAGGAGAAATATATATATATACACGTCTGTATGAGGAGAAATATATATATATACACACACATCTGTATGAGGAGAAATATATATATATACACGTCGGTATGAGGGGAAATATATATATACACGTCTGTATGAGGAGAAATATATATATATATATATACACATCTGTATGAGGAGAAATATATATATATATATACACACGTCTGTATGAGGAGAAATATATATATATATATACACACATCTGTATGAAGAGAAATATATATATATATATATACACGTCTGTATGAGGAGAAATATATATATATATATACACGTCTGTATGAGGAGAAATATATATATATATACACATCTATATGAGGAGAATATATATATATATATATATACACGTCTGTATGAGGAGAAATATATATATATATACACGTCTGTATGAGGAGAAATATATATATATATATATATATATACACGTCTGTATGAGGAGAAATATATATATATATATATATATATACACGTCTGTATGAGGAGAAATATATATATATATATATATATATACACACACATCTATATGAGGAGAAATATATATATTTATACACACGTCTGTATGAGGAGAAATATATATATATATATACACGTCTGTATGAGGAGAAATATATATATATATATACACATCTGTATGAGGAGAAATATAAATATATATATATACACGTCTGTATGAGGAGAAATATATATATATATACACATCTGTATGAGGAGAAATATAAATATATATATACACGTCTGTATGAGGAGAAATATATATATATATACGTCTGTATGAGGAGAAATATATATATATATACACGTCTGTATGAGGAGAAATATATATATATATACACATCTATATGAGGAGAAATATATATATATATACACACACGTCTGTATGAGGAGAAATATATATATATATATACACGTCTGTATGAGGAGAAATATATATATATATACACATCTGTATGAGGAGAAATATAAATATATATATACACGTCTGTATGAGGAGAAATATATATATATATATATATATATATATATATATATATACGTCTGTATGAGGAGAAATATATATATACAGTCTGGCCATCGAATCCGGCCGACACAGGCAGAGCTACAAGCCCAGGGAGGAAAGACTGTGCCAACACTGTGACCAGGAGGCCCTGGAGGATGAGACCCACTTCCTGCTACACTGCTCCAAGTACTCAGCAGTGAGGGACACTCACTTCAGGAGACTCTCACATCTCTTCCCGGATTTCACCACCATGAAGGAGGAAGAGAAAACATACATGCTGCTGGGGGAAGAAGAGAGAGCAGTGGAGATAGCAGCGCAATATGTGAACGAATGCCATAGACTGCGAGAAAGAGAACTCTGATATGCCATGGACTTCTATGGCACCCACCCTGGATATGCCCCAATCCCCCATCCACCTTCCCTATGCCATGGACTTCTATAGCCTCATCCTGGATCTGCCCCCATGTCGCCATCCACCTTCCCTATGCCATGGACTTCTATAGCCCCAACCTGGATCTGCCCCATCCACCTTTCCTACAGCCCCTTCCCAACATCCCTACAGTCCCTATCCCTATTCCCTTCTGTACACCTGCTTTGGCAAAACTAATGTGTATTTAGTCCTGCCAATAAAGCTTCTTTGAATCTTGAATCTTGAATCTATATACACGTCTGTATGAGGAGAAATATATATATATATATACACGTCTGTATGAGGAGAAATATATATATATACACATCTGTATGAGGAGAAATATATATATATATATATACACATCTGTATGAGGAGAAATATATATATATATACACGTCTGTATGAGGAGAAATATATATATACACACGTCTGTATGAGGAGAAATTTATATATATACACGTCTGTATGAGGAGAAATATATATATACACGTCTGTATGAGGAGAAATATATATATATATATATACACGTCTGTATGAGGAGAAATATATATATATATATATACACACGTCTGTATGCGGAGAAATATATATATATATATACACGTCTGTATGAGGAGAAATATATATATACACGTCTGTATGAGGAGAAATATATATATATATACACGTCTGTATGAGGAGAAATATATATATACATGTCTGTATGAGGAGAAATATATATATATATACGTGTCTGTATGTGGAGAAATATATATATATATATATATATATATACACGTCTGTATGAGGAGAAATATATATATATATATATATATATACACATCTGTATGAGGAGAAATATATATATACACATCTGTATGAGGAGAAATATATATATACACATCTGTATGAGGAGAAATATATATATATACATGTCTGTATGAGGAGAAATATATATATACACATCTGTATGAGGAGAAATATAAATATATATATACACATCTGTATGAGGAGAAATGTATATATACACGTCTGTATGAGGAGAAATACATATATATATATATATACGTCTGTATGAGGAGAAATATATATATATATACACATCTGTATAAGGAGAAATATAAATATATATATACACATCTGTATAAGGAGAAATATAAATATATATATACACATCTGTATAAGGAGAAATATAAATATATATATACACATCTGTATGAGGAGAAATATATATATACACATCTGTATGAGGAGAAATGTATATATACACGTCTGTATGAGGAGAAATACATATATATATATATATACACGTCTGTATGAGGAGAAATACATATATATATATACACACGTCTGTATGAGGAGAAATATATATACACATCTGTATGAGGAGAAATATATATATATACACATCTGTATAAGGAGAAATATAAATAAATATATATACACATCTGTATAAGGAGAAATATAAATATATATATACACATCTGTATGAGGAGAAATATATATATATATACACGTCTGTATGAGGAGAAATATATATATATATACACGTCTGTATGAGGAGAAATATATATATATATTCATACACGTCTGTATGAGGAGAAATATATATATATATATATATATATACACGTCTGTATGAGGAGAAATATATATATATATATATACACACATCTATATGAGGAGAAATATATATATTTATACACACGTCTGTATGAGGAGAAATATATATATATATATATATACACGTCTGTATGAGGAGAAATATATATATATATACACATCTGTATGAGGAGAAATATATATATATATACACGTCTGTATGAGGAGAAATATATATATATATACACATCTGTATGAGGAGAAATATATATATATATATATACAGTCTGGCCATCGAATCCGGCCGACACAGGCAGAGCTACAAGCCCAGGGAGGAAAGACTGTGCCAACACTGTGACCAGGAGGCCCTGGAGGATGAGACCCACTTCCTGCTACACTGCTCCAAGTACTCAGCAGTGAGGGACACTCACTTCAGGAGACTCTCACATCTCTTCCCGGATTTCACCACCATGAAGGAGGAAGAGAAAACATACATGCTGCTGGGGGAAGAAGAGAGAGCAGTGGAGATAGCAGCGCAATATGTGAACGAATGCCATAGACTGCGAGAAAGAGAACTCTGATATGCCATGGACTTCTATGGCACCCACCCTGGATATGCCCCAATCCCCCATCCACCTTCCCTATGCCATGGACTTCTATAGCCTCATCCTGGATCTGCCCCCATGCCGCCATCCACCTTCCCTATGCCATGGACTTCTATAGCCCCAACCTGGATCTGCCCCATCCACCTTTCCTACAGCCCCTTCCCAACATCCCTACAGTCCCTATCCCTATTCCCTTCTGTACACCTGCTTTGGCAAAACTAATGTGTATTTAGTCCTGCCAATAAAGCTTCTTTGAATCTTGAATCTTGAATCTATATACACGTCTGTATGAGGAGAAATATATATATATATATATATATACACATCTGTATGAGGAGAAATATATACAGTATATATACACGTCTGTATGAGGAGAAATATATATATACACGTCTGTATGAGGAGAAATTTATATATATACACGTCTGTATGAGGAGAAATATATATATACACATCTGTATGAGGAGAAATATATATTTATATATATACACGTCTGTATGAGGAGAAATATATATATACACATCTGTATGAGGAGAAATATATATACACGTCTGTATGAGGAGAAATATATATATATATGTATACACGTCTGTATGCGGAGAAATATATATATATACACGTCTGTATGAGGAGAAATATATATATACACGTCTGTATGAGGAGAAATATATATATATATATACATGTCTGTATGAGGAGAAATATATATATATATATATATATATATACACGTCTGTATGAGGAGAAATATATATATATATATACACATCTGTATGAGGAGAAATATATATATACACATCTGTATGAGGAGAAATATATATATACACATCTGTATGAGGAGAAATATATATATATATACATGTCTGTATGAGGAGAAATATATATATACACATCTGTATGAGGAGAAATATATATATACACATCTGTATGAGGAGAAATACATATATATATACACATCTGTATGAGGAGAAATATATATATATATATACACACATCTGTATAAGGAGAAATATAAATATATATATACACATCTGTATAAGGAGAAATATAAATATATATATACACATCTGTATGAGGAGAAATGTATATATACACGTCTGTATGAGGAGAAATACATATATATATATATACACGTCTGTATGAGGAAAAATACATATATATATATATACACACATGTCTGTATGAGGAGAAATATATATATATATACACATCTGTATAAGGAGAAATATAAATATATATATACACATCTGTATAAGGAGAAATATAAATATATATATACACATCTGTATGAGGAGAAATATATATATACACATCTGTATGAGGAGAAATGTATATATACACGTCTGTATGAGGAGAAATACATATATATATATGCACGTCTGTATGAGGAGAAATACATATATATATATACACACGTCTGTATGAGGAGAAATATATATATACACATCTGTATGAGGAGAAATATATATATATACACATCTGTATAAGGAGAAATATAAATATATATATACACATCTGTATGAGGAGAAATATATATATATATATACACGTCTGTATGAGGGGAAATATATATATATATATATATATATACACGTCTGTATGAGGAGAAATATATATATATATATACACACATCTATATGAGGAGAAATATATATATTTATACACACGTCTGTATGAGGAGAAATATATATATATATACACGTCTGTATGAGGAGAAATATATATATATATACACATCTGTATGAGGAGAAATATATATATATATATACACATCTATATGAGGAGAAATATATATATATATACACACGTCTGTATGAGGAGAAATATATATATATATATATACACGTCTTTATGAGGAGAAATATATATATATATACACATCTGTATGAGGAGAAATATATATATATATATACACGTCTGTATGAGGAGATATATATATATATATATATATATATATATATACACGTCTGTATGAGGAGAAATATATATATATATATATATATATATATATACAGTCTGGCCATCGAATCCGGCCGACACAGGCAGAGCTACAAGCCCAGGGAGGAAAGACTGTGCCAACACTGTGACCAGGAGGCCCTGGAGGATGAGACCCACTTCCTGCTACACTGCTCCAAGTACTCAGCAGTGAGGGACACTCACTTCAGGAGACTCTCACATCTCTTCCCGGATTTCACCACCATGAAGGAGGAAGAGAAAACATACATGCTGCTGGGGAAAGAAGAGAGAGCAGTGGAGATAGCAGCGGCGCAATATGTGAACGAATGCCATAGACTGCGAGAAAGGGAACTCTGATATGCCATGGACTTCTATGGCACCCACCCTGGATATGCCCCAATCCCCCATCCACCTTCCCTATGCCATGGACTTCTATAGCCTCATCCTGGATCTGCCCCCATGCCGCCATCCACCTTCCCTATGCCATGGACTTCCATAGCCCCAACCTGGATCTGCCCCATCCACCTTTCCTACAGCCCCTTCCCAACATCCCTACAGTCCCTATCCCTATTCCCTTCTGTACACCTGCTTTGGCAAAACTAATGTGTATTTAGTCCTGCCAATAAAGCTTCTTTGAATCTTGAATCTTGAATCTATATACACGTCTGTATGAGGAGAAATATATATATATATATATATACACGTCTGTATGAGGAGAAATATATATATATATATACACATCTGTATGAGGAGAAATATATATATATATATACACGTCTGTATGAGGAGAAATATATATATACACACGTCTGTATGAGGAGAAATATATATATATATACACGTCTGTATGAGGAGAAATATATATATATATACACGTCTGTATGAGGAGAAATATATATATATATATATATATATATATATACACGTCTGTATGAGGAGAAATATATATATATATATATATATATACACGTCTGTATGAGGAGAAATATATATATATATACACGTCTGTATGAGGAGAAATATATATATATATACACGTCTGTATGAGGAGAAATATATATATATATATATATACACGTCTGTTTGAGGAGAAATATATATATATATATATATATATATACACGTCTGTATGAGGAGAAATATATATATACACATCTGTATGAGGAGAAATATATATATACACGTCTGTATGAGGAGAAATATATATATACACATCTGTATGAGGAGAAATATATATATACACGTCTGTATGAGGAGAAATATATATATATATACACGTCTGTATGAGGAGAAATATATATATACACATCTGTATGAGGAGAAATATATATATACACATCTGTATGAGGAGAAATGCATATATACACGTCTGTATGAGGAGAAATATATATATATATATATATATATATATATACACACGTCTGTATGAGGAGAAATACATATATATATATATACATGTCTGTATGAGGAGAAATATATATATACACATCTGTATGAGGAGAAATATATATATACACATCTGTATGAGGAGAAATGTATATATACACGTCTGTATGAGGAGAAATATATATATATATATACACGTCTGTATGAGGAGAAATATATATATATATACACATCTGTATGAGGAGAAATATATATATATACACACATCTGTATAAGGAGAAATATAAATATATATATACACATCTGTATAAGGAGAAATATAAATATATATATACACATCTGTATGAGGAGAAATATATATATACACATCTGTATGAGGAGAAATGTATATATACACGTCTGTATGAGGAGAAATACATATATATATGTATATATATATACACGTCTGTATGAGGAGAAATACATATATATATATACACACGTCTGTATGAGGAGAAATATATATATACACATCTGTATGAGGAGAAATATATATATATATACACATCTGTATAAGGAGAAATATAAATATATATATACATATCTGTATAAGGAGAAATATAAATATATATATACACATCTGTATTAGGAGAAATATATATATATATACACGTCTGTATGAGGAGAAATATATATATATATATATATATATATATATATACACACATGTCTGTATAAGGAGAAATATATATATATACATGACCAATCAGCGACAGGTGCAGTCCGGCCGCGAATTGACGCGGAATTCGAACGACGCACACCACCGCTACTGTCAGCAGATCTGTGGTGCTAGCCGCTGACCTCCCAACAGTTGCCGCGGGTCATATCCTGCCGCACGGATTTGCCGCAATCAGCGATATTGGCGCAGAATCTTCATGAATAAACTACATATATATTCTAGAATACCCGATGCGTTAGAATCGGGCCACCATCTAGTATATATATATATATATATATATTCTATGTGTTTATATCTAGTGTTTTGTGAGCTGTCATTGTGATTTTCCAAATATATATGTATATATAGATACACCTATTCTATGTGTATACATGTATTATGTCTTTTGTATTAGAACATGTCAGTGTGATTTTTCTGTATAGCCGCATATGAATTACCGGCTTTCCTCCTATCTATTATCTATCTATTTATCTATCTATCTATCTATCCTTCTAATATAAATACATATATATGTGTGTGTGTCACTTACATGTATATATCTGTGTATTCTATGTGTATATATCTATTCTATCTATTCTTTTCTGAGCTGTCAGTGTGATGTTACTGTACATCGCATATGAATTGTCGGCTTTTTTCAAAGGACACCGGTGCCTATAATTCGGACAGCACTTGCATGGTGCGAGTGATGTCAGATATTTTATCGCACCCCTTGACTTGCATTGGTGATTTTCACCTGAAAATCGCAGCAAATCGCAACATGCTACGATTTTGTTCTCAGTCCGATTTCGGCTGAGAAAAAAAATCGCAAATGAGATGTGACCCATTGCCTAACATTGGTCAGAGTGCCATCCGATTTTTAATCGGATTACTCTCATCCAATTTTCGCACCAGTGAGTAGGAGCCCCTAAACCCTTAATATTGGATGCATTTGAGGTCTTTAAGGGTTTTTCCAGCACAAAAAAAGTCTTTTACATGAATTAAAAATGGAAATTAGCAAAATTTACTAATAAGTATAAGTGATTCCGTTCAAGGCAATTTTTTAACAAAAAAATTTTTTGAAATCTTCTGAATTAAACTTTTTGGGGGATTCAGTTTGCAAATTTATTTTGGCCAAATTCCCTCCTCGCAGTTTACCTATCCCGCTACTGTAATCTACCACCATATACTTCTCGTATCATCATGTCTTCTCCCATGAGCTTCACTCAGGGTCATGCACCACTGGCCAGCCCTCGAATGACACGTAATAGCTTCATCCTGGCACTACCCACTTCACCTGAGGGCTAGTCAATGGGGCTCCTCGCCGAGAGAGGATCGTAGGAGAAGGCGTGAGGACTGGTAAGCAGCAATAGGAGCATTTTTTTTTAAATCACTGGAGCAGAGCAAATCCTATCAGTCAAAAGGTAGTATAATCAAAGGAGAAAGGATGGGTATAAGTCACTAGTGAGCTAACCTGTGGCACCCTGTGTGAGTCTCCAGTCCTGATAAGGACAGTTCCCAAGTATGGTCCTGTCCTATAGAATGTCCCTTAACCCCTTCATGACCG
Source organism: Dendrobates tinctorius (assembly GCF_039654945.1). NCBI lineage: Eukaryota > Metazoa > Chordata > Amphibia > Anura > Dendrobatidae > Dendrobates > Dendrobates tinctorius. The sequence goes on along the minus strand of NW_027361761.1, from coordinate 12,155,976 downwards.
GAGCTTTTTTCGGTTTTGCATTTCCTTTTTTCTGCTCCCCTTCTTCTCAGAGCCATAACTTTTTAATTTTTCCATCAATATGGCCATGTGAGGTTTTGATTTTTACGGGACGAGTTGTACTTTTGAACGACACCATTGGTTTTAACATGTTGTGTACTGGAAAATGGAAAAAAAATTCCAAGTGTGGTAAAATTGCAAAGATTTTTTTTTACCATGTTCACTAAATGCTAAAATTGACCTGCCATTATGATTCTCCAAGACATTACGAGTTCACAGACACCAAACATGCATGGGTTCTTCTTTAATTAAGTGGTGAAAAAAAATTCCAAAATTTATTTAAAAAAAAAAAAAACGGTGCCATATTCCGAGACCTGTAGCGTCTCCGTTTTTCATGATCTGGGGCTGGGTGAGGCCTTATTTTTTTGCGCGCCAAGCTGATTTTTTTATTGATACCATATTGGTGTAGATATGATCTTTTGATAGTATTTCTGGCATTTTTAATTTTTTTCTCGTTACACCGTTTAGCGATCAGGTTAATTCTTTTTTATATTGATAGATCAGGCGATTCTGAAAACGCAAATACCAAATATGTGTTTTTTTAATGTTTTATTCTAAATGGGGAGAAAGGGGGTAATTTAAGGTTTTATATGTTTTTTATTTTTTTACCTTTTTTAAAACCTTTTTTTACTATTGCATACTTCAATATTCTCCATGGGACACTTGAAGCTGCAGTACTTTGATCGCTTCTGCTACACCCAGGCAATGATCCCATCTATGGGAAGGATTTACAACGCGCTTCAAGTAATCGCTAGTTAAATGACACTGCCAGATATTGACAGCTGCATTAACTAGTTAACAGCCGTGGGTGGATCGCGATTCCACCAGCAGCTGTTGCGGGCACTTGTCAGCTGTATAGATAAGCAGTCATGTGCCCTGAAAGGTGCGGGATCCGCTGCTGAGTGAACTACGGGGAGTCCGACGTGGGCGCACTGTTACCCTCAACGTCAGGTAGGGGTTAAACACTTAAAAGACATATGCATTGCAATGTAGAAATTACTTGCGCACATGTTCAGCTTTTTGAGCTTCTTTTAATTGCTTTAGGTTTCGAATCAGTTCAGGATAAAAGCAGTGATCTGACCATTCTTCAGGCAGCTTGGGCTCGGAAGATGCTCACGATGTTAAACATATATGTTAACCTCTTCAAGACCGCAATACGTATATATACTGACCTGAGATATAAGAGAATATCATCCCCATAAAGGTGACAATCCAGGAGTTTTCGGCTGTCCACTATATCTGACAACTTGCCGTATCACAAATTATCGGTGTTGACACCGTCCATATCTGTTTAACCCCTTAGTTGCTGCTGTCAAAGGTGACTACATCAAATAAATGGTTAAAAGATTGTGGGGGCTTGCACTTTAATCTAATTGACATACCGAGATCATGATTGTGTGGTCCTGATGTCTGCCATAGCTGTTCATGGCCAAATAGCGGCCTTAGAGTCTCCCGGCTATAGCGGTCAGTTCAGAAGTTAGCGACATTTAGGTGGTAAACAAACACTTTTTCATTCCGGCTACACCACTTTGCATTAATTCCTAAAAATCACCTGAAGGGTTAATAAACTACCTTACAGCAGTTTTCAATATGTCAGGGGGTGCTGTTTTTAAAATGGTATCACGTTTGGGCTTTTCCAATATATAGCACCCCTAAAGTCACTTCAAACCTGGATAGGTCCCTCAAAACAATAAATTTTGTAAATTTCCTTGAAAAAATGAAAAATTGCTGCCACATTTTTAAACCTCCTAAAAGGCTAACAAAATAAATTACAGTTTAAAAAATTGTGCTGATGTAAAGCCGACATGTGGGAAATGTTGTTTATTCATGTTTTTCTGTGGTATGACTATCTGGATTAAAGGGATAATCATTTAAAGTTTGAAAACTGCAATTTTTTTTACATTTTTGTCAAGTTTCTGATACTTTTATAAATAAACACAAAACATATCAATCTAAATTTACTATTATCATAAATTATAATGTGCCTCGAAAAAACAGTATCAAAATCACTGGGATTTGTTGAAGCATTCCAGAGTTATGACCACATAAAGTGATATTGGTCAGAATTTAAAAAATTCATCTTACTGAAACATCTTGCTCTTGGAAAAGGCAAGTGGCATATGGTGGTATCTAAAAGGCATTGTGTGCACATACCCTAAGAAGCGTAGCTTTCCTGGGAACTTTAGGAGGCTTTAGTTATCCCTTGGAGGTTTGTGAACTCTTCTTGGAGTTCACACATTTTTATGGGGGACTATTAGATGTTCCTAGATAGATGGTAAGTATGCCGCCTAAGCTTAATGTTTTTGCACAAAAAAAGGAGTAAAACTGAGGGTGAAGAAGTAGCTGTTAGGGTCCTGTTTCACATAGTGATGCACCAGCGATCCCGACAACAATACGACCTGGTAGGGATCGCTGGTGCATCGCTACATGATCGCTAGAAAGATGTCAAACAGGCAGATCTCTTCAACGATGCACCAGCGATCCCGACAACGATATGACCTGATAAGGATCGCTGGTGCGTTGTCACACAGCAGCTATTCTGAACGATTACAGCCTGCGTTCCTGAGTTCTGCGTCGCCAACAAGGTTGTGTCAAACACAGCGATGCGGCTGGCCAGCGGGATGCCAACGATGAAAAATGGCCCAGGACATTCGAGCATGATCAGCGATATCCAGCGGGGGGGTCGGTCGCCGCTATGTGTCACGTGTACACGTGTACACCTGACCTTGGGTGCTCAGTATCAGTTGGACAGTCCTGATTTACGTAGATTGCCCACATTTCCACTTCACCGTCACACATACTGAATTTTCCACATCCCGGAGGACTCCACAGGTGAACAATTTTATTGCTGCAATTTATGTCTCCTTTATGGGCCTCCTCGCATGGTCAGTTGGTATAAAGCTGAGGCATCTCAGCGACGTTGGCCATCTGACCAAAGTTCCCTACCTGTCACTGTTACCTGGCAGAGCAGTACGACTGAATAGGGTTTCGTTGTAATCCTAGAGGTACTGCGTCCGCGATAAGTCACAAGAGTTCCAACCTTGTCTGATTCTTTGCGTCGTGCTTGATCTTCTCTTCCATACATCTTTTTAAGTGTTCAGTAAAAGATAAAAGGGAGATGACGGGGAATCACTTTTACAGAAATAAGTACACAATTAGCTTCTCAAATTTGTAAATGCTGGAAAAAACGTGTTAAAAAACAATTTGCAGTAATCTAAATACACTAATGTGTCTTTCCTCTTGGTTCACTATATCCCAAGATGGGAGGCACAAGATGGCTGGATTTTACCCAACCTCAACGTCACTAATCTTCATCTTTACACTTTCTTTGCGTTCTTTGGAAGGTAAGAACTTTTCTACTATTCTGTCAACATGAGACCGTGTTTTTTTGTGAGACGAATTGTAATTTTGAATACCATCTTTCACTTTAATATATAATGTACTGGGAAATAGGAAAAAAAAGTCTCAAGTGTGATGAAATGGTGAAAAAAAAATGCAATTCTATCATTGATTTTTAAGCTTCTTCTTTACAGTGCTCATTGTGTGGTAAAATCTTCTGCCAATGATTTTCCTGATCTGTTTTAATACTTTGATATCAAATTTGCATAGTTTTTCTTTTTTTATAAAGTGTTAAAAATAAATTGAGATTTGTAAAAAAAAAAAAAAATTGGATTGTGTCACTATTTTATGAGACCCATAACTTATTTTTAATTTTTCCGTTGCTAGATCTGTGCAAGAAATTTTTTTTTTGTATTCAGAGTGGACATTTTTATTGATACCATTTGCGGTACATATTATAATTTGATAACTTTTTACTGCATTTTTGTTGGAGAGTTGTGGCACCCCTGAGGCTTCAGTCGCCACAGAGGTACTGCACCTTCTCCTAAGGTGTAGTGCCCCACCATCCAGGTAAGGTGGGAACTCCTGACCGCGCTCCACACCTGCACCCCACACACAGGATAGTTCAGTGGGGCCACCTAACAGCTTCAGGCTGGGGGTTAGCAGAGCACCCCTCGTGGAACCCTGCTTCGTAACACGAGATGTGCTGGGAGGCGGGTGGAGAGAGATGATACAAAAGAGTGGGAAGAGAGAGAGTAGTTAGTTGGTTGGTTAGAGGAGAGAGAAGAGAGAAGATGGGTGTCTGAGGGACGTGCTGCAGCAGGTCCCAGTGATCTGGGCTGCTGGCTCGAGAAAGACCAGAGAAAGAGACTGAAAAGATTGATAACCTAACCTTCCATAAGAGGGATAGAGAACAGATCGGAACGAAGGAGAAAAGAAGGACGGTGGGAAGCAGGTTGAGAAAGAGAGAGAACCCTTCCAGTCCAGACAGCGCAAAGGCCGGGGCTCGGTCCCCGAGGTTGATTGGAATCTTTATGTCCAGCAACAGACACCGGAGGAGTAGTGAGCCACTAACGCCTTGCTCCCATCATAGACTTGGGACACAACAGCAACTGAATAGAGAGCCGGGATGCAAAGTGGAGTCCCCGAAGCAGGCTACAGCTGTCTGTCATACAAGTAAAGACTAGTAACACCTAGAGAGAAGCATTCCAGGGTAACTAAGAACTGGAGTGCTTCGCACCTAAAGGCACATTGGAGGAGTCGTTCAGTAAGGTACATGTTGGCGGAGTGTGGAAGGGAGAATCCTATCCTGCCTGGAGGTTGGCTGGAGCCCAGACCTGGAGAACACAGTACGGAGGCAGGCAGTTGTGTGAACTGCAAACAGTGAGTAAAGCTTTGGAACCGCATACTCTGGTGTCCTCCAGCTATTCCCGCACCACTACACCTGGGTACCAGCCTCCATACCATTCTGTGCCTCTTCTCATCCATTGCGCCTACACTGACCTGGGACTACAGCTCCACCTGTGGGGAGCTACATCATCCTTGCTGCACCACACCATCAGTCCCAGCGGATCTGCATGCAGCGTTGGCTCAACATCTTACTTGCCAAACACCACGGGTGGCGTCACGAACTATTCACATAAACTTTAACATCATTAACATCACCTCCATTGCTATTGGGCGCCCAGGGCCACGGACTGGGTCACTGCTGCTGTGACACATTCCCGCCTTGACACCGGCCCGGTACCGAGTACCCCCGCTGCCCTGGGTGTGCGAGGGCGACCCAGAGTCACCAACCAATTAATTGCCCATTTGGCATTCAGAGTTTTCTTTTTTTTTTCTACGCCCGTACCGTACAGATTAATACAGGATATATTTTGTGGATCTGATATTAGATAAGAAAGTCATGTTATTTTTTGTTATAAAAAAAATGAGAAAATTCTCAACCTTTCAGAACTATAAAGATGTTGTGTCAGAAATATAGATAGATTTTTACAGGTTTTCTATAGATCTAAGGATTATGAATGTCTGCAACTGGAGCTAAAATACTTACAAATGCTGTAATGTCTGTATGCTGCTTGCCTTGTTGATGTCCTCTGCTGGCGGTGCTGGCAGGCAGAGCGGCGGTTACTTCCTGCCCTATTTCTTTACTACATTTCCCACAACTGCCTGCCTCTGCTTCCCCTCCTGCTTCTGCTTCCCCTCCTGCTTCCTCCCAGCTGAGCTGTAGATCCCATCCCCCTCTGCTCCTGACAGTGTCAGTGAAGCTCCCACACAGATAGCATGGAACCAGTGCTTCTTTTTGCAGATAGCTAGAGAATCAGATAGATGATGGATGACTATAGGTGCCAGCTCACAGGTTGTAGCCCACCAACCTATGGGGCATAAACAAGCAAGAAAAGTGGGCAGTACTCAATAGCAAATACTACGCAAAAAAAATGTGCTTATTGCCCAACCAATGTGAACAGGTGGCAACAGTTCAGCTCAAGAGCAAGTAACAAAGACTCTTTTGTTGTTGACCCGAAACGTTTCTGCCTGCTCGTATGGAAAAAAAAAATCACTGTATTGTGTTAACTAATATATATCTATTTTTTTTTTTTCACCGACTACTCCAATTGGAGTAAAGTGAATAAAATATAACTTTTAATGAGGACCATTTAAATTACAAGTGATTTGCTAAGTCTATAATTATTCAAATTCTAAATTTCCTAAAACAGCTTAATTGTGCCAGACGTTGCAACCACTGTTATTGTGGTGGTGTGCCTAATGGGGTATAGCACTTGTGTATATGTACTAAGTGACTGTATTAGATATTAGTAATGATGTTATCAAAAGGCCAATTAAGGATGGGAGGTGTCAGGCAAATACTCTTTATCTGTTATTATTCAGTAGGCTAATATTGGGAGAGAATGCCACTCTCCTATCTGCTGTATGTGTCCGCAGACTAAATCAGCAGTGATGTGATGTGCTGCGTTTATAGCTTTGCTATGATTGGCACAGCTGTAGATTGCTATCAGGATCGGGTAGTTGTACCACTCTCCTGCATGTTAGTGCATGACAATAAGACCTCCCGTGAGCCTGAGCCGGCATTAGCGGCAGGCAAACCAGGCAGCTGCCTAGGGCCTCCGCTCCCCCAGGGGCCCCCAGCTAGCGGCACATGACGCAGCCGCTATGGGGCCCCTGTGAGGCAGGGGGGCCCGCCTGCTGCCAGCGCCGACTCCCCCTGCTGCTGTAGCATTGAACTATACCGGCATCATAGACGCCAGTACAGTTCAAAGCAATGATGGAGGAGAGAGCATCAGCTGTTGTTCCGCTCCCATCATTCCCCTCTTCCTCTGACACTGCGAGTGCGCGATGACGTTACTTCATTGCGCACCCGCTGTGTGCTGGCCCGGGCAGTGCAGCACCTGATACAGAAGCCAAGCCTGGAGCAGTGCGGGGCATGAGGAGAGGTGAGGATTATTTACTATTATTATTTTTTTTTTTATATATATCAGTACTGTACTGTGGGGCCATTCTGGGGAGGGCTGTATTATAGTCTATGGGGGGATACATTATAGTCTATGGGGGGCTGTATTATAGTCTATGGGGATTGTGATATAGTCTGTGGGGGCTGTATTATAGTCTATGGTGGGATACATTATAGTCTATGGGGGGCTGCATTATAGTCTATGGTGGGATATATTATAGTCTATGGGGGGCTGTATTATAGTCTGTGGTGGGGAACATTATAGTCTAATGGGGGCTGTATTATAGTCTATGGGGGGCTGTGATATAGTCTGTGGGGGCTGTATTATAGTCTATGGTGGGATACATTATAGTCTATGGGGGGCTGTATTATAGTCTATGGGGGGCTGTATTATAGTCTATGGGGGGCTGTGATATAGTCTGTGGGGGCTGTATTATAGTCTATGGGGGGCTGTGATATAGTCTGTGGGGGCTGTATTAAAGTCTACTAGCTGAAGAGCCCGGCGTAGCCTGGGCATAGTAACCAACTGTGGTTAGTTATAACAAATTATAGATTATATTTCAAATAAAAACATTTCACATCATATATTCAACACTACAGATTTGAAACACAAATTAACTAAATGATTACCCAAGTATTGATAGTATTTCATTTTCAACTCATTCAAGATTTTTGTTTTTTCCTTTCGGTGCAAAGATGAACATATTTTTGGCAGTTCCAACTCTTGAACAGACCGCGTAAAGTTGACCATGAGAAAAGCATGGAAAAAGTGCAAATCGATCCCGACTACTTTGAAGGACTGTCCCTGAGCATTGTTAATTGACATTGCAAATAGCAGTTGAACTGGAAATTGGAGGCGTTTAAAATCAAAAAACAAATCAGATGGAATGAGAGGAATTCTTGGAATGAAAATGTCCTCTCCTTTGGCACATCCTGTTTCGGAGCTGTGTATCTAAACCTATCCTGTGTGATACTGACTGCTGAGCTGTGTACCTAATCCTTTCCTGTGTGATACTGACTGCTGAGCTGTGTATCTAATCCTATCGTGTGTTACGGACTGCTCAGCCATGCATCTAATCCTATCCTGTGTGATACTGACTGCTGAGCAGTGTATCTAATCCTATCCTGTGTGATACTGACTGCTGAGCCATGTACCTAATCCTATCCTGTGTGATACTGACTGCTGAGCAGTGTATCTAATCCTATCCTGTGTGATACTGACTGCTGAGCCGTGTACCTAATCCTCTCCTGTGTGATACTGTCTGCTGAGCAGTGTATCTAATCCTCTCCTGTGTGATACTGACTGCTGAGCTGTGTACCTAATCCTTTCCTGTGTGATACTGACTGCTGAGCTGTGTATCTAATCCTATCGTGTGTTACGGACTGCTCAGCCATGCATCTAATCCTATCCTGTGTAATACTGACTGCTGAGCAGTGTATCTAATCCTATCCTGTGTGATACTGACTGCTGAGCCATGTACCTAATCCTATCCTGTGTGATACTGACTGCTGAGCAGTGTATCTAATCCTATCCTGTGTGATACTGACTGCTGAGCCATGTACCTAATCCTATCCTGTGTGACACTGACTGCTGAGCAGTGTATCTAATCCTCTCCTGTGTGATACTGACTGCTGAGCTGTGTATCTAACCCTATCCTGTGTGATAATGTCTGCTGAGCTGTGTACCTAATCCTCTCCTGTGTGATACTTTCTGCTGAGCTGTGTATCTAATCCTATCACGTGTTACTGACTGCTCAGCCGTGTATCTAATCCTATCCTGTGTGATACTGACTGCTGAGCTGTGTATCTAATCCTATCCTGTGATAATGACTGCTGAGCCATGTATCTAATCCTATCCTGTGTGATACTGTCTCTGCTGAGCCATGTATCTAACCCTATCCTGTGTGATACTGACTGCTGAGCCGTGTACCTAATCCTATCATGTGTGTTACTGACTGCTCAGCCGTGTATCTAATCCTATCCTGTATGATACTGACTGCTGAGCCATGTATCTAATCCTATCCTGTGTGATACTGACTGCTGAGCAGTGTATCTAATCCTATCCTGTGTGATGCATCTGCTGAGCAGTGTATCTAATCCTATCCTGTGTGATACTGACTGCTGAGCCATGTATCTAATCCTATCCTGTCTGATAATGACTGCTGAGCCGTGTATCTAACCCTATCCTGTCTGATACTGACTGCTCAGCCGTGTATCTAATCCTATCCTGTGTGATACTGACTGCTGAGCCGTGTTTCTAAACCTATCCTGTGTGATACTGACTGCTGAGCCATTTATCTAATCCTATTCTGTGTGATACTGTCTGCTGAGCCGTGTATCTAATATTATCCTGTGTGATACTGACTGCTGAGCCGTGTATCTAATCCTATCCTGTGTGATACTGACTGCTGAGCCGTGTTTCTAAACCTATCCTGAGTGATACTGACTGCTGAGCCATTCATCTAATCCTATTCTGTGTGATACTGTCTGCTCAGCCGTGTATCTAATCCTATCCTGTGTGATACTGACTGCTGAGCTGTGTATCTAATCCTATCCAGTGATAATGACTGCTGAGCCATGTATCTAATCCTATCCTGTGTGATACTGTCTCTGCTGAGCCATGTATCTAACCCTATCCTGTGTGATACTGACTGCTGAGCCGTGTACCTAATCCTATCATGTGTGTTACTGACTGCTCAGCTGTGTATCTAATCCTATCCTGTATGATACTGACTGCTGAGCCATGTATCTAATCCTATCCTGTGTGATACTGACTGCTGAGCAGTGTATCTAATCCTATCCTGTGTGATGCATCTGCTGAGCAGTGTATCTAATCCTATCCTGTGTGATACTGACTGCTGAGCCATGTATCTAATCCTATCCTGTCTGATAATGACTGCTGAGCCGTGTATCTAACCCTATCCTGTCTGATACTGACTGCTCAGCCGTGTATCTAATCCTATCCTGTGTGATACTGACTGCTGAGCCGTGTTTCTAAACCTATCCTGTGTGATACTGACTGCTGAGCCATTTATCTAATCCTATTCTGTGTGATACTGTCTGCTGAGCCGTGTATCTAATATTATCCTGTGTGATACTGACTGCTGAGCCGTGTACCTAATCCTATCATGTGTACTACTGACTGCTCAGCCATGTATCTAATCCTATACTGTGTGATACTGACTTCTGAGCCGTGTATCTAATCCTATCCTGTGTGATACTGACTGCTGAGCCGTGTATCTAATCCTATCCTGTGTGATACTGTCTGCTGAGCCGTGTATCTAACCCTATCTTGTGTGATACTGACTGCTGAGCTGTGTATCTAATCCTATCCTGTGTGATACTGTCTGCTGAGCTGTGTATCTAATCCTATCCTGTGTGATACTGTCTGCTGAGCCGTGTATCTAACCCTATCTTGTGTGATACTGTCTGCTGAGCCGTGTATCTAACCCTATCTTGTGTGATACTGACTGCTGAGCCGTGTATCTAATCCTATCCTGTGTGATACTGACTGCTGAGCCGTGTATCTAATCCTATCCTGTGTGATACTGACTGCTGAGCCGTGTATCTAATCCTATCCTGTGTGATACTGACTGCTGAGCCGTGTATCTAATCCTATCCTGTGTGATACTGACTGCTGAGCCGTGTATCTAATCCTATCCTGTGTGATACTGACTGCTGAGCCGTGTATCTAATCCTATCCTGTGTGATACTGACTGCTGAGCCGTGTATCTAATCCTATCCTGTGTGATACTGACTGCTGAGCCGTGTATCTAACCCTATCTTGTGTGATACTGTCTGCTGAGCCGTGTATCTAACCCTATCTTGTGTGATACTGACTGCTGAGCCGTGTATCTAATCCTATCCTGTGTGATACTGACAAGTGAGCCGTGTATCTAATCCTATCCTGTGTGATACTGACTGCTGAGCCGTGTATCTAATCCTATCCTGTGTGATACTGACTGCTGAGCCGTGTATCTAATCCTATCCTGTGTGATACTGACTGCTGAGCCGTGTATCTAATCCTATCCTGTGTGATACTGACTGCTGAGCCGTGTATCTAATCCTATCCTGTGTGATACTGACTGCTGAGCCGTGTATCTAATCCTATCCTGTGTGATACTGTCTGCTGAGCCGTGTATCTAACCCTATCTTGTGTGATACTGACTGCTGAGCTGTGTATCTAATCCTATCATGTGTGATACTGTCTGCTGAGCTGTGTATCTAATCCTATCCTGTGTGATACTGTCTGCTGAGCCGTGTATCTAACCCTATCTTGTGTGATACTGTCTGCTGAGCCGTGTATCTAACCCTATCTTGTGTGATACTGACTGCTGAGCCGTGTATCTAATCCTATCCTGTGTGATACTGACTGCTGAGCCGTGTATCTAATCCTATCCTGTGTGATACTGACTGCTGAGCCGTGTATCTAATCCTATCCTGTGTGATACTGACTGCTGAGCCGTGTATCTAATCCTATCCTGTGTGATACTGACTGCTGAGCCGTGTATCTAATCCTATCCTGTGTGATACTGACTGCTGAGCCGTGTATCTAATCCTATCCTGTGTGATACTGACTGCTGAGCCGTGTATCTAACCCTATCTTGTGTGATACTGTCTGCTGAGCCGTGTATCTAACCCTATCTTGTGTGATACTGACTGCTGAGCCGTGTATCTAATCCTATCCTGTGTGATACTGACAAGTGAGCCGTGTATCTAATCCTATCCTGTGTGATACTGTCTGCTGAGCCGTGTATCTAACCCTATCTTGTGTGATACTGACTGCTGAGCCGTGTATCTAATCCTATCCTGTGTGATACTGTCTGCTGAGCCGTGTATCTAACCCTATCTTGTGTGATACTGTCTGCTGAGCCGTGTATCTAACCCTATCCTGTGTGATACTGACTGCTGAGCCATGTACCTAATCCTATCCTGTGTGATACTGACTGCTGAGCAGTGTATCTAATCCTATCCTGTGTGATACTGACTGCTGAGCCGTGTACCTAATCCTCTCCTGTGTGATACTGTCTGCTGAGCAGTGTATCTAATCCTCTCCTGTGTGATACTGACTGCTGAGCTGTGTATCTAACCCTATCCAGTGTGATAATGTCTGCTGAGCTGTGTACCTAATCCTCTCCTGTGTGATACTTTCTGCTGAGCTGTGTATCTAATCCTATCACGTGTTACTGACTGCTCAGCCATGTATCTAATCCTATCCTGTGTGATACTGACTGCTGAGCTGTGTATCTAATCCTATCCTGTGATAATGACTGCTGAGCCATGTATCTAATCCTATCCTGTGTGATACTGTCTCTGCTGAGCCATGTATCTAACCCTATCCTGTGTGATACTGACTGCTGAGCCGTGTACCTAATCCTATCATGTGTGTTACTGACTGCTCAGCTGTGTATCTAATCCTATCCTGTATGATACTGACTGCTGAGCCATGTATCTAATCCTATCCTGTGTGATACTGACTGCTGAGCAGTGTATCTAATCCTATCCTGTGTGATGCATCTGCTGAGCAGTGTATCTAATCCTATCCTGTGTGATACTGACTGCTGAGCCGTGTATCTAATCCTATCCTGTGTGATACTGACTGCTGAGCCGTGTATCTAATCCTATCCTGTGTGATACTGACTGCTGAGCCGTGTATCTAATCCTATCCTGTGTGATACTGACTGCTGAGCCGTGTATCTAATCCTATCCTGTTTGATACTGTCTGCTGAGCCGTGTATCTAACCCTATCTTGTGTGATACTGACTGCTGAGCTGTGTATTTAATCCTATCCTGTGTGATACTGTCTGCTGAGCCGTGTATCTAACCCTATCTTGTGTGATACTGTCTGCTGAGCCGTGTATCTAACCCTATCTTGTGTGATACTGACTGCTGAGCCGTGTATCTAATCCTATCCTGTGTGATACTGACTGCTGAGCCGTGTATCTAATCCTATCCTGTGTGATACTGACTGCTGAGCCGTGTATCTAATCCTATCCTGTGTGATACTGACTGCTGAGCCGTGTATCTAATCCTATCCTGTGTGATACTGACTGCTGAGCCGTGTATCTAATCCTATCCTGTGTGATACTGACTGCTGAGCCGTGTATCTAATCCTATCCTGTGTGATACTGACTGCTGAGCCGTGTATCTAACCCTATCTTGTGTGATACTGTCTGCTGAGCCGTGTATCTAACCCTATCTTGTGTGATACTGACTGCTGAGCCGTGTATCTAATCCTATCCTGTGTGATACTGACTGCTGAGCCGTGTATCTAATCCTATCCTGTGTGATACTGACTGCTGAGCCGTGTATCTAATCCTATCCTGTGTGATACTGACTGCTGAGCCGTGTATCTAATCCTATCCTGTGTGATACTGACTGCTGAGCCGTGTATCTAATCCTATCCTGTGTGATACTGACTGCTGAGCCGTGTATCTAATCCTATCCTGTGTGATACTGACTGCTGAGCCGTGTATCTAATCCTATCCTGTGTGATACTGTCTGCTGAGCCGTGTATCTAACCCTATCTTGTGTGATACTGACTGCTGAGCCGTGTATCTAATCCTATCCTGTGTGATACTGTCTGCTGAGCCGTGTATCTAACCCTATCTTGTGTGATACTGTCTGCTGAGCCGTGTATCTAACCCTATCTTGTGTGATACTGACTGCTGAGCCGTGTATCTAATCCTATCCTGTGTGATACTGACTGCTGAGCCGTGTATCTAATCCTATCCTGTGTGATACTGACTGCTGAGCCGTGTATCTAATCCTATCCTGTGTGATACTGACTGCTGAGCCGTGTATCTAATCCTATCCTGTGTGATACTGACTGCTGAGCCGTGTATCTAATCCTATCCTGTGTGATACTGACTGCTGAGCCGTGTATCTAATCTTATCCTGTGTGATACTGTCTGCTGAGCCGTGTATCTAACCCTATCTTGTGTGATACTGTCTGCTGAGCCGTGTATCTAACCCTATCCTGTGTGATACTGACTGCTGAGCCATGTACCTAATCCTATCCTATGTGATACTGACTGCTGAGCAGTGTATCTAATCCTATCCTGTGTGATACTGACTGCTGAGCCGTGTACCTAATCCTCTCCTGTGTGATACTGTCTGCTGAGCAGTGTATCTAATCCTCTCCTGTGTGATACTGACTGCTGAGCTGTGTATCTAACCCTATCCTGTGTGATAATGTCTGCTGAGCTGTGTACCTAATCCTCTCCTGTGTGATACTTTCTGCTGAGCTGTGTATCTAATCCTATCACGTGTTACTGACTGCTCAGCCGTGTATCTAATCCTATCCTGTGTGATACTGACTGCTGAGCTGTGTATCTAATCCTATCCTGTGATAATGACTGCTGAGCCATGTATCTAATCCTATCCTGTGTGATACTGTCTCTGCTGAGCCATGTATCTAACCCTATCCTGTGTGATACTGACTGCTGAGCCGTGTACCTAATCCTATCATGTGTGTTACTGACTGCTCAGCTGTGTATCTAATCCTATCCTGTATGATACTGACTGCTGAGCCATGTATCTAATCCTATCCTGTGTGATACTGACTGCTGAGCAGTGTATCTAATCCTATCCTGTGTGATGCATCTGCTGAGCAGTGTATCTAATCCTATGCTGTGTGATACTGACTGCTGAGCCATGTATCTAATCCTATCCTGTCTGATAATGACTGCTGAGCCGTGTATCTAACCCTATCCTGTCTGATACTGACTGCTCAGCCGTGTATCTAATCCTATCCTGTGTGATACTGACTGCTGAGCCGTGTTTCTAAACCTATCCTGTGTGATACTGACTGCTGAGCCATTTATCTAATCCTATTCTGTGTGATACTGTCTGCTGAGCCGTGTATCTAATATTATCCTGTGTGATACTGACTGCTGAGCCGTGTATCTAATCCTATCCTGTGTGATACTGACTGCTGAGCCGTGTTTCTAAACCTATCCTGAGTGATACTGACTGCTGAGCCATTCATCTAATCCTATTCTGTGTGATACTGTCTGCTCAGCCGTGTATCTAATCCTATCCTGTGTGATACTGACTGCTGAGCTGTGTATCTAATCCTATCCAGTGATAATGACTGCTGAGCCATGTATCTAATCCTATCCTGTGTGATACTGTCTCTGCTGAGCCATGTATCTAACCCTATCCTGTGTGATACTGACTGCTGAGCCGTGTACCTAATCCTATCATGTGTGTTACTGACTGCTCAGCTGTGTATCTAATCCTATCCTGTATGATACTGACTGCTGAGCCATGTATCTAATCCTATCCTGTGTGATACTGACTGCTGAGCAGTGTATCTAATCCTATCCTGTGTGATGCATCTGCTGAGCAGTGTATCTAATCCTATCCTGTGTGATACTGACTGCTGAGCCATGTATCTAATCCTATCCTGTCTGATAATGACTGCTGAGCCGTGTATCTAACCCTATCCTGTCTGATACTGACTGCTCAGCCGTGTATCTAATCCTATCCTGTGTGATACTGACTGCTGAGCCGTGTTTCTAAACCTATCCTGTGTGATACTGACTGCTGAGCCATTTATCTAATCCTATTCTGTGTGATACTGTCTGCTGAGCCGTGTATCTAATATTATCCTGTGTGATACTGACTGCTGAGCCGTGTACCTAATCCTATCATGTGTACTACTGACTGCTCAGCCATGTATCTAATCCTATACTGTGTGATTCTGACTTCTGAGCCGTGTATCTAATCCTATCCTGTGTGATACTGACTGCTGAGCCGTGTATCTAATCCTATCCTGTGTGATACTGACTGCTGAGCCGTGTATCTAATCCTATCCTGTGTGATACTGACTGCTGAGCCGTGTATCTAATCCTATCCTGTGTGATACTGACTGCTGAGCCGTGTATCTAATCCTATCCTGTGTGATACTGACTGCTGAGCCGTGTATCTAATCCTATCCTGTGTGATACTGACTGCTGAGCCGTGTATCTAATCCTATCCTGTGTGATACTGACTGCTGAGCCGTGTATCTAACCCTATCTTGTGTGATACTGACTGCTGAGCTGTGTATCTAATCCTATCCTGTGTGATACTGTCTGCTGAGCTGTGTATCTAATCCTATCCTGTGTGATACTGTCTGCTGAGCCGTGTATCTAACCCTATCTTGTGTGATACTGTCTGCTGAGCCGTGTATCTAACCCTATCTTGTGTGATACTGACTGCTGAGCCGTGTATCTAATCCTATCCTGTGTGATACTGACTGCTGAGCCGTGTATCTAATCCTATCCTGTGTAATACTGACTGCTGAGCCGTGTATCTAATCCTATCCTGTGTGATACTGACTGCTGAGCCGTGTATCTAATCCTATCCTGTGTGATACTGACTGCTGAGCCGTGTATCTAATCCTATCCTGTGTGATACTGACTGCTGAGCCGTGTATCTAATCCTATCCTGTGTGATACTGACTGCTGAGCCGTGTATCTAATCCTATCCTGTGTGATACTGACTGCTGAGCCGTGTATCTAACCCTATCTTGTGTGATACTGTCTGCTGAGCCGTGTATCTAACCCTATCTTGTGTGATACTGACTGCTGAGCCGTGTATCTAATCCTATCCTGTGTGATACTGACAAGTGAGCCGTGTATCTAATCCTATTCTGTGTGATACTGACTGCTGAGCCGTGTATCTAATCCTATCCTGTGTGATACTGACTGCTGAGCCGTGTATCTAATCCTATCCTGTGTGATACTGACTGCTGAGCCGTGTATCTAATCCTATCCTGTGTGATACTGTCTGCTGAGCCGTGTATCTAACCCTATCTTGTGTGATACTGACTGCTGAGCTGTGTATCTAATCCTATCCTGTGTGATACTGTCTGCTGAGCCGTGTATCTAACCCTATCTTGTGTGATACTGTCTGCTGAGCCGTGTATCTAACCCTATCTTGTGTGATACTGACTGCTGAGCCGTGTATCTAATCCTATCCTGTGTGATACTGACTGCTGAGCCGTGTATCTAATCCTATCCTGTGTGATACTGACTGCTGAGCCGTGTATCTAATCCTATCCTGTGTGATACTGACTGCTGTGCCGTGTATCTAATCCTATCCTGTGTGATACTGACTGCTGAGCCGTGTATCTAATCCTATCCTGTGTGATACTGACTGCTGAGCCGTGTATCTAATCCTATCCTGTGTGATACTGTCTGCTGAGCCGTGTATCTAACCCTATCTTGTGTGATACTGTCTGCTGAGCCGTGTATCTAACCCTATCCTGTGTGATACTGACTGCTGAGCCATGTACCTAATCCTATCCTGTGTGATACTGACTGCTGAGCAGTGTATCTAATCCTATCCTGTGTGATACTGACTGCTGAGCCGTGTACCTAATCCTCTCCTGTGTGATACTGTCTGCTGAGCAGTGTTTCTAATCCTCTCCTGTGTGATACTGACTGCTGAGCTGTGTATCTAACCCTATCCAGTGTGATAATGTCTGCTGAGCTGTGTACCTAATCCTCTCCTGTGTGATACTTTCTGCTGAGCTGTGTATCTAATCCTATCACGTGTTACTGACTGCTCAGCCGTGTATCTAATCCTATCCTGTGTGATACTGACTGCTGAGCTGTGTATCTAATCCTATCCTGTGATAATGACTGCTGAGCCATGTATCTAATCCTATCCTGTGTGATACTGTCTCTGCTGAGCCATGTATCTAACCTTATCCTGTGTGATACTGACTGCTGAGCCGTGTACCTAATCCTATCATGTGTGTTACTGACTGCTCAGCTGTGTATCTAATCCTATCCTGTATGATACTGACTGCTGAGCCATGTATCTAATCCTATCCTGTGTGATACTGACTGCTGAGCAGTGTATCTAATCCTATCCTGTGTGATGCATCTGCTGAGCAGTGTATCTAATCCTATCCTGTGTGATACTGACTGCTGAGCCGTGTATCTAATCCTATCCTGTGTGATACTGACTGCTGAGCCGTGTATCTAATCCTATCCTGTGTGATACTGACTGCTGAGCCGTGTATCTAATCCTATCCTGTGTGATACTGACTGCTGAGCCGTGTATCTAATCCTATCCTGTTTGATACTGTCTGCTGAGCCGTGTATCTAACCCTATCTTGTGTGATACTGACTGCTGAGCTGTGTATTTAATCCTATCCTGTGTGATACTGTCTGCTGAGCCGTGTATCTAACCCTATCTTGTGTGATACTGTCTGCTGAGCCGTGTATCTAACCCTATCTTGTGTGATACTGACTGCTGAGCCGTGTATCTAATCATATCCTGTGTGATACTGACTGCTGAGCCGTGTATCTAATCCTATCCTGTGTGATACTGACTGCTGAGCCGTGTATCTAATCCTATCCTGTGTGATACTGACTGCTGAGCCGTGTATCTAATCCTATCCTGTGTGATACTGACTGCTGAGCCGTGTATCTAATCCTATCCTGTGTGATACTGACTGCTGAGCCGTGTATCTAATCCTATCCTGTGTGATACTGACTGCTGAGCCGTGTATCTAACCCTATCTTGTGTGATACTGTCTGCTGAGCCGTGTATCTAACCCTATCTTGTGTGATACTGACTGCTGAGCCGTGTATCTAATCCTATCCTGTGTGATACTGACTGCTGAGCCGTGTATCTAATCCTATCCTGTGTGATACTGACTGCTGAGCCGTGTATCTAATCCTATCCTGTGTGATACTGACTGCTGAGCCGTGTATCTAATCCTATCCTGTGTGATACTGACTGCTGAGCCGTGTATCTAATCCTATCCTGTGTGATACTGACTGCTGAGCCGTGTATCTAATCCTATCCTGTGTGATACTGTCTGCTGAGCCGTGTATCTAACCCTATCTTGTGTGATACTGACTGCTGAGCTGTGTATCTAATCCTATCCTGTGTGATACTGACTGCTGAGCCGTGTATCTAACCCTATCTTGTGTGATACTGTCTGCTGAGCCGTGTATCTAACCCTATCTTGTGTGATACTGACTGCTGAGCCGTGTATCTAATCCTATCCTGTGTGATACTGACTGCTGAGCCGTGTATCTAATCCTATCCTGTGTGATACTGACTGCTGAGCCGTGTATCTAATCCTATCCTGTGTGATACTGACTGCTGAGCCGTGTATCTAATCATATCCTGTGTGATACTGACTGCTGAGCCGTGTATCTAATCCTATCCTGTGTGATACTGACTGCTGAGCCGTGTATCTAATCCTATCCTGTGTGATACTGTCTGCTGAGCCGTGTATCTAACCCTATCTTGTGTGATACTGTCTGCTGAGCCGTGTATCTAACCCTATCCTGTGTGATACTGACTGCTGAGCCATGTACCTAATCCTATCCTGTGTGATACTGACTGCTGAGCAGTGTATCTAATCCTATCCTGTGTGATACTGACTGCTGAGCCGTGTACCTAATCCTCTCCTGTGTGATACTGTCTGCTGAGCAGTGTATCTAATCCTCTCCTGTGTGATACTGACTGCTGAGCTGTGTATCTAACCCTATCCTGTGTGATAATGTCTGCTGAGCTGTGTACCTAATCCTCTCCTGTGTGATACTTTCTGCTGAGCTGTGTATCTAATCCTATCACGTGTTACTGACTGCTCAGCCGTGTATCTAATCCTATCCTGTGTGATACTGACTGCTGAGCTGTGTATCTAATCCTATCCTGTGATAATGACTGCTGAGCCATGTATCTAATCCTATCCTGTGTGATACTGTCTCTGCTGAGCCATGTATCTAACCCTATCCTGTGTGATACTGACTGCTGAGCCGTGTACCTAATCCTATCATGTGTGTTACTGACTGCTCAGCTGTGTATCTAATCCTATCCTGTATGATACTGACTGCTGAGCCATGTATCTAATCCTATCCTGTGTGATACTGACTGCTGAGCAGTGTATCTAATCCTATCCTGTGTGATGCATCTGCTGAGCAGTGTATCTAATCCTATGCTGTGTGATACTGACTGCTGAGCCATGTATCTAATCCTATCCTGTCTGATAATGACTGCTGAGCCGTGTATCTAACCCTATCCTGTCTGATACTGACTGCTCAGCCGTGTATCTAATCCTATCCTGTGTGATACTGACTGCTGAGCCGTGTTTCTAAACCTATCCTGTGTGATACTGACTGCTGAGCCATTTATCTAATCCTATTCTGTGTGATACTGTCTGCTGAGCCGTGTATCTAATATTATCCTGTGTGATACTGACTGCTGAGCCGTGTACCTAATCCTATCATGTGTGCTACTGACTGCTCAGCCATGTATCTAATCCTATCCTGTGTGATACTGACTGCTGAGCAGTGTATCTAATCCTATCCTGTGTGATACTGTCACTTCTGAGCCGTGTATCTAATCCTATTCTGTTTGATACTGACTGCTGAGCCGTGTATCTAATCCTATCCTGTGTGATACTGACTGCTGAGCCGTGTATCTAATCCTATCCTGTGTGATACTGACTGCTGAGCCGTGTATCTAATCCTATCCTGTGTGATACTGACTGCTGAGCCGTGTATCTAATCCTATCCTGTGTGATACTGTCTGCTGAGCCGTGTATCTAACCCTATCTTGTGTGATACTGACTGCTGAGCTGTGTATCTAATCCTATCCTGTGTGATACTGTCTGCTGAGCCGTGTATCTAACCCTATCTTGTGTGATACTGTCTGCTGAGCCGTGTATCTAACCCTATCTTGTGTGATACTGACTGCTGAGCCGTGTATCTAACCCTATCCTGTCTGATACTGACTGCTCAGCCGTGTATCTAATCCTATTCTGTGTGATACTGTCTGCTGAGCCGTGTATCTAATACTATTCTGTGTGATACTGACTGATGAGCTGTTTATCTAATCCAATCCTGTGTGAAACTGTCAGCTAAGCCATGTATCTATTCCTCTCCTGTGTGATACTGACTGCTGAGCCATGTGTCCAATCCTCTCCTGTGTGATGCTGACTGCTGAGCCATGTGTCTAATCCTCTCCTGTGTGATACTGACTGCTGAGCTGTGTGTCTAATCCTATCCTGTGATACTGACTGCTGAGCCGTGTATCTAATCCTATCCTGTGTGATACTGGCCTCCCCCTGCAGTCTGTGTCAGAGGGTGGTCTGTGTTGGCACGGTAATAAATTGTGTTTTTTCCAGCTTTACAGAAGGACGATAACACCATAGAAATGATAAGAATAGTAGGCCAAATTGTTTGACGAATTGGAACGCGCAGGGTTAAAATTCTGCCTCACAACATAGCCTATGATGCTCTCAGGGTCCAGACATGTGACTGTGCAAAATTTTGTGGTTGTAGCTGCGACGGTGCAGATGCCAATCCCGGACATATACACATGCATACATACATACACGTTTTCTCCATTATGTACCTAGGGGCAAAATTGTTTGGTGAATTGGAAAGCGCAGGGTTAAAATTTCACCTCACAACATAGCCTATGATGCTCTCAGGGTCCAGATGTGTGACTGTGCAAAATTTTGTGGTTGTAGCTGCGACGGTGCAGATGCCAATCCCGGACATGCGCACACATACACACACACATTCAGCTTTATACATTAGATGGGGGCTGTATTATAGTCTATGGGGGGCAGTGATATAGTCCATGGGGGATTCATTATAGTCTATGGGGGACTGTGATATAGTCTATGGGGGGCTGTATTATAGTCTATGGGAGGTACATTTTATTCTATGGGGGCTGTATTATAGTCTATGGGGGGCTGTATTATAGTTTATGGGGAGCTGTATTATAGCCTATAGGAGCTGTATTATAGTCTATGGGGGTACATTATATTCTAGGGGGGCTGTATTATAGTCTTTGGAGGCTGTATTCTAGTCTAGGGGATACATTACAGTCATATGTAAAAGTTTGGGCACCCCTATTAATGTTAACCTTTTTTCTTTATAACAATTTTGGTTTTTGCAACAGGTATTTCAGTTTCATATATCTAATAACTGATGGACTCAGTTATATTTCTGGATTCAAATGAGGTTTATTGTACTAACAGAAAATGTGCAATATGCATTTAAACAAAATTTGACCGGTGCAAAAGTATGGGCACCTTTATCATTTTCTTGATTTGAACACTCCTAACTACTTTTTACTGACTTCCTGAAGCACTAAATTGGTTTTGTAACCTCATTGAGCTTTGAACTTCATAGCCAGGTGTATCAAATCATGAGAAAAGGTGTTTAAGGTGGCCACTTGCAAGTAGTTCTCCTATTTGATTCTCCTATGAAGAGTGGCATCATGGACTCCTCAAAACAACTCTCAAATGATCTGAATCTGAGAACAAAGATTATTCAACATAGCTTTTCAGTGGAAGGATACAAAAAGTTGTCTCAGAGATTTAACCTGTCAGTTTCCACTGTGAGGAACATAGTAAGGAAATGGAAGAACACAGGTACAGTTCTTGTTAAGCCCAGAAGTGGCAGGCCAAGAAAAATCTCAGAAAGGCAGAGAAGAAGAATGGTGGGAACAGTCAAGGACAATCCACAGACCACCTCCAAAGACCTGCAGCATCATCTTGCTGCAGATGGTGTCACTGTGCATCGGTCAACAATACAGCGCACTTTGCACAAGGAGAAGCTGTATGGGAGAGTGATGCGAAAGAAGCCGTTTCTGCAAGCACGCCACAAACAGAGTCGCCTGAGGTATGCAAAAGCACATTAGGACAAGCCAGTTACATTCTGGAAGAAGGTCCTGTGGACTGATGAAACAAAGATTGAGTTGTTTGGTCATACAAAAAGGCGTTATGCATGCGCTGTATTGTTGACCGATGCACAGTGACACCATCTGCAGCAAGATGATGCTGCAGGTCTTTGGAGGTGGTCTGTGGATGGTCCTTGACTGTTCTCACCATTCTTCTTCTCTGCCTTTCTGATATTTTTCTTGGCCTGCCACTTCTGGGCTTAACAAGAACTGTACCTGTGTGCTTCCATTTCCTTACTATGTTCCTCACAGTGGAAACTGACAGGTTAAATCTCTGAGACTACTTTTTGTATCCTCCCCTGAAAAGCTATGTTGAATAATCTTTGTTTTCAGATCATTTGAGAGTTGTTTTGAGGAGCCCATGATGCCACTCTTCATAGGAGAATCAAATAGGAGAACTACTTGCAAGTGGCCACTTTAAATACCTTTTCTCATGATTTGATACACCTGGCTATGAAGTTCAAAGCTCAATGAGGTTACAAAACCAATTTAGTGCTTCAGGAAGTCAGTAAAAAGTAGTTAGGAGTGTTCAAATCAAGAAAATGATAAGGGTGCCCATACTTTTGCACCAGTCAAATTTTGTTTAAATGCAGATTGCACATTTTCTGTTAGTACAATAAACCTCATTTGAATCCAGAAATATAACTGAGTCCATCAGTTATTAGATATATGAAACTGAAATACCTGTTGCAAAAACCAAAATTGTTATAAAGAAAAAAGGTTAACATTAATAGGGGTGCCCAAACTTTTACATATGACTGTATATTCTATGACGGCTGCATTATAGTCTATGGGGGGCTGCATTATAGTCTATGTCGGGCTGTATTATAGTCTATGCCCCATATTCTATGGGGAGGTGGGCTGTATTATATTCTATGGGGGTACATTATATTCTTTGGGTGGGCTGTATTATATTCTAGGGGGGGCTACATTATATTCTATGGGGAGGTGGGCTGTATTATATTCTATGGGGAGGTAGGCTGTATTATATTCTATGGGGGTTACATTATACCATTATACTCTATAGGGGGCTGTTATATTATATTCTATGAGGGGTGATTGCATCATACTCTATGAGGGGGCAACATTGTATTCTATGGGGGGCTGCATTATATTCTATGGGGAGGCTAGATTATATTGTATGGGGGTGTCATTATACTCTATGAGGGGCTACAATATATTCTATGAAGAGGGCTACATTGTATTCTATGGAGGGGCTACATTATACTATATAAGGGTGCTGCATTATATTTTATGGAGTGGCTGAATTATATTCTGTGGGGGGGTGGTATTATACTCTATGAGGGGGCTACTATATATTCTATGGAGGGGCTGCTTTATACTATATGTGGGGGGCTGCATTATATTCTATAGGGGTTACATTATATTGTATGGTGGGGCTGCATTATACTCTGTGGGGGCTGTATTATACTTTGTCGGGTGGCTGCGTTATACTGTATGTGGACTGCATTATACAATATTGAGGACTATGGGGAATATATTATACTAAATGAAGAACTATGGTGTGCATTATACTATGGGAAGTGAATTGTACTACATGAATAACTATGGAGGGGCATTATACTATATGGAGCACTACAAGGAGTGTATTATTCTATATGGAAGACTGAGCTGTCTATTATACTATATGGAGGACTGTATAGTGTATTATATTATATGGAGGACTGAGTGTATTTTAATATATGGAGGACTATGGGGAGTGTATTATACGATACGGAGGACAATGGGGAGTGTATTATACTATATGGAGGACTATGGTGCACATTATATTATATGGAGGACTATGGGGAGTGTATTATACTATATGAAGGACTATGGGGCACATTATAATATATGGAGGACTATGGGGTGCATTATACTAAACAAGCAAAATGCTGCATATTTATCGAGTAATTGGATTGTTTATGCTGGAACAAAAATCGTTGTTCTCAGCAGCACATCGCCTGGTGTAAACTAGATCTGCTGCTGATAACATGATACTGTATGGGGACAGATTGATTCATTAGTAATTGTTCTGTTCCAGTTATTCTTTTTCAGTTGGTGCAAAGAGGCAGAGAAACAAGCGTCAAACGACTTCAATATTGTCGATCCCACTCGTTTAGTGGCCTGAACTCAGCGCACATAAATACAACCAAAATGCTTCTGTGTGATGTGTAATATGCTAGCATTTGGGGCCCCATTTTGCCTAGTTTTTCTAAAACCGGCCCTGCCATAAGCAACAGGCTGTGCTACGAAAGCAATCAGAGTTTATTGATTGCTAATACCCTTAGTAGAGTTGAGCGAAACAGGTCGGTCAATGTCAAAAATCGCCGACTTTCGCCAAAGTCTGGTTTCATGAAACGAAACCCGACCATAGTGTGAGGTCGGCCATGATGTCGGCAACCCGAGCGCCAAAGTCACGTTTCAAATGATGCTTCCAGCGCCTTTTTTCAGCCAATGATGGAGGACGCACACTGTGGGCAACGCGATGACATAGGCAGCGGCCAGCACCATCTTAGAGAAGGGCATTGAAGTGATTGGCTGACTTTGTGTGGCGTCACAGGGGGTATAAAGGGCAGGGAACGCCGACCGCCATCTTACTTCTGCCGATCTTACAATAGGGAGAGGTGCTGCTGCGGATTCTGAACAGGGAGAGCGTTAGGCAGGGAAGAAGAAAAAAAAAAAACTGCTTCTGCTGATAGCGCTTTTCACCGTACAGTTAGTGTGCAGTGAAAGGGGAGGATTTTTGTTGTGTGCAGCAGCGCTGGTGGTGATTAGGCTGCCTTTTAAGGCCACCTGCTAGCTGCATTGCTGTGTGCACACTGCTGTTCAAAATGCTTTTTTCAAAGCACTCCAAATGTTATTATTTTGCCCTGGTGAGTTACTGAGCGTTCATTTTTTCACACATCGTCTAGCGGTGTACGCTCCTCACACACTACCGTGTAACGCCTTCTAGCACGGACAAATAGAAGCTACCTGTGTATGACTCTGGAAAAAAAAAACGAGGAGTTTGTCCGTTTTTCCACACCTACACCTTAGAGTCGTGTCCATTTTTCAAACAGTTCCGTATATCTGCTTGTTGGATTACGGTCCAATACATACTGTGAGAGCATCTGTGACTAACATAATATATACGTTAATTTAATTTGTTTAATACACCTTACACAGCTGGACGCTCCTCATACAGTACCATCTCTCTGCTGGTATTTTGCTACATTTTCCCAAACATGAGGAAGTATGGTGGAACAGGCCGCAAACGTGGGCAGGGGGGCGTGGCTGGTACTGATGGTGGTGGTGCATCGGCTGGTTCTGGCAAAAGCACAATAGCAGCTAAGGCAGGAGGTGTTGAGCCTGCGTCATCCTCTGGCCCAAGAAGGCCTGTAAGGTTGCCTTTTCTTGGAGTGGGAAAACCGCTTTTAAAGCCGGAGCATCAGGAACAGGTTTTGGCGTACATTGCTGAAACAGCCACCAGCTCTATTGCCTCCTCTTCTGAACGGTCGAAACCTGCAAGCACGGTGTCATGTCCGCCATGCCATGTCTGTCATGTCTGCCTTGTCTGTTTTTGCCTCAAGAACCCCTGGAGAGGTGTGCACGCGCATCTCATGTCTGCTGTCTTGCATGCTCCCTAGAGCAGTGTGCACACTCACCTCTGCTCTGCCTTCTGTGATCGCCTCGTCATGTCTAGAACCCCTGATCATGTGTCCTTCCTATGTTCCAGCAGAGGCTGGTTCTGCATTCATCTCTGCATGTCTGGAACTCTGATCATGTGACCTGCCTAGGTTTCAGCACTGGTTCTGCAATCATCCCTGCATGTCTGGAATCCTGATCATGTGACTACTCCCTGTGATCCTGGATGAACTGAACTGGAAGTTCTCCACTGGTCCTGACCCGGAAGTGTAGGTGCTATGCCCTATATCAGGCCGCCCCTTCCTTTGCTCAGGGCCTGAGTATTGTGTTGCTTCCCTGCATGGCTGCTTGGTCGCTCCCTCTATTCTGTGCCCTTGCACTTTGCTCTGTCGTGCGTCTCTGCACATGCTCCGTGCTCGTATTCCGTCTCTTGTCTTGTGCTTTGTCTCGTGTTGTCCTCCGTGCTCTGTTTGTCCTCGCTATGTCTTCTTGCTATGTTTGCTCTGTCCCTGACGTGTCTGTCTACATGTGCAGGCCTCCGTTCTCTACCCTGTCCCTGGCGTGTCTCCCTACACATGCAGGCCTCCGCTCTGTACCCTGTCTAGTCCCAAGGTTCTCCCTTGGCCCGGCTCTGGGCTTCTGCCTACGCTCCACTGCTAGACTCTGTCCCTGTCTCTGACGTGTCTGTCTACACGTGCAGGCCTCTGTTCTGTGCTCTGTCCCTGGCGTGCCCCTCGGTACGCGCAGGCATCGCCCTGTACCTTTCCCCTGGCATGTCCTTTGCATGCACAGGGTCCTGTCTATGCCTTGTCTCTGATACTTCGTGCGCTCTTGCACTTTTCGTACTAGGCTTTGCCGTGCTGTCTGCACGTGTCTCTGTCCTGTATCTTTGCCTAGCCCTGCCTTGTGGCTCCGTGCCTCCGTGCACGTGCCTGGTTGCCTGTGCCTGCCTGGTGTGCCTCAGCCATGCCGCCTCTAGCCGTGCTCGCCTGTGTGCCTCAGCTGTGCCCCCGTCCAGTGCTATAGTGGTTACCGGCTGCGTGAGCCGCAGTGGTGCCGCCTCTAGTCATGCCCGCCTGCTTATGCCACCGTCGGTACCACCTGCCAGTGCCCCAGCCGTGGTTTCCATGCTCCCTTGTACGCACGCTGGTTCTCGCACTGTGCCTTTTCGTGCTACTCTTGCACAAAGCTTTTTGCCTCTTTACTCTGCTCTAAACACTAGTTTGCCTACCGGATTCCGTAACCTGCCGAACGCTGCCAGAGGTCTGGACCTAGATGACTGTGGTCTGATGTCCGGAGCTGATGTCCGGAGCCTGATTCCTGGACCCTGTCGGTCGACGCCTGGACCCCGGATTCCGATGCCAATGTACCCATCCCTGGCATGCCCTCGCATGCGCAGGTCACCGTCCTTGTGCTTCTCCCTGGCGTGTCCTCGCACGTGCAGGCCTCCGTCCTTGTACCCGTCCATGGCATGCCCCTCGGCATGCGCAGGTCTCCATTCTGTGAATCTGATCCTGGCGTGTCTCCTTGCACGCACCCTGTTTTGTCTCCTAGTTTGTCTCCCGGATTCCTGAATCCTGCTGACCGCTGCCGGAGGTTTGAAGCCAGATGCCTGGACCCTGTCAGTCCTTGCCAGCTGTCCGGAGTCCGATGTCCTTGTGCATCTGTCTACCATCTGCACGTACCATGCTTTGGACCTCGGCATGCCCTTGCACACACATTGCTCTATGTACTCTGTGTGTTCACGTTTTGCACCTGTCATACCCTGAAGTGTTCCTCATGCCTTGGACCTCGGCGTGCCCTTGCACGCATCTTGCTTTATGTACTTTGTGTGTTCACGTTTTGCTGTTGTACCCAGAAGTGTTCCTTAATGATGTTTCCTTGAACTAACGTCTTGTCTCGCCTTGTCTTGTTTTCCTGAGCCGGCCGTCTGGTCCAGCTGCCATGGTGGCTCACCCCCTTGGTCTTGCCCCTGACACTCCCTGTATAGGGGGTGGTTCCTCACTAGGTCAGCTTGCCCTAGGGTCCACTCATTCAAGAAAAACGACTCAGCTTAAGCTGACGCTCGTCACACACGGAGTCGTCAGTGCAGGGTTTTGGTCATAAAAAACCCCTTTCCTTGTGTCCTTCACCCCCACCAAAAGTTAAGGATGCAGCAGCCCACACTGCAGATTACTCTATGGAGCTCTTTTCACATACCATGCCTGGGTTATCCAGTCAAATCCTGAATTCCCCAGTCCAAGATGAATCTTACATGGAGTGCACTGATGCACAGCCACTGCTAGATGATTCTGCTGGTACATTGACCAACAGCACTACATTGCCCTTGCAGTCTATTGAGCAAGAATCTGACCCTGATGAAAACCAGGTGCCCCTTCCCGCATACGGTGACGCAGAGGAAGGTAAAGAGGAAGGTGCAGATGACTTTGAAGAGGAGGTGATGGATGACCCTGTTCTGGACCCATATTGGCATCCATTGGGGGAGGAGGGTGGCGCTGGCAATAGTTCAGATAAGGAGAAGGATCTGCAGCAGGCATTGACATCACAGCAGCGGTTATCTAGCAGGCCCGTAGCTGGCCTAAAACATGGAACGAAAACTAAAAGAGTTGCAGGACAGCTTGACCAGACAGTCAACTTAGCACAGCGTGCAAGGCCAGAAAATGTTTATCATAGTAGGAAGAGTGCAGTGTGGCACTTCTTTGCCCAAAATCCTACTGATGAGGCAAAGGTTACCTGTAAGAAATGCGGAAGGACCTTTAGCTGAGGTAAACAACTCAGAAATTTGAATACCAGTTGCATGCTTAGACATTTAATCAACATGCACTTGCAAGCGTGGACGCACTACAAAACCTCAGGTAGCACATGTGCACCTGCTCCGACTGAAGGTAGCCAACAACACTCCATCGCTACCCCCACTGTAAGACCACCACCACCGTTAAGCACACCTCCTCTTCCTCGGACTTGCCCAATTACGCCCTTTGCAGCAGCTGAATGTGCCAGTACCGTCGACCATGATTGTGCCCCCCCTGCTTGGTCATGGCCACAGCACTTGCAAGTTGCAATACTTACCTCTCCCTGCTCCACCACTGTGTAGTCTGGGCCGTTAAATCCTTCACAGGGATGGCCACTTGAAATTTGGTGTATTGATCAATGATGGTTAAGATGTAGCTATGGCCTGTCCTGCTGGCCTCTACCTTCAGATGATCAATGGCTACCATTTGAAATGGACGTCAACTTACAAGCGGATGCAGTGGTGGTTTATGATCACCTTTCACAGTTGTGATAGTCACAGACATGAGACATTCCTGCCACTATTTTTCAATGTCTCCTCTCATGCCAATCCAATAGAATCGCCTACGGCCTGTGGCTTCTGTCTTTTCCTCTCTCAAAATGACCAGACACATCATGATAGGCAGTGAGGACCATGGGTACATCTCTCCCAGTGATCACAATTTGATGGAGACGAGTAACGGTGATGTAATCGACTCTACTGCGATAAAGCAATCCTTTCTTCACAAAGAACCTTTTTCGCTTTCTCCATGGACACAGTAATTGAGGATCTGCATCATCTCTGCAACATATACCGGGAGGTTTCCCCGCAATGAGTAATTCCAAAATTTCTGCTAGCACTCGACTTTGCATCTATACTTGTATCCATGTAGTTTCCAGTAGCGGAGATTCTTGACTGGCTTATTGAGATTGAAATGTATACGAAGATTTAAAAGTACCACAACACTGTATACTGGTGTATGCTATGTATACCTTTCCCTTTTTCTACTTTTTTAATTCTGGTGTATTCATAGTGAGCCTGTGAGTGTCTGTGTCTGACTCTGGAAGTATAGATGTGCTGATACAGTACCTTGTTTCAAAAATTTGTATTAAGGTATCATCTGTAGGATAAACAACTGTGGGGTGGGACCCTCTTCTTGCTGCAGACAAACACGAGACTGAGACAGAGTTTACATTGAACAGGTCCGTTTTTAGTGCCCATCCTTCTGTCAACAACAGCAATTCACCACAGCCGTTTCACATTTCTCTGTACACAGGCCCTGGTACCTTCACTTCCTTTGTAACTATAATCGTGGCGTCCTCTGTGGCTCTTCCACTGTGGTTGGCCTAGGCACAACCACCACAGCGCTGCACCAGTCTGAGCACACCGTCCGTATGATAGCCCCAGGCTGTCTTTGTCTGCGGCTATCATCCTCTTGCCCACCCCCCCGTGACCGCCTCAACTGTCAGTCCTCTCTGGAGCCTTTCCACTGTCTCTATTTCCTCAGCAGGACTTCCTCTTTACTGTGCTCCCTTCGCTGACTGACTCTTCCAGAACCTTCCCTCAGCCTTTTATACTTCCAGTTCTGGTAACTCCGCCCACCATCACCTAACAGTTTCTCTGACCAATGGCAGTTATTCAGTCCCACTCCTACACTCTCCACTGCCCTCCAATGGGCAAGCTAAAACACTGCACCCTTTCTCTTTATCTTAGCGGTTTCACACCTACACTGCCCTTCACTTCTGCTTCTCACTACAGGCTGGTTTGTCTGTCAGTCCACCTTCCCTACATCATCCATAGTGAGCGAGCGTGAGTGGGTTATGCCTTCTGTATACACGGTGAATCGGAGAAACAAATTTTTACACTATACTCGATACAGCTTGTATCTTGTTATGCAGTACCTTTGTTCGACATTTAGCATTACGGTCCAATCCATACTGTGTAAGCGTCTGAGAGTGACTACGGGACTATTTATATGGAGATTTCATTTGTACCCTATAAAATGTATATTTGCTATCTTGTTATCGAGGAATTTTTTTCCAACATTTTTTATTATGGTCAAAACCAAACTGAGTGAGCGTCTGAGGGTGACTACGGAAATATATACCGATATTTTCAATTTGGCCAACACTGTATACAGCAGAACACTTCTGATACAGTAACCTTTTTAGCTATTTAGATTCTGGTGTAATCCATAATGAGCCTGTAAACGTCTGTCTGTTACTCTGGCAATATATTTGGAACTTTAAGATTACCCCAATACTGTGTACAGCTGTGCGCTTGTGTTACATAACCCATTTACAGCTTTTCATATTCTTGTGTAATCCATACTGGGCCTGAGAGCGTTTGTGTCTACCTCCTGAAATGTATACGGAGAATCAGAATATTTACACTATACTATATATACCTTTTATCTGGTGATACTGTACCCTTTTTCAACTTGTTATTTTATTGGGTAATCCATGCTGAGCCTGTGAGCGTCTGTGTATGTCTCATGAAATATATATGGAGATTTACTGTTATCCATAGACTGTATAGAGCTGTACACTTCTGATACAGTACCATATATCTGCTGGTATTTTGGGTCCATTTTCAAAAACATGAGGAAGTATGGTGGAAGAGGATGTGGATGTGGGCGTGGAGGGGCACCTGGTACTGATGGTGGTGGTGGTGCATCTGCTGGTAGTGCCAAAAACACAATAGCAGCTAAGGCAAGAGGTGTTGAGCCAGCGTCATGGTGTAGCTGTGGAAGGCCTGTTAGGCTAGTTTCACACTTGCTTTTTTTTGCAGCGCGTTTTTCCCGCAAAAAAACGCATTGAAAAAACGCATACAAAAGCATACAACTGCTGCGTTTTTTTCAAGCATTTTTATGAGCATGCATGAAAAAAACGCAGCGTTTTTATGCGTTTGTATGCGTTTTTAGTGCGTTTTTCCAACATTAGGTGGCCCCTCACACTAACCCAAACCATGACTTTACTAACCCTAACCCTGACCCTAACCCTAACCCTAACCCTAACCCTTAACCAAACCATACTTAACCCTGACCCAAACCCTAAACCCTAACTAACCCTAACCCTAACCCTGACCCTGACCCTAACCCTTAACCAAACCATACTTAACCCTAACCCAAACCCTAAACCCTAACTAACCCTAACCCTAACCCTGACCCTAACCCTTAACCAAACCATACTTAACCCTAACCCTAACCCTGACCCTTAACCAAACCATACTTAACCCTAACCCTGACCCTAACCCCAACCCTAACCCTGACCCTGACCCTAACCCTAACCCTAAACCCCCTTAACTAACCCTAACTCTAACCCAAACCCCTAAATTCCATGGTTAACAAAAAAAAACGCATGTGCAAAAAAACGCATACATGAGCATGCCAGTGCGCATGTATGCGCATCCATAGGCTATAATGGCCATTTTTAGCGCAAAACGTGCGCATATGTGCGCATGCGCTTTTTTGCAGGGCCAAAAAATGCAACATGCTGCGTCTGGAAAATACAAATGCACACCCCAAAAAAACGCAGCGCATGAAAATCGCATACATGCGCTTACCAGCGCGCAGGTATGCGCACCCATGTTAAATATAGGGGAAAAACGCATGCGCACGTATGCGTTTTTTTCCAGCGCTAAAAAACGCATATGTGAAACCAGCCTAAGGCTCCCTTTTCTGGGAGTAGGTAGACTGCTTTTAAAGCCTGAGTATCAGGAACTGTTTGTGGCTTACATTGCTGAAACAGCCTCCAGCTCTATCGCCTCCTATTCTAAAGTTGTAAAAAATGCAAGCACTGAGTCGTAACTGCAGGCTTCTGGTCAGGAGCAACCCCTTTTCTTGTGTCCTTCACCTACACCAAAAGTGAAGGATGTGGAAGCACACACCTCAGATTACTCCATGGAGCTCTTTTCACATACCATGCCTGAGTTAATTAAAAATAGGGCTCATCATGTACTGGAGCAATGTAAATTGGGCAGATCACACACTGGAGCAGCATCTAAGGGGCACATTATACACTGGAGCATAACAAATGTGGCCCATTATATATGGAGTATTAATAGGCTGGAGTCACACACAAGGTAGAAAAATCCGAAAAGTTCGATTTTGGCGCGCACGGCGCACCGTCAAAAGTGCGCAGCGCAGGTCAAAGCGCAACTAGCGCATGGCCTGCGCACGATCTGCGCACCCTATGCTAAAGATAGGGTGCGCCGATCGCAGGCGCCGCTGTCCGCTAGGAGGCGGCGCTACAAGCAAGGGGCGGGCACGCCGGGCAGAGAGCCGGCTCGGGGGCGGAGCTACCCCCGGCCGTGCGTGCGCTTAAAAAGCGCTAATGTGAAACCAGCCTAATACGCATAAATGGTCCCTAAATAGAACTCCCTATGTCATCCATTGTCAAGGTGTGGCCGCGTATTTTTCTCATGTAAGCATCCGTATGTAATCCGTATGGCATCCGTATACCGTTTTTTTCTCGCAGGCTTGCAAAATGGACATTTAACGGTTTTGAGGCCTGCACATAATTTAAATCATCAGCACCAATCCTATTTATTTCCTCAACATCAGGTGGCAGCCTCCAATCTGCCCATTTTGGTGCTCTGCTTGTGTTGGTGTCTTGCTGGTTGTTAGCAAACATGTCTGACATACTTCAGTTCACCCCAACTGACCGTGTTCTCGTCAACTGGGTTTTGTCCAGGCGCTTTGGCCAGCCATACCCAGTGATTGTGGATCCGAGGAGCAGGAGACGCATGTGGGTGCATCCGCATTTGAGACAACGCCTCAATAAAGGCCATTTTCACAGGCTTTAAGCAGCTCTGAGGACACATCCTGACAAGTTTTTCCTCTATTGTCGCATGACCGTTTCTACCTTTGATGCTTTGTTGGAGACAGTGCGCCCAGGGATCACCTTCCAGGACACCCGGATGCGCAAATGTATCTCTGCGGAGGAGCGTCTTCTCCTTACGTTACGGTATGTATTTCTCAGCTACAGAATGTATGTAGATGATTATTTTCTCAACTAATTCTCTTACTCAGTAACCCCTTTTTGGCCAAGAAACATTAGGTATTGGTACCAAATATATGCTCTTAAACTTAGAACACTTTGATGTGTTATTCCACATTACATAGCCGTGGGACATGTGTATATATATTGTTCACCCAGCTTCTTACTTACACACTGTTCTGGTGATCTATAAGTAATGTGTGCATCCTTGAGCATGTATTTTAATGTATATATTTTCTACATTTGTTTAATTGTATGTTCCTCTCAACTGGCCTTTCTTATGCAGCACTCCATCTGGAGTTTTTGATTGGGCGATCGACAATATCCGGCATCGTTCGTGCTACATGTTTGGAAATCTGGTCCAGAGTTCAGCATCTGGTCATGCCAGAGCCCAAGATGGTAGACTGGTTGAGGATTGCCAGGGGATTTGAGTTGCACTGCCAATTCCCCAATTGTATTGGAGCCCTGGATGGGAAGCACATCCGTGTGCGTAAGCCGCCGAGCTCAGGGTCCCAATTCTATAATTATAAACAATATTTTTCTGTAGTTTTGTTGGCTATGGTTGACAGCAACTACAGGTTTATAATTGTAGACATTGGGGCTTATGGAAGAACTGGAGACTCTACAATCCTCAGTGTTGTGAGTTCATTTTCCTGTTATGATCGAGTCACCGTAGGAGGCAGACACAAAAATAGAAGCTAAGTCCAGAAAACCGGAGAAGTTGGCAACTATCAGATTGCAGACCCCTGAACCTATCAACACAACTAGCAGTAGCCGTGGGGGGTTCCTACGGTGCCCTAGACCCCTCGATCACAGCCGGAGAGCTAAATAGCCTAAAGACAGAAAAGGAAATCTAAACTGCCCCAGAGCAGACCCCAAAGTAAAAGGCAGCCCCAAACATATAATGACGGTGAAGCAAGATGAAAAAACACTCACACAGACAGAAAGATAGGCTGAGCAAACGATGGGGCCCAAACTCACTAAAATAGGACAGGATAGGAGAGCTGCTGTCTGCAATCTGCAAAAACTCTATGAAATACATAAGCCAACAGGCTGATATGGAAAAAGGCCCTGAAGCAGCTAGGCTTCAAAAACTAAATCAGCCCTCAAGTATTTTCTGAAGACAGAGCTAAAGGAATTCAGCTTACCCCAGCAGGGAATGGCAGAAATCCAGCAAAACAAGAGTGAGAGCACAAATGCAAAAGGCAGAGCAGAAAACTTAGCTTTAGGAGAGCAGGAATTCAGACTGGTATCCAAGGATCCCACAGAGAAATCACCCGCAGGGCAGGAGGGCGTCGACAGCCTTATATCCAGTCAGTGACTCCACTCAGCCAGTCATCATCATTAGTCTCAGATGTTTGATAATCAGGCTCACTACCTTTCTTAACCAGCAGAGGGAGTTCATCGGGCCTGAGTAGTGAAGGGGAAAATTAACTCACAACAGTACCTCCCCCTTGAGGAGGGGTCACTGAACCCTCAACCAAGCCACCAGGGCGATCAAGGTGAGCCCGATGAAAGGCACGCACCAATCTTTTGGCATGAATATCAGAGGCAGAGACCCAGGAATTATCCTCCTGACCATAACCCTTCCACTTAACCAAATACTGGAGTCTCCGTCTAGCCAGACGGGAATCCAGTATTTTCTCTACCTCATATTCCATGTTACCTTCCACCAATATTCATTCAAAGAATATATAAGCCAGCTCACCGACTTCCATAGGAGCACGGATCACCATCCCACAGTGGCCAATTCAACAAAGAAATGAAAAAGTTATCCAGCTCCAAACAATGATTAATTTTAAAAATTTATTCCAATGAAGACAAGATTCAAGTCAGCTCCAGGGATGCATAGCTCACACAGGAGCGGCATTTAGCTAGAGACGCATTTCGATCGCTGAGTGCGATCTTTATCAAAGCTACCTTCCACCAATACAGGGTCTGGAGGTGCCACCCCCGGAACACCAGGCTCAACAAACCTCTTCAACAAAGACTTATGGAACACATTATGGGTTTTAAATGTGACAGGAAGAGCCAAACGAAAAGAGACCGGATTAATAATCTCCAAAATCTTGTAAGGTCCAATAAATCTAGGCTTAAACTTAGGAGAAGCCACCTTCATAGCAATATTTTTTGACGATAACCACACCATATCACCAACCTTAGGCTAATTTCACACTTGCTTTTTTTTGCAGCGCGTTTTTCCCGCAAAAAAACGCATTGAAAAAACGCATACAAACGCATACAACTGCTGCGTTTTTTTCAAGCATTTTTATGAGCATGCATGAAAAAAATGCAGCGTTTTTATGCGTTTGTATGCGTTTTTAGTGCGTTTTTACAGCGTATGCGTTTTTTTCCAACATTAGGTGGCCCCTCACACTAACCCAAACCATGACTTTACTAACCCTAACCCTAACCCTGACCCTAACCTTAACCCCAACCCTTAACCAAACCATACTTAACACTAACCCAAACCCTAAACCCTCTTAACCCTAACCCTGACCCTAACCCTGACCCTAACCCTGACCCTTAACCAAACCATACTTAACCCTAACCCAAACCCTATCTAACCCTAACCCTGACCCTAACCATAACCCTGACCCTAACCCTGACCCTAACCCTAACCCTTAACCAAACCATACTTAACCCTAACCCAAACCCTAAACCCTAACTAACCCTGACCCTAACCCTAACCCTAACCCTGACCCTAAACCCCCTTAACTAACCCTAAATCTAACCCAAACCCCTAAATTCCATGGTTAACAAAAAAAAACGCATGTGCAAAAAAACGCATACATAAGCATGCCAA
Organism: Dendrobates tinctorius; assembly: GCF_039654945.1. Taxonomy (NCBI): domain Eukaryota; kingdom Metazoa; phylum Chordata; class Amphibia; order Anura; family Dendrobatidae; genus Dendrobates; species Dendrobates tinctorius. Next base: position 12,119,197 of record NW_027361761.1, on the reverse strand, counting down.
TGCGCACATATGCGCACCCATAGACTTATAATGGGTGTCTTGCTGTAAAAAAATGCATTGCGCGTGCATGCGTTTTTTTGAGGCAAGTCGGACGCCCAAAAAATGCAACAGGATGCATCTTGTGCGCCCGAGCGCATACCGCAAAAAAACGCATGCGCGCAAAAACGCATACAAACGCGTGTGTATGCGCACATAAGCGCATCCCATGCAAAGTATAGGGAAAAAAAATCGCATGCGTTTTTTAGCGCTAAAATCCCGCAAAAAAAAACGCAAGTGTGAAACCAGCCTTAAACTGGGGACCCATGGTCCTATGTCGGTTGGAAAACCGCTGGGCCTTTTCCTGGGAGAGAGATAACTTATCCACCACTTGGTCCCAGATCTGGTGCATTCTCTCCACCACAGTGTCAACACCTGGGCAGGCAGAGGGCTCCACCTGCCCTGAAGAAAATCGAGGATGAAACCCAAAGTTACAAAAAAAAAAGGTGACATCAAAGTGGCAGAACTAGCTCTATTATTTAAAGCAAATTCGGCCAAGGGCAAAAATGAAACCCAATCATCCTGATCAGCGGAAATAAAACATCTCAAATATGACTCCAAGGTCTGGTTTGTTCTCTCTGTCTGCCCATTGGTCTGAGGGTGAAAAGCAGAGGAGAAGGACAACTGAATTCCCAGCTTGGAACAGAAAGTTCTCCAAAATCTAGACACAAACTGAACTCCTCTGTCAGATACAATGTTCTCAGGAATCCCGTGCAAGCGAACCACCTGTTGCAAAAACAATGGCACCAACTCAGAGGAAGATGGCAACTTAGGGAGTGGTACAAGATGGACCATCTTAGAGAATCTATCACAAGTCACCCAAATAACAGTCATTCTCTGAGAGACAGGCATATCAGAGATAAAATCCATTGAAATATGGTTCCATGGTCTCTTGGGGACAGGCAAAGGCATCAACAACCCACTAGAGCGAGAACACGATTTAGACCGGGAGCAAGTCCCACAGGACTGCACAAAATTCCTGATATCACGAGACAAGGAGGGCCACCAAAAAGACTGACTCACCAGATCTCTAGTACCAAAAATACCTGGATGACCAGCCAAAGCAGAGCAATGAACTTCAGACATTACTCTCTTCTTCCACTGGTCAGGAACATACAACTTTCCACTTGGACAACGCTCTGGTTTGTCCTCCTGGAACTCCTCCAGAGCACGTCTCAAATCGGGCGAGATGGCAGAAAGAACTACCCCTTCGCCTAAGATGGTAGCAGGCTTGGTCACCACAGGAGAATCAGCAAAGAAGCTCCTAGAGAGGGCGTCTGCCTTGACCTTCTTAGTTCCAGGAAGAAAAGAAACCACAAAATCAAAAGGTGTAAAAAACAAGGCCCACCTAGCCTGTCTAGGGTTCAAGCGCTTAGCCAACTCTAGGTAAATCAAATTCTTGTGGTCAGTGAGGACCATGACTTGATGCTTAGCTCCCTCCAACCAATGTCTCCACTCCTCAAATGCCCATTTCATGGCTAACAGTTCCCGATTCCCCACATCATAGTTACGTTCAGATGGAGAGAACTTTCGGGAAAAGAAAGCACAGGGATTCATTTTAGATGTCACAGGATCCTTTTGGGACAAAACAGCTCCTGCACCAATCTCAGAAGCATCCACCTCTACCTGGAACGGAAGCGAGACATCAGGTTGCCGCAAAACCGGGGCGGAGGTGAATCTTCGCTTCAGCCCCTGAGAGGAAGAGACAGACTGTGGAGACCAATTTAACACATCAGCACCCTTCTTAGTCAAATCAGTCAATGGCTTGGCAATACTAGAAAATTTTGCTATAAATTTCCGATAAAAATTAGCAAAACCCAAAAACTTCTGAAGGGCCTTCAAAGAAGTGGGCTGAACCCAATCGTAAATGGCCTGTTCCTTGGCCGGGTCCATTTCAATAGTTGACGGAGACAAAATAAATCCCAAAAAAGAAATCCTCTGTACTCCAAAAAGGCATTTAGATCCTTTGACATACAGAGAATTCTCCCTCAAGATCCGGAACACAGTCCGAATATGTTCCACATGAGAATCCCAATCCTTGGAGAAGACCAAAATATCATCCAGATAGATAATCAAAAATTTATCAACAAAATCTCGGAAAATATCGTTCATGAAGCACTGGAAGACAGAAGGGGCATTAGTGAGCCCAAAAGGCATCACCAGGTACTCAAAATGTCCCTCTGGAGTATTAAACGCCGTCTTCCATTCATCCCCATGCTTATTGCGAATAAGATTATACGCCCCCCTGAGGTCAAGCTTGGTAAACCAGCAAGCACCTTTAACTCTAGAGAATAGATCCGAAGTCAGGGGTAACGGATACTGATATTTAACAGTAATTTTGTTGAGGGCACGATAATCAATACAAGGTCTTAATGATCCATCCTTTTTGGCTACAAAAAAAAAACCCGGCACCTAAGGGTGAAGAGGATGGTCTAATATGACCCTTCTCCAACGCCTCTTTAATATAGGATCGCATAGCCTCATGCTCGGGTACAGATAAATTGAAGAGCCGACCATTGGGGAATTTACACCCCGGGCTCAGTTCAATTGCACAGTCATAACTCCTATGAGGAGGCAGAGACGCAGACTCATTCTCACTAAATACATCATAAAAGTCCACCAAATAGTCAGGAACATCATGCGACTGAGGAGAGGTGGAAAACACCAGAGCCTCACTAAAGGCACACCAACAACCCCAACTCACCACAGATACAGATTTCCAATCCAAAACTGGATTATGAATTTGCAACCAGGGAAACCCCAGAACAATGTTATCATGCAGATTATGCAACACCAAAAATCTGCAATTTTCTTGATGGTCTGGGGCGACCCGCATTACCACCTGGGTCCAAAACTGAGGTTTATTTTTTGCCAAAGGAGTAGCATCAATCCCCCTCAAAGGGATAGGCGTCCGCAGAGGTGTCATCGGAAATCCACAACGTTTAGCAAAATCCAAGTCCATTAGGTTTAGAGCTGCTCCCGAATCCACAAAAGCCTTGGCGGAAAATGTGGACAGGGAGCAGATCAGAGTAATAGCCAGAAGAAACTTAGGTTGAACACCACCAACAGAAAACGTGTGTGCAAAGCGTTTCTCTCGTTTAGGACAGACAAATAATATGCGAGACATCTCCACAGAAAAAACACAACTTATTACGCCTTCTGAACTCCTGACGCTGCTCTCTGGACAAAACTCTATTACATTGCATAGGTTCAGACATTTGTTCAACAAGTGGCAACACTTCTCGTGCAGTTTTGCGTTCGCACAAACGCCGATTAATCTGAATGGCTAATGACATAGAATCGTCAATACCAGAGGGAACAGGAAATCCCACCATAGTATCTTTTACGGCTTCTGACAAACCCTTCCGAAAGAGAGCAGCCAGGGCATTATCATTCCAGGTAGTAAGTACCGCCCACTTTCGGAATTTTTGACAGTACGATTCTGCAGAATCTTGACCCTGGTTCAATGCCAGCAGGGTCTTTTCAGCCTGATCAATGGCATTAGGTTCGTCATACAACAACCCCAAGGCTTGAAAAAATGCATTCAAATTAGTCAGAATAGGATCATCAGGTTTCAAAGAAAACGCCCAATCCTGGGGATCGCCACGCAGCAAAGAGATGACAATTTTAACCTGCTGCGCGGAGCTCCCTGACGAGTTAGGCTTCAAGGCAAAAAATAATTTACAATTATTTTTGAAATTCAAAAATTTAGACTGATCCCCAAAAAATACATCAGGTGTGGGAATCTTTGGTTCAGCAGCATGTGAATGAGCAAGGTAGGCGGAAATTCCCCGCACTTACGCAGCGAGCTGCTCCACGCGATCAGACAATTGCTTTATCTCCATTGAGAGAAAAAAAAATTCCCCCTACGGCCTCAGAGATATAGAGGAAAAAATATACACACTTTTTTTTTTCTTTTTTTTTTTTTTACAATTCTTTCCTGCTACTGAGTACCCTAGGATCTGCGGTTCGGTGGGTGATTCTGTTATGATCGAGTCACCGTAGGAGGCAGACAAAAAAATAGAAGCTAAGTCCAGAAAACCAGAGAAGTTGGCAACTATCAGATTGCAGACCCCTGAACCTATCAACACAACTAGCAGTAGCCGTGGGGGGTTCCTACGGTGCCCTAGACCCCTCGATCACAGCCGGAGAGCTAAATAGCCTAAAGACAGAAAAGGAAATCTAAACTGCCCCAGAGCAGACCGCAAAGTAAAAGGCAGCCCCCAACATATAATGACGGTGAAGCAAGATGAAAAAACACTCACACAGACAGAAAGATAGGCTGAGCAAACGATGGGGCCCAAACTCACTAAAATAGGACAGGATCGGAGAGCTGCTGTCTGCAATCTGCAAAAACCCTATGAAATACATATGCCAACAGGCTGATATGGAAAAAGGCCCTGAAGCAGCTAGGCTTCAAAAACTAAATCAGCCCTCAGGTATTTTCGGAAGACAGAGCTAAAGAAATTCAGCTTACCCCAGCAGGGAATGGCAGAAATCCAGCAAAACAAGAGTCAGAGCACAAATGCAAAAGGCAGAGCAGAAAACTTAGCTTTAGGAGAGCAGGAATTCAGACTGGTATCCAAGGATCCCACAGAGAAATCACCCGCAGGGCAGGAGGGCGTCGACAGCCTTATATCCAGTCAGTGACTCCACTCAGCCAGTCATCATCATTAGTCTCAGATGTTTGATAATCAGGCTCACTACCTTTCTTAACCAGCAGAGGGAGTTCATCGGGCCTGAGTAGTGAAGGGGAAAATTAACTCACAACATTTTCCCCTTCACCATTGAGGTCTGATGAACTCCCTCTTTTGGTGAAGGAAGGTAGTGAGGCTAATTATCAAGCACCTGAGCAGGATGATGATGACTGGGTGACTGGAATTGCTGACTGGATATAAGGCAGCCGATGCCCTTCTGCCTTGCTGGTGATTTCTTAGAGGGATTCTAGGAGACCAGTCTGATTCCTGCTCCTCAAAAGCTAAGTTTTCTGCTCTGCTTTTTGCATTTGTGTTTTGTTTTGCCTTGTTTTTCTGGATTTCTGCCATTCCCTGCTGGGGTGAGCTGAATTCCTTTTTGCTCTGTCTTCAGAAAATACCTGAGTACTGATATAGTCTTTTTGAAGCCTAGCGTCTTCAGGGCTTTTTTCCCTATCAGTCTGTTGGCTCTTGCTTTGATAGGGTTTTGGCGAAATTGCAGACAGCAGCTATTCTATCCTGTCCTATTTAGTTAGCTTGGGCCCCATCATTTGCTCAGCCTATCTTTCTATCTGTGTGAGTGTTTTTTTCATTTTGCTTCACCGTCACTATATGTTTGGGGCTGCCTATTGCTTTGGGGTCTGCTCTGGGGCAGTTTAGATTTCCCTTTCTGTCTTTTGGGCTATTTAGCTCTCCGGCTGTGATCGAGGTGTCTAGGGCACCGTAGGAACCCCCCACGGCTACTGCTAGTTGTTGTTGATAGGTTCAGGGGTCTGCAATCCGATAGCTGCCAACTTCTCTGGTTTTCTGGACTTAGCTAGAATTTCTGTTTTTGCCTCCTACTGTGACTCATTCATAACACTTCAGTTCTTCCATTATGGGTCGGCGGCTGCGCAATAACCTGTTGGACCTACCACCACCACGTCAGCTGCCAAGCTCAAATCAAGAAGCGGTGCCTTATGTCCTAGAGGGGGGATGAAGCCTTCCAATTGACCAGGCATGTCTTGAGGCCATACCCGCGCAGAAACCTTGACCACTGGCGCAGTATTTTTAATTTGCGCCTTTCACGTGCCCGAAGACTGGTGGAGTGCGCCTTCGGCATTCTTTGTGCCAAATGGCGTGCCCTCCAGTCTGCCATTCAGCTGAGTGAAGCCAACGTCAATGAGGTCATCAAAGCTTGTGTGGTCCTCCATAACTTCACTAGACTGCATGATTGCTCCTCATCTGATGTGACTGAAGGTGTGCTGGACAATCTGGCTAGGCCTACGCCACATGTGCTCCCTTTATGGCGTCCTCTCTCAGGACTTAAAGTACGTGATGTGTTCACCCAGTATTTTGTTTCATCTCGTGGTTCTACTACCTGGCAAGATTATTATTATTATTATTATTATTTATTGTTATAGCGCCATTTATTCCATGGCGCTTTACATGTGAGGGGGGTATACATAAAAACAAGTACAATAATCTTAAACAATACAAGTCATAACTGGTACAGGAGGAGAGAGGACCCTGCCCGCGAGGGCTCACAATCTTCAAGGGATGGGTGATAATACAGTAGGCGAGGGTAGAGCTGGTCGTGCAGCGGTTTGGTCGATCGGTGGTTACTGCAGGTTATAGGCTTGTCGGAAGAGGTGGGTCTTCAGGCTCTTTTTGAAGGTTTCGATGGTAGGTGAGAGTCTGATATGTTGTGGTAGAGAGTTCCAGAGTAGGGGTGATGCGCGAGAGAAATCTTGTATGCGATTGTGGGAAGAGGAGATAAGAGGGGAGTAGAGAAGGAGATCTTGTGAGGATCGGAGGTTGCGTGCAGGAAAGTACCGGGAGACGAGGTCACAGATGTATGGAGGAGACAAGTTGTGGATGGCTTTGTATGTCATGGTTAGGGTTTTGTAATGGAGTCTCTGGGCAATTGGGAGCCAGTGAAGGGATTGACAGAGGGGAGAAGCTGGGGAATAGCGGGGGGACAGGTGGATTAGTCGGGCAGCAGAGTTTAGAATAGATTGGAGGGGTGCGAGAGTGTTTGAGGGGAGGCCGCAGAGCATGAGGTTGCAGTAGTCAAGGCGAGAGATGATGAGGACATGGACTAGGGTTTTTGCAGATTCTTGGGTGAGGAATGAACGGATGCGTGAAATATTTTTGAGTTGAAGTCGGCAGGAAGTGGAAAGGGTTTGGATATGTGGTTTGAAGGAGAGATCAGCATCAAGGATTACTCCGAGGCAGCGAGCTTGTGGGACTGGGGAGAGTGGGCAGTCATTTACTGTAATTGATAGGTTCGTAGGGGGGGTCACGTGAGATGGGGGCAAGATGATGAATTCTGTTTTGTCCATGTTGAGTTTCAGATATCTAGTGGAGAAGAAGGATGAAATAGTGGACAGACATTGAGGGATTCTGGTTAGTAGGGAGGTGATATCTGGTCCAGAGATGTAGATCTGTGTGTCATCAGCATAAAGATGATACTGAAAGCCATGAGATTCTATGAGCTGTCCCAGGCCAAAGGTGTAAATAGAGAACAGCAGGGGCCCTAGGACTGAACCTTGTGGGACTCCGACAGATAGGGGGCGAGGTGAGGAGGTGGTGTGTGAGTGGGAGACGCTGAATGTCCGGTCTGTTAGGTATGATGAGATCCAGGAGAGGGCCAAGTCTGTGATGCCGAGGGATGAGAGGGTCTGTAATAATAGGGAATGGTCCACTGTGTCAAAGGCAGCCGACAGGTCCAGGAGGAGGAGGACAGAGTAGTGTCGCTTGCTCTTGGCAGTTAAGAGGTCATTGGTGACCTTAGTAAGGGCAGTTTCAGTGGAGTGGTGTGACCGGAAGCCAGATTGTAAGCGGTCGAAGAGGGAGCAAGAAGAGAGATGGGAGGACAGTTCAAGGTAGACGTGTTGTTCCAGTAGCTTGGAGGCGTATGGGAGAAGTGATATAGGGCGATAGCTAGATACAGAGGATGGGTCAAGAGAGGGCTTTTTGAGGATAGGTGTGATGGAGGCATGTTTAAAGCTTGAGGGGAAAACACCAGTTGTTAGTGATAGGTTGAAGAGATGGGTTAGGGTTGGGATGAAGACTGTGGTGAGGTTTGGGATGAAGTGGGTCATGCTGTATCTATGTTGTGATGTTCTTATGTGTGTGTATATATATATTTTTTTGTTTAGTCTTCTCTGATTTGTGTTGTCTCTTTATATGTGATAAAGTTGACTTACTTATTCGAATGCCTAAAATAATTCAGGAATAAGGCCAAAGATGCATTTTCAAAGATTTTATAAATTAAAAAAATAGCTTACAATACGGTGTACCATATTTTTGTCATATGGCAGATATTGCCCGGCCCATTTAGCCTTTTCTGTACATAACATTGTCATTTTTTGACACACAAAGAGGTAACAAGAAATTATAAATACCAACAAAAAAATGTACAAAACAATTAGCTATTTTATAACTGCTGGTAGCTTGGCGGAGGTGATGGCGGGATGCCTTCATCTCTTTGTTGGGGGTTGGGGTGCCCAGCTTGACCATCACCCTGTTGGGGTGGATGATCTTGGCCCTGTGGGAAATATGTGGCCATGTTACTGCAGCTGCGCACCAAAGAGACCATAAGGATACTGTCGATTATAATCCTGGGGCTGATTGTAGCCATGTCCATCATACCCCCAAATATGACCATTTCGTCCAAACCCAGGTTGGGGCCAGCCTCCAACACCAGGTCTGCACAAGTGGCCATATTGGGCAGGTTGGTTATAGGCTGACATTTGGCCCTGTTGGGGCCAAGGTTGGTTTGGGGGGGAATGGGTGGAGGTATAAGCACATGTGCAGGCGGACACTCAGATCCTAATTGAGCATGCACAGCTTGTTGTCGGACAAGGCGGAGACAGTTATGGGTTGAGAGCTGCCACCTCTCAAGATACTCAAACAACTCATATGGGTCATTGGGGTGTGTGCATGCATCAATTAGGATCTGAATGGATCCGCGCACACGTAGCCTCACCTCACAGGGTAGGGGACGGAGGTACCAGGCCTGACTTCAGGAATATGCCTCTTCACCCTCATCCTGGGCAGCCCTGGACAGGTAATTTAGGACACCTGTGTCTACATGCCTCTGGGTATCAGAGGCAGTGTTGTCCCTTCGGCGGCCTCCAGCTGCCGGCTGGGGGGACACCTCAACACGGCCAGTAGGGCTGCTGCTGTTGCCAGGGTCTTCTAAGTTGCTGGCTGCTGGTGGCTCTGCTGGGTCTGGACCACGTGCAGAACCTGATGCTGGGCCTGATGCTCATGGAGCTTGGGAGTTGCAAAAGCTCTGGTCAGAAGATGGGCCAGCCACCTCTTCACATCCCCCATCCGGGTCTATAATGGGCTCAGTATCCGACCCCGTCTCCCTCTCTGTGAGGTTGGACTGAGTTCTGTTAGGAAATGTACAAAAAAACAAATGTAGCTCTGACCCTAAAAAGCATATGTGTCATGTGGTGTGATGTCTGTACTTACGGTCTGAGATCCATACTGGGTGCCAAAAATGCCAAGCGGTCAAAATAGATGTATTTCCGCTTGGTCGGTGCTGCTGCCCCACTCCTGGCCCTCTGCTGTCTTTCCCGCCAGTACTGGTCGCGGATGCTGCGCCAGCGTCTCATCACATCCTCAATTGCAATGTGAAGTGAAAAGGGACTGCAACCTTTGGGAATTGTGCCAAGCAATATTCCTAACATTTCACAGTCACGTGGCCTAGTAGGGGGTGTTTTTGATGTAAATTTTTCTTTAGCAAACAGGGTTACCTACATACACAGTCTAGGATTGTAGGGGCTACATTTAAAAAAGCTCACTTCTGGCCTTTAAGCTGATTGGTAAAAATGACATTTACTTACGAATGTGTTGTTGCTCCTCACGTGGCCGTTGGACATAGTCTGGGAACATGTGCACATAGATGCGCCTCCATGCCATCTCTTTGCGGCCCCGGTCAGAATAATGGGCATCCCGTTAGTCCCAAAGTTGGGGCCTTTCCTGTACCAACACAATTAAGAGCTCCACATTAATGTGGCCAGACATGACACTGCAGGACTCCGTGGAGGCATACTTCCTGGATGTCTGGAGTACTATTTGAGCGAATTTGCATGTCTAAGCTTCCTGATGATGGATAGGCCCATTTCCTGTCACCAGGAAAAGTCTTGCGTATTTCTCACAAGTCACACGGGTGGTCCATGTGTAATGCCATTTTTTTGCGCACTCATAGACTTGCATTGGCATACTATGGTCATAATACGCTGACAATTGCAACATGCTGCAATTGGCACGGACCGTAGAAAATACGAGAGGAAAATACGAGAGAAAAATACGGCTGATGGGAGCTACCTCATTGAGAATCATTGGTCCGTGGGCAATGCATTTTTTTATCGCCTCTCACTTGTCCGTATTGCTCTCTAGTGTGACGCCAGCCTTAGAGCCCATCATACACTGGAGCATCATCCATGAGGCCCATCATGTACTGGAGCAATGTAAATGGGGCAGATCAGACACTGGAGCAGCATCTAAGGGGCACATTATACACTGGAGCATTACAAATGGGGCCCATTATATATGGAGCATTATTAGAGCCCATGATACACTGGAGCATCATCCATGAGGCCCATCATGTACTGGAGCAATGCAAATAGGAAAGATCAGACACTGGAGCAGCATCTGAGGGGCACATTATACACTGGAGCATTACAAATGGGGACCATTATATATGGAGCATTATTGGAGCCCATCAGACACTGGAGCATCATCCATGAATCCATGATGCCCATCATGTACTGGAGCAATGTAAATGGGGCAGATCAGACACTGGAGCAGCATCTAAGGGGCACATTATACACTGGAGTATTACAAATGGGGCCTATTATACAGTGGGGCAAAAAAGTATTTAGTCAGTCAGCAATAGTGCAAGTTCCACCACTTAAAAAGATGAGAGGCGTCTGTAATTTACATCATAGGTAGACCTCAACTATGGGAGACAAACTGAGAAAAAAAAATCCAGAAAATCACATTGTCTGTTTTTTTTTCATTTTATTTGCATATTATGGTGGAAAATAAGTATTTGGTCAAAAACAAGCAATCAAGATTTCTGGCTCTCACAGACCTGTAACTTCTTCTTTAAGAGTCTCCTCTTTCCTCCACTCATTACCTGTAGTAATGGCACCTGTTTAAACTTGTTATCAGTATAAAAAGACACCTGTGCACACCCTCAAACAGTCTGACTCCAAACTCCACTATGGTGAAGACCAAAGAGCTGTCAAAGGACACCAGAAACAAAATTGTAGCCCTGCACCAGGCTGGGAAGACTGAATCTGCAATAGCCAACCAGCTTGGAGTGAAGAAATCAACTGTGGGAGCAATAATTAGAAAATGGAAGACATACAACACCACTGATAATCTCCCTCGATCTGGTGCTCCATGCAAAATCCCACCCTGTGGGGTCAGAATGATCACAAGAACGGTGAGCAAAAATCCCAGAACCACGCGGGGGGATCTAGTGAATGAACTGCAGAGAGCTGGGACCAATGTAACAAGGCCTACCATAAGTAACACACTACGCCACCATGGACTCAGATCCTGCAGTGCCAGACGTGTCCCACTGCTTAAGCCTGTACATGTCCGGGCCCGTCTGAAGTTTGCTAGAGAGCATTTGGATGATCCAGAGGAGTTTTGGGAGAATGTCCTATGGTCTGATGAAACCAAACTGGAACTGTTTGGTAGAGACACAACTTGTCGTGTTTGGAGGAAAAAGAATACTGAGTTGCATCCATCAAACACCATACCTACTGTAAAGCATGGTGGTGGAAACATCATGCTTTGGGGCTGTTTCTCTGCAAAGGGGCCAGGACGACTGATCCGGGTACATGAAAGAATGAATGGGGCCATGTATCGTGAGATTTTGAGTGCAAACCTCCTTCCATCAGCAAGGGCATTGAAGATGAAACGTGGCTGGGTCTTTCAACATGACAATGATCCAAATCACACCGCCAGGGCAACGAAGGAGTGGCTTCGTAAGAAGCATTTCAAGGTCCTGGAGTGGCCTAGCCAGTCTCCAGATCTCAACCCTATAGAAAACCTTTGGAGGGAGTTGAAAGTCCGTGTTGCCAAGCGAAAAGCCAAAAACATCACTGCTCTAGAGGAGATCTGCATGGAGGAATGGGCCAACATACCAACAACAGTGTGTGGCAACCTTGTGAAGACTTACAGAAAACGTTTGACCTCTGTCATTGCCAACAAAGGATATATCACAAAGTATTGAGATGAAATTTTGTTTCTGACCAAATACTTATTTTCCACCATAATATGCAAATAAAATGAAAAAAAAAAAACAGACAATGTGATTTTCTGGATTTTTTTTTCTCAGTTTGTCTCCCATAGTTGAGGTCTACCTATGATGTAAATTACAGACGCCTCTCATCTTTTTAAGTGGTGGAACTTGCACTATTGCTGACTGACTAAATACTTTTTTGCCCCACTGTATATGGAGCATTATGTGGAGCTCATCAGATACTGTATGGAACATTATATGTTACTAATTATTTGGCATGGAGAAATATATGGGGCTCATTATTCTGTATGGCGCACAATGTGGTGGCCATAACATTGTATGGAGTAATATACTGTCCTGTTTTTGAGCTATTGCACAATTTAAAATAGATCAGTCATGTCATGTAAGCAGTGAAGTATGTGTAATTGTACTATACCTATATTTCTGTGCTGTATCGGAGCATCATGAGTTGTGGTATGTGTGAAAGGGGCGCACTGACACTCTTTGGCCCAGGGCCCACGAAAACCTGGAGCAAGCCCAACCCCCCCACAACTTTAGCCAAATAACCCCAAGTTTTCAATGTGTAACTATTATTAGATAGTAAATTAAGGGTGACAAGCTTCAGTTATAAGAATTGATGTTTTTGGCATTGATATGGGCACTGTAGGTGTGTTTCCTGTCCTCCACTCCCTGCCGACTTTGCTTCCCCATTGACTTGCATTGGGTTTCGTGCTTCAGTCGGCCTCCGACTTTTCCCTATAGTCGGCCAATTTCGTTCGACCCAACTTTTGCGAAAGTCGGGTTTCACGAAACCCGACTCGACCCGAAAAAAGGCAAAGTCGCTCATCTCTAACCCTTAGGAGCTAGCTTGACATTTTTTGCATAGCACAGCTAGATTCTCCCACTGCACAGGACGACTTCTAGCCCATATATATATCAATCAAGCCTTACATGTTTCATCATAGTTTGTGTTTGCTATTATCATCAGGGACTAGCAGTTATGTATTAATAATTCGGTCATAGATATGATGGCTTTTAAGTGAAACATATCAGCATGGTTGCTGACTCCCTATACGCATTCATTAATATGCAGGAGAGTGTTACAACTACCAGATCCTTATAGCATTCTATATGTTTGCTATGATTAGCACAGCTATAAACGCAGCACATCACATCACTGCTGATTTAGTCTGCGGATACTTACCAGCAGATAGGAGAGTGGCATACTCCCTCAATACTACTTGTCCAATTAATAGAACATAACTTTTAAAGCACAGCTTGCTGCTGCTAGGAGTGCTTATTGACAGCGCCAGTCAAAGTAATTATACACACAATGCAGCACTCTACATCACTGCTGATACATACTAGCAGATAGTAGAGTGGCATTGTCTCTCAACATTAACTGACTGAAAGGTATCAGGCAAATACTCTTTATTGACTTTTTGATATCATTACCAATATCTAATAGTCACTTAGTACCTATACACAAGTGTTATACCCCAATAGACAGACCACTACAATATTGATGGTTGGTCTGACACAACTGAGCTGTTTTTCAAAATGAAATAATTATACTTACTAAAACACTTGTCCTCATTAAAAGTTATATTTTATACTCTTTATTCCAATTGGATTTGTTGATGACAATGTATGTATTATATTTAAAGAGCCAATGAACATGCAGGGATTGTTTGCCACACACTGTAATGCCACAGCCATGTTGGTAGTGGCATTACAGTGATTGGCTGGCCACACAGCATCATAAGGTCTATAGGAGACCTGGTGCCGCCATGCTCATCACAGTCTGCTCCAGAATCAGTCAGTGTAGGGACAGTTGCTGCTAATCAAGGGAGAGATTTGTTTGCTTAGTACTTAGTGTGGGTATACCATATCTAAAGGCCCCGTCTCACTAAGCAATCTCGGTAGCGAGATCGCTGCTGAGTCACAACTTTTGTGACATAACAGCGATCTCACCAGCGAGATCCCTGTGTGTGACAGCGATCAGCGAGCGGCCCCCCTGCCGGTATCGCTGATCGCTGGAAGAAACCTCTGGACATTTCTTTGGTCGCTGGTCTCCCGCTGGCCAGCACGCATCGCTGTGTGTGACAGCGGGAGACCAGCGATCAGGTGTAAAAAATAATTAAAAAAATAAAAAATATAGTTATTCTCACCTTCCGACGTCCTGTTCAGCCATCCCGCCTCTCTCCACGCTCCAGTCCCAGTGATCCTTTGCACGAATGACCGCGAGACTTTGTTATCCCGCGAGACTGTGACATCTCGCGGTCATTCGTGCAAAGGATCACTGGGACCGGAGCGTGGAGAGAGGCAGGATGGCTGATCCTGATTATTTGTTTTGGGGCGCGTCCTAATTTTGGCAGCGCTGACACTCAATGCACATGCAATAACAGTATAGGAGACCCACTGTTTAATAATGGGAACAACAGAGCATAGACTGCTGATGGCTCTCTAAGAATAGTGAGGGCCGACTGCTTGGCCTTTTAGAATTGTAAAGGGCATCTGCTGGCCCTATAAAAATAGCCTTTTTGACTTTCAGAGTCTTTCCTTCATAAATGAAACAGGATGTGTCTGATGATGTGTCACACACCACATGGACAGATAAGGTTGTAAAATGTTAAAATGACATTTCCCATTGAATGCATTTGTCTTAGTTGAATGCAATGCTAAAGTTCAAAAATGCATCAAAAACGCTACATGTGAATATAGCCCAAGGTGTGGAGGAGCATATTTGTTTTTGGTTATTTATTTTGCCTTATGTACAAGTCTTTACCGTGGAAATGATGTTCCTTAACATATTTCCCAGGAAAATCCATTTTGGTTTTGTTATTGTTTGTTTTATTGTGAGTCTGTAAAAGTGGCGTAACACTCTGACAACATTGTTCACTTTAGTGACCTGGGAGCCAGAAATGCTTCCCGGGGTCCTTCCCCATGCTGTTCCCATGTCATTTTAGCACTGTTCGCATTGATTTCCACAATTTCTAGACCCCCGGGGGGCCCGCGGAAAGATGCTCGAGTTTCCTATAGACTTACATTGGGCTCGTTGCTCGGGTTACACACACTGAGTATAATATTACAACTGATCAGTTTTCATTTATTAAAATATGTCATATAATGGTTGTAATCCTGTGGAAAGATGTGAAAATGCAGGAATAATGCATCCCCAGAGAGTTAACTAACAAATTTAGCTCTTCTATATCTGCCGCCGTCCATGACAAACGATCATTATGTAAGACGGCAATGAATCAGGATTAGATTCGGCATTAATTTCTCCATTGTTGCCGTCACGGTATTACTGGATATTTTGATGCCAGTTATGATGAGTGAAGAATGGACGTGGAATGTACAAGAGAAAATCCGGTTATCCCACAATTCATAGGGAATCATAGAATCATAGAGTTGGAAGGGACCTCCTGGGCCATCTGGTCCAACCCCCTGCTCAAAGCAGGATTCGCTAAATCATCCCAGTTAGATGTCTGTCCAGCCTCTGTTTGAAGACTTCCATTGAAGGAGAACTCACCACTTCTCGTGGCAGCCTGTTCCACTCATTGATCACTCTGTCAAAAAGTTTTTTCTAATATCTAATCTGTGTCTCCTCCCATTCAGCTTCATCCCATTGCTTCTAGTCTTTCCTTGTGCAAATGAGAATAAAGTTGATCCTTCTACAATGTGACAGCCCTTTAGATATTTGTAGACTGCTATTAAGTCTCCTCTCAGTCTTCTCTTTTGCAAACTAAACATTCCCAAATCCTGTAACCTTTCCTCATAAGACAGGGTTTGCAGACCGGTCACCATTCTGGTCGCTCTTTTCTGAACTTGCTCCAGTTTGTTGATGTCTTTTTTAAAATGTGGTGCCCAAAATTGGACACAATATTCCAGATGAGGTCTGACCAAAGAGGAGTAGAGGGAAATAATGACTTCACGTGATCTAGACTGTATGCTTCTGTTAATACATCCTAGAATTGCATTTGCCTTTTTTGCTGCTGCATCACACTGTTGACTCATATTCAGTCTGTGATCTATTAGTATACCCAAGTCTTTTTCACATGTGCTGTCACTTAGCCCTATTCCTCCCATTCTATATATGCTTTTTTCATTTTTATTGCCCAGATGTAGTACTTTGCATTTCTCCCTGTTAAAAACCATTCTGTTAGTTGCTGCCCACTTCTCCAGTTTATTTAAATCTTTTTGAATCCTCTCTCTCTCTTCTCTAGTATTAGCTATCCCACCTAGCTTTGTGTCATCAGCAAATTTAATCAGTTTACCCTCAATTCCTTCATCTAAATCGTTGATAAAGATGAACAATACAGGGCCCAGGACAGAGCCCTGTGGTACCCCACTTGAGACATTCTTCCAACTGGATGTGCAGCCATTTACGACCACTCTTTGGGTCCGATCACTAAGCCAGTTATGAATCCACCTAACAGTTGCCTTGTCCATTCCATACTTAGTCATTTTTTCAATAAGGATTGTATGAGATACTTTGTCAAATGCTTTGCTGAAGTCAAGATATACTATATCTACAGCATTTCCTTGATCCACCCAATCAGTAATACCGTCATAGAAGGAAATTAAATTAGTCTGACATGACTTATTAGTTACAAACCCATGCTGACTCTGTTTAATCACTTCATTCTTATCCAGGTATTGACATACATGTTGTTTAATAATTTGTTCAAAGATCTTTCCTGGTATAGAAGTCAGACTCACCGGCCTATAGTTGCCTGGGTCCACCTTCTTCCCCTTTTTGAAGATAGGAACAACATTTGCTTTTCTCCAGTCTTCTGGCACTTCTCCTGTTCTCCAAGAATTTTCAAAGATTATGGAGAGGGGTTCAAAAATTTCTTCTGCTATCTCCTTCAGTACTCTGGGGTGTAATTCATCTGGACCTGGAGACTTGAATTCATTTAGGTTAGCTAAGTGTTTCCTCACTATCTTTCTGTTTATAGATATCCTGGATTCTTCTATTCCCTTAATAGGACAGTGAATAACAGTTGATGTTACATTTCCTTTCTGAGAGAAAACAGATGCAAAATAGGAATTTAAAAGTTCAGCCTTCTCAACATCCTGTCTTACCATTTCATCATTTTCATCCTGTAAAAATCCTATAGCATCTTTGACTTTTCTTTTACTTTTGACATATCCCCAAAATCCTTTATTATTGCTTTTGACATCTCTTGCAAGCCTCAATTCATTTTCAGCTTTAGATAATCTGATTTGTGCCCTGCAGGTTCTGCAGACAGCATTATATTCTTCTTTAGATATGCCTCCTTCTTTCCATTTTATAAACATTTTTTTCTTCCTTTTTAGCATGTGCTTAACTTCTGTGTTCATCCATCCTGGATTCCTTAAATGCTCCTTATTCTTCCCTCTTTTCGGAATTGTTAACAACTGTGCTTTGAGAATTTCATTTTTCAAGATTTCCCATCCTTCCTGGACATTTTTGTCTTTAAGGATATCCAGCCATTGGATCCCTCCAATTCTCTTTCTGAATCCCTTAAAATCTGCCTTTCTGAAATCTAAACTTGACGTCTGAGTCTTCACAGGTCTTCCGCCTCTAGTTATCCAAAATTCTAAAATAGCATGGTCGCTACCTCCTAGGGTCCCAGCCACTTTTACCTCCTCAACCATTTCCTCCCTGTTTATAAGGATTAGATCCAAGGTAGCAGTTCCCCTTGTTTTCTCCTTTACCTTTTGGAAGATAAAGTTGTCAGCAAGAGAGGATAAGAATTTCCTTGACCTGTTAGTTTTGCCTGAGAGAGATTCCCAACAAATGTCTGGATAGTTGAAATCTCCCATGACAACTGTGTCATATTTTTTGGAGAACTTGGCCATTTGATGCATAAAGAGTTCATCCATATCTTCAGCTTGCACAGGCGGCCTGTAGTAAATGCCTACAATGGTGTCCTTTCCATTGTTCTGTCCTTGTATTCTTACCCAAACAGTTTCCACAGAACTCCCAGTCTCTGAAGCTTCAATCTCTTTGCAGATATACGCATTTCTAACATACAATGCGACACCCCCTCCTCGTTTATCAAGTCTGTTTCTTGCAAATAAGTTGTATCCTTCTAGTCTTGTATTCCAATCATGTGTATTGTCCCACCAAGTTTCAGTGATTCCAATGACATCATATTTCTTTTCCTGTGTTAGTAGTTCCAATTCTCCTTGTTTGTTGCCCATGCTTTGTGCATTAGTATAGAAACATTTTAGTTTGTGATTGGTTTCTCTTTCTGCAATATTTTTATTAATTAGATTCTTTCGTCTTTGTTCTTCCTTTCCACTTCTAATAGAGTTCTCAATAGCATTTGTCAGGTGTATGGCTTTTTCTGGTCTTTTGCTTCCCTTCCCATGTTGTTCTAGTTTAAAGCTCTCCTTACAAGTGTAGCAAGGCGACTTCCAAATACCTGCTTTCCAGTCTTCGTAAGGTGCACCCCATCTCTAGCAAGTAGTCCATCGTATAAGTAGTTCACTCCGTGATCCAGAAATCCAAATCGTTGCTGACGGCACCATCGACGTAGCCAGTTGTTCACCTGCAGAATCTTATTCCACCTCCTTGTTCCATGGCCATCCACTGGGAGGATGGAAGAGAAGACCACCTACGCTCCCAGTTCTTTCACTTTCTTGCCTAAGTCTTCAAAGTCTCTGCAGATGGTTTCCAGGTCGTTTCTTGTGGTGTCATTTGTCCCCACATGTAGTAGCAGGAATGGGTAGTCATCTGTAGGTCTGAAGAGTCCTGATATCCTGTCAGACACATCTTTAATTTTTGCACCTGGAAGACAGCACATTTCTCTTGAAGTTATATCCGGTCTGCAGATAGCGGCCTCTGTTCCTCTCAACAGGGAATCCCCCATGACCACCACTCTCCGTTTCTTCTTCACAACATTTTTCTTTCTCCATCCAGGAGGACTCTGAAGGCGTACAAGGTTGCTGTTTGTTGGCAAAGTCTTATCCTGATGTATTTCTTCATCGTTTTCCTGCGTGAGAGCCTGGTACTGGTTTCTGAGCAGTATGGGTGCTGACTGCCTCCTGATCCTCCTGCTTCTCTGGGTCACATGTCTCCATTCCTCTGTTTCTTCAGGTGCACTTCGAATTTCTTCTCTTTCTGTAACATGAAGAGATAATTCTGCTCTGCCCAAGAACTCTTCACCTTCCTTAATGATCTTCAACGTAGCTAACCTCTCTTCGAGATTTTGCAACTTTTCCTCCAACAGGGTCACAAGCTTGCATTTGTGGCATGTGAAGTTTGGCTTTTCCACTGGTAAATCTGTGAACATGTAGCAAGAAATGCAGCTCACCAAATGGCTCCTGGCCTCTTCCATCTTGAGATTTCTTAAAAACGATGAAAGATGAGCCAAAATTCGGCCCGCGGTTTCTCCGATTTCCTCTTTTCAGCTGCAACGGCCAAAACCCAGTGATCGTTGAGCTCGCGGAGACTCTTCACTTATCCCAGAAGGCACTGGAAATATGCAAATGATCTCCTCAAGACTCTTCCCCTGGTTTTGTTCTGAAGCTTAAGCAACATTGAGCTCAGATTGAGTGATCACTTACAGTAGTATTAAGGAGGCACTGAAACCTACAGCCAGACTGATCATAATGATGTGATGAAGGGTGCCTCATGTCTCTGTCCCTTTTGACCACAGTATGTAGATGATGAGCCACCTGGATCAGAATAAGCTCCAGTTTTCGCTTTATTTCTGCAGAATATTAGCTGTAATACATCATGACACTCAGGGAAGGGAAGCACAAGCGCACAGGTCCCCATATACAGTATGCACCCATATAGGTCTTTATATACAGTTTCAGCTCATTCACAGATTTCCCTCCTATGTACAGCATTATCCCACACACAGACCCCTATATACAGCATGAGCCCCCACATAGACTCCCTATACACAATGTGAGCCCACTCCCAGGTTCCCATCTATACAGTTGTTTTGTTCCCCCAGCACTCTTCTCTGGTGTTTGCACATTTGCACTGACGCTCCACACAGCAGATGTGATGTTTTGACGTCACCACATCTGTTGTTTCAATCACACGTGCTGAATGGTGGAAGAAGGAGCAGACAGCTCCCTTTCTTCACCATTGTGCTCACGGCTATCTCCGTCCTTCACCAGTCTTGGTCCGCCAAACTGGAACAGTCAGAGAGCAGGATGTGGGCCACGGTCCGCACTTTTCTCAGGTGTAAATTAAAGTCATTATTATAAAAAAACAGTAAATTCTATGATTATAACCGGACCACAAGCATCCGCTACTTAATTGCAGACTTTTACATCTGAATCAAGAAGCTTAGCACTTGATATTGGTAAAGTTATTCTCTGAACTCCAGAAATAAACTGTCCAAGTTAAGCGTAATACAACGCGTTTTCCTTCTGGATCCAAAATCGATAATTTTTAATTTGCAAGGAAGTAAATCTTTACATTTTTTCTTCTACTGGGAAAATGAAGCGGAACACGAGACTCATTAAAATTAATAGGTGATCAATGTAATGCACAGATGTGTCAGGGCCTCAAGAAAGGTGGTCTTTGGAGCTTCCCTTCATATAAGAGACTTCCCTCTATTATTGTTCTAATTGGGTCTTTGAATATCAGTCTTCTAAATCAGACTACTTTTTTAGCTTCTTCTGAACGATTCAAGTCCTAATTGCATGCACCATGTCCCATACATTCCTCACTGTAAAAGTACATGGTCATATATTTGCAGGTAAATAATTACTTCAAACTCAAACAGTCCAGGATAGAAGGTTTATGGTCTACCACACTATCATGGTCAGATCTCTATATGTCACATACTGTTCTGATAAGCGCTTGTTGGATTGGACCTAATGGTAAAGTCCTGAACTCGAACTATTTACAGCAGACATTTCTGCTTCTTCATGTTACGAATATCCAATATATAGTGCATTCTCCCAGTAGCTCTTCCCAACATCTTAATTTCCCAGAGTTTTGATATTGACCAATTTTTGAGTCCCTAACCATCACAAAGTTTTATAACCCTAAACACTACAGATACCAATTATTTATTCACTTTTTGGACAAAGTTTGCATAAAACCCAGCTCTGTTAGCTTGAGACATGGCCAATTTTTCCATGGATAGTTTCGGAAAGTTAGTGACAGTCCTGGCAAATTCAGTACTGTGGACTCCTATTTAAGATCATGCTGCATGTCATAGGGAAAGGTGGTCTTTGGATCTGTAGATTAATTTAAACATTTTTTCCTCAGAGTCGACGCAAGGAAAAAAAATAAAAAAATAATAGTAGCGTGTATGAGTTGCATCTGATTGTCGGATCGCACTCGGCCATTCATGTCTATGGGTCCATAGAAAAAGAAGCAATAACATCCAAGTACATTCCTTTTTTCATGGACAGACTGAATGGAGATTTTTTTTTATTATTGTTATCTATATCATAAATCAGAACATACTCTATTTAAACTTTGATCAGAGTGTGATCAGAGTGTGATAAGCATAAGCAGACTGATTTTCTTGAATGAGAGTAGCGTTGCGTGACTTTAACCTTAGTGTCACATCCAGTGCCAAAACTCCAGCGGAGGAGATGACAAAGGTTATTTAAAGACTGGCTTCCCTCCATTCTGTATCAGATGCAGAGGGAATGTGAGACGGGTAGGAGCTACATTACAAAAAGGCTCAAACATGCAAAGGCAAATGGCGTTTCACTCCAGGTTACAGAGGAAAGATTACATCTGTGACTGTCCCAGGTAGAGGATGCCATGCCTGCCTGTATGGAAAAGAGGAGATGAGCATCCAGAGTCTGAGCATAGTGAGGATGCCACCTGTAATCAAGTTCCATCTCAGGAGAGGGACCAACGTACTGTATCACCCTAGAGTTCTGTGTGTTCAGAGATGGTAAAGAGTCGCCAACAAGATTGTGAAATACGTAGACAGAATGGAGTTTGCCACTAAGGCCTTTTGACTATGTGCGAGTGTAGGAACTTGATAAAGAAAGATTAAAAGGAGAATCTGTCAACATAGGAGTGAGCCTGAAGTGCAAATGTAAGGGGGTGAAACACAGGAAGATCCCGGGGGGGGGGGGTTGCCTCCTCTGCTCCGTGCCTGGAACCATTGAGCTGCTTAGCAGGTTGCCCAGGGGACAGACAAAAGGTCCTGGGCAGGTAGGAAGCCAGACAGAGCGGGAAAAGTGCACGCACAGTTATCAGAGCAGCCTGGGCAGCGGTCAGAACAGGATGCAGACACAGACCGCGGGAGAGATAGAGCTCCCGTTCTGGAGGCAAAGACTGGGATACGGCACAGAGAGACAGCAGAACGTGACTGCGTGGAGCCGGAGTCTACAGTGACAGCTGAGGTGTGTCCTGACCCTCGTGCAGAGACTGAGGCCCGTGTGGAAATGGTGTCCCGGGCAGAGACAGTGACCTCCACATGCGACCCCCATGCCCGTGGTCTCAGTGCAGAGCCCCCGATTCCTGTGGAGAGACTTGATTGCAGCTGGAGCTTCCCTTCCCCAGGAGAGACTGTAGTGCTTTAGAGAAGGACTCAGAGCAGAGTCTCTGACTCTTGCATTAGCCCCTGAGACCCCAGTAGGGGACGGAGAAAGACCAGAGTACAGAGAGACTTTAGATGACAAGTGCCACTGGCAATCGTCCCCAAGTAACCCTTCTTTCACTAAACCATTGTTTAATACCGTTACGCTTTTTGCCTGTTTTCAGAACTTGTTTTCATATTATCAATACTTGCCCTGTTGTATTGACAGTGTAAAATACCTGTAAATAAACTCCCCTTTAACTGTTGGTCCATTTGTTCCATGGTGACATACCTCACACTCATCTTATTACACAAGGTCTAGAGAACTAGACAGTCGCAAGTGAGGGTGTGCAAGCGTTGTGGTAGTGAAGTGGCCGGTAGACGCCTGTTTAGGAGTTGTGTCTATAAAGAAGTTGTGAATTTGCTGTAGCTGTAAAGTTTAAGCAAACACCACATCTGAGTAAAGTTTTCACTGTTAAATAGGCTGTGTAATGTCTAAGCTTCTGCATCACCCCAAGAAAAAACACTGTTAATCTGAAAATATGGGGTTAATCTGTAGATAAGTAGCATTATGAACCTGTCCGGCACTTGGACCCATGCTGTTGGGAGGAAATTAACTTTATTCCTTCCTGCAGCATTCAGGCTCCAGTCATAGGGGGGGCACCATTGCAGGTTCAGTCACCGCTTTGTGCATGGAGAGCAGTGTATGTAACCACACCCCGGCACTGACTGACAGCAGCTCAGCATTAGACCTGGCTTTCAGTCACCGTTCCCTATACACAGAGGAATAACTGAACCGTCTCCAGCGCCGTCCTTACGACTGGAACCTGGACACTGCTGGGGGAATAAGGTTCATTTCCTTCTGGTAGTGTGGATCTAATTACCAGCATTGAGCAGGTTCACATCACTATTAACCTGCAGATTAACCCCATATCTGCAGGTTAATAAGGTTTTTTTCAGATGACAGGTTCGCTTTAATGCGAACCTGTCGATACGCGTTTCGACCAATATGTTCATTTTCCAAGGGCTTGGAAAAAGAACAGTGTTCAAAATGCGTTGCTACTGCTACTTCGCACACATGCGAATTGTCCGTGTATCTCTGTTTTTATGCATGTTTGGAAGCTGGATTTTTCTGTTTTTCTTGGATTGCTTCACGTGTGGCTACACGGAATCTGAGCTTCCACACACCACCAAAAGCCAAGACAGGTGAGCTGGTGATTTTATTCATTGAATATGAAGGAAGCAGTAGCTTGAGTGTCTGATAAAGCAGGAAGTGAATTTTAGACTACCATAGGATCTCACTGGACTGCACCCTGGCTCTAATCACCAAATAAGAAATACTAAACAAGTAGGTAATAAGATTGAGGTATTCATTTCAATTATATAATTATAAGGAACCTAGACATTCAATTATCAAAACATATGTTTGTCTATGATCACTAGCTCAGATCTGGACTATAGAAGGCGTCTCCAACCTTGGTTCTCTAGATGGGCTACAGCTTCCAATCCATGTGGGCCTGGAGAAGATTGGTCTACTTTTTGCTAGAAAATCTCCATCTGTTTCCCAGCATTGACTGCTTTTTAATGGACTTGTCCCTAGGAACGTGGTATGGCTTGACTCAAATAGGTCATAGGAGGTGTTGTAAACCCAACAGCTGGTGTAAGGTCCAACTCAGCACCAGGAAGTGCCTGAAATGTGAAGTTCTGAAGCAATCTTGTAAAGAAGAGGAACAGCTCCATTTTTGCCAGGTTCTCCCCTGCACAACTTCTCTTTCCTAGAGAAAAGAAAATGGCATCACATTAGAAATATGTGAATTATCTTTATAATTCTACTGCTCTTATATATCAGAGGTAATACAGTATGTTAAAAATCTTCTCCTGACCAGAGTACCCTCTCTTATTTTGAAGTACAAGAAAAAGTTACAAGTGACCTGTGAACTACTAGGAGAAGGAGGGGAATCCTTGGTGGGATTTTGAAGCATTTTTGTGGGCTTCAGTTGTCTCATTGTGGTAGAAACGTAGGAAATGTGGTTCACTTTAGGGGACTAACTCGGGTTAACACCATTATGAAGGTTACACTGGGGTCCATTGCAGCCTACACTACATAGCTTTGTGACAGGTTTATGAGAAACCTGACTTAAACTGTATAAGGGCACACTGCTGCTAGCAGTTTATGGGGTCACACTATTACTTTACACTTTATATGATGAAGACATAATTTTCCAGAAGAAGTTTTCATGTTATTGAATCAGCGAAATGGTTAAAGAGTAGTTGTCTGCCTGGCTCTTCTTGTAGAGAAACCTCCGACCCCAGCGATTTACATTGTCATTGAACGTGGCAGAAGGAGAAAGCTCCCTCTGTCACCGCCATTTCCCTTTCACATATAAGTAGTGCATGTTTACATCTTAATCTCTTAAAGATGCAGCCATTTTGGGCCTTAAAGGGAATCTGTCACCCCATTTTTGCCCTATAAGCTGCGGCCACCGCCATCAGGGGCTTATCTACAGCATTCTGTAATGCTGTAGATAAGCCCCTGATGAAACCTGAAAGATGAGAAAAACACATTAGATTATACTCACTGGGGGAAGGGGGGTGCAGTGGGTGCCCTGTTGAGGGCAGAGTAAAGTACTGCAGTGCACAGGCGCCGGGAAATGTCAGAGAGGTCCGGCGCCTGCGCACTGCAGTACTCTGCTCTGCCCTCAACAGGGCAGATAAAGTACGTGTGCGCAAGAGCCGAGGAAGAAGCAAGGAGGAGGACGTCATCTCTAGAAGATGGGAGGCGCCGGATGGGATGGCGACACCCATCCGACCGGACACCGGGGTGAGTATAATACAACTTGTTTTTCTTGTCTTTCAGGTTACATCGGGGGCTTATCTACAACATTACAGAATGCTGTAGATAAGCCCCTGATGGCGGTGGCCGCAGCTGATGGGGCTAAAATGGGGTGACAGATTCCCTTTAAGGACACGGTATATTTTTTTCTCCATTTTTTTTTATTACTATTGTTAAAGAGTCAAAACTGTTTATTTTTTCAATTGAGGTGGCCAAATGAGGGATTGTTTTTAGAGAAATTAAAGTATAACTAATTTGTCAAAATAATGTGTTGAAACGAATTTGTTTTTTTAATGGGAAGGTGGTAAAAGCAGTTGTTAAATTAGGAGGGGCTATTTTTGTATTACGCATTATGTTTGTATGTGCCTATCAGCTGACAAGCCCACAATAATCTTCAAGCAAAAATTAGGTTCAATGAATTAATTTGGTACAATCATTGCCTTTTTGACTAGTTTTGTGCTTTTTTGGTCTATTTGCTGACAATTCATTATTCTATGTGTTTGTTTTATACAGTAAATACTTGCCAGTTTCTTTTTTGTTCTCTGCTTCGTTGGCGGAGTTCAGTGATTCCAGATATTTTTTGCTTTATTCACCAATTGTGACTTAAGAAATAGCAAAGTTTGTCTCTACTTCACTCCAGTCCTCACCACTCCCTTGTGTAATTTTGAGTACATCAAAAATTTGGCAAAACTTTTCCAACTTTTGGCTTTAAGTGTAAATTTGTGGTGCCAAAAGTTGAAAAAACAGTTGTTTGATGTACGCCATTTGGAAGAATTTTCATATAGAAATGGGTACTAATACCACAAGAGAAAAAGGAAAGTGACATCATGAATTTGGGGCCATAGTCTGTAAATTTTTCAAAATATTTACATCTTATTGAAGCATGGCCATCCATGTCAATAAAGGGTGTTTCCTTAACTTAGTACCAGAGTTATAAGACAAGTACAGCCTTGCAGTATATGCATTGTACATCCATGTATATTCTAAAGCTTCTCGGCTTACCTGCTGAAAATGGCAAAAATGCTTCATTCCGCATAAACTTTCCCTTGGAGTCAAGGAAATGTCCAGGGTAAAACTCATTTGGCTTCTCAAAGTGGGCCTCATCTCGAAGGACGGAAGTCAACAGGGGCATAACATATGTTCCCTGTAAAAAGAAAATACATCGAGATTGTAACCTGCATACATGTTGTAAAAAAAATGTACTAAACACTGAAATCTAGAGTTGAGCAAAAAAAACATTCACAGGACTCTGGTTCAATGGCAAAGTACGCGGATCAGGGTCCTGCGAACATCCTACTACCCGAGAGCAATTATAGTTGAAAGTTCTAGAACTTGGGTCTTACTATCTTTGAGGGGAAAGTGCTACAGAAGGTTGTTTTGATAAAAAGAGCATTCCGTGGAGGAGACAGGAGCTGACCAATCACTGCCATCATCTGTACGCCAAATGAATACCAAGTAATAGTTTTGGGGGGAAAAAAGCAAGGATTTCGAAGCCACATATAACATTTATATTTCTTATTCCAGGAAGAAAGACAGATCTCCTAATAAAGTCTATAAAAATTTCATAAACTTTCCATTCTGAATAAAATTTAAAAAAAAAATAAAAATATAGTCTGAGAGTAATTAATCATTTTGACTACAAGTTACAAGTAATTAAACAAAGTTGACTTACTTTTGTGATGAAATATCCTTTGAATGTGACATCTTGGGTCGTGGCATGGGGGAGATTAGTAGGAATGATATTGGCAAATCTTTGCACTTCATGGATGACAGCGTCTGTATAGGGCATTAACTTCCGGTGCTCCGACTGAGGTTCAGATGACCCAATAACTTTTTCTATTTCACTTTGTACATTTTCTGGAAAAAAAAGCCAATTATTTGTTTGATTCATTCTCACTAGGGAATTAACAATGCTATTTTTTAATATTATATCTAGAAAGGAAAATCTTTTGACATACAAATTTGTCAGACTTAAAGTCTTTCCAAGAGATTTGAGTTGCTGAACATCAAAAAGTACTTCAAAGCCTCTAATTGCCCTGAAAAACCTGTGTAACATTCTCTTTTTTCCCGAACATATTAATCTTCTTCTCTGCTGAGCTGTCCCACACTTGATCTGTACTCTTCTTCAATGCTTCACAGCTTTCTCACCCTATCCCTATGGCCAAGCTGTGACATCCTCTCATTCACATTCATGAGTAAATGGCTCCTGCATTCCCTGTCTCGGCTTTCATACAGGCTATGAGAGTCAATCTTAGCTGGTTGTGCTATAGCATTAGATGGGATAGCTGGATGGAATTTTGGGAAGCCCACTTCAATTCACACTACACTCTGAACCAAGAAGTATTCCAGGCTCTAGCCTCAAGATGGGGGGATCCAGAAGTCGACCTGTTCGCGAATGCACAAAATACAAAGTCTGCGACCTATTTTTCCCTCAGTCCCTCGCACGGAGCCAGGGGGACGGATACATTTGCCCATCCATGGGTCTTCAGACTAGCCTACGCCTTTCCACCAATCCCGATGCTGGCAAAAACCCTACAAAAGATCAGAGCAGACAGTCAAGACAATCCTGATGGCTCCAATGTGGCCAGGGCGAAGCTGGTACAGCGCTCTGTTGGACATGGCCCAGGAAGGTCCCTTGATATTACCCCAGAAGACCGACCTCCTGTTCCAGGGTCCATTGCTACACCCGGACCCAGCCAAGCTATCCCTAGCAGCCTGGTTATTGAGGCCAACATTCTGAAGGCCAAAGAGTTGTCGGATGAGGTAATCTGGACCCTCCAAAAGAGTAGAAAGCCGATAACGAATGCAATCTACGGGAAAATATGGAAGAGATTTTCCTCCTGGTGCCTCCCAAAGGTCCCTGACCCTGCCCATCCAAATATTGCCCAAATACTAGACTTCCTACAGAAAGGGTTAGATCTAGGGCTTACTCCGAGTACGTTAAAAGTACAGGTATCTGCCCTAAGTGCCTTTTTTGACCATGACCTAGCAAAACACCGCTGGGTCAAGCGATTTATGATAGCAGCAGGCATGATTTGCCCTTCGCTCCCTAGCCGGGTTCCCCCTGGGATCTTAATTTAGTTCTTAACAGCCTAACACAGGCCCCGTTTGAGCCCCTGTCAAAAGTCCCATTAAAAATGCTCACACTCAAAACAGTGTTCCTTGTGGCGATCACATCAGCTAGACGAGTGGGGGAGCTACTGGCCCTTTCAGTACAGGAACCTTATCTCCTACTCAATTCAGACAGTATAGTACTATGTCTAGACCCCTCCTTTATGCCCAAGGTGGTGTCAGACTTTCATAGAAGCCAGGATATCGTGTTGCCCTCATTCTGCCCAAATCCTTCTAACCCGAAGGAAGCGAAATTTCATACCCTGGATGTTCGCAGGGTTGTTCTCCGTTACCTCGAAGCAACCAAGGATTGGAGAATTGACCAGAACCTGTTTCTTCAGCATTCAGGAAGAAATAAAGGGAAGAAGGCTGCAAAGAACACGATAGCGGGCTGGATCAAGTAGTCCATCTCTCTGGCATATTCTGCAAGACATCTCTCTCCTCCGGAGTCGTTAAAAGCCCACTCCACTCCACTCGCTACGTCCTGGGCAGCAAGGGGAAATACGTCTTCAGAGCAGATATGCAGAGCGGCCACCTGGTCCTCTGTGCAGACCTTTACTAGACACTATAGACTGGATTTCAATAGGGATCTGACATTCGGCAGACGCGTCTTGCAGGCCGTAGTCCCTCCCTAAAAAAAAATTAACGTTGGCATAACTCCAAGGTGGCTGTCGTGGAAGGTGACTAGAGAAAATAGAATTAGACTTACTGGTAATTCGGTTTCTAGGAACCTTCCACGACAGCACTAATTTCCCTCCCTATATGAGATATTTACCTGAGGATTCCTGCTCTACTGGCGGTAACTATTCATGCTAGTATGTTCAGAAAAAACACTGAGGGAGCAGGAAGGGGAGGGTTATTTAACCTCTGTGTGTTCCTGTCCCCTATTAGGGTGGGGAGACAACCTCCAAGCTGGCTGTCGTGGAAGGTGACTAGAGAAACAAGTGGTTTTAACACAACACTTTGTTCTCAATTATCTTACAGCTTAAGACCCTTAACCCCATTACCACCAAGGGTGCTTTGCACGTTAATGATCGGGCCAATTTTTACAATTCTGACCACTGTCCCTTTATGAGGTAATAACTCTAGAACACTTCCATGTATCCTGGTGATTCTGACATTGTTTTCTCGTGACATATTGTATTTCATGTTAGTGGTAAAATTTCATTGATATAACTTACATTTGTGAAAAAAGAGGAAATTTGGCGAAAATTGTGAAAATTTTGTAATTTTCCAACTTTCAATTTTTATGCCCTTAAATCACATTGTTATGGCACACAAAAAACTAAATAAGATTTCCCACATTTTTACTTTACATCAGCACAATTTGGGAACCAATTTTTTTTTTCTTAGGAAGTTATAAGTGTTAAAATTGACCAGCGATCTCATTTTTACAACACCATATTATTTTTAGCGACCACCTCACATTTGAAGTCACTTTGAGGGGGTCTATATGATAGAAAATACCCAAAAGTGTTACCATTCTAAAAACTGCACCCCTCAAGGTGCTCAAAACCACATTCAAGAAGTTTATTAACCCTTCAGGTGCCTCACAGGAATTTTTAAAATGTTTAAAGGCCCTGTCACACTTAGCGATGTACCAGCGATCCCGACCAGCGATATGACGCGGTCAGGATCGCTGGTACATCGCTAAGTGGTCGCTAGTGAGCTGCCACACAGGCAGATCTCACCAGCGACATCGCTACTTACCTGTCACACCAGGCGATCCTGCGTCCTCCCGCCCGGCTCCACGTGTCGCTCGTTGTCACAGCAGGAAGCGCCGCAGGAAGCAGACGACGAGAAACGGTCCAGGACGTTCTCGCGCGATCAGCGATAACCAGCGGGGGAGCGGGTCGTAGGTAAGTATCAGACACAAGTTATAGCGATATTGGTAGCGATATCGCTTAGTGTGACAGGCCCTTAAAAAATGAACATTTAACTTTTTTTCACAAAAAAATAAATTAGGTCCAATTTTTTTTTATTTTACCAAGGGTAACAAGAGAAATTGGACTACAAAAATTATTGCGCAATTTGTCCTGAGTACTCTGATACCTGATATGTGGGGAGGGACCCACTGTTTTGGTGCATGGCAGAGCTCAGAAGGGAAGGAGCGCCGTTTGACTTTTTCAATGCAAAATTGGCTAGATTTCTGATCTGACGCCATGTCACGTTTGGAGAGCCCCTGATGTGCCTAAACAGTGGAAACCCCCCACAAGTGACTCCATTTTGGAAACTAGACCTCCCAAGGAACTTATCTAGATATGTGGTGAGAACTTTGAACCCCCAAAGGCTTCACAGAAGTTTATAACGTACAGCCGTACAATTAAAAAAATAATATTTTTTCCACAAAAATGATCTTTTCACCCCCAATTTTTATTTTCCCAATGGTAACAGGACTCGAAAAGTTATTTTGCAATTTGTCCTGAGTACGCTGATACCCCATATGTGGGGGTAAATGACTATTTTGGCGCATGGCAGAGCTTGGAAGAGAAGCAGCGCCATTTGACTTTTTTGGCTGGAATTGAGATCGGACGCCATGTCGCATTTGTTAAGCCATTGATGTGCCAAGAGAGTGGAAACGCCCACAAGTGATCCCATTATGGAAATTAGGCCCCCGTAGGAACTTATCTAGGTGTGCGGTGAGCACTTTGAACCCCCAAGTGCTTCACAGAAGTTTATTACGCCCGGGCATGAAAACAAAAAAATCATTTTTTCCACAAACATGATCTTTTAGTTTCCAATTTTTTTATTTTGCCAAGGGTAAGGGGAGAAATTGGCCCCCAAAAGATGTTGTCCAATTTGTCCTGAGTAAGCTGATATCCCATATGTTGGAGAAAACTACTGTATGGGAACATGTCGGGGCTCGGAAGGGAAGTAGTGACGTTTTGGAATGCAGACTTTGATGGAATGGTCTGTGGGTGTCATGTCGCATTTGGAGAGCCTCTGATGTACCTAAACTGTTGAAACCACCCACAAGTGACCCCATTTTGGAAACTAGACCCCCCAAGGAACTTATCTAGATGTGGTGAGCACTTTGAACCCCCAAGTGCTTCACAGAAGTTTATAACGTAGAACCATAAAAAAATAAAAAAAGCATTTTTTTCCACAAAAATGACATTTTTGCCCCCAATTATTTTTTCCCCCAAGGGCAACCGGAGAAATTGGACCCCAAAAAGTGTCGTGCAATTTGTCCTGAGCAGGCTGATACCCCATATGTGGGGGCAAACCACTGTTTGGGCACATGGCAGAGCTTGGAAAGAAAGGAGCACCATTTGACTTTTTCAACGCAGGATTGGCTGGAATTGAGATCAGATGCCATGTTGCGTTTGGAGAGCACCTGATGTGCTTAAACAGTGGAAACCCAATTCTAACTCCAACCCTAACCCCAACACACCCCTAACCCTAATCTCAGCCCTAACCCTAGCCCAAACGGAAAGTGAAAATAAATAATTTTTTTAAAATTATATTATTTTTCCCTAACTAAGGGGGTGATAACGGGGGGTTTGATTTACCATTTATGGCGGGTTTTTATGTTTGGCAGCTGTCGCACACTAAAAGACGCTTTTTATTGTAAAAATAGTTTTTGCATCACCACATATTGAGAGCTATAATTTTTCCATATTTTGACCCACCGAGTCATGTGAGGTCTTATTTTTTGCTGGACGAGTTGACTTTTATTGGTACCATTTTCGAGCACGTGACTTTTTTTTATCACTTTTTATTCCGATTTTTGGGACGCAGAATGAACAAAAATCAGAATTTCATGAATTTCTTTTGGGGGTGCGTTTACACCGTTCCGCATGTGGTAAAATTGATAAAGCTGTTTTATTCTTCGGGTCAGTACGATTACAGTGATACCCCATTTATGTCTTTTTTTTATGTTTTGGCGCTTTTATGCAATGAAAACAATTTTATA
This sequence comes from Dendrobates tinctorius, assembly GCF_039654945.1. Classification (NCBI taxonomy): domain Eukaryota; kingdom Metazoa; phylum Chordata; class Amphibia; order Anura; family Dendrobatidae; genus Dendrobates; species Dendrobates tinctorius. The sequence goes on along the minus strand of NW_027361761.1, from coordinate 12,086,838 downwards.
TAAAAAATTATTTTTGCATCGCTTATTCTGCGAGCTATAGCTTTTTTATTTTTTTGCTGATGACGCTGTGTGGTGGCTCATTTTTTGCGGAACAAGATGACGTTTTCAACAGTACCATGGTTATTTATATCTGTCTTTTTGTTCGGCAGTATGATAAAGCATTCTTTTTTGCTTTTTTTATGGGGTTCACTAAAGGGGTTAACTAGTTGGACAGTTTTATAGGGCGGGTTGTTACGGACAAGGTGATACTAAATGTGTAGTTTTATTCTTTTTTATTTACAAAGTAAAAATTTTAGTTTTTTTTATTTGAGATTTTTTTTATTTTTACACTTGATATTTTAATTTTTTAACCATTTTATTGTCCCAGTGTGGGACAATATAATAAAGTGTCAGATCGCGACATGCAGCGATCTGACAGGCACTGCAGGAGGCTCTCAGCAGGCACTGATAAAGCCGCCCCCCTGCAGTCCCCCGTGGCCATATTGGATCCAGGGGCCTGCAGGGAGGGAGGCCGTCAGAACAGCGCTATCACATCGCGCTGTTCCGAGGGTCCAGGGAAGCACGCAGGGAGCCCCGGTACATTGCGATCAGGTTTGATTGCAGTGTGCCAGGGGTTAATGTGTCGGGGTCGGTCCATGACCACCCCTGACACAGTGCCGGATGTCAGCTGTGATAATCAGCTGACACCCGGCCGGGATCAGCAGTGCCCCCCTCCCCGGGAGCGCCGCTGATCGCAATGACGTACTATCCCGTCCATGGGAATTAAGTCTCAGGTCACATGGACGGGATAGTACGTCTAATGGCAGAAAGTGGTTAAAGAAGTGACTTTAAATTGCCTTTAGGGTCTACAGCAAAAATTTAAATGGAATTCCTATGAGCATTTATTTATTTTACTCGCTTACATAGCACCATCATTTTCCACCGTGCCATCCAGGCTTAATCATCGCTGTCCCCTTTGGGGCTCACAATCTAAATTCTGGTTGCTAGTTGGGCATGCATGAATTGGCCAAATTATGTGCCAACGTCTCAATTTTTTCTTATTATCCAGAGCAGAATTGCTGTTCATATTTCAGATATTCCATGTCTACATGCTTTAGTTCAACAGAGATCAACTTTTTTTGGTATATGGGGGTGACTGCTCCTAGTTTGCGCCTGTTCACATTAGCCTTGAAATGCCAGTCAGTCTTGTGTTATTTGCATGTTAACTCTGAGTGAGCAGTCCGACCTTCAACATGTGGTGGTTTAATTACATGTCCTACCTACCCTTATATACAAGCTTCTGAGAGAGGTATCTGCATTTACCCTGTAATTCAGACTTCAGCCTAAGGCTGGGATCACACACAGCGAGATACGGCCGGCCGAGTCTCGCAGGTTAAAACCAAGCTCCGGCACTCCGGAGCGGAGTGTGCAGCCGCACAGCAATACATGGAGCTGCACGCTGCGCTCCGGAGTGCCGGCGCCAGAGCTTGGTTTTAACCTGCGAGACTCGGCCGTATCTCGCTGTGTTGTGTGTGATCCCGGCCTAAGAGAGGTATTCACACTACACATGTAGGGTTCCAGCAGGGTAACACCACCTTGTCGTTGGTTGCTGGGCAAGCATTAATAGGCCAAATAATGTGCTAAGCTGGCATCTCAATTTTTTCTTATCATCCAGATCAGTATTGCTATTCATATTTTGTATGTTCCATGTCTACATGCTTTAGCAGGATAGAGTGCAACTTTTGTATCTTGTAAAAGTAGGTGGCTGCTCCTAGTATGCACCTATTCACATTAGCTTGGAAGTGCCAGTCAATCTTTTGATCTTTTGTTATTTTTTGTTTTGTATAATCTAAATTCCTATCAGGATATCTTTGGAGTGTGGGAGGAAATGCAGAGAAACATGGGGAGAAACATGGGGAGAACATAAACTCCTTGCAGATATTGTCCTTGGTGGGACTTAAAACCTGGACTCCAGCTCTGTAAATCAACAGTGCAAACCAATGTGCTGCCCACAAACATTTATTTTGTGTCATAAAATGGTTAAAAGGAGATATTCACCATTACAATCTAATTTAGTGAAGACAATTCTATGGAAAAAAAATATATTTTTATAGTAGATTTGTTCGGAGACCGTTTCTTACTTTGTATCTCTGGATATTTCATCATTAGAAGAAGTCCCCATCGTAGAGTTGTCGAGGTTGTCTCCATCCCAGCAGCAAACAGGTTGCCGACAAGTATCACTAAATTGTCATTGTGGAAATATGATGAAAATTCAGATTTTTCCTAAAGCAAGCACAAAAACCTTCTCAAACAGGTGGATCATAACGAAGGTCGTACGTACAATAACAGTGAATAGATATTACACAATGGGAATATAAAAATCTTCAAAAGAATTCTCAGATGGCAAACACCGTGGGATATTTACTACTATGCTTAAAAAAAAAACCTTCACATCTTTTGTTGACATGACTGAATTTTGGTGGTGGATGTATGGGTGTTAAACCCTTCAGAATGCAAAAATAAAAAAGGAGCAAGAGTGCATGGCCAAGTCTTGCTCTTCTTTGAGGCTTAAAGTGAATGTAACAAAAAAAAATCATGGTATAAAATATGAAAAATTATTGAAAGCTAGAAATATATATTTTTTTAAAAACATTAAGGGAAGCAGCTTTCACATTGGATATGAAAACCAAGTGTACTCACATTATGACTGCAGTAAAAGTGGGAAGGATCTGCTCTCATGTGGCAGATATCACGCCTTCCTTTTGTATCAGGAGTGGTGTGGGATAAAGTATAGGATCACAGTGCGGAGCCATTTTGTTGATGACATCATTGTGGTACTGACATGTGGACAGTGTCACTGAAGACTGCCAGCAACGTTGATGATTTTAGCTTTCCTGCTAAAGCAAAAATTTTAAAAAAATGGAGCCCCACCATACAGTGCAGAATAACCTTGTAATAAATACTGTAAATGCAGTTCCTCAATTGTTATATGGGTTTTGTTTACAGTGTTAATTTTTTTTTTGGTAAAAATTATCTGGTAACTTTATTCTCCAGGTCAGTATGATTTCAGCAATACCAAACTTGCGTATATACACATATTTTTTTATTGTGACGTTGAGAAAAAAAAAAAAAAAAAGCTTGTTAATTTTTGATTTTTCCATCAATGAAAATTTGCAAGTTCTTGTTTTTTTTATATATGGATAGATAGAATGTAGTGATACCAAAAGTTTTTTTTAATTTTGTTTTTTAATGGTTAGAATTAGAGTTGAGCGAAACAGGTCGGTCAGATTCAAAAATCGCCGACTTTCGCCAAAATCTGGTTTCGCCGATCGAAACCCGACCCTAGCGTGAGGTCGGCCATGAGGTCGCCGATCAGTGCACCCAAGTTGCGTTTCAAATGATGCTTTCAGCGCCTTTTCTCACCCAATGATGAGGACGCACACTGTGGGCAACGCGATGACATCTAGTAGTGGCCAGCACCATCTTAGAGAAGGGCATTGAAGTGATTGGCTGGCTTTGTGTGGCGTCACAGGGGCTATAAAAGGGCATGCACGCCGACCGCCATCTTACTTCTGCCGATCTTACAATAGGGAGAGGTGCTGCTGCTGATTCTGAACAGGGAGAGCGTTAGGCAGGGAAGAAGAAAAAAAAACTGCTTCTGCTGATAGCGCTTTTCACTGTACAGTTAGTGTGCAGTGCAAGGGTAGGATTTTTGTTGTGTGCAGCAGCGCTGGTGGTGATTAGGCTTCCTTTTAAGGCTACCTGCTAGCTGCATTGCTGTGTGCACACTGCTGTTCAAACAGTTTTTTTCACAGCACTCCAACTTTTATTATTTTGTCCTGGTGAGTTACTGAGCGTTCATTTTTTCACACATCGTCTAGCGGTGTACGCTCCTCACACACTACCGTGTATTCCGGCTGGTATCACGGACAAATACAAGCTGTGAGTGACTCTGGAAGAAAAAGCCGAGGAGTTTGTCCGTTTTTCAAACAGTTTTGTATATCTGCTGTTTGATTACAGTCAAAGCTAGATAGAGACAGCGTGTGTCAGTCTAAATACAAATACACAGAGCTTGACAATTTTACATACACATACTGTACAGCGGTGTACGCTCCTCACACACTACAGTGTACTGCCCTCTAGCACGGACAAATAGAAACTACCTGTGTATGACTCTGGAAAAAAGAAACAAGGAGTTTTTCCATTTTTCCAGGCCTTAAAAAAACGAGGAGTTTTTCCAGACATACACCTTAGAGTCGTGTTCGTTTTTCAAACAGTTTCGTATAACTGCTGTTTGATAATGGTCTAAACTAGACAGAGACAGCGTGTGTCAGTCTGTATTCAAATACACGGAGCTTGACAATTTTTTTTTTTTTTTTTTTTTTTTTACACACATCGTATAGAGCTGTCCGATTCTCCAACAGTATTGTATATCTGCCGTTCGCATTACAGTCACTTTTATACCTAGTCAGCGTGTGTGTGTGACACTCCATAAATACATATACGGAGATTGTTAGTTGCACAAAAATCGTATACAGCTGTACACTTCTGATACAGTTCCGTATATCTGCTTGTTGGATTACGGTCCAATACATACTGTGAGAGTGTCTGTGATTAACATAATAAATACGTTGATTTAATTTGTTTAATACACCTTACACAGCAGGACGCTCCTCATACAGTACAAGCTCTCTGCTGGTATTTTTGGTACATTCTCCCAAACATGAGGAAGTATGGTGGAAGAGGTTGCGGACGTGGGCAGGGGGGCGCAGCTGGTACTGATTGTGGTGGTGCATCGGCTGGTTCTGGCAAAAGCACAAGAGCAGCTAAGGCAGGAGGTGTCGAGCCTGCGTCATCTTCTGGCCCAAAAAGGCCTGTAAGGTTGCCTTTTCTTGGAGTAGGAAAACCGCTTTCAAAGCCGGAGCATCAGGAACAGGTTTTGGCGTACACTGCCGAAACAGCCACCAGCTCTATTGCCTCCTCTTCTGAACGGTCAAAACCTGCAAGCACGGAGTCATCAGTGCAGTGTTCTGGTCATAAAAACCCCTTTCCTTGTGTCCTTCACCCCCAGCAAAAGTTAAGGATGCGGCAGCCCATACTTCAGATTACTCTATGGAGCTCTTTTCACATAACATGCCTGGGTTATCCAGTCAAATCCTGAATTCCCCAGTCCAAGAAGAATCTTACATGGAGTGCACTGATGCACAGCCACTGCTAGATGATTCTGCTGGTTCATTAACCCACAGCACTACATTGCCCTCGCAGTCTATTGAGCCAGAATCTGACCCTGATGAAACCCAGGTGCCCCTTCCCGCATGCTCTACCACCTTACACGGTGACACAGAGGAAGGTAAAGAGGAAGGTGCAGATGACTTTGAAGAGGAGGTGATGGATGACCCAGTTCTGGACCCGGATTGGCATCCATTGCGGCAGGAGGGTGGCGCTGGCAATAGTTCAGATAGTGAGAAGGATCAGCAGCAGGCATTGACATTGCAGCAGCGGTTATCTAGCAGGCCCGTAGCTGTCCTAAAACGTGGAACAAAAACTAAAAGAGTTGCAGGACAGCTTGACCAGACGGTCAACTTAGCACAGCGTGCAAGGCCAGAAAATGTTTACCATAGTAGGAAGAGTGCAGTGTGGCACTTCTTTGTCCAAAATCCTACTGATGAGGCCAAGGTTACCTGTAAGAAGTGCGGAAGGACCTTTAGCCGAGGTAAACAACTCAGAAATTTGAATACCAGTTGCATGCTTAGACATTTAACTAACATGCACTTGCAAGCGTGGACGGACTACAAAACCTCAGGTGGCGCATGTGCACCTGCTCTGACTGAAGGTAGACAACAACAGTCCATCGCTACCCCCACTGTAAGACCACCGCCATCATTAAGCACACCACCAGCACTAAAGGTGGAGGTGTCGTTGCAAGGCCAAATCACTCAGGGAATCACAATGGTTTTGCAAGACAACACTGAATCTAGGCCATCAACACCAATACCATCAGTAACCCACTCTCACTGCATCTGGTCCACCATTACTTCCCCCATATGCAGCTCTCCAGTCCAGCTCACCCTACCTGAGTAGGACAAGAAAGTACTCATCCTCTCATCCGCGTACACTGTGTTTGAATGCCTACATTGCCAAACAAATCTCATTAGAGATGATGCCCTACCGTTTGGCTGAAAGCGAAGCTTTCCGCAACCTCATGACCCATGCTGTCCCACGCTATGACCTACCCAGTCAGCACTTTTCTCAAGAAGCAATCCCTGCCCTCCACCGGCATGTGAAAGACCGCATTGTCCATGCACTAAAACAGTCAGTGAGTGGAAAGGTGCACCTCACAACGGATGCATGGACCAGTAGGCATGGCCAGGGCTGTTACGTGTCCATCACTGCGCACTGGGTTAATGTGGTGGATGCATGCACCACTGGGGACAGCAGCAGTGGAACAGTGCTGCCTAGCCCATGGTATAGGAAACAGTTGGCTGTAAGCTTTCGCTCCTCTATCAGCGAAAGCTCGTATACAGAGCGCAGTCGCACAAGCACTTCATCCGCAGCTGGCAGTGTTGCACACGAGGTGTCCCACTATCGAACAGCTAGTGGTAAGCGTCAGCAGGCTGTGTTAAAGATGATGTCTTTGGGTGATAACAGACACACCGCGGAGGTACTGGCCGACTACTTGCAGCGACAAACAGAGTCATGGCTGGGCAGTCTACATCTTGAGGCTGGCAAGGTAGTCAGTGATAATGGCCGTAAATTTGTGGCAGCCATAGCCCGTGCAAAACTCACACACATACCTTGCCTGGATCACACTTTGAACCTGGTGGTGCAGTGCTTCCTTAATAATTATCCGGAGTTAACATCCCTGGTCCATAAGGTGCGAAGACTGTACTCACACATCCGTCGCTTGGCCATACACTCCAGTCATATGCAGAAGCTGCAGCGATTGCTCCACCTCCCAAAGCACCGCCTAATCATAGACGTTGCAACAAGGTGGAACCCTGCACATGGTTGAGAGGCTGTGCGAACAGAGGCAAGCTGTAATGCATTTGTGGGAGGATACACAGGCAGGCAGTTTGAGGGCAGACATGGAGTTGTCTGGTGTGCAGTGGTCAAAGCTGAAAGACCTCTGTAAATTCCTTCAGTGTTTTGAGGAATTCACACGGCTGGTAAGCGCAGACGATGCCTTCATCAGCATGAGCATCCCACTTATGCGTCTGCTCATGCAAAGTTTGACACACATTAAGGATCAGGCATTTGCAGCGGAGGAGGAGGGAAGCCTTGATGACAGTCAGCCATTGTCTGGTCAGGGAACTGTCCTGGACGAGGTGGAGGAAGAAGAGGAAGGGGAGGATGAGGATGAGGGGGATGATTATTTTGGGCAGGAGGATGATTCTCAGGGGGCAAGAGAAAATGTTGGCATTCCAAGGTCAGGGACAGTGTTTGTGCTTGACTGTAGGGATGTGGATTTGCTAGAAACTGCTCCTACACCCACCACGGGCAGTGCATCATTGACACCTGGAACATTGGCCCACATGTGTGATTATGCCTTGCGGATCCTAAAAAGGGACCCCCGCATTGCCAAAATGATGAGGGATGACGACTACTGGCTGGCCAGCATCCTCGATCCATGTTACAAAGGCAAATTACACAACATCATGATACAGGAGAACCTAGAGATAATATTGGCAAACAAACAAGCAACTCTGGTAAACCGTTTGTTTGAGGCTTTCCCAGCACACAGCAGCGGTGCTGGTTCTCCCACGAGCCGTAGTGGGCACAATGGAAGAGGTGTTCGCTGTGCACACAGCAGAAGTGGCGTTGGAGACAGGGGTTTAATGACCATGATGTGGAATGATTTCTCAAGTACCGCTCACATGACTGCTAATACTGCATCGATTAAAAGTGACAGGAGGCAGCAGTTGTCAACTATGGTTACAAACTACTTTTCCTCCCATATCGATGTTCTCCCTCACAGATCATTCCCCTTTGACTATTGGCCCTCTAAACTGGACGCCTGGCCTGAATTGGCACAATATGCCTTAAAGGATCTCGCTTGCCCTGCTGCTTGTGTATTATCTGAAAGAGTCTTCAGTGCTGCTGGTTCAATCCTGACAGAAAAAAGGACCCATCTGTCGACCCAAAATGTTGATGATCTAACCTTCATTAAAATGAACCATGCATGGGTTTCAAAAGATTTTGTCCCACCTTCCCCTGATGACACATAGGTTACCAGAAAAGTTCCTCGGTTTTTTCCTCCTCTTCCTCGGACTTGCCCAATTACGCCCTTTGCAGCAGCTGAATGTCTAGCCAACACATCTACATAAGCTAATTTTTAAACCTCCCTAACTGGGCTGCCCACCCCTCCCCAACGGCTGTGGTCAAGACCTGGCGCACCCGGGCAAGTGTCGTTGCTCTGAACAGGTGGATGGGCCCACTGATGGCCGACGGCAATGGCACAGGGCCCCTCATTGTACAATACAGTGTCTCAGACGGTGGGAGGGCCCACTCACCATCAGGCACACCAGCGTACTATGAGGGGCCCTGTGCCAGTACCGTCGACCACGATTGTGCCCCCCCTGCTTGGTCATGGCCACAGCACTTGCAAGTTGCAATACTTACCTCTCCCTGCTCCACCGCTGTGTAGTCTGTGCAGTTAAATCCTTCACAGGGAAGGCCACTAGAAAATTGGTGTATTGATCAATGATGGTTAAGATGTAGCTATGGCCTGTCCTGCTGGCCTCTACCTTCAGATGATCAATGGCTACCATTTGAAATGGACGTCAACTTACAAGCGGATGCAGTGGTGGTTTATGATCACCTTTTACAGTTGTGATAGTCACAGACGTGTGACATTCCTGCCACAATTTTTCAATGTCTCCTCTCATGCCAATCTAATAGAATCACCTACAGCCTGTGGCTTCTATCTTTTGCACTCCAAAATGACCAGACACATCATGATAGGCAGTGAGGACCATGGGTACATCTCTCCGTGTGATCACAATTTGATGGAGATGAGTAACGCTGATGTGATCCACGCTACTGCGATAAAGCAATCCTCTCTTTACAAAGAACCATTTTCTCTTTCTCCACAGACACAGTAATTGAGGGTCTGCATCGCCTCTGCAACATCTACCGGGAGGTTTTCCCGCGATGATTAATTCCAAAATTTCTGCTAACACTCGACTTTGTGTCTATACTTGTATCCATGTAGTTTCCAGTCGAGGAGATTCTTGACTGGTTTACTGAGATTGAAATATATGCGAAGATTTAAAAAAGTACCACAACACTGTATACTGGTGTATGCTTTGAATACCTTTCCCTTTTTCTACTTTTTTAATTCTGGTGTAATACATAGTGAGCCTGTGAGTGTCTGTGTCTGACTCCGGAAGTATAGACGGAAATTTAACCCTAGACTGGACACACCTGGTATGTGCTGATACAGTACCTTGCTTCAAAAATTTGTATTAAGGTATCATCTGTAGGATAACCAACTGTGGGGGGGGACCCTCTTCTTACCACAGACAAACACGAGACTGAGACAGAGTTTGTATTGAACAGGTCCGTTTTTAGTGCCCATCCTTTTGTCGACAACAGCAATTCACCACAGCCGTTTCACAATTCTCTATACACAGGCCCCGGTACCTTCACTTCCTTTGTAACTATCTTGGCATCCAGTTAGGTCATTCTGTCAGTTGTATCTGGTCTTGGTAAAGCTGTTTCTGGGAAACATTGTTACCAAGCTTTCACAGGAACAGATACAATTAACAGCAGTTATAGATCCATAAAAAACAAAACTGAGGTGTTAGAGGGGAGGTATAAGTTAAGTCCTGGTCGCTACTCATTGACCCTTAAAGTAATCAGAATGAAGTAATATTGACAACTGCAGTGCTCTGATCATAGTACTTGCCAGAGTACATTGCTCACAAATTCAGGTATGACTGCTGTGGTGGTAATTTCAACTAGTGACCAGTCCTTACAGCTGTCTGAAGTAACTACTGCAGTTCTGTTGCTTAGACATGTAATCACCACACACCTGTAATTGCTATGATCCAAGAGTCACAGACCACAGTAACTAGTTGTGCCAGAGTGAAATTGTACTTCAGAGCACGGCGCTGGGCTACAATAAGTTGGTACTGGCATACAACTGCAGCTGTGAACTGGGCATATCCAGTTCCCAGCTGAGGAAACCACACACAGGAGAGTTCTGTCAGAATCTGACCGCAGACTCCTATTACCTGTGTCTGCCAAATTTGCTGTTAGGCCGGAGTCAGACTTGCGAGAAACTCGGACGAGTCTAACACGTTGATACTTGGCACTACCGCCGGCACTCGGGACTGGAGCGTGCGGCTGCGTGCATTTCTATGCAGCTGCACGCTCCACTCCCGAGTGCCGATGGCAATGCCGGGTATTAAGATGAGAGACTTGTCTGAGTTTCTCGCATGTGTGTTCCAGCAAATTAAAAATAGCAGCCCTCCATTTTTTAAAATGATAAAGAAAAATACATTTTGCATCATTTATAAATTAACTTTTTAACAAAAATGCAAGACATTAAAAAAATTATATAATTATGATACCTCTCCCTTAAGAAAGGATTATTAGAAAGTCAATGGAGTCTGTCTACGGTCTCGGAGGAGAGTAGAAAAGATCAGATACAAAACGGCACAACACCAAGCTGAGCCCTTATGATCCATTGTTTTAAACAATCAGTACGGTATTTATTTCAGCACTCCCACCAATCAAAACTTCCTTTCAAAGCACAATCACATGTCAAAAGTTTTCTAAAAGTACAGAAACACTTTAATGACGTGGATTTGTAAATGTTAGCTTCCATTCACTGTTAAGCCTCATTCAGACATTAGTGAATTTTCTCTTTAGCAATGGACTGATATTCATCAGGGTTTTGGACCAGATTTTCGTCAGTGTAGCCATTCATAACACCAAATGTTTTCTCAGTGATTTTCTCACATGCTAAAATAATAAAAAAAAAAAATTTGCAAAGCTTTTTCTAACCACCCGTGTGCAGCCTGATTTTTAATGAGATATAGACAACTTGAATGTGCAATTTTGATCGATATCTCCAATTAGAGGCCGACAAGTCTCCATGATTTTTTCACGGACGCATGAACTTATAGACTACAATGGGTGTGTGATGTATTCAGGAAAAGCACGGAAGAAACCTGTACATGAAAAACAGATGTTTTAGTGAGTCTTTAAGAATGTCCTATGTTAAATACCTCTTGTTGCTTGACAAGAAAAGTGTCTATCAGAGTCCTCTGATCGTTTATGTCTAGCTGCTCCTTGTGCTTTGTGAAGGTCTCTGTAATAAACTTTTGGGTGTCAACGGCATTTTGATTGACTTTTCTGTGACCTCCCGGTAACCAGCGAATCAGAGATGTAAAAGTGTTGTACAACTGTATTGGACAAACAAAATTAAACCATTATTTCCTATGAATCCTTTCTCATAATTGTTATACCTTGTTATTGCTGGAAAGTAGAGATGAGCAAACGTAACGACACTTATTTTAGGCTGGTTCATTCAAGTCAACCGGCAGATTAGAATCAATCCTAATACTTTAGGTTTGAATTAGAGGGCTAGGAAGGTTTTGAAAATAATAAAAAAAGATTACACTCGCCCCTCTTTGGCCTGCCTCCCACCTGTCCTCCAGTGACAGCTCCCCGCTCAGTACACTTGTCACTCCCCTGTCTCATTTGAGTTGAGAATGTCTTCCGGTACTGACTAGGCCTGGACATCATTGATGTACTCGCCACGCAACTGGCTGCCATTTTGGTTGAGTCGTATAAATCAAAGTCTAAAAAGTTTGAGTTCTGGCAAATTTTGGTGAAATTTGCAACAAATTTGTTTTACTATGAATTACGGTAATTCGATTCTCTTTACTAGACAGTGGCCACAAACATTGTCTTTACAACAAGTTCAGCATGAAGCAGCTGACAATTCTGGAAATTCTTAGGCTGCACATACACATGGCATGGAGTCTGAATTTCCCATAAATATACAGATCCACTTAGCATTTATGAGTATTTAAGTAGGGAGGAAGAAGGATCAGACATTTTGAACACCAACATACCCATTCCCTGTTTCTTGAGTAGGCTACTGTTATTGGACAATGGAGGTACTTGGCAGGACAGAATTGGTGGTTTGTGATCTTGAGGTACAAGTCAAGAAAATAACTAAATCTTTGGCTCAGAAGAAGGCTGGCCTGATATCTATATTACCAGTATTTTGTTGGTAAATTAAGTTAAAATTTATCATAGAATGTTAGAGCCGGAAGGATCATTCAGGGTCATAAGGTTCAACCCCGTGCTCAATGCAGGATCCACTAAACCATCACAGACAGCTGTCTGTTCAGTTTCTGTTTGAAGACTTCCATTGAGAGAGAACTCACCACCTGTCATGACAGCCTGTTTCACTCATGGAGTACCATCAATGATGGGTTTGAACAATATTTCAACAATGAGTAGGAGCATTTTAACTCCTAATTGACAAATTCTCTTTTTTTTCTACCAGAACTCTATAACACTAAAGCTGGCCATTCACGCTAGATGGCTCTCAGCTGAACTATGCTTTGGTCCATCATTCGGCTGACAGCTTTCTCAAATCAACACTCCCATACACAGTAGTGCTTGTTCAGCTGTGATCGACAGTCTGAAATTGGACAGGTGCTATTGACATCTCTCCGGACCATCAGTTGCCTCCATACATGGCATACCACTGTCCGAACCAGTTGAGATTGGAAAGCTCGGCTGATGTGTATGAGGAGATTAACATTTTCACTCTGAAGATTTCTCAACCATGAAAGCTCAACTGTAATATGATTAATATTGTTAGGGAATTCCCACATGTACTCAGGCTGTCCAGCAGCTGTAAATCATGCAGCTGAGGCGATGAAAACAATCTCCGAGCAGGCCAAAATACTCGGAGGACACCTGTGCATTCGCGGGAAAACCCGAGCAATGAATGTACTCGCTCATCACTACTAGAGTCCCATTGATTGGGCTCACAGGATAGCAGAGTACAGGACTTTGCAACCTCCTGCAGACTGAAAGATAGTGGAAAAGTTAGTGCACGCTCAAGGCCATTGCTCCACTGAATAGAAGCCCTTCAGAACCCCGTTTTAGAGATTGGTGACAGTATTATTGGTTAGGGAACCGAGCATGATCAGCAAGTTATCATCTATCCAGAGAATGACTGAAACAAGAGCACTAGCAGTCTTCACCTGTGTATTGTGTATATTTCCGGCACTTTACAGTGAAGAGGAATAGAAATGATTATTGGCGACATACAAGAACTTACCATGACCATTGGGGTTCCCACCAACCTAATGTTCTCATTTATAAAACTCATTAACCTTAAAAACACCGGATCGTCATAATCAAAGCGATGACCCAGTAATATGGAGACAATGATGTTGGCGACAGCTGCATTCATGATCATTGTATTCTCGAATGGTTTTCCTGAAAATTTTAGAAAGAGAAAGTATATAGTATAAACTAATGTCCAGAAATTATATATTAATTATATTATTCAAAGTATTTTTGATTTTAAAAGTCTGTAGATCCATAAATTGCTAACGACTCTCTGAGGAGATCCAGGCAGGGGTGGCACAATGGTCAGCTAAGCACATGTGCCCTCTCGCTTTAGGAATTAGTTGGGGTCTTTGCCCTAGTCCCAAATCAATCAAAATTTCCATTATGGGTTTTTTTTTTCTTTTTTAAAGGCTCTCTTGTATTGAAAGTGGTCTCTGATCTGCAGACAGGATATTATAGTGCAAGAGAAGCTGATCAGATTGATAGACATTTTTGTGGGAAAAGATGCAGAAAAAATTTTATTCACTGCAGTGCATGAGTTTAGTGGGCGTTCCTCATCAGTTATTAGAGCATTCTGTGTATGACTGTGAATGCTGAGATAGCTGTCAGTCATTGAGTAGGACCACCCACTGGACTCATATGCACTGGGGATTTCAATGAATGAATCAGTATCTATATTGAATTCTTTCCATCAAACCTATATATCATTCTGTTCAATTTCTCCTTCTCTATTCCATGCTGTTCACAGATCGTACTGAATGTACAACAGGACAGTTGCCATTTAAAAGTGATCTATACCCTCCAGAGGAATGTAATGTTTAGAAAATTCAATTTAAAGGAATTTGAACTAAGAGCAGGTCCCTAAACTAGAACTTTAATTAGCAGAGTACACAGCAGTGCCAAAAGACCCTTCATGCATTGGTCAAGCAGCCATTCTGCTGTCCACCAACTCTTTCACAAGTTGATTTTGTCCTTCTGGGAGATCGGATGTTAGAAAATCACTATGTATTGTGAGTCACAGATCTTCCATTTAGCTGATGTGCTTATGTTTCATACTAGATGGTGGCCCGATTCTAACGCATCAGGTATTCTAGAATACGTATATAGTTTATTTATGAAGTTTCAATAATGCAATAATGCATCCCCCATTCCTGATATGCATGGTCCTCTCACCCCCCAATCCTGATATGCATGGTACCCCTCCCCCCATACTCGTACCTGGTATGCATGGTCCCCTCACCCCCCAATCCTTATATGCATGGTCCCCTCACCCCCCAATCCTGATATGCATGGTACCCCTCCCCCCCATCCTGGTACCTGGTATGCATGGTCCCCTCACCCCCCCAATCTTTATATGCATGGTCCTCTCACCCCCCAATCCTGATATGCATGGTACCCCTCCCCACCTATCCTGGTACCTGGTATGCATGGTCCCCTCACCCCCCAATCCTGATATGAATGGTCCCCTCACCCTCCAATCCTGGTATGCATGGTCCTCTCACTCCTCTTTCCTGGTAAGCCTGGTCCCCTCACCCCCTTTCCTGGTATGCATGGTCCCGTCACCCCCCCTTTCCTGGTATGCATGGTCCTCTCGCCCCAATCCTTATATGCATGGTCCCCTCACCCCCCCAATCCTGATATGCATGGTCCTCTCATCTCCCTTTCCTGGTATACATGGTCCCGTCATCTCCCTTTCCTGGTATACATGGTCCCGTCATTTCCCTTTCCTGGTATACATGGTCAACCTCACCCTCCTATCCTGGTATACATGGTCACCCTTACCACCCTATCCTGGTATGCATGGTCACCCTCAAACCCCCTTTGCTGGTATGCATGGTCCCGTCACCACCCTTTCCTAGTATGCATGGCCTCTGTTAAAATAAAGTTATATACTCACCTTCCGACGGCCCTCGATCTCCACTCCACGTGCCCGGCCTCGCGGTCCCAGTAATGCTTTGCGTGAAACACCGCTGATGACGTCGCGCTCTCGCGAGAGTGACGTCATCTCTGGTCTAAGGCGGAATGCATTACTGGGACCGCAAGACTGGGCGCATGGAAAGGAGATCGGACGCCGTCGGAAGGCGAGTATAACCTTTTTTTATTTTAATTCTATTTTTTACAGATGCGCTGTGCCCGATTGAGCGATGCGCCAGACTGCGCCTGCCAAACAGCGGCAGGCGCAGCATACCATTACAAACAGCCACGCCTGTCACTGATGGGTCACGGCCTGGCAACCGCGACCAGTCAGCGCCGCGGGAATTCAATTACAGACAGACATGATAAGACGATTATATATATATAGATTAAATGGATTCCGTTTATTTTGGTGCAGAAGAGGTTAACAACCCTTTCTATGCGGATTAGAAACTTGCAGCTCCATTTCACAGCTGTTCCTGATCTGATCATTTCCTTTCCCTATAAAATCTGGTCAGACCTTCTCTTACTTGCCAGTGAAAGCTTTTCTTCCTAGTTCCTTGGAGACACTGTGCTGATTTTGAGATTGTTATTGCTACCGGAAATTGTTGCATGCCGTTTTTGGATGTATGCTTTGCTCACTGTCCTATTCCCATTTGATTGGTGCATTGTTACCCTTCCCTACATAAATCTCTAACTTTGGTGAGTGTTTTTAGCTGTTATCCCTGTCTGTCTTGTTGATACACTAGCATTTCAGTCCCAGGGCTCCTGCGTGTGTGTGTGTGGGGGGGGGACAGCTTAGGGAATAACATGAGAACAGCAGGGTTGGTGGCCCAAACCTCCTCATCTATAGAGGTACTTTGAGAGCAGGGATAGTTAAGGCCTCAGTCCAAGGGATGGTTCACGGCCCCCCTTACCTAATCTCAGCAGTCACATCTTGATAGTGTTCCTGAACTACCACATTCATGAGCATTAAAGTCTACCGAACATTCATTTGTCTTCAAATGAAGGAGCAGAGGAAGCCATTGTCAGAGCTGCTGCTACAATCTTAGCCTTATTCACACTTTCAGCATCATCTGTCTGGGGAGAGTCAAAGCCCGATAGACTAAAAGGTCTATCCTGATGATAATGGCAAGTTGAGCCTTGACATTGATATTCCAGGTGTTTGTGAGAGACAAAGCATTACACAAACCATTTTTTTTGTATTTAAAGCCTGAGATCATGCCCTCTCCCAAACGCGCTAAAACAGATCCACAAAAAGTGCCCTAGGATGCAGTAAGTCACAGTCCTTTCTCCCACAGTGAAAGGCTCCAAAGACCATTACACTTCTCTCCAAGCCAGAAAGCCACAGCGATGGTTAGGGACTAAGACAAAATGGAAAGAAATTAATTATATTTTAAGTTACTATACATGCAACGTGTAAGAGCAAGTTCACACTGGCCACTAAACAGACAATCTAAGCTAGAAACAAAATGAACATATACCTGCAGCGCTTAAAGATACTGCCGCCTCCAGCTTCCTAGCTGAGTCATTAGTTTATCCACTAGTTTTGGGGCCGGACCCTTAACTGCGACCTGGTTCCTCCACCGACCACGAGTGGAGACAAGCTGCACTCAGCTTCGATCTCCACAAGCGACTCCTTCTCTCTCCCTCTTGACTGATTGACTCCTTCCAGAACAATCTGCTTACCTCAGCACTAACTCGTCCCACCAACTGACAATCCCTTAAGTTCCGCCCTCTTTCTCCACCCACACCCTCTAGTTAACTCCCCCCTGGCCAGATGGGGACTAATGTTGGGTGCAGGTGTGTGAGTTCTGGCAGCGCCCCTTCCTTACCTGAGAGCCAAGTACCACACCCCTGGATGAAATTCAGTACCGTGTGGCAAACATCTCCTGACAGAGTATCTTAAAACTGATTTTATCACCTTTTTTAGGATTATGTCTGGAAAAGGAGAGAATTCAACCACTAACCTCCATATGATTTAAACTTTTTTACTAAGAAATCACATTCTTCATTTATCTGGTTTTCTACAGTTTTTCTTCCCATCCCCAGATCTCTCAGAGTTGAAATTGTAAATCTTCTCATCACTTTCCAGTTCTCACCATGAGAAAAAAGAACACCTGGAAAAAAAACTTGATGGCAAGTAAGGCCAAAAAAAATAAAAATAAATGAATAATTCAATTATTATTGAAGGAAAAAGTTAACACTTTTATGACATGTTATACTGAGCATTCACATATCTACACACATTTTCGTGTAACAGTGGACTTTTTGTGGCATGCCCTTAGATTAGTCAAGTAGCTTTTTGCTACAGTAAAATCAAGTATGCAGGTACAATTTTAAAACATTTATCAGATTACCCTTTTGGTTCAACTTATACCTCCGTAACTTTAAGAAAATGAATAATCTATATAAAAAATTATATAAATATATTCATATCTATCCATTTTAGTCAGCGTCCTGCTTGTTCCTTTTTGCCTTTAGACTTTCTTTGATGATCTTTAGTGTCTCTACTAGATAGCAACAAGCGTAAATGGAATTAAGGATTTATTATGGAGTGTCAAAATGGAAAGCTCGAACATGGGACTGCGACTCAGCACAAAACTAAGAAACTGACTACTGTCAGGTACCACCGCAACATATTTCATAAGGACGGCAACTAAATGCTGTAAATTACTTCAATCTCTTCGGATTGAGGATAACTCAAGATGCAACAATGACACCGGAAGTCAATAGAAGAAAAACTATGGGTGGGAAAATCAACAATTAAATCACTGGACAAGGTCTTCAAATCGAGGAACATTTCGCTGATGACAAATATATGACTTGCATATAGTTTGGTCTTTTTTTTGTGGAACATATGGATGCAAAACGTGGATGATAAAGAAACAAGACAGAAAAAGAATCGACAACTTTGAAATGTGGTGCTAGAAAAGGAGGTTATCAATACTATGGATGGCAAAAGGAACTAAAAATCCATTTTGTAACAAATGAAGCCAGACAGGTCACAAAGCAAGGATCCCCAGTCTACAATTTGCCTAATTTAGACACATACGAAGAGAGCAATCACTGGAGAAGGACATCATGGTTAGAAGAATAGAAGGAACAAGGCTGTGACGCTTCGGGGGTTTTGGCAGCATCCGAGAGTGGACCCTCTGGGTCGCGGAACTGAGACACCCGGGGCGAGCGCACTAGGTGAAACCGACCCCTATACAGGGACCGTTTGGGGCAGGCCCATGGGGGATCAGACACCGCGACAGCTGAAACCAAGAGGGGCGGCTCAAAGGACCGGAGTGACCACAGGCAGGACTGGGAGACCGCACTGAGACCAAGGTGCGAGACGAGGAGACATACAAAGCAACAGTAACCGAGAAGATAGGGAAGACAGGAGGACAACAGGCTAGGAAATTGGACAGGAAGTGAACCAGACACAGGGAGTGGGTCAGAACTGATGACTAGGAGACACGGACCAGCAGGACGGTGGGCGGGCAGGGCAACCAGGAGAGGCAGAGACGAAAAGGCTAGGAAGAGTATAGGACAGGAGGAAAACCTATAGAAACCCTATAGGTGGCTAAATCAATGTATGGACTTCACACAATAACCAGGCGTCATCCCCTTATGGGAGACGCCTGATATATCCCCTGCTGGCAGGTGATTGGCTAACCGCTAATCGGCCGCCACCCACCGCAGGGTTAACCATCAGGACGGGCGCGCGCCCGCACGTGCATGTGAAGGCAGGGAGCTGCCCGGAGGCCAGGAAGAGGAGAAGCACGTGAGCAGGAGGAAGGAGGGAGCTCGCGCGCCGCCGGGTGAGTGAGAGCTGCGGAGGGAGCCGGTGCCCGTGGGACGGTGTCACAAAGGCAATGAAGAATAACAGCAATCCAATGCTTTGGTACTATCAAGATTATGTGGAGAAAGACACAAGTGGGCCTATCTAGGCTGACACAAGATCGATCTTCCTACAGAGCGTTCATTCATCAAGTTGCCATGACACGAGATTGAGCCAAAGGCTGTTAAAAAATTATATATATTTTTTTTCTTATAGTAACAAGTGTTAAAAGACCTACTAAGTCATATTCATGTCTTTGATATATTTTTTTGTGTAAAACCATGCTAACCTCATGGTGTGCTTTTAAGAAAATAGCCCTTGAGCAATAAAGAATGCAGATTAGGTCTCAGATTCAGTACGTTAAGGCTACGTTCACACGTTCAGTATTTGGTTAGTTTTTTAGATCAGTATATGCAAGCCAAAAATCAAGGAATGAAACAAAGGAAAAGTATTATAGGAACTTTTAACCACTTCTGCATTTTTCAGCCATTCCTGGGTTTTGATACTGATGCAAAATGCTGACCAAATACTGAGCATGGGAGCGTGGCCCGATACTGGATTTTTAGTTAATAAATCCCATTTTCAATAAAAATGTTGCCGTAAGTTAGTGTTTCTGCCGTGCATCATTGAAAATCATTTACAAATGGACATGATCATACCTCAGATCAAGGACACGTTTCCTCATCAAATGTTCTACTGTGTAAGGTCATGATTTCTCATGTCATGAAAATAAAAACAATTAAAAAACATGGTTATTTTCTGTTATTCTGCTTATATAGAAAAATATCCACATTAACCAATATCACAAAAACAACATTCACGCAATAGGAAGTGGTATTTGATTTGACAGCCACTGACATTCATGACACTTTAAATGCATTCTAGCCTCTGAGATAAGATTGTGGACCAAAATCGGCAATACAAGTCTGTGGGTCAGTAACAAAATTGGACAACACTTGGATGCCATCTGTGCTGTTTAGTGATGAGTGCCATCTGTGCTTGTTGCTCGGGTGATCTCCGAGTATTTTGGCATGCTGGGAGATTTAGTTTTTATCGCCTCAGCTGCATGATTTGTGATTGCTGGACAGCTTGATTACATGTGTGGAATGTCTGTTTTTTAGGGAATTCCCACATGTATTCAGCCTGTCTACAAGTCGCAAAATCTTGCAGATTAGATGAAGAAAACAATCTCCGGGCACGCCAAAATACTCGGAGATCACCCGAGCATGCTCGGAATAATAATAATCTTTTAATTTATATTGTGCTAACATATTCCGCAGCTCTTATCAGTGCTGTCCCCGATGGGGCTCACAATCTAAATTTCCTATCAGTATGTCTTTGGAATGTGGGAGGAAATCGGAGTACCCGGAGGAGACCCACACAAACACAGGGAGAACAAACAAACTCCTTGCAGATGTTGTCCTTGGTGGGATTTGAACCCAGGACTCCAGCGCTGCAAGGCTGCAGTGCTATCCACAGTATATTTTTTTTATCAGTAAAAACACTCCAATGACAGTCCATTTTTCTTGCACAAATGAAAAAATGGAATCTGAATGATCTCCTAATGTCACTCCGTCACCGACACTTGTTTTCTTCCACCATGATTTGTTCCCTTTGTGGTAGTCTATATCTGGCAAAAACATGACCTCATCACTTAAGGACTTTTAAGGGACTCCAAGCACAGAATGACTGTTCAAACTATGGCCCCGCTGATAAGCACCGAGCAGCGGGACTATCATTTCAATACACCTGCCCACCAAGAGCTTGTGCTTAGTTGGAACAGTTATTCTGTGCTGGCAGAGTCCCTTCAAGGCCGGCTTAGGCAGTCGTGCTATATTAGTATTGAGATAGTTTTGCTCTAAAAAAAAGACCATGCACCTTTCAGGAGTTGCTTCATCTTTCACTTACGTCAAGCTCTGACTATGTACCTAGTTATCTGCTGCTCCTGACTTCCATTCAGCTACCAATTATTTCCTTAGCTTCACCATGGCCTACTTCACATGTCTGTTTCCAGTATGTGTGGTATCTGTTTTTATTCACGGATACCACATGAACCCATTATAACCTATGCTGCTATGCACAGGGTCCATGTTATAACATAGCTTTCATACAAAACACTCAGACATTTTTTCTCTCATGCAGCACAGATGGCAAGGGCCGATCCAAGTCTATGGGTCCATGGAAAACCACGGATGGCATCAGTGTGCCATTTGTGTCTTGTCCATATTTAACATTGCAAAGTATAAGAGAAGCTTTGTAATTTAATGCTCCCTTTAACCAAACCGGAAAAGCACTGATGACGCACTGACCAAACACTGATGACACCACCACCGGTTTTTCATGGACGTGTTTAAATACAGACGTGTGAAGAAGGCCTCACCCAGGTGTAACCAAACGCAAGTCAGGATTCCAAATTACTAACAGTCTTCTGTACTGTTCATCGCTTGGTTGCTGCAGTCAAAATAACACATCACAGCAAGCTAGTTTTCAATTTGCCTATTCAGCAATTTCTTTCTGTACCTCAACTCTGCTGTTAAGAATCAGTTATAATTACTTTTATGCTATTCTGCAGTTAACCCATTCTTTGCTGAAAGTTCCAATTTACATATATTTGTGCTATAAATCGTAACTTTGCAAGCCAGATACCACATTGTCTATTCATTTATTACTCTTATGTGTAACAAGACCTCTGCAAGCACAAATCAGTTGCCATTATATCACTGCTATCCTGCTGTTAACTTCATCCCTGCTGGAAAGTAAAGACTGCATATTGTTCTCCGCTATCCCTCCTGGAAGATATGAAATTCCTATCAGCTTATTGTTTCCACTTGTATCCTCACATCTGGCTTTGATTTACCTGGTGCCACCTGATCCTTGTCTGTTGGCTGTTCTGCATATAGTCCATTCTTCTCACCATGATCTACGGTTTTGACAATCCCCCTGAGCAGGTGAGCCAATAAAACCCCCAAGTGACTCTTTTGTATGATCATTTCTTGTAATTGTCCAAGCAAAATTGTGACTCTTGTCTCCATACTTTAAATAATCTAACAACAACATGCCTCACTACCAAGAAAAGAAAGTTATTGTATGTTGCGTGAAATATCTACTTTTTCCCCCCTATATGCTTTGTTTTAAAATTTACACTTCAAGCAGAAAATTAATCTTTTTTTTAGGAACAAATTAGAAATTAAAAAAAAAAAAAAAAATAAAATAAATAATGATCAATATAGTGAATTTATTTGAATACTTTTTGTCGAGTCAAAAAAAAAGGACACGCAAGGAGCAAAGAGAAATTTGGATTAAAAATAGGGACACTAGGGGGACTTCAGAGTGGTCTGAAACCTCAGGTATCAGGTCAACCATGGTGCCCCTGTAGTAGAGGAGGCTGATGTGGTTTCGATATGCACCTCAATGCACACACTGTCAACAGGTTTGAAAATTATGCAAAAAATAAGATTTGTTTTAGTTATTTTAAAATATTAGTGACTTTCCCACTGTCTGTAAAAAAAATAATATGCATCTGGGCCAGTCTACTTTGAGCAGATTCAAGAAAAGCATAAATGTCAGGAATAGAGGAACTTCCATCTTTGAGGTCCATGCGCTCGATTAGGCCAGGTTCATATTGCGTCATGGCAGTCCGTTTAATGGAGCATTACAAAGCGGTATTAACATGATGTAGCGCATCCGTTAACGCACCCATAGACTGCCATAACCTAGCGCATCGCTGACGCATGTCAAAATCGGCATGCTTACCGAAGTCCCGCTATGCTGTGACGGACCCTCGGACGCGGTCTACCGCGTTCGAGGGTCCGTCACGGCTAGCGCAGAATGAGCAGATGGCACAAACGCGATCAAAAGAAGACCAGCGTTAGCGCAGCCCGCTTAACGCATCTGTTAAACGGACTGCCATAACGCGATGTGAACCTGGCCATAGGATCAATTCACATGAGGTTGTTTTTAAAAGATTACCACTTTATAGTATTGCTGTAGATTCATGCCACTGGTAAATAAATTAGTAAGTTTGCATTTTAAGTGCATGGCATGCAGAATGGTAAATTAAGATTGGTGAACAAAGCAGAAAATATAAGTTACCGTATCCCCTTGTAATGTCTTGGAATATGGGGATATTGGGTCGGTCAGAGAATTCTTCTGCGTAGTTGACAAGAGCGTCCTTCACGGTCTCGTATCCACAAAGTACAACAATCTTCTCACTTCCAATCTGTACGCTGAACACTGGGCCATACTTCTTGGAGAGCTGTGAATAGAATGGGAATGCACTAGTTAGCATTTCCCGCCACAGCCAACTTTCATTTTTGCATTTTAACTTGTTTCCTTCCCTTCCTACCAAGTGACATAATTGTCATACTTTTCTGTGCTCAGTCGTATGAGGAGTCGCTCTTTTGGGAAGAGATGTACTTTCTAATTCATTCTTCACCATTCATTGTATTAGAAAATCAGAGCAACTTCAAAATTGAGTTAAATTGCTTAAACAATGCAATTAATATTTTTTTTTTAGGTTTTGTTTTAACGGTTCTCATTTCATGCTAAAAATGACCTGACGACATGACATCAATACCAAATGTGTCCAGTTTTTTAATAAACTCGGTGGTGAAAAAATGAGATGTGAAAAAAAAAAAATTGTTTCTATAGTTATTTGCTGAGACTTGCAACCTTCATTTTACCATCAGCTGATCTGTGTGAGGCTTTTTTTGTTTTTTGTTTTTTTGGAGGAGCTGACATTTTTCATTGATACCAGACTTGGATGGAGTATTTGAAAATTCAAATTCACCAGATTTACCCAAAAACACTCGCAGCACTCTCAGAACTGTATTGAACCCGTTTTGATCTCTTTAATAAATACTACATTATTAATGTCCAAATTATCTCAACTTTTATTGGCTAGGAGAACCTGGATGACAATCAGTGACAAACAGCTGTATTGTGTGGCGTATATGGGACTAAGGGCGAGTTTCCACGTGGTGTATTACATCCGGATTTGCTGCAGATTGAACGCTGAGTAAAGCCGCAGCGTTTAAGCCGCAGCGTCCAGATATTACAGCATGGTGGAGGGGATTTTATGAAATCCCGCCTCCACTATGCGTCCTAATACGCGGGTGACACCCACGAAACCGGACATGCGGCGCATCTTTTTAGAATGCAGCGTGTCTGTTTACCTTGCGGAGACGCTCCCTCTCTGCAAGGTAAATAGCCTACTCTATGTATACGATGCGGCGATACCGGATGTGTTTAATGAGCACATCCGAAATCACCTCGCATACAGAACGGGTTGGGGTTTCCGCTCAGTCCAAAGTGCAAGGAATGCGCTTCGTGGAAACTCACCCTTGTATTGAATTATTGTAGCTAGAAAATGTGCAAAACAGAAGCATGGTCTCTCTGACAAAAGCCTTGGATTCAAGATTTGGTTTTAGCAATGAGGTGTTTAATATTGCCCCTCCTTGTTTAATATGTGTGAATAATAATAATGAAAGAAATGCAACTATTAAGATCCAGTTACTGCAATATATCATATATTGGCCAATTCACAATTACACTGAGTGGCTATAAAATAGTACTTGCTATCACTTGAATCTTTGGATTAGTGTTCACAGAATGAGACTACCATTGCCATTTCTACTTTGCTTCAGAACTGCAATAGTACCCCACAATCAGATGAGGCCTTTTTTATCATTACACGCTCTGACCTCCTCTCTCTACACTGTAAACACACAAAATGACAGTTTACATTATCCCCTTCATTCATATACAGTATATGTAATAGCCAACCCTGGTTCGCTGGGCTAGACCATGTAATGGAATAGCTGCTGGGCACTATGAGGAAGCCCACTTGGCTGCGCTTGATTTCATCAACCTTCTCAGACTTTTTTGCAATATGCGCAATTGTATTTATTTTGGGAATACTGAAGAATCAAGAGTGTTCGAATTCACTTGGACCTGAAAATTTTATGAAGTTTGACTTAAAGTCAATCCTTCATGGATTGATCAGCTCATCTTTAATGGACAGATTATTTTGGGGTAATATATTTCTTGAATTTTATTTCTTTTCTTTTAGTAGAACTCGCAAATAAAAAAAAACAAAAACACTTACTGTGTGACGCCCCTGAGGCTCAGTCGCCACAGAGGTACTGCACCTTCTCCTAAGGTGTAGTGCCCCACCATCCGGGTAAGGTGGGAACTCCTTTCCAGATTCCAACACTCGCACCCCACACAACAGGCTAGTTCTGCACAACCACATTGCAGCTCAGTGCTTAGAGAGTAGCAGAGCACCTCTGGTGGTTCCCTGCTTGGAACACTGGATGTGTTGGGAGGTGGGTGGAGTTAAGATACATAAAAGAGTGGGAAAGTATAGGATGGGAGGTTCAGTCTGGCAGGAGGTCAGGCGGGTAAGAAGTCACTCAGACTGGAGTGAGGATCCCGGGAAGAAGGGATGGAGGAAGGAGTGCTGCAGCTGCCTCAGTGATCTGAGCCAGCTGGCACAGGAAAGGAGAAGAAGGAGAAGGACATAGAACTGAAACCTAAGCTTCCATAAGAGAGAGAGACAAGTACGGAACGAAGGAGTAGGAGAACAGAGAGGACGTGGGTTGGAAGAGGAACCCTGCCTATAGGTTCTCAGTGCAAGGCAAGAGCCCGGTCCCCGCAGTTGCATGGACACTTATGGCTCTGCAGCAGACACCGGTGGAGTAGTTGGCTGTAAATGCACTACTCCCAACTAAGACTTGGGGCACAACAGCAATCGTATAGAGAGCCGGGACTTAGGATAAGGGAGTCCCCGAAGCAGGCTACAGCTGTCTGCCGTATGAGTAGAATTGTTAGGAACAGCTGACAGAAGGATCTTCAGAGTACCAAGGTACTGGAGATCTTCACACTTAAAGGCGCTATAGAGGAGTCATTTAGGAAAGGCACATAGTTGGCGGAGTGTTGGAGGGGAGCTTTCCATCTTGCCTGGAGGTTGGCTGAGTCTCTGACCCAGAGGACACGGTACAGAAGCGGGCAATACGGACTGTAAGTAAAGTGTTGGAACTACATGCCCTGGTGTCCTCCATTCCTTCTTGCGTCCACCAGCACTGCTACATCCCCTGTGACGGACACTACACCATCAAAGTGTCCCCACACCTACACTGCCCTGGGACAACAGCCCTACCTTTGGAGGGCTATAGCACCATTGCTGCATCACACCATCTGTCCCAGAGGATCTGGTTGCAGCATCGGCTTAACACCTCACTTGCCGAACACCACAGGTGGCATCACGAACTATTCCATTCACCATTAACTACATATACTTCCATTACTTGGGCGCCCAGGGCCACGGACCAGGTCACCGCTGCTATGACACAACCCCCTGACACCGGCCCGGTACCGAGTACCCCACAGGCCCTGGGAGGGCGACCCAACTGCATTTTAAGTTATGTCATTTACTATCCGATTTAGATAATTTTATATTTTGAAGGTGTTCATTTTTAGCTTCATTTTTTAATGAGGTAAAAGAGGAATGATCTAACTTTTACTTAACATTTTTGTTTAGATTTTCAAAAAACTATCTTGTCCTTTTAAGGGACCTGAACATATGAGTACATCAGGGCTTTCCATAGGTGAGTGGGGGTGCTTTTAGTAGGCATCATAAGATTACATTGGAAAGGAGTGGGGTGATGTCCGCTGTGATCCATGATTGTGTACCAGGTTTGTCACTGTCAGAGGTTGCCGGAATTCTACTGGCTTCAAAAATGGGGACCTGACATGACATGCACCTTACATGTCTGACGAATGTCAGGAAGGGGATACAAAGAACATCAGTACTACTTTTTAGTGAACCATGTCCATTTACAAGTACATAAATTCACACAGTTAAGTACGGTTCACAAATCCATCTGTTCAGATAAGGGATAGGAGATGATATAGCTATAAAATAACTTTACCGAACAAAATATTTAGTAAAAATTTTGAAAAATACTCTGAAACTCTCAGATGCACAAGCAGATCTAATTTTTATGAAACCTGTAGTTTACAGTCCAAACTTTTTTGCCATGTTTGTGCAATATAACACATACAGTACAGATAATACCTCTAGGAAAGTCTTGTACGGCCTCTTCAGGTTCAAGATGTGCATGTTACCAATGATCGGCAAGGGTTTGGGTCCAGGTGGGAAGTTTTTGTAGCTATTGCTTTTCGACCCTTTGAAAATTTTTATTAAATATAAACCCACAAAAATCGCTACAAGAACCGTGAAAGGGTCAATAGCGAACATGGTCCTGAAAAAGAAAGAAAAGAAAAGATTAACCAATCCATAATTTCTTCACTAGAGATGAAAGGATCGCTTTGAGCAACCCTAATCCATTTCCGTGCTCTCTAGCTGTGGACAGGAGCAGTGCGGAACTCCCTTGGCTTCCAGGTTCCGGGCAATTGATTTGCTAGCCTGGCAAAATGTCTTCCATGCGTCACACAGGTGGAATCTATCCAGCCCAGCTAGTCAGAAGCTGAGCCAGGACCTCCTGGAAGGTAAAGAAATTCACTTGGCTTCCATCAACAGAGATCTGACCTGCACCATGGATTGGGTTTGCTTAAAGTGATCTGCTCATCTCCATTCTTCATTGAGTTATTGTTGCACACTTGTTAAAAAAAACAAAAAAAAAAAACAAAAAAAAAAAAAACACACATTGTAAAAATATGATGGCTGTCTTCTAGAAACCACACTGCAACTGTCCATATAGTGGATAAAAACCAGTTCTCAACAGTCGTTAGACAGATACTAGTGATGAATGAATATACTCGTTGCTCGGGTTTTCCCGAGCATGCTCGGGTGATCTGAGTATTTTGGCCTGCTCGGAGATTTAGTTTTCGTCATCTCAGCTGCATGATTTGCATCTTGTAGACAGGCTGAATACATGTGGAAATTCCCTAACACACAGGCATTCCACACGTATTCAGCCTGTCCAGCAGCCACGAATCATGTAGATAAGATGAACAAAACTAAATCTCCGAGCACGCCAAAATACTCGGAGGACACCCGACCTTGCTCGGGAAAACCCAAGCAATGAGTATACTCGCTCAGTAGTAATAGATAACAATGAAACTAGGAACACAGTACAATTAAATCAAGTGATGACTTCTGTTTGGAGATCATAACTTTTCCTATTCTCTCCATCCAACCCAGAGCAGCAGAGTTGGACTGGCCCAATAGAGAATCCTTCTGGTGGGCCCTGGCTTCTCCTTCAGGAGGGTTCATAGAGGAAGCCTTGCAGTTGCTATGGGGCTCATCAGTGTGGGAGGAAGGCGGGCCCCCGGAATCAAATCCTCCGTGGGCCCAATGTTCTTCAGGCTGACACTGCAAACCAGTATAACAAGTTTCTCCCAAACACAACTTCTCTCTGCAGTTTCTTGCCCAGACATCTTCAGCCCCTTCACCCCAAAGCTATTTGTCATTTTTTCCTTTCTCATTTTTGCCTACCCCTCTTCCAAGAGCCACAGCTTTTCTATTTTTCCATCAATATAATCCAATGTAGTTTGAAATGACACTATTTATTTTATCATACGATGCACCGGAAAACCAGAAAAAAAATTTCAAATACGGTATGTTAATTCTTATGGAAATAATTTATGGAAATAGGTGAGTGAATTTCTTTTAATCTTTTAATATTAACTCGGATAAGACCCTATTGCGCTTTTCTGTTCATTTAGTATATTGCATTAAATACGGTATGTTGAAATTGTGGAATTTCATTTTTTTTTTCTTTTACCATGCTCACCATACGCTAAAATTGACCTGGCAACATGATTCTCTGGATAGGTACGATCACGTAGATATCAAACATGCATAGTTTTTTTTCTTTTTTTATTTAAGTGGAGGGGGGTGAATTGGAAAATTCAAAAACAAAAAAAAAAAAAAAAAAAAACACCTTTCGTTGTGTCACCATTTTCTAAGAACTGTAAAACTTAATTCTTAGGGATATAGGGCTGTTTGAGGGCTTATTTTTTGCCCTGAGCTGGCATTTTTACCGATATCATTTTGTGGTAGATCCAGTGTTTTGATCGCCTCTTTTTTGCAATATTGAGGCAGTAAAAACCTCCCTCCCGTAATTCTGTTGTTTTGGATTATTTTTCTCAATGCACCTTTACCTACCGGATGAATTTATTTTATATTATCACAGATGAGGATGCAAAGAGGGGGGGGGCAATTTAAACTTGTTTTTTAAAACAATTTTTTTTTTTTTGCTGCATTTATTAGTCCACAAAGCTGGTATAATCTGATTACTCGTGTGATACATAGCAGGGGTTCAGCACAGCTATGTATAGATAAAATCACTATCTTTTATGAATGCTAGCTGCGGGCCGGCTTTCACAGGAGTATCGCAATGACAGGCAAAGAGTTGCTCGACAGACCCCTCCATCGCATGTCATAACCCATCAGCACCCCACCATAACCTCATGGGTGCACCGTTGGCCACAAGGAATGCCGTCATATGTTAAATATATATGGAAAGATTGCATTGAGCAGATCAACTAGACCAAATACAAATATTAGTAGTGAATGTACTCACTTGGGTGAGTTGTGCTGTCCGGGCACAACACTGAGAAAAGGTGTATAATAATCTCCTGCCGGCTGCTGCTCCGGACCCTGGATTCAGCAAGGGATCCAGAAAGAATCACAGAGATAAATGTCAATGTCATAGATGGACAGAGCTCCACTCCACTCACGGCTGTTAGAGGCACATGATAGCTCAATAACATAGTAACAAAGTTATTAATGTTGAAGGAAGACTTTAAGTCCATCTAGTTCAACCCATATCCTATCCTAACTTGCCCTAACATGTTGATCCAGAGGAAGGCAAAAAAAACCCCATATGGCAAACAGTAAGCTTCACATTGGGGAACAAAATTCCTTCCCGACTCCACATACGGCAATCAGACTAGCTCCCTGGATCAACGCAATATCAAGGAAACTAGTGTATATACCCTGTAATATTATACTTTTCAAGAAAGGCATCCAGTCCCTTCTTAAATTTTATTAGGGAATCACTCATTACAGCATCATATGGCAGAGAGTTCCATAGTCTTACTGCTCTTACAGTAAAGAATCCGCGTCTGTGAGTATGCTTAAACCTTCTTTCCTCCAGACGTAGAGGATGCCCCCTTGTCCCCGTCACAGGTCTAAGAGTAAAAAGATCATTAGAAAGGTCTTGGTATTGTCCCCGCATATATTTATACATTGTAATAAGATCACCCCTAAGCCTTCGATTCTCCAAACTAAATAACCCCAAGTGTAATAACCTGTCTTGGTATTGCAGACCCCCCAGTTCCCTAATAACCTTGGTCGCTCTTCTCTGCACCCGCTCCAGTTCAGTTATGTCTTTCTTATACACCGGAGACAAGAACTGTACACAGTATTCTAAGTGTGGTCGCACTAGTGACTTACAGAGAGGTAAAATTATGTTCTCCTCATGAGCATCTATGCCTCTTTTAATGCATCCCATTATTTTACTTGCCTTTGCAGCAGCTGCTTGACTCTGGCCACTAAATGTGAGTTTGTCGTCCACCCATACACCCAGGTCTTTCTCAGTGACTGTTTTGCCCAGTGTTTTACAATTAAGCACATAATTATACATCTTGTTCGTTCTACCCAAGTGCATGACCTTACATTTATCCCCATTAAAGCTCATTTGCCATTTATCAGCCCAAGCTTCTAGTTTACATAAATCCTCCTGTAATGTAAAGTTGTCCGCCTCTGTACTGATTACCCTGCAGAGTTTAGTGTCATCTACAAATATTGAAATTCTACTCTCTATGCCCCCTACAAGGTCATTAATAAATATGTTAAAAAGAAGCGGGCCCAAAACTGACCCCTGTGGTACCCCACTGCTAACTGTGACCCAGTCCGAGTGTGCTCCATTAATAACCATGTTCTCCATTAAATCAGCCATCATGTGCTGGGAAAAATTCAGGCTCACATAAGGGACATGGCATATGTTGGTAAGGCATTAATTTCTAACATTCCCACATGTGAAGCTGCACTACTGATGGAACATAGCGCTACACAGTTAGTGTCTCTAAAATTAATAGTGTCATACAGATCGTAACCTACATTGTGATACTGCCACTTTAGCCACTCCCACAATAATAGTATAAAACCCCTTTGTGCCACACACAGTAAGGCTGGTTTCACATTAGCGGTTTTTTGTGCAGCGCATCGTGCGCGTCCATGTTCTTGCGTACCTAAGTTTAACATGGCGTGCACATTGTCTAGCGCTTGCACGCGTTCGTATGAGTTTTCGTGTACATGCGTTTTTTTGTTTTTTCAAGGTGTGCACCTAGGCACTCCAGACGCAAACAGTTGCATTTTTGGGTTCGCTGAAAGGCATCAAAATAACGCATGCGCACAGAATGCGACAAAATAACGCATTACAGTCTATGGGAACACAGGCATGCGCATGGACATGCATTCTTCTGCGTTTTCATGTGCATGTGTTTTTGACGTAAAAATGTGTTAACACTGGCTTTAACCCCTAGAGAACAAATGTGCATAAAAAACACAAATGCATGCAAAAACACATGATGCGTTTTTGCATGCGTTTCTATTGCACACAATGCGCTGCGCAAAAAAACACTAATGTGAATTTAGCCTAACAAGGTCAATATTCCCCATAGCTTCCTCACACGATTATATTGCACCTCTCACAATGGTGATGCCAATTTAGGCTCCAAATACACAGCTAAAGGACAGACAAAAAAAAAAAGGCAGCCATACTTACCAAAACAGGTCAGAATACTAATGCACTTACAGGATGCAACCGCTCCTGTGATATAAGTGGGGGCAACACAGGTGCAAACTACTGATGAAACAACCTACCAATCAATTTGTGAGGCGGTTCCAAGTATTAAAATTACTACTATTAGATCAGGGGGGCTGCCCAGCACTATATAACTGCACCCCACCGGAAAAATCACCCTAGTGGTTCTATCATCAGTATTTTGCACCTTTATTGCTTCCGCCTTCATCAAGGAGGGCCCGCTGCATCCTGTGAGTGCATGCGCTTTTGCACAGTTTTTTTTTTTTTTTTTAAATGCTGTGATTTTTGCTCCTGATTCTAATTTAGGAACTCAAAAGACAATGCAGACCCTTAGGCTGTGGTCACACTATCAGTATACAAGTGCACCAGTTCTGCGTGTTTGACCCATTCCTGGTTTTGTCTGACAAATACTGAACGTGTGAATGTGGCCTTGGCATGAGTTGAGAGTGCGCATATTTTGGACAAAATACTAAATACGTATTTTTATATTACTGCATATTTTTTTGTTTTTATTCGGAATGCAGCCAAGATCATCAGTGTTGCCTGCTGTAAGTGCATTGGTTTTCCGACTGGTGTCGGTAAATATGGTTACTTTTTTTTTTTTTTGCAATTTTTTAATGTGCTTTTGAACTGTGGAGACTCTCAAAACAATGAGCACCTTTAAGCTCTACAACAATAAGGCCGGGATCACACAGGCGAGAAACAAGGCCGAGTCTCGCATGATAATACCTTACAGTGTCGCCGGCACTTGGGAGTGAAGCGTGCAGCTCCATGTATTGCTATGCGGCCGCACGCTCCGCATCTGAGTGCCGGCTGCAGTGCTGGGTTTTAAAATGCGAGACTCGGCCATGTTTCTCGCATGTGTGATCCCGGCCTTAGAGTGGACCTATAAATGTTAATAAAATCCTTTTTTGTCTTGCACATCGTACTAGTACCACTGGTGGACACAGAGAGAAGAGGGCGCTGTGCAAGAACAGTATATGGGCACTTCGTTTTGGAGCTGGATGTGGGCCCCCTTATCTCTTGGGCGCACCAATGAAATGTCCGCCCTTGATCTGTACATACTCACCAACATTGCTGTTCATACAATAGTGACATTTAAGTCTCACCCCAATTTTTCCCAGAACTACCCGCCACCGTAGTAACCTCCCCCATTAGAATCTGCCAACGCAGTATTAGTACCCCCTGACGCTAATGATGCCTCTTATTGTCCCAATTGGCTAATTTAGTCAGATGCATCAGAGCTGAAAAAGGGGTTTATTGTGTCATACAGATCTGCTCTTTTTTTTTGTACTTTACTTGCACGCATATAGACCAAATATAAATCATGTGTTACGCAAAGTGTGAAAAGACCCGTGCGCTGTCGCGTAGTAGACCTGAGTTGGTCTGATATCATAAAGCTCAGTTTGAGTCATTTGGCACAGACTGAAGGTTATAATCTTATCTATGTATACAATGTGAGTGCTATGGACACCAAATCAAACACAGCTCTGCAACATTTGCCATCTGAGCCAAAAAAACCCATGTTACAGATGCAGAACTCATCCTGTTCCTCTGACGCAGTCACTTACCCGCTTTGTAAAAAATGAATCCCTGCTCCACACTGTAGGTGAATCTGCCGCCTGTTTGAGCACTTTGCACTGTGTGCGGAAAAGTTATACAGCTCCACCCTGGCTCTCGTGTTACAGAATAATATACAGTACACTGTAGGGAATGCTGAAACCTAAGGTATTTAGCCACTGTGCTTCACGTTCCCTAACATGAAGGTGATTTCAAAGTTTTTTTTTGTAAACTGTTTTGCACCTGGACAGGCAGGGGTGGACATATCGCACGTGCAGCTGCACCTGGACCCAGAGGGAGGGGAGCCCTCTCAACTAGAAAAGCTCTGCATTAAATATTGCAAATGTTCGGAAGTCTGACTCACCAGGGTGCTGTTGAAGATCCTGATTGGCGCCTTTTAGACAACCAATAAACTTGTGGGATTGCCCACCATACACGGTAATACCATATCCCTGTTGGATGCTAGCATTACTGCGATTGGCTGGTTGTATTGCATCATTGAGTCACACTGTGTTCAGGAAGCAATAATTTAGAGCAGGGGTATAGTCCGAGTCTAATAATATTGCTATAGCAGTCCTTGTATACTGTCCCTGCAGCATTAAAACAGTCCTTTCCAGGGACAAATATATTCCTTTATGTAGTAAAACCGCTATTACCTGCATTCAGTGAATGTAGGGATTCGCTCTGGTAGGCAATAGCCGGACGGCAGTAACGAGGCAACACACAGGCATAAAGTCCAATTCCAGTGGTTTTAATTAGAGTTGAGCGAAACGGGTCGAAAAATTTCAAAAGTCGCCGACTTTTGGCAAAGTCGGGTTTCATGAAACGAAACCCGACCCTAGGATGAGGTCGGCCACGAGGTCGGCGACTTACGCGCCAAAGTCGCTTTTCAAAAGTTTGTTTTGCGCTCTTTTTCAGCCAATCAGGATCCACGGACACTGTGGGCAATGTGATGACATAGGCACGGGTCACCACCATCTTTCAGAAGGGCATGCAAGTGATTGGCTTGCTTTGGTGGGCGTCACAGGGGGTATAAAAGGGCGTGCACGCCGACTGCCGATCTTAGCATAGGGAGAGGTTGCTGCTGATTCTGTAGGGAGAGCGTTAGGCAGGGAAGAAGACAAAAAAACTGCTTCTGCTGCTAGCGATTGTGCCTGTACAACACACCAGTCACTGTGTGTGCAGTGCAAGGGGAGGCTATATTGTGGTGTATCAGTGGTGTTGGTTGTTGGGCTGCCTTCTAAGGCTTCCTGACAGCTGCATTGCTGTTTACCCACTGCTCTGCAAACTGCTTTTTTAAAAGCAATCCCAATTTATTTTTTTTGGCCTGCTGAGGTACTGAGCGTGCATTTTTTCACACCATACAGCAGTGTACGCTCCTCACACAGTACCGTGTAACGGCTGTTATCACAGCCACAGTGAAGCTATCTGTGTCACTCTGTGAGAATAAGTCGAAGACATGTTCCGTTCTTACAGACCTGCACTCTAGGGAGATTCCTACTCTGCCCAATTCTACATACACCTTGTAGTTTGTGATACACTAGCCAATTTCTGCCTGTGACATAGCGCTGTGATATTCAGTGGGCCTCACACAATCCAAAAGAGTCCAGTGTCTACAGAAATTCAAAATCTCCCTTATCCTCTAGTCACTTTGGTCACAGCTGTGCCATCGAGCCTGTGACATAGCGCTCAGATATTCAGTGGGCCTCACACAATCCAAAAGTGTCCAGTGTCCACAAGTGTCTGCAGAAATTCAAAATCTCACTTATCCTCTAGTCACTTTGGTCACAGCTGTGCCATCGAGCCTGTGACATAGCGCTCAGATATTCAGTGGGCCTCACACAATCCAAAAGTGTCCAGTGTCCACTAGTGTGAGCAGAAATTCAAAATCTCACTTATCCTCTAGTCACTTTGGTCACAGCTGTGCCATCGAGCCTGTGACATAGCGCTCAGATATTCAGTGGGCCTCACACAATCCAAAAGTGTCCAGTGTCCACAAGTGTCTGCAGAAATTCAAAATCTCACTTATCCTCTAGTCACTTTGGTCACAGCTGTGCCATCGAGCCTGTGACATAGCGCTCAGATATTCAGTGGGCCTCACACAATCCAAAAGTGTCCAGTGTCCACAAGTGTCTGCAGAAATTCAAAATCTCACTTATCCTCTAGTCACTTTGGTCACAGCTGTGCCATCGAGCCTGTGACATAGCGCTCAGATATTCAGTGGGCCTCACACAATCCAAAAGTGTCCAGTGTCCACAAGTGTCTGCAGAAATTCAAAATCTCACTTATCTTCTAGTCACTTTGGTCACAGCTGTGCCATCGAGCCTGTGACATAGCGCTCAGATATTCAGTGGGCCTCACACAATCCAAAAGTGTCCAGTGTCCACAAGTGTCTGCAGAAATTCAAAATCTCACTTATCCTCTAGTCACTTTGGTCACAGCTGTGCCATCGAGCCTGTGACATAGCGCTCAGATATTCAGTGGGCCTCACACAATCCAAAAGTGTCCAGTGTCCACTAGTGTGAGCAGAAATTCAAAATCTCCCCTGTCCTATAGACACCTTGTACCTTGTTTTACATTACTATATAGTTTGTTGGATTTTGTCTACATTTCTACCAAAAATGAGGAAGGCTGGTAGAAGAGGCCGTGGAATTGGGCGGGGGTTGGCAGCTGGTAATGATGGTGTTGGTGGTGGATCTGATGGTAGTGGCAAGAGCAAAATAGGACCGAATGCAGGAGGTGTTGAGCCTGCGTCATCGTCTGGCTCCATAAGGCTTCGAAGGCTTAGTTTTCTAGGAGTTGGCAAACCGCTTTTAAAGCCAGAGCATCAGGAAAAAGTTTTGTCTTACATTGCTGACTCAGCCTCCAGCTCTATCGCCTTCTCTTCTTCAGTTGTAAAAAGTAAAAGCACTGAGTCGTCATTGGAGGCTCATGTTCATGAACCACACCTTTCCTTGTGTCCTTCACCCCAACCAAGATTGAAGGATGACGCAGGCCATACTACTGATTACTCCATGGAGCTGTTTTCACATACCATGCCTGGATTATCAAGTGAAATGGTGAATTACCCAGGCCAAGATGAATCTGACATGGAGTGCACTGATGCACAGCCGCTGATGGATGATTCTGCTGGTACATTCACTCAGAGCACTACATTGTCCTCGCAGTGTACAGAGCCAGATTCTGACCCTGATGAGACTCAGGTGCCCCTTCCCGCACACTATACCACCATACACGGTGACACAGAGGAAGGTGCACATAACATTGAAGAGGAGGTGATGGATGACACAGTTGTTGACCCAGATTGGCATCCATTGGGGGAAGAGGGTGCTGCTTCCAATAGCTCAGATGAGGAGCATCCACAGCAGACATCGACATCGCAACAGCTGTTATCTGGCAGGCCCGGAGCACTCCAAAGACAGGTTACAAAAATCAAAAGAGTTGCTGGACAGCTTGTCCAGAGGGTCAAAAGATCACAGTGTGCTAGGCCGCAAAATGTCTGCCAAAGTAGGAAGAGTGCAGTGTGGCACTTTTTGAACAAAATCCTCATGATCAGGCCAAGGTCATCTGTAAGAAGTGCGCAAAGACCTTTAGCCAAGGGAAAAATCTGAAAAATTTGAATACCAGTTGCATGCTTAGACATTTAAACACCATGCACTTGCAAGCGTGGACACAACACCAAACCTCAAGTGCCACATGTGCAACTGATCACAACGAAGGTAGTCAGCAACGCTACATTGTTTCCCCCACTGTAAGCCCACCGATTAGCACAGCAGCAAATGTTGAGGTGTCGTTGCAAGGCCATAGCAGTCAGGGAATCCCACTGTTATATCAACGAAAGACTGATTCTAGGCCATCAGAAAGAACACCAACTCCATCACCATCATCAACCCTCTCTCAGTCCGCCCTGTCCACCGCTACTTCCACCATATGCAGCTCTCAAGTCGAGCTCACCCTCCCAGACACTATGAGTAGGTCAAGAAAGTACTCAGTCTCTCATCCGCGTACACTGGGTTTGAACGCCCACATTGCCAAACTAATCTCGTTTGAGATGATGCCCTTTCGGTTGGTGGAACTCATGGCCTATGCAGTACCACGCTATGATCTACCAAGTCGCCACTTCTTCTCTCGCAAAGCCATCCCAGCCCTCCACCATCATGTGAAAGACCGCATTGTCCATGCACTCAAGCAGTCAGTGAGCGGAAAGGTGCACCTCACAACTGATGCATGGTTCAGTCGGCATGGCCAGGGCCGTTTCGTGTCCATCACTGCGCACTGGGTTAATGTGGTGGATGCAGGGTCCACAGGGGACAGCGGTGGTGGGACAGTGCTGCCTAGCCCACGGTATAGGAAACAGTTGGCTGTAGGCGTTCGACCCTCCTCCTCCTCCTCCTCCTCCAGAAGCGAAAGCTCGTCCACAGAGCGCAGTCGTACGAGCACTCCGTCTGCAGCTGCCACTGTTGCACACGAGGTGTCCCCCTATCGAGCAGCTAGTGGAAAGCGTCAGCAGGCTGTGTTGCAGATGATGTGTTTGGGCGACAGACACACCGCCGAGGTGCTGGCCGAGTACTTTCAGCGACAAACTGAGTCATGGCTGGGCAGTGTACATCTTGAGGCAGGCAAGGTAGTTAGTGATAACGGCCGTAATTTTGTGGCAGCCATAGCCCTTTCAAAACTCAGACACATACCTTGCTTGGCTCACACCTTGAACCTGGTGGTGCAGTGCTTCCTCAAAAATTATCCGGAGTTAACAGCCCTGCTCCAGAAGGTGCGAAGACTGTGCGCGCACATCCGCCGGTCGCCTGTACACTCCGTTCGTATGCAGAAGCTGCAGCGATTGCTCCACCTCCCCAACCACCGCCTCATTATCGACATTGCAACAAGGTGGAACTCCACCCTGCACATGGTGGAGCGGCTGTGCGAGCAGAGGCAGGCCATAATGCATTTGTGGGAGGATACACGGCCAGGCACTTTGAGAGCAGACATGGAGTTGACAGGTGTGCAGTGGTCGAAGCTGAAAGACCTCTGTAAAGTCCTTCAGTGTTTTGAGGAATTGCTTGCGTTGAGAAACACGTGATGGTGTCTCCGCGGCTTCTGTTTTGCATGTTTTGAGGAATGCACACGGCTGGTAAGCGCAGACGACGCCATCCTAAGCATGAGCATCCCACTTATGCGTCTGCTCATGCAAACTTTGACGCACCTTAAGGAGCAGGCTTCTGCAGCCAATGTTGATGAGGAGGAAGAGGAGGAGGGAATCCTTGATGACATTCAGCCATTGTCTGCTCAGGGACCTCTCCTGGACGAGGTGGAGGAAGAAGAGGAGGAGGAGGAGGATGATGGGGATGATTACTTAGGGGAGGAGGATGCATCTCGTGGGGCAAGTGAAAATGTTGGCGTGGCAAGGTCTGGTACAGGGTTTGTGCGTGACTGGAGGGATGTGAATTTGCCAGAAAGTGCTCCTCCAACCAGCACTCGCAGTGCATCATTGACACCGGGAACATTGGCCCACATGTCAGATTATGCCTTGCAGATCCTAAAAAGGGACCTCCGCATTGTCAAAATGATGAACGATGACGACTACTGGTTGGCCAGCATCCTGGATCCACGCTATAAAGGCAAATTACAAAACATCATGCCACAGGAGAACCTTGACCTAATATTGGCTAATAAACAAGCAACTCTGGTAAATTGGTTGCTTGAGGCATTCCCAGCACACAGCAGCGGTGATGGTTCTCACACGAGCCGTACGGGCCGGGGTCAGCTTGGCAGAGGTGTTCGTGGTGCACACAGCAGAAGTGGCGTTGGAGACAGGGGTTTCATGACAATGTTGTGGACTGATTTTTCAAGTACCGCTCACACAACTGGTAATACTGCATCGATGGAAAGTGACAGGAGACAGCAGTTGTCAACTATGGTTACAAACTACTTTTCCTCCCATATCGATGTTCTCCCACACAGGTCATTCCCCTTTGACTATTGGGCCGCTAAACTGGACACCTGGCCTGAATTGGCACAATATGCCTTACAGGAGCTCGCTTGCCCAGCTGCAAGTGTGCTATCGGAAAGATTCTTCAGTGCAGCTGGATCAATCCTGACAGAAAAAAGGACCCGTCTGTCAAACCAAAATGTGGATGATCTAACCTTCATTAAAATGAACCACGCATGGGTTTCCAAGGATTTTGTCCCACCTTCCCCTGATGACACATAGGGTGACAGAAAAATGGCTTGCTTTGGTCCACCTCTTCCTGGGACTTGACCTATTTCACCTTTGCATCAGCTGAATGTCCAACATCAACATATGCCACTTTCTAAAACTCCCTAACTGTGCTGCCTCCCCCCCCATGGCCGGGGTCACCACCTAGCGCACGACACCGTGCGAGTGCCGTTGCCCTGGACAGGTGGGTAGGCTGACTCTTGGGAGCGGGCACTGGCACAGGGTCCCTCATAGTGCAATCAAGTGTCTCTGACGGTGGTGGTGCACACCCGCCGTCAGACACACCGCCGTACTATGAGGGGCCCAGTGCCAATACCGACGCCCACGAGTGGGCCCCCCTTGCTTGGGCAGGGCCCCAGCATTTGCAATCTTTACCTCTCCCTGCTCCTCCGCTGTGTAGTCTGGGCCGTCAAATCCATACTGTGCCTGACACCGTTTGAGCCTGCCTCCTGATGTATAGACATATATTTTGAATGTGTACGCTATCCATACATGTTATCTGGGGATACGGTACCCTTTCTCACCTTTGTGCAATCACGTGCAATCCATACTGGGCCTAACACCGTCTGAGCCTGCCTCCTGATGTATAGACATATACTTTGAATGTGTACGCTATCCATACATGTTATCTGGGGATACGGTACCCTTTCTAACCTTTTTGCAATCACGTGCAATCCATACTGGGCCTAAGACCGTCTGAGCCTGCCTCCTGATGTATAGACATATATTTTGAATGTGTACGCTATCCATACATGTTATCTGGGGATACGGTACCCTTTCTAACCTTTGTGCAATCACGTGCAATCCATACTGGGCCTAACACCATCTGAGCCTGCCTCCTGATGTATAGACATATATTTTGAATGTGTACGCTATCCATACATGTTATATGGGGATACGGTACCCTTTCTCACCATTGTGCAATCACGTGTAATCCATACTGGGCGTGAGAACGGCTGGCGAGCTGTTAAGCAAGCTACAGCACCTGTGGTTTGCATACGTAAGTTTTTCATTTTTTCAGGAATGACGGTTAGGCCTAATTCCGGAACTGCGGTTGACCTGCACTTACTGGGAAATCATTGTTTGCGGGTAATAATTGTAATCAGTGATCCCCATCACTAACGTTGTTCAGCGGGTTATCTGCACCTGTAAGCGACAAACGCTTGCCTTTTCAGTGTAGCGCACATGCAGCCACGGACATGTAAGGGCATGACACACCAGTTATTGGCCAATCTCATGTGCCAGAGCCTCACGTGTCCCTCTAGTAAGCCGGACTCGGACCGCGGGGCATGACGGAGTCTCGTTCGTTAACGGAATTAAGCTTGCAATGTGTGCATCTGTTCTGTAGCTGGCATGGTTGAGGTTTCCCAGGTGGAGTCGAATTTAACCGTAGGCTCCACTCCTGGTGGTGCCCTTCTGGACATTCCTTTAAGGTTCAGCTTTGCAACCATACTGCCCACGTAAAACAAACACTTTGCCTTCATGAACGCTGTTTGGAGGGTCATGACTCGTGGGAATAACGCCGCCCAATCAGTTAACCTGCTAGAGAGATCGTTCGTTGCTCCCAAGCATGACATCACACTCCCTAGGAAGAAGGTAATGCCACTGTGGCGACCGTACTCCTGGGGGCGACACAAGTGCACTGATGCCCAGCCACTGCTCGATGAATCTGCTGGTACATTGACCCAGACCACTACATTCCCCTCGCACGCTACACGGCCTGAATCTGACCCTGATGAAACTCAGGTTACCCTTCCCATATACAGTTCCATCTTACACGGTGACAAAGAGGAAGCTGCAGATGAAAGTGCAGGTTCGGCCCACCCGCCATCAGACACACCACCGTACTATCAGGGGCCCTGTGCCAGTGCCGTCGCCAACGAGTGGGCCCCGCCTGCTTGCTCAGGATCACAGCACTTGCAAAGTTGAAATACTGTGCAGTGAGATGGAAGATGGGGACGACGAGGAGTCCAGACAAGTACAGGGATTCCCTAGCGAGGAGACTTATTTGATTGTTTTCAATGTTGGGACAGCAATTTTTGGGGAGCACTATACTCTGGAGAATGATAGATGGGGCCCACCATACACTGGAACACTCCAAAGGTGGACATCAGACACTGGAGCAGCATTTACAGGGCCCATTATACACTAGAGCATTAGAAATGGGGCCCATTATGTTTGGAGCATTATTTGGGCCCATAAGACAGTGGAGCTTCATCCATGGGGACCAACATATACTGTAGCATTATGTGGAGCTCATCATATACTGTTTCAAACATTATATGGGACCAATGATTCTGTATGGAGAAATAGATGGGCCTCGTCATGAGATGTAAAAAGTGAAGTATTTTTCATTGTACTATACCGCTATTTCTCTGCCGTATCGGAGCATGATGAGTTGTGGTATGTGTTAAAGGGGCACTCTTTCGCCCAGGGCACATGAAAACCTGGAGCCAGCCCTCCCCCCCCCTACAACTGTAGCCAAATAACCCCCATTTTTCAGTGCGTAACTTGAATTATGAAGTTAATTAAGGTTGACAAGCTTAAGTAAGAAGAATTGATGCTTTTGGCATTCAAATGGGCACTGTTGGTGTGTTTCCTGTCCTCCTCTCACTGCCGACTTTTATTCCCCATTGACTTACATTGGGTTTCGTGTTTCGGGACGAACCCGACTTTTCCCTATAATCGGACGATCTTGCTCGACCCGACTTTTGGAAAAGTCGGGTTTCACGAAACGAAACGCGACCCTAAAAAACCAAAAGTCGCTCAACTCTAGTTTTAATGTCACTCATTAACCAGCAGCTTAACAAAACACAAGGAAAACCAAACACATAATCCAACTTGGAGGACCACTGGTCCCAGACTCACCCCTTGTACGGGACGGGCGTAACTAAGCGGCTGCCAGGTCCTGCGGCACCCGCCAGGTGCCATTCCCGGGGTTCTTCCGAGTCTTGCTGCTATAGTCCTGCAGCACAGGAATCCTGTATACAAGTTTCAGGCTGAGTCCACACAAGTTCCTGTAGCTTCCAGAACCAAACTCACACTGTGGTAATTACCAACCTCCATTACATAGGGCCTAACCCCTC
Organism: Dendrobates tinctorius; assembly: GCF_039654945.1. Lineage (NCBI taxonomy): Eukaryota > Metazoa > Chordata > Amphibia > Anura > Dendrobatidae > Dendrobates > Dendrobates tinctorius. The sequence goes on along the minus strand of NW_027361761.1, from coordinate 12,044,133 downwards.
CCACCAATGAGGTAGACACCACATGGGCTGATCACGTGTCCCTGACATCATCGCAGATTCCGTCTTTAGGGAAAAACACGGCCAAACATTAATCTGCTGGGAGAAACATATCTTCCATCCAGTAAAACACCCTTTACTGTACCACATGAAGTAAAAGTTTAGGATTAGAGGCATTTAGGCAGGGTTTAATATTGCTATTGCAGTACTTATACAATTATACACTTCTCCTGACATCACGGCAGCCTTTCCAGAAAACACCGGCGATTGTCTAAGCGCTGTGTCTAACATCATGTCCTCACTATATCTGAAACTGAACCTGTCAAAGACTGAACTCCTTGTGTTTCCTCCCTCTACAAATGTACCTATACCCGACATTGCCATTTCTATGTGTGGTTCCACTATTACTCCCCAGCAACATGCCTGCTGTCTTGGGGGTCATACTTGACTCCGAGCTTTCCTTTGCCCCCCACATTCGATCTCTGGCTCGCTCTTGTCATCTGCACCTCAAAAACATTTCTAGAATTCGACCTTTTCTTACTTTTGACTCTGCAAAAACTCTTACTGTTTTTCTTATTCATTCTCATCTTGACTATTGTAACTCTCTTCTAATCGGTCTCCCTCTTACCAAACTCTCCCCCCACCAATCTGTCTTGAATTCTGCAGCCAGGATCATATTCCTCACCAATCGTTACACCGATGCCTCTACCTTGTGCCAGTCATTCCACTGGCTACCCATCCACTCCAGAATTCAATATAAACTTATTACCCTCACCCACAAAGCCCTCCATAGCTCAGCACCACCCTACTTCTCCTCCCTTGTTTCAGTATACCACCCTACCCGCGCCCTCCGTTCTGCTGATGACTTAAGGTTAGCATCCTCAATAATCAGAACCTCCCACTCCTGTCTCCAAGACTTTACATGTGCTGTGCCAATTCTTTGGAATGCACTTCCCAGGTCAATACGATTAGTCCCCAATCCCCACAATTTTAAGCGTACCTTGAAAACGCATTTATTCAGACTGGCCTATCACCTCAACACATTAACCTAATCTATCCCTGTGTGGCACAACCAAACGTTTTACCATAACCAGGTTCCCCGCATCATGTTCCCACATGCTTTATGCATCCATTAGCCCTCTGTGTCTGTACTGTTACACACTTAGCATTATGGCTGGTCCATACCATCAGGGCAACTGTTACCACCCACCTTTCGTGTCTACCGCTTTCCTCATAGACTGTAAGCTTGCGAGCAGGGCCCTCATTCCTCTTAGTAATTGTTATAATCTATGTGATTATTGTTATGCTGTAATGTCTATTGTCTGTACAAATCCCCTCTGAAATGTAAAGTGCTGCGGAATATGTCGGCGCTATAGAAATAAAATTTATTATTATTATTATTATTATTATTACTTGTGTACCGCTGCTGCTGCATTGTTAAAGCAACAAGGAATAAATATTTTTTTTCCTTATTTGTAGCGGAAAACTTGCAGACATACTGTATATACCTTATATGAAATGCACAAGTCATGCGGTAAAGGACAGGGAAGTGGACGTGCTGCTGAAGGTGCACGCGGAGGCCGAGGACAAGGGGGAAACTGTGCCTGCTGTGAAAGGAAAAAAAATACGCTAATCCATGACACTTAGATTCCTTTCCTACTTTGTATGGGAGCGAGGAACACCACACTGGCAGCCAGATCAGTGTGAACAGGCAGTCGGTTGGATGGCAGATACTGCTTCCAGCATGTTTCCCAGTACCATCCTGTCTTCCACACAGTCTAGTCTTATTAGCCAAGAGTCTGGCCCACATACAGTAATCATCACCCTGTTGCTCCTTCCTCCAATCATGGCGACTCACAGGAGACAAATGATCCCACAGGAGCGTGTTGACTATGAACTCTGCTCACCTTATTGACGTCACCACTCGGCATTGCAGCTAAGTTCTGAGACTCAGCTTAGTGGTCTCCTGGATTCATGGTTGAGCATCCGCATCATGCCACTGCTCAGCTATGAAATCCAGATGTAGGAGAGTTGGAGCTCATTGTGGGATTGATATGGATTATCTTATTGTTGGACAGGTGAGGAATATGGTGTTCTTTAATTTTATTTTTTTTAAATAAATGGGTAAAAGAGAGGCGGGGAGTTTTATTTCAAACTAGCTGAAGAGCCCGGCGCTGCCCGGGCATAGTAACTAACTGTGGTTAGTTATAACAATTTATAATTATCCTCTATCCCATAGTCCCATGCCCATACACCTATCATACATATCCACGATCCCATAGGCCCGTGCCCATATAGCCATCATACATATCCTCCATCCCATAGTCGAGTGCCCATATACCCATCACACATCCTCCATCCCATAGTCCCATGCCCATATACCCATCATACATATCCTCCATCCCATAGTCCCGTGCCCATATACCCATCATACATATCCGCCATCCCATAGTCCCGTGCCCATATACCCGTCATACATATCCTCCATCCCATAGTCCAGTGCCCATATACTCATCACACATCCTCCATCCAATAGTCCCGTGCCCATATACCCGACATACATATCCTCCATCCCATAGTCCAGCGCCCATATACCCATCACACATCCTCCATCTCATAGTCAACCATTATGATATCATAATGAGCGGCGGGGCTTGCAACCTATGATGAATCAGCATCGCCATGGCAACCATTATGACATCGTAATGAGGGGCGGGGCTTGATACGCACACACTGTTTCCCCATTATGTAGATAGGGGCATTATGACATCATAATGAGGGGCGGGGCTTCATGCGCACACACTTTTTCCCCAGTATGTAGATAGGGGCAAAATTGTTTGGTGAATTGGAATGCATTGGGTTAAAATTTCGCCTCACAACATAGCTTAGGACGCTCTTGGGGTCCAGACGTGTGACTGTGCCAAATTTTGTGGCTGTAGCTGTGACGGTGCGGATGCCTATCCCGGACATACACACACACATACACACATACATACATACATACACACTTTGAGCTTTATATATTAGATAAAGGACTTTATTCTGACTGTGTCTTTATTATTATCTGACTATGAGGTTACTAATGGGGGCGTAGTATAGACGTCACTCCATTACTAACCCCTGGGCTTGAAGTCAGCAGCCATAAAACAGTTGACATCAACCCCAAACCTATTACCCCACTTGCCACTGCACCAGAGCAAAAGGGAAGAGTAGAGGCTAAGAGCCAGAATTCACGCACCTTTTATAGGCTCCATTTCTGGAGCGGCTGAGAGCTGATGTTCTTAGCCTGGGAGGAGATGAATATCCATGGCCCTTTCCTATGCTATTAATATCAGCCCTCAGCTGCCTGTTTAGTCTGTGATGATTATTGAATATAGGGGGACCACATGTCATTTTTTGGGGTGTCTTCCTTATGATAACCAGTAAAGGCTAAGCAAACAGTTTTGATATTTATAGCCTCAGATTATTGTACTTGTTTTTTATTATTTATGGCCCTTTTCACACGTAAAATGCCACGGAATAAATGGCTCTATAATATTAATAGGTGCATCCTCCTGTCAGTTGAAAATGCTGACAGACCGACTCCTTTCAAAGTGAACAAGGCCTGGATTGGTCCAAACTTCTGAACCCCACAAGATGACAGCAGCGGAACATAAAGCCAATTCAAATGTTTTTTTTTTTCTCGTGTTTTCCCATGCACCTGTTCTGACCCAAAAAAGGCTATATGGTTCATGGTTTCTTCTTTTTCTTGTGCTCCTCCTCCACCATTTGAACTGGATCATCAGGCAGCCCTCACTCAAAATCTTTATAGGGTCAACAGGCTGCTCTCACTCAAAATGAATGAGGAATGGACTGGCCCAAATTTATCAACCCCACCAGCAGCAGAACATAAACATAACTCAAATATTGGGACATCATGCAGCCATTCCACATTTCTAGAGGGTCAACGTGAGGCACTCATTAAAATTTGTATGGTTTTCCAGGGTGTATTGTAGTCTCTCCTTACAATTTTTGGCAGCCCTTGCTCTTAGTGCATAGCCTTTGAGTCTAAGAGTTCCGTTGCCTAACAATCTTAACAGGTTGTGTAGGAGGCCCTCCTTTATATCTAATACAGAGTTTATTTAACTTCTAATATTTGGCAGTTCTAGCATTGTTCGCATAGATTTTGTGAGCTTCAGAGTCCCTCCTTTATATATTATACAGCATGTGATTGACCATGTCACACACACCACATGCCCAAATAAGGTAGTAAAATGTTAAAATTACATTTACCGGTGACTAAAAGTAGCTGTAGAATTATTACTGCAAAGAAGGGGAAAGGAATGGAAGTCAGCTCATTACATCCAGAAACACCTTGCTATATCAGATGGAGCAGTGCGGAGTCATCCCAGTCCAGGATGTGGAAAGAAATCAATGAAAAATGAGGTCCTCCATCATGATTATGGCACTTCGCTGAAGCGCATCCTGTAAAATCCATTCTATCATCTTTTTTATGTGTTATATTGTCAGTCTGTAAAAGTGGCGTAATGCTATGACAATGTAGTTCCTAGCAGCGACCTGGGAGTCAGAGATGCATCGAAGAGTCTTCCCATACTATTTCTATTCCATTTGAGCAATGTTTCCATCCTTTTCAGCCATGTTGCTGCTCCCCCAGCTCTCCAGGTAAGGTCTTCAGGAAATATTTTCACGTTGACTTCCATATAAAGTTTGCCCAAGAGAAAATTAATTTCCAGACATACATGGCCTTTTTTGCACATTGTTTGAAGCTGTGATCTTCATTTTCTTGGTGGGGTTGTGGTAAAGTTTAAAGTAGTCATCAATACCATCATTGATGACTTGTTGTATCTAAGTGAGTGGGTGGTGTGAGCATTGTCTGATCGACGCGTTCACATTTGTGCATGTCACATGTGTGTTTTTTATCCGTTTTTTCCCTTGCTTAGCATGGTTACCTTGATGTGGTGGAGCAGCTTGGTGTACATTTTTTGTGCAAAAAAAACGCATCGACTAAATACCCTGTATTTGTTATCAAGCACTTGCTCATTACTGCCATTTTTCATTGCAGAGTATTTTTGCAAATCTGTCATTCTATGTTTTCTTGTTGTATCTCAGTTAGTGGGTGGTGTGAGCATTGTCTGATCGACGTGTTCAAATTTGTGCATGTCACATGTGTGTTTTTAATCCGTTTTTTCCCTTGCTTAGCATGGTTTGGGAGACCCCACCCCTCTCTTGTGTGACATGCACATAAGAGCTGTCTCAGACCACAAGCCCATACTAGGGAGCGGCCTGTCTGAATCCTGTCCATATTAGACACTGTTCACATGTTCAGGTTTTTAATACATTAGATAGGGACTGCTTCAATAGGGGTTACCTTGACATGGTGGAGCAGCTTGGTGTACATTTTTTTGCGCAAAAAAGTATTGACTAAATACCCTGTATTTGTTATCCAGCACTTGCTGATTACTGCCAATTTTTATTGCAGAGTATTTTTGCAAATCTGTCATTCTGTGTTTTCTTGTATCTCAGTTAGTAGGTGGTGGTGTGAGCATTGTCTGATCGACCTGTTCACATTTGTGCATGTCACATGTGTGTTTTTAATCAATACCATCATCGTCCATATCTTGTAAAGAGGAAATCTGTTGTTTCCCAGGTTCATGGTTAACTACGTTTATTGGCATTCCTTTAACAGTGTTCGTTACACTGGAACAAATAGTTTTCAGCTGTGACATTTGGATATTCTTGGTTATATGTATGGGTGAAAAACATGAGGAACCTTGTGCCATGGGTGTGTTGACAGTTACAGCCGCTGCACTCCTCTTTAAACTGTGCCATTCCACGACTATCTATTTTCTCTTCTTGTACAACCCTATCATTTTTTGATAGTTGATATTTATTTGTACTCCTCATAGGGAGGGGGGAGACACAAGAAACGATAGGTGAACTCGGCTGAGACTACAAACATCCCTTTGCAAACAATAACGTGGCTGTTGCATCACGAAACACGTTTACCCTGGTGTTCTAGTGGTGGTGTCTGAAGATATGTGGAGGATGTGTGGTATCCCACTAAGAAGCCTTTTCTATGGGATACTGTATAGTGCGTTTTCATATAAATGATCGCCATTTTTATGTGGACAAAAAGAGTTAATTTTCTCTCCCTTGCTTTATCAGGTGATAAAGCTCAGTTTTAATATGCATAAGGTATCAGGCCTCCATCGTACTTTTTTGGTTGTGTCTTAGCCTACTTATTCACACAATTTTTCTGCCCCCCCCAAAAAAAAAATACAAGATAATGCAAGATATTTGAGAGTGGCCTGTCTCAGTCAGACGCCTCATCTATCTGTGGGCTACAAAATGTGGCATTTGAGTCCTCCATTGAAATGTTTTTCCTGTCTCTTACTTAAACTATTGCCACCAGTATGATGAAAAAAGCATTTTTACTAACAGGCCAGATATTTTAAACTGTGGGTTTCCCACACACGGATAACATATAAGTTCGCTCCAAATACAGCCATTTTGAGTGAACGTGGAAAATAACGTAGTACATTTAAAATGGGCAAGACATGTGGCAAGGGACGGGGAAGTGGACATGATGGTGCATGCAGAGGCTGAGGCTGTGGGCAAGTTGAAATTGGGCAACACCAAACACCTACATCTTCTCACTGTACCTTCCTGTCACAATTACTAGGGGAACACATCAGCACACCACGTATTGAACCCAGAGTAGTGTCAAAACGTTGTAGGTTGGATAGTGGATAATGCTTCCAGTCACTTTGCCACCACCACCAGCATTCTGTCTTCCACATGGTCAAGTCTGAGTAGCCGTGAGTTTGGACCGTATAGTCCTCACTCTGATCCTCCTTCCTCCCACCATGCCGATTGCCTGTTGACAACTGATCCCACACTCTGACACTCCAAAGGCCTATTCACTTTACCATATATAGATTCAGGCCTCTCACATGATACACTTGAAGAGGGGCAAGATGATATCGCATGTAGTGCTGCCCAAATATTTGAGCAGCCACGGTCACACGAAGGCGATGGTAGAAAAGTGTCACAAGAGGTGGACGATGATGAGACACAATTGCTAGAAAGTCTGGAGGACGACCAGGGTGTGGAAGTGGAAGACAATGTGGTGGATGATATTATTATTAGTCATTTTTATAGCGCCATTTATTCCATGGCACTTTACATGTGAAAAAGAGATAAGAGGGTAGTAGAGAAGAAGATGATGAGATGATTGAAGGCTGCGTGTAGGTTAGTCAAGGGAGACCATGTCACAGATTTATGGAGGAGACAGGTTGTGGATGGCTTTGCATGTCATATTTTTAGGGTTTAGAGAGGAAAGGCTGGGGAATAATGGGGAGACAGGTGCATTAGTAGGGAAGCAGAGTTTAGGATACATTTTAGTGGTGCAAGATTGCTAGAGGGGAGACCAGAGAGTAGAAGGTTGCAGTGCTCGAGGCGGGAGATGATGAGGGAGTGCAAAATGTTTTTTGCAGTTTCTTGGTCAAAGAATGGAAGGATCTGGGAATTGCTTTTGAGTTGGAGATGGCAGGAGGAGACATGGACTTGGATATGTGGTTTGAAATAGAGAGCAGATTGGAGAATCACACCCGAGGCACCGATCATGCGGGATTGGGGAAAGTGATCAGCCAATAATATTGATGGATAGTTCTGATGGAGGGGTACAGTGAGATGGTTGAGAGCTGATGAATTCTGTTTAGTACATTTTCACTTTTAGAAAGCGAGCAGAAAAGAAGGCTGAAATGACGGACAGACTTTATGTGATTTTGGTCAGTAAAGAGGTGATGTCAGGTCAAGATAGGTAGATCTGCGTGTCATCGGTATAGAGATGATATTGCAAACCATGGGATTATATGAGCTGTCCCAGGCCGAAGGTGTAGATAGAGAAGAGTAGGGGTCCTAGAACTGAGCCTTGGAGAACCCCGAAACACAGGGGGTAAGGTGAAGAGGTGTTGTGGGAGAGGGAGACACTGAATGTCCCCGAAAACATAAACATGACAGAAGTTGCCAGTACAACTGTTAGGTGTTCCCCAGTCTGGTGTTTTTTTTAAAGACTCTGCCGATAAACTCAAACAGGCCATTTGCACCACCAGTCATGAATGCATCAGCAGGGGTAATGAAAATATCAGCCTGTCCACCACCAGCATGATCAGGCACATGGCTGCAAAGTACCCGACTTTGTGGGCCGAACAGCAGGCTCCAGGAACAGTGTTGGCGGGTGATACCACTGTGTCTTCCACTGCTGTACGTGCAAGCAAATCCCCTGTCCATTGTGCATGTGAAGATGCCTCCTTCCTTGCATCTGTTGTTGCACATAAACTCAAATAGCACCATCAACAATCATATCCACGTCCTTGTCCCAGTGCAGCAATCAGTTGTCCATACCACAGTCCTTGGAAAGCAAGGGGAAATATCCAGTCAAAGCCACACAGAACCCATTAATAACGTCACACATATCTCTTCTGCTTCCACTCAAAATGTTGCCTTTTAGCCTCGTGGAGACGAAAAGCTTTCTGCTAATGGCATTCTGCATCCGTCTAAAAAAAGGACTGTGTCCCAGCCGCCACTATTTCTCCCAGTGTGCCGTCACGGCATGACATAAGAACGTGTCCCAATACATTACCCAGGCTCTCAACCATGTTGCTACTGGGAAAGTACACCTAACCACAGACACATGGAAAAAAGCTTGTGGCTAGGGACGGAACATCTCACTGACAGCACACTGGGTTAACATATTGGAAGCCTGGACCCAAATGACCTTGGAATGGAACACGTCCTCCTGACACCGAGAATTGCGTGCCCTACATCAATCTGGGTTGCCCCCGCAGTCTAGAGCTCCTGCACCTCTTCCTTCTCCTCCTCCTGTTCAGCCTCCATCTCTGAAATGTGCACATCAGTCACAAGCTGGAAACACTGCAGCACTGCCTCAGCTAACAGGCTGTACTGAAGCTAATATGCTTAGGTGACAAGCCACAAAATGCTGAAGAGTTGTAGACAGCTCTGAAAGAGCAGGCAGATCTGTGGCTGACAGTACTGTACCTACTGGTGACGCTCTGAGGCGAGTTCACACACATACAATGCCTGACCCATGTGCTTAACCTCGCTGTTCAATGGTTTAACCCCTTCATGACCCAGCCTATTTTGACCTTAATGACCTGGCCATTTTTGGCAATATTGACCAGTGTCCCTTTATGAGGTAATAACTCAGGAACGCTTCAACGGATCCTAGCGATTCTGAGATTGTTTTTTCATGACATATTGGGCTTCATGCTAGTGGTAAACTTAGGTCAATAATGTTTGCATTTATTTGTGAAAAAAAACGGAAATATGGCTCAAATTTTGAACATTTCGTAATTTTCACATTTTGAATTTTTATTCCGTTAAACCAGAGAGTTATGTAACAACAAATTAGTTAATAAATAACATTTTCCACATGTCTACTTTACATCAGCACAATTTTGGAAACAACATTCTTTTTGTTGGGAAGTTATAAGGGTTAAAAGTTGACCAGCGATTTCTCATTTTTACAACAAAATTTACAAAACTATTTTTTTTTTTTAGGGACCACCTCACATTTGAAGTCACTTTGAGGGATCTATATGGCAGAAAATATCCAAAAGTGACACCATTCTAAAAACTGCAACCCTCAAGCTACTCAAAACTACATTCAAGAAGATTATTAACCCTTCAGGTGCTTCACAGCAACTAAAGCAATGTGGAAGGAAAAAATGAACATTTTAATTTTTCCAACAAAAATTTTCTTTTAGCATCAATTTTTTCATTTTCACATGGGCAACAGGATAAAATGGATCCTTAAATTTGTTGGGCAATTTCTCCTGAGTACACCGATACCTCATATGTGGTCATAAACCACTGTTTGGGCGCACGGCAGGGCTCAGAAGGGAAGGAGCACCATTGGACTTTTTGAATGGAAAATATGCTGCAATATTTAGCGGTTGCCATGTCGCGTTTGGAGAGTCGCTGTGCACCTAAACATTGGAGCTCCCCCACAAGTGACCCCATTTTGGAAACTAGATCCTCCAAGGAACTTATCTAGATGCATAGTGTGCGCTTTGAACCACCAGGTTCTTCACAAATTGAACCGTAAAAAAAAGGACTTTTTTTCACAAAAATTTTCTTTTAGCCTCAGTTTTTTCATTTTCACATGGGCAATGGGATAAAATGGATCCTAAAATTTGTTGGGCAATTTCTCCTGAGTGCACCGATACCTCATATGTGGTCATAAACCACTGTTTGGGCACACGGCAGGGTCCCGAAGGGAAGGAGCACCATTTGACTTTTTGAATGGAAAATTAGCTCCAATTGTTAGTGGACACCATGTCGTGTTTGGAGAGCCCCTGTGTACCTAAACATTGGAGCTCCCCCACAAGTGACCCCATTTTGGAAACTAGACCACCCAAGGAACTTATCTAGATGTGTGATGAGTACTTTGAACCCCCAAGTGCTTCACAGAAGTTTATAACGCAGAACCGTGAAAATAAAAAATCTTTTTTTTTCCTCAAAAAATGATTTTTTTAGCCCGCAATTTTTTATTTTCACAATGGTAACAGGAGAAATTGGACCTCAAAAGTAGTTGTCAAGTTTGTCTTGAGTACGCTGGTACCCAATATGTGGGGAGGGACCACTGTTTAGGCACATGTCGGGGCTCGGAAGGGAAGTAGTGACGTTTTGAAATACTGACTTGATGGAATGGTCTGCGGGCATCATGTTACGTTTGCAGAGCCCCTGATGTGCCTAAACAGTGGAAACCCCCCACAAGTGACCCCATTTTCGACACTAGACCACCCAAGGAACTTATCTAGATATGTGGTGAGCACTTTGAACCCCCAAGTGCTTCACAGAAGTTTATAACGCAGAACCGTGAAAATAAAAAAAAAAAATTTTCCTCAAAAAATGATTTTTTAGCCCACATTTTTTTATTTTCACAAGGTTAACAGGATAAATTCGACCCCAAAAGTTATTGTCCAGTTTGTCCTAAGTATGCTGGTACCCCATATGTGGGGGAGACCACTGTTTGTGCACACATCGGGGCTCGGAAGGGAAGTAGTGACGTTTTGAAATATCGATTTGATGGAATGGTCTGCGGGCGTCATGTTACGTTTCCAGAGCCCCTGATGTGCCTAAACAGTGGAAACCCCCCATCTAGATGTGTGATGAGCACTTTGAACCCCCAAATGCTTCACCGAAGTTTATAACTCAGAGCCGTGAAAATAAAAAAATCATTTTTTTTCACAAAAATCATTTTTTTAGCCCCCAATTTTTTATTTTCCCAAGGGTAACCGGAGAAATTAGACACCCAAAGTTGTTGTGCAATTTTTCCTGAGTACACTGATACTCCATATGTAGGGGTAAACCACTGTTTGGGCACACGTCGGGGCTCGGAATGGAGAGAGTGCTGTTTGACATTTTGAACGCAAAATTGGCTGGAATAAATCGTGGCGCCATGTCGCGTTCGGAGACACCGTGATGTGCCTAAACAGTGGAAACACCTCAATTCTAACTCCAACTCTAACCCCAATACACCCCTAACCCTAACCCAACCCTAACCACAACCCTAACACCAACACACCCCTAACCCTAATCCCAACTCTAACCCTAACTACAAGCCTAACCCTAACCCTAATTCCTGCCCTAACCCTAATTCCAACCCTAACCCTAATTCCAACACTAACCCTATCTATAACCCTAATTCCAACTCTAACCCTAATTCCAACCCTAACCCTAGTTCGAACCCTAAATGGAAAAAAAATATATTTTTTATTTTATTATTTGCGCCTGGCTATGGGGATGATAAAAGGGGGGTGTATTTACTTTTTTTTTCATTTTGATCATCATTTTCCAAGATGGCGGCACCCATGATCTGGACGGTGGGACGCCGGGAGCCATAGCGGGACACCGGGAGCACCATCGGAGGTCCCGGTGGGGATCGGAAGGTGGGAGGGAGCGATAGGAAGGGGAGGGGGAGCAGATGATGACAGCGGTGAACGATTGCCGCCGTCCATCGGTGGCAGGGGCCGATCGGCCCCGCCAGTCGGTGTGGGGGGGGTTGGGTGTCATGTCCAGCCATGTCTGATGCTATTGCAGCATCGGCCATGGCTGGATTGTAATATTTCACCAAACTTCATTGGTGAAATATTACAAATCGCTCTGATTGGCTGTTTCACTTTTAACAGCCAATCAGAGCAATCGTAGGCACGTGGGGGCTAAGCCACGCCCCCCTGGGATTAACCGTAGAGTGTCCTCTGTGTGCGGGTCTGGTGACCTTTCTGTTGTGAGTTCATTTTCCCCTCCGTCACTGAGGCCTGGTGAACTCCCTATTCTAGTGAAGGAAGGTAGTGAGCCTGATTATCAGGCACCTGGGACTAATGAAGACGATTGGCTGAGTGGAGTCACTGACTGGATTTAAGGCAGCCTACGCCCTTTCTGCCCTGCGGGTGAATTCTCTGTGGACTCTTGGACACCAGTCTGATTTCTGCTCTCCTAAAGCTAAGTTTTCTGTTTTGCCTTTTGCATCTAAGATTTGTTTTTGTTTTTCTTGCTTTTTGGATTCTGCCACTCCCTGCTGGAGTGTGCAGTGTTCCGTGAGCTCTGTCTTCTGAAAGTACCTGAGTGCTGATTTAGTTTTTGAAGCTTAGTTGCTTCAGGGGCATTTTTATATCAGCTTGTTGGCTTTTGTCTCTGATAGGGTTTTGGCAGATTGCAGACAGCAGCCTTCCTATCCGTTCCTATCTAGGTAGTTTTTGGGCCCCATCTTTGCTCAGCCTGTCTTTCTGTCTGTGTAAGTGTTTTCATCTTGCTTCACCGTCATTATATGTGGGGGGCTGCCTATTGCTTTGGGGTCTGCTCTGGGGCAGTTCGATTTCTCCTTTCCCTCTTTAGGCCTATGTATCTCTCCGGCTGTGATCGAGGGGTCTAGGTCATCGTAGGAACCCCCCACGGCTACTGCTAGTTGTGTTGATAGGTTCAGGGGTCTGCAATCTGATAGTTGCCAACTTCTCTGGTTTTCAGGACTTAGCTAGCATTTTTGTTTTTGCCTCCTACGGTGACTCAATCATAACACCTTTCAGTGACCCCGGTCACCCGACTTGCAGGGGGGGCTATTTATAGCATGACACCTACGTAGGCGTCATAGGTTGTTTGGGCATGACTTTTCATGACGCCTACGTAGGCGTCATGGGTCGTGAAGGGGTTAAGAAAAGTGACCCGGAGCTGCCGGATCTGCTTGTTAAAGTACGCTGGCCTGGGTGCCCATTTTAGAAAGTCATCTACAGCTTCATCCGCCCTTGATGTGCTTCAGCAGCGTGTGCAGCTTTCGGCTTAGAGACTGATATGTGTGATGTCCCCATGCATTGGAACCCTACACTGCACATGTTGTAAAGGATTTGTGAGCAGAAGAGGGCAGATGTTGCCTACCAGTATCAACAAGGCAGTTGGTATTCAGTTCAGACTTTACACATAAGATCTCAGGAGTGGACATGGATGTCAGACATGTACCATCCACCAAAACTTTGAGGAATCTACCCAGATAGTGAGAGGCAATGATGCCATAATTTGCACACCATCCCTCTTTTGTGTTCTAATAATTCTAATAATCATTATTTATGTAGCACAAACTTATTCACACTTCACATGTTCAAACACAACAGTCCTAAGTAACAGTAACAAACTTAACAATAATACAATAATTTAATCAAAAGATAACGATAATGACCCTGCTTTTGAGAGCTAACAATCTACAATGAGGTGGGGAAGATATAAAGAACAGGGGTGTACTTACAATGATCTATTTACAATGTTATTGGAGAGGTTAGTCAAAAGTCTGGGATGGCCTGAGGACAAGGAGGAGGAGAGTATGGTCAGTCGTCCTCTTGGTGAGGACATGGAAGTCTTGCCTGTTAGCAGTCTGGACCACATGGCTGATTTTATGTTGTACTGCCTTTCCCGTAACCCTCGCCTTTTCAAAATTTTCATTGACTCTCATTGATTTTGACACTTCTAGACCCACGCTACAAGAAGAACTTTGAATCTATTCTTCCAGAGGCAAACAGGTGTATAAAAATGTGGCAATACCAGAGGGCACTTCCTGCGGAATTATTAAAAGAATTCCCATCTTGCAAATGCTGGCGGCAGAGGTCACAGTTCGTTTGACAGCCAAGGAGTACAGGCGAGAGACACAACTCCAATCCAGCAGAGGCAGTGAAACGCTGGCAAAATTATGGGAGAGTTTTCTCAGACCCTTCCATTGCCCTAGTCCTGAGGCATGGGGTACTCTCATATGGAGGGCAAAATTTTGGAAGATGCTGAGGGAGTACCTTGATGACCATATCAACATTCCCCCTCATTCCTCTGTGCCTTATAATTATTGGTTATTCACGCTGGACGCGTGGCATGAACTGGCTCTCTGCACTGCACATGTGTGCTGTACTCATGGTCATGGAGTGCACGGCACCTCGCTCACTGGCAGTAATGCTTGTAGAGGCAGGAGCCGGCGGGAACAGTCCTTCGCGGTGCCAGTGCTCTAACGAAGGAGCACCTGATCAGCCTCCTAAGTGCTGCTTGTCCATGGCAAAAATCTCTGCTGTCATGCACTCTTTCTCTTAAGCTGGCCCCCTGCCTCTAGATGACCGGGTCTGTCTGCTGCAGTCCGTCACAGCGTCGTCTAAAATATGTAACAGATTTTATTAAATTCATATTTAAAATAATAATAGATGAAATATGCAGATCATATGGATAAAAAGTGCAGACACTGTGGTAATACAAGCTTAACCCTTTAGGTAAGGTGCAAAAATAGATGAAAAAAATAACTTAAAAAATGCCTATAAAGCGGACATCTGCTAAAGTGCATGAAGCGCATATAAGTGTTGACATACAAGGGGTTAAAAAACCTCCTATTAAGTGTCCAGACATAGAGAACCATACAATATGATGAATCAATATTATAAAAGTGAATGGTATTTTTATCCACCAAACCAACATCATAAAAAGGTAATATAACATATGAAAATCAATCAGTACAAAATATATGCAGAAGGTGCAAAGTAGTTAATGATAAAAGGTTATCTGCAAGTGCAGGGTAACAAGTGAGCCCAAACTGCAGGCAGAGTGTAATGGATTCTCATATGGAGGTTATGCCACTCATTCTATGAGAAAGGCAAGTTAGTAAATGGAAGCACATTACCTTAGGGTGCAGGCTGGGAACCCCGACGCGTGTTTCGCATTGGCTTTCTCAAGGAGTGCGCAAAAAATTTGTTGGAGTACTAAAATTGAAAAATATTTAGCACAATGATATGCAATGCATATGGCATACAAAACACAATGATAAATATATAAACTGTAGCTAAATCTTTTTTGGCCAGCTAAAGATTTTTTGGTAAGCAAAATGGTGTCCAAAAATGTTGTAAGACACTCCGAAAAATACTACAGTACCACAAAAAAAGCCATAGTTTTCTCCGCACTCAGGTGCGTGCCAGGGACGGACAAAGCCGTTTTAAATTGCTGGATTTGCACACTATTGTATTAAAATGATCTGGCTGTAGTCTGCAGTGTGAACAAGCAAATAAATGTAGAAAAAAAAGGGGGGCTCTGGATTGCTTTGATACAAAATTAGAAGGATTGAGGTGCAAAAAAAAATTATTCCTAGCCACGTATACCTGCAGCTAGGTATTGTCACATCGCAGTCGGACTCGGGGGCTGGTGTTCCTGCCTCGGCCACTGGGAGGCACCGGACTCCATAGACTGGTGGTGCCGGCGATAGGAGGGCTATGTCCTCATGTTGTCCCGCTCCTTTAACGCATGCCTCTGTCATTGGGCATCGCCGTGTTTCTCCTGTGGGTTATGGTGGTGACAGAGAAGGGGCCCCTGCGCAGGCATTTGGTGGGCGCAGGCTTTGCTCTTCTGTCAGAGGTGAAGGGGTTAGTGCATCGCTATCTGGCCTGGTTCTTGGGGCGGTCCAGATTAGGTCATCAGGCTGTGAGCCTGTGAGAGATAGCCATATCCTTCTAATACTTTGGAGCCTGTCCTGCAGGCCGCCAGATATAGTCTTGGTTTCCCCAGTGTGTTAGTGTTTAAATTGCTATTTTGACTCTGACCTTAGACTGGATTTCTGACCCTTCTACAGCCTGCCGATTTTGTACCTCGGCTGCTCTCCCGGTTTATGACTCTGACCTTAGCCTGGATTTTGACTCTGCTTCAGCCTGCCGATTTTGTACCTCGGCTGCTCTCCCGGTTTATGACTCTGACCTTAGCCTGGATTTTGACTCTGCTTAAGCCTGCCAATTTTGTACCTCTGCTGCTGCCTGGTTTTGACTTGGACTCCTGACTACGCTTTCGGTCCCATTTATTAATCCCTTCCTGGCGACTGTCCTGCTCTGGTACGCTGATCTCATAGGCAGCTACCCCTTGGGCTCCGCTGTAATTCCAGATCCCTGTATATGGGTAAAGGGTCTCAGGGTTTCTCGGGGTGCTGTCTTACTTGCAGCTCAGACTCACACCAGATGGACATCACAGGTATATAAATATAATAGGCAGCACCACACAGTAATGGACCCTTTTGATGTAGGCACTGAGAGCTATATACTCACATACAGTGACTTCATGCCTTGCACTGATGTGGATATGCGCACATAGACTCCCCTGCCTACCTAGCACCTTAATCTATATACCCCCATAATTAGTACTTAGAAGGACTGTTGGTTTAGCTGGATATGTGGATTGAACAATGGTAGACCCACACTAATAAAAGCACAAATCTGTCCTTAGCTCGGCAGCAGCTCTCACTGTACTCTCTGAATCCAGAGCTGAATGCGCCATGCAGAGCGGCGTCAGGTCTCTAATAGACCTGATGACGCTGTT
This sequence comes from Dendrobates tinctorius, assembly GCF_039654945.1. Taxonomy (NCBI): domain Eukaryota; kingdom Metazoa; phylum Chordata; class Amphibia; order Anura; family Dendrobatidae; genus Dendrobates; species Dendrobates tinctorius. The sequence goes on along the minus strand of NW_027361761.1, from coordinate 12,027,243 downwards.
CGGCCAGCCAATCATTGTAATGCCACAATAAAGATGGCTGCGGCATTACAGTGCATGGCAGACAATCCCTGCATGTAATTGGCGCTCTAAAGAGGCAGGGCAGAGCCGAGACCCTAGCTCCCGCCGAATAATCCCGGAAATGCTCGGTGCTCGCCGAGCACACCAAGTACAGTGATATTCAGGTGAATAACGAGTAGTGGCGAACACTGTCACTCATCACTAGTTGCCTGTAGTAGAAGATGTGTCAGAGGCCTATTATTCTGTTTCTACTCTGTGGAAATTGATGCCACTTTAGTGGTGTGTGACAATTATTTTTTGAAATGTGGAGACTCCATGTTTGGTCTCCATCTAGTGGATCACCAGTGTAAGGCTAGTTTCACACTAGCGTTGTCGAGGTAGCTATTTATGGAGGGCTAAATTAACCCTTCACGGTTGATCCAGTGATTTCCAAATTATTCCACAGAGTGTTGCTAGCAACTCAAATGACCACTGGGGTCTCTGTACAGGAGGATCAAGGCAGATCACTAAGCCCCTTTATTTTAGTCACTTCTTTTATAACATTTCGCTTAATTATGCAAAGTTCTCAACTACCAATAACATCATTTCACTTTATAAGTAGTGTTGAGCATTCCGATACCGCAAGTATCGGGTATCGGCCGATACTTGCTGCATCGGAATTCCGATACCGACTTCCGATATTTTTTCAATATCGGAAGTCGGCATCGGAATCGGAAGTTCAAAGTTGATTGACAGCCTGACGTCATCATGATGCGCGGTGTGTGCGCATCATGATGCGCCGTCATTTCGGGCCTTCCGGGGGTCTCTGCCGGCCTGCCGGGGGGCTGTGCCGGCCTGCCGGGGGGCTGTGTGGACTGCCCGGGGTCTGTACCGGCCTGCCGGGGGGCTGTGCCGGCCTGCCGGTGGTCTGTGCACCCTGTGGGGGTCTGTACCGGCCTGCCGGGGGGCTGTGCCGGCCTGCCGGTGGTCTGTGCACCCTGTGGGGGTCTGTACCGGCCTGCCGGGGGTCTGTGCCGGCCTGCCGGGGGGGCTGTGCTGATGTCCGGGGGTCTGTGCAAGCATCGTCCGATGGGACTACAAGTCCCATCTGGCGATGCCTGCTACCATGACAGTGATTGACACATTAGCCAATGATGGGACAGTAGTAGTCCCATCATCCGGCTAATGTGTTAAATGTTAAAAAAAAAATAAAAAAAAAAATTACTACATACATACTACATGCATGCTACATACATACTACATGCTACATACATACTACATACATACTACATACATACCACATATATACTACATACATAACATATATACTACATACATACTACATACATACTACATACATACTACATATATACTACATGCATGCTACATACATACTACATGCTACATACATACTACATACATACTACATGCATGCTACATGCATGCTACATACATACTACATATATACTACATGCATGCTACATACATACTACATGCTACATACATACTACATATATACTACATACATACTACATGCATGCTACATACATACTACATATATACTACATATATACTACATGCATACTACATACATACTACATGCTACATACATACTACATATATACTACATACATACTACATACATGCTACATACATACTACATGCTACATACATACTACATATATACTACATGCATACTACATACATACTACATGCATGCTACATACATACTACATGCTACATACATACTACATATATACTACATGCATGCTACATACATACTACATGCTACATACATACTACATATATACTACATACATACTACATACTACATGCATGCTACATACATACTACATGCTGCATACATACTACATGCTACATACATACTACATATATACTACATACATACTGCATACATACTACATGCATGCTACATACATACTACATGCTACATACATACTACATATATACTACATATATACTACATGCATACTACATACATACTACATGCATGCTACATACATCATATATACTACATGCATGCTACATACATACTACATGCTACATACATACTACATATATACTACATACATACTACATACATACTACATGCATGCTACATACATACTACATGCTACATACATACTACATATATACTACATACATACTACATACATACTACATGCATGCTACATACATACTACATGCTACATACATACTACATGCTACATACATACTACATGCTACATACATACTACATATATACTACATGCATGCTACATACATACTACATGCTACATACATACTACATATATACTACATGCATGCTACATACATACTGCATGCTACATGCATGCTACATACATACTACATGCTACATACATACCACATATATACTACATACATACTACATACAATACATTCATACAATACATACATAGACATACAGTACATGTAACATAGAGTAACATACTTACCAATACTTGTCACATTGTTCCCCGAAGCCATTGTCTTTTCCGGAATAAATATTAACATAACAAACCACAAAAATACTCACCCACGATCCGAAGCAGTCCACGAGTGTGTCCCACGACGATCTTGGGTAGAGAACTGCAGCATCAGCTGTTGCTGCCGTTCTCTACGGGCTGCAGGAATCCAATGACGGAAGGTAGGTATCCTTCCGCACTGTATTCCTCCGCCACTTAAAAAAAAAAAGTCCCTAGTCTCACTTTATGCCATTGCTGTGTGGGAAATTCCGTCATTGGATTCCTGCAGCCCGTAGAGAACGGCAGCAACAGCTGATGCTGCAGTTCTCTACCCAAGATCGTCGTGGGACGCACTCGTGGACTGCTTCGGATCGTGGGTGAGTATTTTTGTGGTTTGTTATGTTAATATTTATTCCGTAAAAGACAATGGCTTCGGGGAACAATGTGACAAGTATTGGTAAGTATGTTACTTTATGTTATATGTACTGTATGTCTATGTATGTATTGTATGAATGTATTGTATGTAGTATGTATGTAGTATATATGTGGTATGTATGTAGCATGTAGTATGTATGTAGTATGTATGTAGCATGCATGTAGCATGCAGTATGTATGTAGCATGCATGTAGTATATATGTAGTATGTATGTAGCATGTAGTATGTATGTAGCATGCATGTAGTATATATGTAGTATATGTATGTAGCATGTAGTATGTATGTAGCATGCATGTAGTATGTATGTAGTATATATGTAGTATGTATGTAGCATGTAGTATGTATGTGGCATGCATGTAGTATATATGTAGTATGTATGTAGCATGTAGTATGTATGTAGCATGCATGTAGTATGTATGTAGTATGTATGTAGTATATATGTAGTATGTATGTAGCATGTAGTATGTATGTAGCATGCATGTAGTATATATGTAGTATGTATGTAGCATGTAGTATGTATGTAGCATGCATGTAGTATGTATGTAGTATGTATGTAGTATATATGTAGTATGTATGTAGCATGTAGTGTGTATGTAGCATGCATGTAGTATATATGTAGTATGTATGTGGTATGTATGTAGTATGTATGTGGTATGTATGTAGTATATATGTAGTATGTATGTAGCATGTGGTATGTATGTAGCATGCATGTAGTATATATGTAGTATGTATGTAGCATGTAGTATGCATGTAGTATGTATGTAGCATGTAGTATGTATGTAGCATATATGTAGTATGTATGTAGTATGTATGTAGCATGCATGTAGTATATATGTAGTATATATGTAGTATGCATGTTGCATGCATGTAGTATATATGTAGTATGTATGTTGCATGTAGTATGTATGTAGTATGTATGTTGCATGTAGTATATATGTAGTATGAATGTAGCATGTATGTAGTATGTAGTATGAATGTAGCATGTATGTAGTATGCATGTTGTATGTATGTAGCATGTAATTTTTTTTTTTTTTACATTCAACACATTAGCCGGATGATGGGACTACTACTGTCCCATCATTGGCTAATGTGTCAATCACTGTCATGGTAGCAGGCATCGCCCGATGGGACTTGTAGTCCCATCGGACGATGCCTGCACAGACCCCCGAAGCCTGCACAGCCTCCCGGCAGGCTGGCACAGCCCCCCGGAGCCTGCACAGCCCCCCGGCAGGCCGGCACAGCCCCCCGGCAGGCCGGCACAGACCACCGGAGCCTGCACAGACCCCCTGGCAGGCCGGCACAGCCCCCCGAAAGGCCCGTACAGACCCCAGAGAGGCTGTACAAGGGAAAAACAGGATTTTTCTTATTCCGATACCGGAAGTCCCATAGACTTGAATGGGACTTCCGGTATTGGAATCGGCGATACCGATATTTTTTTTTAAGATCGGCCGATCCATTCCGATCCGATACTTTGAAGTATCCGACGGTATCGCTCAACTCTATTTATAAGCCAATAATATTGCAAGAAATCCGGAAACTACATATATGTCCGTATCCAAATAGAAAGTAGTATAATGGCATATTCTTCAGAGTTTTACACCCCCGCCTCCCTTATCTTGCACCTGATGGGAACAGTCTGGTTTCATGACAGTTTGAACTTTTATCTAATTACAAAATTTATCTTACAGCAACAAAAACGAAGAAACAAAACCTTCAGAGAATGGACAAAACGAAACTTCAGCTCTGATTTTAGTTTTAACCCTTCACATTCCCCCCTAGATAAATTTTGTTAACACATATGCAGCATCAGAGGTGCTATCCCAAGCTAACAGCTTGAGGGGTACTGGTCTTCACATGACTGATGCCGTGTTACCAGTCATGGCTGTCGCGGCGCACCTGTCCCCCCGTATACCGCAGTTCACGAATAAGAATTTTTGATGACGGTGGTGGAGATCTTTTGTAGGTAGCCATGTGCTTGGCTTCAACATCTTCATCAAGTAGCCTTTTGAGATCGGTGCAGAGAAGAGCAGGGGCAACGACGCCTTTGGTATCATCATTAGCTGTCTTAGTGCAGAATTTCCTATTACATACAGAACTACACCAAAGAACAAGTTTTAGTATCACATATACAACAAGGATACAGCCCCCTATTCCCTTAAATCAATTGGCTGGATTGAGAAAGGAGAAGGTGTCTGACCACCAAGTGTCCTTATTACGATCATTATCTTTATCGTATTGATCTCTGAGTCTCTGAATATCTTCTAACTTTAACTTTTAACTTCTACCAATAATAATATGAAAAATGCGGAAAACCAAAACATTATGCCCCCTTCATTTGCTATTGGCTTGTTGGGTGATGAGGAGAACTTGATCGGGACCGTCATACAAGGGTTCTAGTCCGTGCTTTCTGACATGCCTCTTCACGACTACCAAATCACCAGGCTTCAGGTTATAACAGGTGTCGGTTTCTGCTGAATCTGGAAAAGAAAAGAAAACTAGAACATAGGTGTTAGCAAGATTTTTACTAAGCTGAATAACATATTGAACAGCACGGTCAGCTTCTTCTGATAACTGCTGAGGCTGGAAATTCGCAAGTGGGGGCCTAGCACCAAACAATATCTCATATGGGGACAGGGCATATTTTACAATAGGGGTAGTACGAATGTGGTATAGTACAATGGGTAGGAGCTCTGGCCATGGAGCCGTAGTCTCCTGCATCATTTTGGTCAATTGTTCCCTCAGTGTGCCGTTCAGCCTCTCAACTTTCCCACTGGATTGTGGGTGGTACGGAGTATGGAGGGCTACAGTGGATCCAAGCATTGTCAGAACTTCTTGGTACACATGAGAAGTAAAGACCTGACCTTGGTCACTTTCAACAACTTCTGGAACCCCATATCTGCATATAACTTCCATCACCAGTTTCTTCGCTGTGGTCTTTGCAGTCATGTTGGTAACAGGGAATGCTTCCGGCCAACTGAAGAACCGGGGCCCAGTAGAATTTTTGCACCAGTGCAAGGGCCTGATTCTTTCCTCGATGTGTAGGTCCATGTGCCCATGTGGCAATAGCAGGCTACATCCAGGTAGGGAGACACACAAGTTGGTCCTTTTTCCAGGGACCATTATCCATACATGCCTCATCAGTCTTCCTTTGCTTCACCTCTTCCTTTGGAGACATTCTCTGCATCGTCATTAAGCGGTCTCGCGGGGTCTGACAGAAAACTTCAGTCTGTTGTAGATCATCAGGTTCTTGTAGGGTCAATGCTTCTTGTAACTGTTTACGCTGAGAGCGTGTGGTCACCATAGTTGGTATGGTTGGTTCAACGGGTAAAAGAGCGGCGGCTTTTGCTTGCATATCCGCAAATGTGCTGCCAACAGTCTGTGGACTGGTCCTAGGACCGTGCTCCTTAACTTTGATAATAACCACCTGAGTAGGTAATTTGATCGAGTCCATGAGGGTTTTAACAGCTTCAGCATTTTTCACTGGAGTTCCGGCAGTAGTAATAAACCCTCGATTGGCCCATAGAGCCCCAAAATCGTGAGCAATACCAAATGCATACCGTGAGTCCGTGTATTTATTAGCCCGTCTGTTCTTGGCCAAAGTACATGCAGTAGCCAGAGCCTGGAGTTCTGCTTCTCGTGCTGACTGTGAGGGCGGGAGCGCAGCTGCGTGCACTACAGTGTCCTCTGTGGTAACAGCATATCCCGTGTGGAGTCTACCAAACTCATCAGCATATCTTGAACCATCCGTGTATAACACCAGATCAGGATTTGGGAGTGGATTCTCACTGACATTTGGTGGAGTAGCTGTTTCTTCAGTCAAAAGTTGGGAACAATCATATCAGAGGTAATCCTCATCACTGCCATCTTTCCTTATAGTTCATTATACCGTCTTTCAAAGCATTGTAAAGGTGTTGCATTATGCGGGATGCATCCTGTATCCACTGACAATAATAAGTGCATAGTCCTAGAAAGCGCTGGAGTTCAGTTTCATTTTTTGCGAAAAGAAGGGAGCTGACAGCTTTTTTTCTTTCTTCTGCGAGGTGTCTAGCACCCTAAAGGAGACAGTGACCCAAGAATATCACTTGACCAAGGCAGAACCGAAGTCTCGAGGCCGAAACCCGACAGTTCAGTTCTGCCAGATACTTAAGGAGGCTAACAATGGCAAAAGACACCTGCTCATATATTTTTTTTTTTTTTTGCAAACTGATGGGACTGTTTTGGGCCCCTTGTGGCATCTGTGGGAAAGGCATGAAAAATACAGATTTCCTCACTGTCTTCATCTACATAGGGATTATATAACGTAAGGACCATCTGACCATCATCTTGGAATTGTATTCTGGAGTGGAACTCTGATAATAAATCTGCCTCCTAGTAAATTTACAGGACATGTGGGAGATATTACAAACTGAATAGTAACCTCGGGGAAGGGTTTTATGGGATTTATAAAAGTATATTAATTGGGTCTGCCATCTACTCCGATTAAAACAGCGGGAGTATAACAATTTCTCTGAAAGTGTCCGAGTCTGGCACAGCGCCAGCATTAGCAGGGAGGGGCTGAGGAGCAGGTTTCCCAGTAGCTGAAGTCTGAGGAGGGGCCAGAGTTTGCTGTGTGGGCTGAAGGGCACACTGTGTGCTCGCAGCTGCGGTGGGGGCTAGAGGCTGCTGTTTCCTTTTTTTTTCTCTTTCTCTCTGCTGAACAGAGCGGTTTAAAGTCTTCTCAAAACTTTTTTTTTCCCTCTGGATCTGGTAAATGGAAGGGGTGGATACTCATAACCACTAGCAATAACGGGGACTAAGGCTGGCGGCGGATGATAATAGGTGCCGTCAGCAGAGGTGGGGGCTGCGACTCTCGGTCTCCTTGTACAATTGTCATCTAGCAGGGAGACCTCTTCTTTCAAATCATCACTTTTAACTATTCGTCTGCCTGACACATTGATTAAAGAAGGAACTGAGATTAATGAGACAATCACTTTCTCACTCCACAGTCACTTTCTTGAACCACAATACATCCCGTCTTTGCCATAATAATAGACAATTTTCCTTCTTCAACATAGCAGTAACAGAAACAATCAGAATCACTTGCTGTTCAATGTCCACATAACCTTCATTATACAATTCATGTGCCAAGCCACGGAATTCCTCAGCGCCTTCAAGTAATCCATCATCAGTCAACCTTGCTTTATTCTTTTTAACTCCTTCATCCCATAGTGTAGGCTGCAACCTCCCGCCCTTAGGAAATCCCAAAATAGAAAATATTTTTCCTGCATTCCTGACAGATTTCTTTCCTCGTCTTTGAATCATAAGACTAACAGTATCTGATCCTTCACTCAACATAATTCTCTCCTTTAGAGCTAAATATCCTGACTTAAATTGTGCACAGATCTGGAGCGGCCGTATCAGTCTGTTCCACAGGGTCAATAATCCCCCTCTGGGAAGCCCAAAATTTGCGGTACTCAGTGAAAGGAGGAGGGCGACTCAGACTATCCCTCCGGACACCTCTGGTTATATATATCTATCTATATATACCTGAGTTACGTATCCTACCCAGTCTTCGATCACATCACCAGCCCGATTACTAATAATGATTGGGAATTTCAGGATATTTTGACTATAAAGAGAGCCACAATCACTGGTCAATCCGGGGTGTCCGTCCCTTATGAGGTACGGTTCGAGCACTGGGCCCCCAATGGGACTGCACCTCTATATGATTCCACCCATGAATCACCCCACCAGGGGACAAACCACAGATCCTCTTTGCAGCAGCAAGCACAGGAAAACCACACCAACGGTCAGTCTGAACAGTATAACTGCCAACTTACCGTGGTTGCTGTGGGGGATGATCGGTCCCAATTTTCCAGCACCTGTGTCCTCTCCGAAGTTCCTTTGTGTTGTTGCCCTCCGGGGGCAGAGGCGTCCCTGTTCGGGGGCCCCACATTGGGCACCACTGTCAATGTAGCTATTTAGGGAGGGCTAAATTAACCCTTCACGGTTGATCCAGTGACTTCCAAATTATTCCACAGAGTGTTGCTAGCAACTCAAATGACCACACGGAGACTGGGGTCTCTGTACAGGAGGATCAAGGCAGATCACTAAGCCCCTTTATTTTAGTCACTTCTTTTATAACATTTCGCTTAATTATGCAAAGTTCTCAACTACCAATAACATAATTTCACTTTATAAGCCAATAATATTGCAAGAAAACCGGAAACTACATATATGTCCGTATCCAAATAGAAAGTAGTATAATGGCATATTCTTCAGAGTTTTACACCCCCGCCTCCCTTATCTTGCACCTGATGGGAACAGTCTGGTTTCATGACAGTTTGAACTTTTACCTAATTATAAAATTTATCTTACAGCAACAAAAACGAAGAAACGAAACCTTCAGAGAATGGACAAAACGAAACTTCAGCTCTGATTTTAGTTTTAACCCTTCACAGCATTACCGGGTGCAGCGCATGGCTGCCACTAAGCTCTTCCCCCAGCTGCGCCCCCTCCGGTCAGCTCCTCCTATGGGCGCATGACGCTGCATGCGACCAGCGTTCCCTATATTTAGCGTTGGGTACACTGGTCATGTGCTGGTACACTTTTGATGGGGAATGCGCCCAAACGCACTGTGTTGCATTTTTGTGTGCTCGGCACAGCACCAAAAGGGTGCATTCGCCATCAAGAGTGTACCACCGCATGACCGGTGTACCCAATGCTAAATATAGGGTACGCTGGTTGCATGCAGCGTCATGTGCCCATAGGAGGAGCTGATCGGAGGGGGCGTGGCCAGGAGCAGAGCTTAGCGGCGGCCGTGTGCTGCGCCCGGTAATGCTAGTGTGAAACTAGCCTAAGTAGGTCTCCCAAACTACCTGTGTTACTTTCCTTACATTCTTTTCTAATATTACTGTATGAAACTGATGTTTTGTGCCATCTGAGTGTGGCTGTAATAAAAAAAAATTGGTAGTGTTGCATGTGTGGCACCCCAGGATTCTGGTTGCCACAGTGGCATTGTCTCCCTCCCGGGGGAGGTGATGACATGCCTGGAAGCAGAAAGGAGTTCCCTGATCAGGTAACCACTGCACACAACACTTTCCCTACTCCAGACCAGAAGGGGGAGCTCTGAACCCTGTTTTAGGAGAGCTTCCAGCAAGTTCTGGGCTGGGGGAGGAGTTAGTTAGTTGAGTTTGGGAGTGAGAAGGATCAGAAAGTATGAAGGAGCTGCTCCACAGACTAAAGTAGAAAGAGGAAAGCCTGGGGAAGAGAAGCTCACCTCAGGTCAATGCGCTGCACACTGGACACCGGAGTCCATGTTTGTCTGAGAATGACAGTCTCAGGAGCCAAATCTGGAGATAAGGAGACTGCAGGCCTCCTGGCCTCACCAAAATCCTACAAGCACAGCAGCATACGAGAGCCTGGAGCTGCCACAGAGGAAGAGGCTCGAGCTGCCTGCTAGAAGGGCAAGTACTAAGGACTGTAGAGAACAGAGGACTGAATATAGCTTCAAGCTGCAGGGACCTCAGACCAGACATTAGCCCAGAAAAGAGGCCTCCAACAACACTTGGTTCAGGGGACCCTGATCTGCTTTCAGGCTGCTGGATCTCTATTTCCATCTGTACCAGTGCTTCGGTCTGCACTTCAAGCCTTCAGTAAGAGGTAAAAAGAATAGTAACTCTTGTATCTGCAGTTTTGATCACACACGCATCTCTGCCCTACAGTTATCCACCATCCTGCACTTACAACTGCCCTGGGAATAAGCTCCGCCTGTGGAGAGCTGAACCACTTCTGCTGCATCACCACCAGCCCCAGCAGTCTGTACAAGCAGCGTTGGCTTACACCTTTATTGCCTCGTACCAAATGTGATGTCACAAACTTATCTACACAGACTTTATTTCTCATCAATCCTTATTTTTCATGGAATCGCAGGGCCATGGATCGGGTCACTGCTGCCGTGAAACATCCCCTTAAGACACTGGCCCTGTACCGAGTAACCCATGGCCCTAGGGGCGCTCCACATATTGGTGTGAGGTCTCCCAATTAAGAAGGTTTACACTGCTCCCTTAACCACTAGGTCGACATTAAAACTTAAATTCCAAGCTGTAAATGCTGGGCTAGACCTTGATACCTCATGCATGGGCCATGGCTGACTGCTTGTGTGCCATAATAACAAGTTCTACTGTTGGTCAATTAATCAGTCAACTACCAGTATTACTAATCTTACATTTTTCTATCAATCGAAGTCTATGAAACTGATGTTTGTGCCATTTGTACATTTCTACTGTGGGTCATATGATGGCACTTTTACTGGTGTTTGCCCCTAATTCTAGCTGTTTGGGAATTTTTTTGTCACCCCTTAAGGTATTGTCTATTCGTTTGGTTTTGCCTCCCAATTAATTTAATGGTGATATGGGTATGTTCGTTGAACTGTTTGGCGAATCTCAACCGAACCGATCCTTGAAAGGTTTGCTTATCTCTAATTATGATGACAGGGTAAAGGGAGTTTTACACATAGCGATATCGCTAGCAATATCACTAAAACGTCACTGATTTTGTGACCTTATAGCGATATCGCTAGCGATATCGCTATGTGTGATACTTACCTCCGACCGGCTCCCCCGCTGTCCATCGCTGATCGCGCGAGATCAGGCAGCTCCATTTCTCGTCGTCTGCTTCCTGCTGGGCTTCCTGCTGTGTGAGACGAGCGACGCTGGACCCGGGCGGGAGGACGTCAGGATCGCTGTGTGTGAAAGGCGAGTATCGTGCGCTGCGTTGCTGCTGCATCGCTGTGAGGTCTTTCTGTGTGGCAGTTCACTAGCGATCGTTTAGCGATGCAGCGGCGATCCTGACCGGGTCGTATCGCTGGTCGGATCACTGGTGCATCGCTAAATGTAAAAGGGCCTTTACACAGCTATTTGCTTTCCATGTAAACATAAACTGAATGCTTTACCTTTCCTCTACCCATTGTTTTGATGACCTCACAGATATCTCCTGTCACCTTTCCTCTACCCATTGTTTTGATGACCTCACTGATATCTCGTGTCACCTTTCCTCTAGCAGATAATCCTCGCTCAGCTTTTACCTTACTATTTGTATTACTCCATCCTGTCTGCACATACCAACCTGATCACACAGATCTCCACCCTCTTCTCCTGCAGACACTACTATATTACTGCTGAGCTGTCCCCTGGCCAGCACACTGCATGTTTTGTGCCATATTTTACCCCTGGAGCATGCAGCATTTTATTACAACCACCATTGACTCCAACATGCTGCATAACTGCCAAGAAGCAAAATGTTGTGAATTCCTACGACACAGTATTTTACCTTGTATTGTTTTAGGCTTTTAAACCCTTAATATTCAATGTATTTGAGGCCTTAAAGGTTTTTTCCAGCACATAAAAATTTTTTTATATGAAATAAAAATGGAAATTAACACAAATTACTAATAAGGATAAGAGATTCTGTTCAAGGCAAATTTTTGCAAGAAAAATTTAAAAATCACCCAAGTTAATTTTTTTTGTGATCCAGTTTGTGCAAATTAATTTTGCCAAAATTTCTGCCTCATATTTTACCTATCTCGCCGACGTAGTGTACTTGTCTCTAGAGATGAGCGAATATGTTCCGAAAATGATCGCCAAACATAAATTCAGCACAAATATGGCACATTCGGATTCGTGATCAGAAACATGAGCACTTTTCTTAAAATCAGTAACATTCTGCAAAAGTGCAGGAAAATAATTGCATTGTCACTAAAGTATTTTAAAGTAGATGATAGAGAGATAGTTAGAAAAATAGAAAGCTGGAAAATCATCTGCTGCGTACAGTAAAATCACAGCATGACAGGTTAGAATAGGATAGAATAGATATTTACACATAAAATAGATATATAGATGTCAGCAGCACAAATATATATATATTTATATATATATATATATATATATATATATATACGGTATATATATATATATATATATTTCATAGATAGAAGAAAAGACAGCAATTCAGCAGCCACGTACAGTGAAATCACAGCAGGACCTGACATCATAGAAGAGATGGATTACATACAATAAATGCAAATAGAATAGATATACAGATGTCAGTTACATATACAATTAGTACAGTGTGTTTGCAGCTTACTGTGCAAGTATTTAATTATTAAAAGATTATTTTTCTGAAAAAAATGGCTTAAGCTCTCGCGTAATAATCTTAAGCAGCAGATGGAAAGCCGATGGCTGGGGGCCGATGTTTATAGCCTGGGAAGGGGTAATACACATGGAGCTTCCGAGGCTATTAATATCTGCTCACAGCTGTATACTTTGCCTTTACTGGCTATAAAAATGGGTAACCCCCAAAAAAATAACCAGCAAAGGCTAGGCAAACAGCTGCGGGCTGATGTTAATAACCTAGGAAGTGGCCATGGATACTGCCCCCCCAGGCTAAAAACATCAGCTCTCAGCCGCCCCAGAAGAGGCCCATCTATAAGGCTGAACTGCTGTGACCATGATCTGTAGTCACTGAACTTGAACTGCAGTGAACTCAGTAACTTTTTCTCACTGTACTGAGGTCACCACAATTCAGCCTGGCTGGGAACTCAGCCTCCGTGGCTGGAGGTAACCTCGATGACGTCACCGCTAGTCACTAAGGCTGCGCTTGCAGAATGACTGACAGGTGAAAGATATGGTTGTTTTTTAATTTTGTTTTATTACAGAAGACAGGGGATTCAGTTAAATTAGCTGTTAGGCGGGTTTATCGGTGTTTGTTATTTTTAAATAAAAAAGGAAACATGTGTTTAGTCTTATTTCTACTAAAGTACTTTATTCTTGCTGTGTCTTTATTTACCATACAACTATAGGATTATTAACGGATAAGTGTCTTATAGATGGGAGAAGTAGTGTCTCATCAGTCGGAGCCTGCTGACCTGCGGTAAGCTTTTTATCATGGCTCACGGCATCTCTGCGGGGATACGCCGACATCTGACAACATGATCCCGCAGGGCTCTGATGGTGGTAATGATTTACCAGCTGTAATAATACCACCTATCAGAAGTGCTACGCTGTGTATGTTCAGCTATGTATGGCGATTTAATCAATGATTATATCAACGAATATTGCAAATTCGGCAATTGAGTGCTGAACAGAATATTGAAATATTCACTCATTTCTACTTTTCACAGGCTTTCCATGACAGAGAGGAGCCAGGAAACCGCAGCATCTGTTTTCTCCTACGCCGCACTAATTAGAAGCACTTTACCTTCATATTAAACTGTGCAAGTTTCTTTTAGCAGTGCAGGGGTTAATCTGCTCCATTGAGAGCTCCTGGAAAGCTTTCCTGCATTGAGGCTCTCAGCTGTGCACTGTTAACCACTTCCCTCTCCTATACAGTTGTGGCCAAAAGTATTGACACGCCTGCAATTCTGTCAGATAATACTCAGTTTCTTCCTGAAAATGATTGCAAACACAAATTCTTTGGTATTATTATCTTCATTTAATTTGACTTAAATGAAAAAACACAAAAGAGAATGAAGCAAAAAGCAAAACATTGATCATTTCACACAAAACTCCAAAAATGGGCCAGACAAAAGTATTGGCACCCTCAGCCTAATACTTGGTTGCACAACCTTTAGCCAAAATAACTGCGACCAACCGCTTCTGGTAACCATCAGTGATTTTCTTACAATGCTCTGCTGGAATTTTAGACCATTCTTCTTTGGCAAACTGCTCCAGGTCCCTGATATTTGAAGGGTGCCTTCTCCAAACTGCCATTTTTAGATCTCTCCACAGGTGTTCTATGGGATTCAGGTCTGGACTCATTGCTGGCCACCTTAGAAGTCTCCAGTGCTTTCTCTCAAACCATTTTCTAGTGCTTTTTGAAGTGTGTTTTGGGTCATTGTCCTGCTGGAAGACCCATGACCTCTGAGGGAGACCCATCTTTCTCACACTGGGCCCTACATTATGCTGCAAAATTTGTTGGTAGTCTTCTGACTTCATAATGCCATGCACACGGTCAAGCAGTCCAGTGCCAGAGGCAGCAAAACAACCCCAAAACATCAGGGAACCACCGCCATGTTTGACTGTAGGGACCGTGTTCTTTTCTTTGAATGCCTCTTTTTTTCTCCTGTAAACTCTATGTTGATGCCTTTGCCCAAAAAGCTCTACTTTTGTCTCATCTGACCAGAGAACATTCTTCCAAAATGTTTTAGGCTTTTTCAGGTAAGTTTTGGCAAACTCCAGCCTGGCTTTTTTTATGTCTCGGGGTAAGAAGTGGGGTCTTCCTGGATCACCTACCATACAGTCCATTTTCATTCAGACGCCGACAGATAGTACAGGTTGACACTGTTGTACCCTCGGACTGCAGGGCAGCTTGAACTTGTTTGGATGTTAGTTGAGGTTCTTTATCCAACATCCGCACAATCTTGCGTTGAAATCTCTTGTCAATTTTTCTTTACCATCCACATCTAGGGAGGTTAGCCACAGTGCCATGGGCTTTAAACTTCTTGATGACACTGCACACAGTAGACATTCATGTCTTTGGAGATGGACTTGTAGCCTTGAGATTGCTCATGCTTCCTCACAATTTGGTTTCTCAAGTCCTCAGACAGTTCTTTGGTCTTCTTTCTTTTCTCCATGCTCAATGTGGTACACACAAGGACACAGGACAGAGGTTGAGTCAACTTCAATACATGTCAACTGGCTGCAAGTGTTATTTAGTTATTGCCAACACCTGTTAGGTGCCACAGGTAAGTTACAGGTGCTGTTAATTACACAAATTAGAGAAGCATCACATGATTTTTCGAACAGTGCCAATACTTTTGTCCATCCTCTTTTTTATGTTTGGTGTGGAATTATATCCAATTTGGTTTTAGGACAATTCTTTTTGTGTTTTTTCATTTAAGACAAATTAAATGAAGATAATAATAACAAAGAATTTGTGTTTGCAATAATTTTCAGGAAGAAACTTAGTATTATCTGACAAAATTGCAGGGGTGTCAATACTTCTGGCCACAACTGTATATTCTGGGTAATGGCTAGCACTCATTGTCAGAGGATAGCTTTTGTTGCATGACTGGTGGTTGTTGGTGGTAATTATTGGAGAAGGCGTTTGATGGATTTATTTATTACTGTTTCTAGGTTTTCATTGTGTGATAATTCACTTTCTTTCCCTATTTTGTTTGCTTTCGCATTATTTTTTCAGCTCTGAGATAGCCTCTTTTGATTGTTCATTTGCTATATCCTCTTAATGAATCTCTGTGTGAGATCAGTAGCCTGGATTTCAAAAATTTCCACATTAGATCAAATTATTTTAGCACTGAGAAATTGGCCTATGGGGATCCCCCAAATGGTAGACCTGGGATGTGATGAGTCAGCAGCCAAGAAATAATTTGTGGCCGTAGGTTTTCTGAAAATATCAATGTTTAGATGACCATCAGGACCAGCTGAAATATTGATATCTAAGAAATCGATTTCCCTGCGCAGGCTTTATGCTCATTGGTGGCTTTGCCAGCTGTGTGCGCCAATCATCAGTGGAGGGACTCATTAGAATGGACAATGTCAGGGATTTTAGTTTTATAAGGTATGCTGTGCTGCCTGATATGGTGGGCTTGTTAGGAATTTATTGATAGGCTGAATATCGTGGTAGTGGGAGCATTTATGGAGAAAACTTGATGAACTTTAAAGTATATCTGTAGTTAAACTTTCATACATTAACAGTACTGCAAATCACTGGTTATCATTGGGGTCCAGGTCCTAAAGCCCCACTGATCACACTAAACACCGCTATGATGTGCGCTTCTCTTGTGTGGTTGGTGCAACAGAAAAGGTCTACGGGGTCAAAGATAAGTCTATGGGTCTGTACACACCATCTCACAGAGCAGTGAATGGCCTACAGATTTACCAGTCATCCCGTACACCATACCACCCAACTTTCACAGTAGCTGCATGCCGCGGCAATATTGACCATGCCCCTTGACCATGCAAATATTGACCATGACCCTAGCCACATCCCCAATCCACAACCATTTACAATTTCTTTCCTCCACTGCATAACGGGGCCATGGTAGTAGTGAGAGACATTCAGCAGATGCCCCGGACAACAGAGCCTAGACCTAATTTCTGGAAAATACCGCTGTATATGAGAGAGAGTGTCTGCACTTATGGATTTAGTCTAGTTTTTTTTTAGTATCTACACAGAAACCTACAGTGAAAAAAAAGCACAAAAACTTCAGAGTTCAACAGCATCTTTAGATTTAGATGCACATCGGTCAGGAGATTTTTCATGAAATCACATCCACTTTGCTTGGATAGTTAACCCCTTTACCCCCAAGGGTTGTTTGCAAATTCATGACCCTGCCAATTTTTACAATTCAGACCATTGTTCCTTTATGAGGTAATAACTCTGAAACGCTTCCATGGATCCGGTGATTCTGACATTGTTTTCTCGTGACATATTGTACTTCATGTCAGTTGTAAAATTTCATTCGTATAACTTGCGTTTATTTGTGAAAAAAATGGAAATTTGGGGAAAATTTTGAAAATTTCGCAATTTTCCAAATTTGAATTTTTATGCCCTTAAATCACAGAGATACGGCACACAAAATACTTAATAAGTAACATTTTCCACATGTTTACTTTACATCAGGACAAATTTGGAACCAAAATTTTTTTTTTGTTAGGAAGTTATAAGGGTTAAAAATTGACCAGCGATTTCTCATTTTTGCAACACCATTTTATTTTTAGGGACCACATCACATTTGAAGTCACTTTGAGGGGTCTATATGATATAAAATACCCAAAAATAAATAATAATCTTTATTTTTATATAGCGCTAACATATTCCGCAGCGCTTTACAGTTTGCACACATTTTTTATCACTGTCCCCGATGGGGCTCACAATCTAAATTCCCTATCAGTATGTCTTTGGAAACTGCACCTCTCAAGGTGCTCAAAACCACATTCGAGAAGTTTATTAACCCTTCAGGTGCTTCACAGGAATTTTTTTGAATGTTTAAAAAAAAAAAAAATTAACATTGACTTTTTTTCACAAAAAAAATTACTTCAGGTCCAATTTTTTTATTTTACCAAGGGTAAGGCTGGAGTCACACTAACCTGCGCAAAATACGGTCAGTATTTTACATGCGTAATACGGATGACAGACCCCTAAACAGTGCTCCGTATGTCATCCGTAATCAAGGTGTGGTCGCGTATTTTGCGCATGTCAGCATCCGTATGGTGAGATTTTCTCGCAGGCTTGCAAAATGGACATACAGTGGGGAAAAAAAGTATTTAGTCAGTCAGCAATAGTGCAAGTTCCACCACTTAAAAAGATGAGAGGCGTCTGTAATTTACATCATAGGTAGACCTCAACTATGGGAGACAAACTGAGAAAAAAAAATCCAGAAAATCACATTGTCTGTTTTTTTTTCATTTTATTTGCATATTATGGTGGAAAATAAGTATTTGGTCAGAAACAAGCAATCAAGATTTCTGGCTCTCACAGACCTGTAACTTCTTCTTTAAGAGTCTCCTCTTTCCTCCACTCATTACCTGTAGTAATGGCACCTGTTTAAACTTGTTATCAGTATAAAAAGACACCTGTGCACACCCTCAAACAGTCTGACTCCAAACTCCACTATGGTGAAGACCAAAGAGCTGTCAAAGGACACCAGAAACAAAATTGTAGCCCTGCACCAGGCTGGGAAGACTGAATCTGCAATAGCCAACCAGCTTGGAGTGAAGAAATCAACTGTGGGAGCAATAATTAGAAAATGGAAGACATACAAGACCACTGATAATCTCCCTCGATCTGGTGCTCCAAGCAAAATCCCACCCCGTGGGGTCAGAATGATCACAAGAACGGTGAGCAAAAATCCCAGAACCACGCGGGGGGACCTAGTGAATGAACTGCAGAGAGCTGGGACCAATGTAACAAGGCCTACCATAAGTAACACACTACGCCACCATGGACTCAGATCCTGCAGTGCCAGACGTGTCCCACTGCTTAAGCCTGTACATGTCCGGGCCCGTCTGAAGTTTGCTAGAGAGCATTTGGATGATCCAGAGGAGTTTTGGGAGAATGTCATATGGTCTGATGAAACCAAACTGGAACTGTTTGGTAGAAACACAACTTGTCGTGTTTGGAGGAAAAAGAATACTGAGTTGCATCCATCAAACACCATACCTACTGTAAAGCATGGTGGTGGAAACATCATGCTTTGGGGCTGTTTCTCTGCAAAGGGGCCAGGACGACTGATCCGGGTACATGAAAGAATGAATGGGGCCATGTATCGTGAGATTTTGAGTGCAAACCTCCTTCCATCAGCAAGGGCATTGAAGATGAAACGTGGCTGGGTCTTTCAACATGACAATGATCCAAAGCACACCGCCAGGGCAACGAAGGAGTGGCTTCGTAAGAAGCATTTCAAGGTCCTGGAGTGGCCTAGCCAGTCTCCAGATCTCAACCCTATAGAAAACCTTTGGAGGAAGTTGAAAGTCCGTGTTGCCAAGCGAAAAGCCAAAAACATCACTGCTCTAGAGGAGATCTGCATGGAGGAATGGGCCAACATACCAACAACAGTGTGTGGCAACCTTGTGAAGACTTACAGAAAACGTTTGACCTCTGTCATTGCCAACAAAGGATATATCACAAAGTATTGAGATGAAATTTTGTTTCTGACCAAATACTTATTTTCCACCATAATATGCAAATAAAATGAAAAAAAAAACAGACAATGTGATTTTCTGGATTTTTTTTTCTCAGTTTGTCTCCCATAGTTGAGGTCTACCTATGATGTAAATTACAGACGCCTCTCATCTTTTTAAGTGGTGGAACTTGCACTATTGCTGACTGACTAAATACTTTCTTCCCCACTGTATAATGAAGCCTTATGACAGTTTTAATAAAGAAATGAAAGAATATATACACTCACTGGCCACTTTATTAGGTACACCTGTCCAACTGTGTGTTAAGACTTAATTTCTAATCAGCCAATCACATGGCGGCAACTCAGTGCATTTAGGCATGTAGACATGGTCAAGACAATCTCCTGCAGTTCAAACCGAGCATCAGTATGGGGAAGAAAGGTGATTTGAGTGCCTTTGAACGTGGCATGATTGTTGGTGCCAGAAGGGCTGGTCTGAGAATTTCAGAAACTGCTGATCTACTGGGATTTTCACGCACAACCATCTCTAGGGTTTACAGAGAATGGTCCGAAAAAGAAAAAAAATCCAGTGAGCGGCAGTTCTGTGGCCGGAAATGCCATGTTGATGCCAGAGGTCAGAGGAGAATGGGCAGACTGGTTCGAGCTGATAGAAAGGCAACAGTGACTCAAATTGCCACCCGTTACAACCAAGGTAGGCAGAAGAGCATCTCTGAACGCACAGTGCGTCGAACTTTGAGGCAGATGGGCTACAGCAGCAGAAGACCACACTGGGTACCACTCCTCTCAGCTAAGAACAGGAAACTGAGGCTACAATTTGCACAAGCTCATCGAAATTGGACAGTAGAAGATTGGAAAAACGTTGCCTGGTCTGATGAGTCTCGATTTCTGCTGCGACATTCGGATGGTAGGGTCAGAATTTGGCGTAAACAACATGAAAGCATGGATCCATCCTGCCTTGTATCAACGGTTCAGGCTGGTGGTGGTGGTGTCATGGTGTGGGGAATTTTTTCTGGGCACTCTTTGGGCCCCTTGGTACCAATTGAGCATCGTTGCAACGCCACAGCCTACCTGAGTATTGTTGCTGACCATGTCCATCCCTTTATGACCACAATGTACCCAACATCTGATGGCTACTTTCAGCAGGATAATGCGCCATGTCATAAAGCTCGAATCATCTCAGATTGGTTTCTTGAACATGACAATGAGTTTACTGTACTCAAATGGCCTCCTCAGTCACCAGATCTCAATCCAATAGAGCATCTTTGGGATGTGGTGGAACGGGAGATTCGCATCAGGGATGTGCAGCCGACAAATCTGCGCCAACTGTGTGATGCCATCATGTCAATATGGTCCAAAATCTCTGAGGAATGCTTCCAGCACCTTGTTGAATCTCTGCCACGAAGAATTGAGGCAGTTCTGAAGGCAAAAGGGGGTCCAACCCCTTACTAGCATGGTGTACCTAATAAAGTGGCCAGTGAGTGTATATATATATATATATATATATATATATATATATATATATATATATATGCATTCTGTGTGTCTATATCTATTCTTTCGTTTCTTTATTAAACCTGTCAGTGTGAGTCTACTGTATAGCGCACTGAATTGCCGGCTTTGCTAAAAGACACCTGGTGCGTATTTCTCGCAAGTCACACGTGTGGTCCGTGTGTAATCCGTATTTTTTGCGCACCCATAGACTTGCATTGGCGTATTACGGGCGTAGTACGCTGACAATCGCAGCATGCTGCGAGTGGCACGGACCGTAGGATACGGATGAGAAATATACGGCTGGTGCGAGGGACCCCATAGAGAATCATTTGTCCGTGTCTAATGCATGCTTTTTGCGCCTCTCACTCTCCCGTATTCCTCGCCAGTGTGACCCCGGCCTAACAGGAGAAATTGGACTGCAAAAGTTATTGTGCAAATTGTCCTGAGTACGTTGATACCTGATATGTGAAGGGGGAACACTGTTTCGGCGCATGGCAGAGCTCTGAAGGGAAGGAGTGCCGTTTGACTTTTTCACTGCAAAATTGGCTGGAATTCAGATCGGACACCGAGTCACATTTGGAGAGCCCCTGATGTGCCTAAACAGTGGAAACCCCGCACAAGTGACCCCATTTTGGAAACTAGAGCCCCCAAGGAACTTATCTAGATATGTGGTGAGAACTTTTAACCCCCAAGAGCTTCACAGAAGTTTATAACGTACAGCCATATAATTAAAAAAATCATTTTTTCCACAAAAATGATCTTTTCACCCCCAATTTTTATTTTCCCAAAGGAAACAGGACCCCAAAAGTTATTGTGCAATTTGTCCTGAGTACACTGATATCCCATATGTGGGAGAATACTACTGTATGGGCACATGTCAGGGCTCGGAAGGGAAGTAGTGATGTTTTGGAATGCAGACTGATGGAATGGTCTGTGGGTGTCATGTTGCTTTTGGAGAGCCCCTGATGTGCCTAAACTGTGGAAACCCCCCACAAGTGACCTCATTTTGGAAGCTAGACCCCCCAAGGAACTTATCTAGATGTGTGGTGAGCACTTTGAACCCCCAAGTGCTTCACAGAAGTAATGCCCGGGCGTGAAAATAAAAAAAATCATTTTTTGCACAAACATGATCTTTTAGTCCCCATTTTTTTATTTTCCAAAGGGTAAATGTTGTGAGTTCATTTTCCCCTTCACCATTGAGGTCTGATGAACTCCCTCTTCTGGTGAAGGAAGGTGGTGAGGCTGATTACCAAGCACCTGAGCAAAATGATGATGACTGGGTGACTGGAATTTCTGACTGGATATAAGGCAGCCGACGCCCTTCTGCCTTGCGGGTGATTTCTCTGAGGGATCCTTGGAGACCAGTCTGATTCCTGCTCCTCAAAAGCTAAGTTTTCTGCTCTGCTTTTTGCATTTGTGTTTTGGTTTTGTTTTGCATTGTTTTTCTGGATTTCTGCCATTCTCGGCTGGGGTGAGCTGAATTCCTTTTTGCTCTGGCTTCAGAAAATACCTGAGTACTGATATAGTCTTTTTGAAGCCTAGCGTCTTCAGGGCTTTTTTCCCTATCAGTCTGTTGGCTCTTGTTTTTGATAGGGTTTTGGCGGATTGCAGACAGCAGCTTTTCTATCCTGTCCTATTTAGTTAGCTTGGGCCCCATCATTTGCTCAGCCTATCTTTCTATCTGTGTGAGTGTTTTTTCATCTTGCTTCACCGTCATTATATGTTGGGGGCGGCCTATTGCTTTGGGGTCTGCTCTGGGGCAGTTTAGATTTCCCTTTCTGTCTTTAGGCTATTTAGTTCTCCGGCTGTGATCGAGGGGTCTAGGGCACCGTAGGAACCCCCCACGGCTACTGCTAGTTGTTGTTGATAGGTTCAGGGGTCTGCAATCCGATAGCTGCCAACTTCTCTGGTTTTCCGGACTTGCTAGTATTTCTGTTTTTGCCTCCTACGGTGACTCATTCATAACAGGTAACAGGAGAAATTGGACCCCAAAAGTTGTCCAATTTGTCCCGAGTAGGCTGATAACCAATATGTGGGGGTAAACCACTGTTTGGGCACATGGCAGAGCTTGGAAGGGATGGAGCACCGTTTGACTTTAACGCAGAATTGGCTGGAATTGAGATTAGATGCCATGTTGCGTTTGGAGAGCACCTGATGTGCCCAAACAGTGGAAACCCCCCAATTCTAACTCCATCCCTAACCCCAGCACACCCCTAACCCTGATCATAGCCCCAGCCCTAATGTGAAAATGGAAATTAAAAAAAAAAAAAAAAAAAAAAATTGTATTTATTATTTTTCCCTAACTAAGGGGGTGATAACAGGGGGTTTGATTTACTATTTATGGCGGGTTTTTATGTTTGGCAGCTGTCGCACGCTAAAAAATGCTTTTTATTGTAAAAATAGTTTTTGCATCACCACATTTTGAGAGCTATAATTTTTCTATATTTTGACCCACCGAGTCATGTAAGGTCTTATTTTTTGCAGGACGAGTTGACGTTTTTATTGGTACCATTTTTGGGCACGTGACATTTTTTGATTGCTTTTTATTCCGATTTTTGGGACGCAGAATGAATAAAAACCATCATTTCATGAATTTCTTTTGAGGGGTGAGTTTACACCGTTCTGCATATGGAAAAATTGATAAAGAGGTTTTATTCTTTGGGCCAGTATGATTATAGGAATACCTCATTTATGTTGTTTTTATGTTTTGGTGCTTTTATGCAACGAAAACAATTTTGTATAAAAAATTATTTTTGCATCGCTTTATTCTGCGAGCTATAACTTTTTTATTTTTCTTCTGATGATGCTGTGTGGTGGCTTGTCTTTTGCGGGACAAGATAACATTTTCAGTGTTACCATGGTTAATTATATCCGTCTTTTTGAACGTGCATTATTGCACTTTTTGTTCGGCAGTATGATAAAGCATTGTTTTTTGCTTAGTTTATTTTTTTTAACGGGTTCACTAAAGGGGTTAGCTAGTGGGATAGTTTTATAGGGCGGGTCGTTACGGACGTGGCGATACTAAACATGTGGACTATTGTTTTTTTTTTATTTTCAAAAAATGAATTAGGGAATTTTTTTTAAGTTATTTAGGGATTTTTTTATAAATTATTTTTATTCTTTTTTTTTAACTTTATTTTATTGTCCCGGGGAGACATCACTGTAATCTGTCAGATTGCTGATCTGACAGATTGGACAGCATTCTGACAGATTAGTGATCTGACAGGAGCTGCACATGCTTCCTCCGTGCCTGCTCTCTGCAGGCACTGAGGAAGCTGCCCCCCTGCAGGCACCCACGGCCATCTTGGATCTGGGGGCCTGCAGGGAAGGAGGCCCTCAGAGCAGCGCAGTACATCCCGCTGCTCTGGGGATCTCAGAGAAGCACGGAGGGAGCCACCTCCCTGCCGGTGCTTCGCTAATCCCCGGTATACTGCGATCATGTTTGATCGCAGTGTTCCAGGGGCTAACTTGTCGGGGGGCGGTCCGTGACCACCCCTGCCACGTGTCAGCTGTGATTATCAGCCGACACCCGGCCGCGATCAGCTATCCCAGGTCACATGGACGGGATAGTATGTCCAATGGCAGAAAGGGGTTAACAAACATGTGCCCCCTGCTCATCATACCCCAGCCCAAGTGCTAAAAATACTTTAGTGGCAACGCAAGTATTTCCCTGCACGTTAATCGAATGTCACTGATATTAAGCAAATATGCTTGCATTTCCGATCACATATTCGGATGTGTCATACTCATGTCGAATTTACATTTGGCAATCGTTTGTCTGAACATATTCAGTCATCTCTAATCAGGACATACAAATGACATCACACCAGCCCTGGGTGATCAAAACCTCAGCAGGGACTCCAGAAGGCAAGAGATTCACGGCCTCCTGTCCATCCACCAGGTATCACTGACTTGGCCCAGAGTCTTGTGAATCGATCTGCTAATCTCTAGTCGCAACTGGACAGACCTGGACACAGTTGACAGTCCCCAATTTAGGTATACATTCTGCAGTCTTGGATATCTCATCTACTGAATTTCTCTAATTGCCCCCACCCCTCTGGCATCTCCTGCCAGGGGAGAAAAAAAAATGGCAAATGGGTATGGATTGGGATGTGGGTAGGGGTGTTACCTCTTTCTGGTCTTTAAAAGTTGGGAGGTATGGCTACTCGGCAACACAAAACCTCCTCAGCCTGCTTTGTGATTCTTCTGCAGTGTGGCAAATGGTGTCATGCAAGGTTTTATTAATTTGTTTTGTCAGCCACAAATCATATCTCAAAATGTTCAAATTCACTTGAAACCACGAATTTCAAGAAATTTGACACTAACTTGATTCTCCATGGTTCATCTCTTTTCTGTACCACCAGCATTCTGTTACACATGTTAGCGAAGGCAGACAGCCTGGCGAGGGACTGCATGTTATACATTAGTGGCAATTGGACGGAATTAGAAACCTGAATTTATAAATGAAGACTTGTTCCAATAATTGTGTACAATCATTATAATTTCTCACGATTCTTATTTGACCAGTTTGAGATTCCCTCACATCTTTCAGACATCAGGCTTAATAGTACACCAATGTTGGACTCCCCCCTATTTGATGCGGGCTCCGGCGCTGAGCCTG
The DNA here is from genome assembly GCF_039654945.1 of Dendrobates tinctorius. Taxonomy (NCBI): domain Eukaryota; kingdom Metazoa; phylum Chordata; class Amphibia; order Anura; family Dendrobatidae; genus Dendrobates; species Dendrobates tinctorius. Next base: position 12,001,574 of record NW_027361761.1, on the reverse strand, counting down.
CACCTTCCCAGGAACATAACAGCTGATTTATACAGCTGACAAGTGCCCGCAACAGCCGCGGGAGGAATCACGATCCACCCGCGGCTGTTAACTTGTTAAATGCCACTGTCAATTTCTGACAGCAGCATTTATCTTGTGCTTACGTGAAGCACGTCACAAATCCCGCCCATCGGTGACCCAGTCACATGATCGCGGGTCACAGATTCATCGGTATGACAACAAGAGGTCTCCAGCAGACCTCTATGGTTGTCATAGCCAGATTGCTATGAGCACCGCCCCGTGGTTGGCACTTATAGCAAGTGAGCATTTCTGCTACACATAGGCGATCAGATCATCCCATGAAGACTATTGAAGCATAAAAACAAAAAATGTTTAAAAGTGTTAAAATAAAAATATAAAAAGTTCAAATCACCCCCCTTTTGCCCTATTCAAAATAAAGCAATAGAAAAAAAATCAAATATGCACATATTTGGTATCACCGCGTTCAGAATTGCCTGATCTGTCAATATAAAAAAAATAAATATATTATCCTGATCGCTAAACGGCATAATGAGAAAAATATGCAAAACCCCAGAAGTTTTTTCTCGTCCCTACATTGCAATAGAATGTAATAACGGGCAAAGATTGTATCTACACCAAAATGGTATCAATAAAAACGGCAGCTCAGCTCACAAAAAAATAAGTCCTCGCCGAGCCCTAGGTCATAAAAAATGTAGACTCCACAGGTCTTGGAAAATGGGGCCTTTTTTTCCTTTTTTAAAAAAACCACAATAAAAAAACAAAATGGATTTTTTTCTCCACTTAAAAAAAAAAACCTTGGACATTTTTGGTGTTCATAAACTCTTAATTATCTGGAGAATCATAATGGCAGGTCAGTTTTCGAATTTAGTGAACATGGTAAAAAAAAAGTGGAATTGCACTTTTTTGCAATTTCACTGCACTTGGAGTTTTTTCCCGGTTTCCAGCACATGATATGTTAAAACCAAAAGGTGTTTTTCAAAATCGCAACTTGTGCCACAAAAAACAAGCCTCACATGGTCATACTGACAGAAAAAAAAAAAATATGGCTCTGGAGAGAAGGGGAGCAAAAAATGAAAATACCTCTGGTTGTTAAGGAATTAAACAGTAAACATCGTTTTAAATTTTTATTTTCTAAGTCAATTGTTCATGTGTAACTAAGAAACCTTGTAATACATCAGATCACAGAAACTTTCTTCTCCTGGATTGTTCTTTAATGTTATAGTTAAAATCTAAATTTGGCAAGAACAGAATTTTCCTAAAATGAGTGAGATGACGGTTGGTGCTCATAAAGTTCTATGGAGAGGAAGATAGAAAAAGAAGGGAGGTGCAAAAGGCAATGATAGATTTTCTTCTGGAAGTTCACCAGAAATGCCAGTTAGGCGGGGTCACACTTGCAAGTACAGCGCGAGTCTCTCGCATCAACACCTGGCTCTGCCGCCAGCACTTGGGACCGGAGTATGCGGATGTATGTACTTCTATGCAGCCGCACACTCTGGTCCCGAGTGCCGGCGGAAGTGGTGATGAGTGTTTCTCGCAAGTATGACCCTGACCTAACACTAGCCACCAGTTAATCAGTATAATAACCCTCAAGGATATGTTAAACCAATTATTCAACTGGCTAAGTAAGGACCAGTCCTGACAAATCTAGGACTATATTGAACTATAGAAAGTAAGAGTATTACAGGTTTGTGGTTATTGGGTTTTAGATAGAATTTTGAACATTTTAGAATCCTAGATTTTAACCTGTATATAAAAAAAAAGAAAAATCCATATTCCTTGATACTAGAGTTACGGCAATAAAAAAGCTGTATACAAATGTTTTTCCTCTCCTTCCCCATAGCCATATGTGGTGCCCCTGAGGCTTCAGTCGCCACAGAGGTACTGCACCTTCTCCTAAGGTGTAGTGCCCCATCATCCAGGTAGGCTGGGAACTCCTTTCCGCATTCCAACACCTGCACCCCACACACAGGATAGTTCAGCAGGGACCCATCCATGCTTTATGCTGGAAAGGTCATAGGGTGCCTTTTGTGGTCCCTGGCTTCGTAACACGAGAGGTGCTGGGGAGGCGAGTGGAGTTAGATATAAAAGAGAGGGAAGGTGTAGGATTTGAGGTTAGTTGGTTAGAGGAGAGAGAGAAGAGAGAAGATGGGTGTCTGAGGGACGTGCTGCAGCAGGTCCCAGTGATCTGGGCTGCTGGCACGAGAAAGACCAAGAGACTGATAAGATTGATAACCTAAACTTCCATAAGAGAGAGAGAACAGATCGGAACGAAGGAGAATAGAAGGACAGTGGGAAGCAGGTTGAGAAAGAGAGAGAACCCTTCCAGTCCAGAGAGCGCAAAGGCCGGGGCCCGGTCCCCGAGGTTGATTGGATCTTTATGTCCGGCAACAGACACCGGAGGAGTAGTGAGCCGCTAACACCTTGCTTCCATCATAGACTTGGGACACAACAGCAACTGAATAGAGAGCCGGGACGCAGTGAGGAGTCCCCGAAGCAGGCTACAGCTGTCTGTCATACAAGTAAAGACAAGGAACACCTAGAGAGAGGCATTCCAGGGTAACTAAGAACTGGAGTGCTTCGCACCTAAAGGCGCATTGGAGGAGTCGTTCAGTAAGGTACATGTTGGCGGAGTGTGGAAGGGAGAATCCTATCCTGCCTGGAGGTTGGCTGGAGCCCTGACCTGGAGAACATGGTACGGAGGCAGGCAGTTGTGTGAACTGCAAACAGTGAGTAAAGCTTTGGAACCGCACACCCTGGTGTCCTCCAGTTATTCCAGCACCGCTACATCTGGGTAACATCATCCATACCATTCTGCGTCTCTCCTCATCCATTGCACCTTCACTGCCCTGGGACTACAGCTCCACCTGTGGGGAGCTATACCGTCTCTGCTGCACCACACCATCAGTCTCAGCGGATCTGCATGCAGCGTTGGCTCAACATCTTACTTGCCAAACACCACGAGTGGCGTCACGAACTATTCATATAAACTTTAACACCATTAACATCACCGCCATTGATATTGGGCGCCCAGGGCCACGGACCAGGTCACCGCTGCTGTGACACACTCCCGCCTTGACACCGGTCCGGTACCGAGTACCCCGCTGCCCTGGGTGTGCGAGGGCGACCCACATAGCTTTTTTTTTTTTTTTAATTTTCCATCCACAAAGCTGTACGGGAGGCTTATTTTTTGCTGGATAAGTTGTGCTTTGACACCAATCATTTTATCATGCAATGAAATCTACTGAAAAGCGGGGGGAAAAAAGAAATACAGTACGGTGAAATTGCTAAAAAAAAAAAAAAAGCGCAGTTCCAAAAAGTGGTAAAAAAAAAAAAAAAAAAAAAATCCAGAAAACGTGTTCATTACATAGATAAAAAAAAAAAAAGACCCGACAATATGATTCTCCATGTCAGTACAATTACGCAGACACTATACATGCCATTAATGATAAATAGCTCATAGTAGCAGGTGGCCCTTGTATAGATTTTTGAATGAGGTTTAAGAACGTCACATTGTGCATCTGTCTACTAAATATATTGGAAGCTTTATCATTTGATATGTAGCAATGTGAATATTGAGAAATCTGAATCCGAAGCTTCTGATAAGACAGGAAGTGAATTTCTGACTTCCACAGTATTCTATTGGACATTGCAGCTGAGTTCGAGTCACCCAATAAGAAATACTTGTAAAAAAAAAAGCAATTAAGCTTCAGATCTTCCTTTAATTTATAAAATTAAAAGGAACCTAGAACAAAACCATGTTTGGTCACTAGTAGAGTTTTGTTGTACAGCAGTGATCTCGAGTCTTGGTTCTCTAGTTGGGATGCAGCTTCCAGTCCTTGCATACCTGGAGAACATTGGCAGACAAGTACGCATACTACAAAAAAAATCCTGAACTGGAACATCGCTTCTTCCATTGACTTCTTTCTTATACGCTGGTGCTTAAGCACGAGCTATAGCACAAGTAAAATGCGATAAAGGAGGTGTTGTGAACCCAAGAGCCGGAGTGAGGTCCAACTCCACTCCGAACGGAGGCTGAAATGTGAACTTCTGCAGCAATCTAGTGAAGAAGAGGAACAGCTCCATTTTAGCCAAGTTCTCCCCGGCACAACTTCTCTTTCCTGAAGAAATAAAAGGAGAGGGAGGAAATCAGTCTCTATTATACTTATGTATAATACCCATACAAAGTGACGTGTAAAAGTTTGGGTACCCCTGGTCAAAAACCACTGTTCTTGTGAACAGATAAGCAAGTTGAAGATGAAATGATCTCTTAAAAAGGGCTAAGGTAAACACACATTTACTCTTTTTTTTTTTTTTTCTTTCCTAAAATACAGAGTAAATTTTGTTAATTATTATCGCTAGAAAAGGCCAGTAAGGCAAATTTCCCATCTTTATAAAACCAAGCTTCATCTTCTAACCCTTTGGGTTCTTCTATGCAGCTGCCTAGCACTCTGAATATGAAAATGGAGGATCCCAAAGCAGGAGAAGGCTTTAAGAAGATCGCAAAACGATTTCAAGTTGCCCTTTCCTCAGTGTGAAATGTAATTAAGAAAGGTCAGTTAGCAGGAACAGTGAAGGTCAAGACAAGGTTTGGAAGATCAAAAAATTTTCACTGAGAGCTGCTCATTGGATTGCTAGAGAGGAAAATCAGAACCCCTGTTTGACTGCAAAAGATCTTCAGAAATATTTAGTAGATTCAGAAGTTGTAGTGTATTGTTCTACTGTTTAGAGCAGAAGTCTCAAACTGCATTCCTCAAGGGCCGCAAACTATGCGTGTTTTCAAGATTTCCTTAGCATTACACAAGGTGCTGGAATCATATGTGCAGGCGATTAAATTATCACCAAGGAAATCCTGAAAACATGACCCGTTTGTGGTCCTTGAGGAATGCAGTTTGAGACCTCTGGTTTAGAGACACCAGCACAAATATGGCCTTCATTTAAGAGTCAGTAGAAGAAAACCCCTTCTGTGTCCTCACCATAAAATTCAGCATCAGAAGTAGGCAAAAGAACATATAAAAGATTAGGTTAAAATAGAACTCTTTTTCTACAATGTTCAAAGGTTTGGGTGGAGAAAAAAAAGCACAGAATTTCAGGAAAATAACATTTTGCCAACCATTAAGCATGGATGTGGTCCAATCATGCTTTGGGGTTTTGTTGCAGCCAATAGCAAAAGGAACATTTCATGGGTAGAGGGAAGAATGGATTCAATGAAATTTCAACAAATTCTTGATGACAACTAGTGATGAGTGATGAGAAATGCCTGTTTGTTAGGGAATCCCCACATGTATTCAGGCTGTCTAGCAGCTGCAAAGCATGTAGCTGCATAGACACAAACTAAATCTCCGAGCACGCCAAAATACTCAGAGGACACCCGAGCGTGCTCGGGAAAACCCAAGCAATGAGAATACTCGCTCATCACTAATGACAACATAATACCATCTGTAAAAAAGCTAAAGTTGAAAAGGGATGTCTTCTACAAATTGCTAATGATCCTAAACACACATCAAAATATACAATAGACTACCTCAAAAGGCACAAACTGAAGGTTTTACAATGGCCCTCATGCGTAGTCCCCGGATCTCAATATCATTGAATATCTGCGGCTAGACCTCAAATTGCATGCAAGATGACCTAGGGATCTCACAGAACTGGAAGCTTTTTCCAAGGAAAATTAGATGAAAATCCCTCAAACAAGAATTGCAAGATTCTGGTCTGGCTGCAAAAAAGTGTTTACAAGAAGTGATACTTAGAAAAGTGGGTGCTACTAGATTTTAACAATGCAGGGTGCCCAAATTTTCACATAGACAGATTTTCCCTGGTCAAATTTACGTTTATTGTGAACAATTATGCAAATTGAAGATAAAATGATATCTAAAAGACCGAAAGTAAAAGATGGCACATTTCCTTAGGTTAGGGGGAAAAAAATTAAAAATCTATAATATAACGCTGTAAGCGTCACTCTGTCCGAAGCCTTTATAGACTGCAAGCACGACACGCCTGCGCAGTCTGGCTCCAGACAGAATGAGGCATCCAGCAGTGAGGAGTGTGTATGGCACCCGAGATGACGATATGCGTACACATTGCATACCACCATCTCCAACGCCATACTTACATACTTACCTGACTGGGAGGAGCATTGCCGCGGCGCTTCTCTTCGGCCGGAGACCGGGGCAGGAGTGTGGCTGGAATCGCGCATGCACAGAGCACGATCCGGCGCCATTTTAGTGAAGACACACTTGCAGTGTGTGTTCAGCAGTATGGCGCCGGACAGCGCTATGGGCATGCGTGATTCCGGCCACACTCCTGCCCCGGCCTCCAGCAGAACGTGACAGCGCTGGAGCACAGGAAAGAAGGGTGAGTATAAATGTTTTTTTTTGTGTGTGTAGTTTTAATTGGAGTGAGGGGTACCATGCATACCAGGATAGGGGGTGAGGGGACCATGCATACCAGGATAGGGGGGTGAGAGGACCATGCATACCAGGATTGGGGGATGAGGGGTACCATGCATACCAGGATAGGGGGGTGAGGGGACCATGCATACCAGGATAGGGGGTGAGGGGACCATGCATACCAGGATAGGGGGGTGAGGGGACCATGCATACCAGGATTGGGGGATGAGGGGTACCATGCATACCAGGATAGGGGGTGAGGGGACCATGCATACCAGGATTGGGGGATGATGGGACCATGCATACCAGGATAGGGGGATGAGGGGTACCATGCATACCAGGATGAAGAATGGTGTGCCATGCACATCAGGATTGGAGGCATGAGGGGTACCATGCATACCAGGATAAGAATGAGGGGTGCAGCACATACCAGGATGGGAGACCATATACCAATAAAAATGAAGAACGGGTATGTATATGTACAGTTGTGGCCAAAAGTATTGACACCCCTGCAATTCTGTCAGATAATACTTGGTATTATCTTCATTTAATTTGTCTTAAATGAAAAAAACACAAAAGAGAATGAAGCAAAAAGCAAAATATTGATCATTTCACACAAAACTCCAAAAATGGGCCAGACAAAGGTATTGGCACCCTCAGCCTAATACTTGGTTGCACAACCTTTAGCCAAAATAACTGCGACCAACTGCTTCCGGTAACCATCAATGAGTTTCTTACAATGCTCTGCTGGAATTTTAGACCATTCTTCTTTGGCAAACTGCTCCAGGTCCCTGATATTTGAAGGGTGCCTTCTCCAAACTGCCATTTTTAGATCTCTCCACAGGTGTTCTATGGGATTCAGGTCTGGACTCATTGCTGGCCATCTTAGAAGTCTCCAGTGCTTTCTCTCAAACCATTTTCTAGTGCTTTTTGAAGTGTGTTTTGGGTCATTGTCCGGCTGGAAGACCAATGACCTCTGAGGGAGACCCAGCTTTCTCACACTGGGCCCTACATTATGCTGCAAAATTTGCTGGTAGTCTTCAGACTTCATAATGCCATGTACATGGTCAAGCAATCCAGTGCCAGAGGCAGCAAAGCAACCCCAAAACATCAGGGAACCTCCGCCATGTTTGACTGTAGGGACCGTGTTCTTTTCTTTGAATGCCTCTTTTTTTCTCCTGTAAACTCTATGTTGATGCCTTTGCCCAAAAAGCTCTACTTTTGTCTCATCTGACCAGAGAACATTCTTCCAAAACGGTTTAGGCTTTTTCAGGTAAGTTTTGGCAAACTCCAGCCTGGCTTTTTTATGTCTCGGGGTAAGAAGTGGGGTCTTCCTGGGTCTCCTACCATACAGTCCCTTTTCATTCAGACGGCGACGGATAGTACGGGTTGACACTGTTGTACCCTCGGACTGCAGGGCAGCTTGAACTTGTTTGGATGTTAGTCGAGGTTCTTTATCCAACATCCGCACAATCTTGCGTTGAAATCTCTTGTCAATTTTTCTTTTCCTTCCACATCTAGGGAGGTTAGCCACAGTGCCATGGGCTTTACACTTCTTGATGACACTGAGCATGGTAGACACAGGAACATTCAGGTCTTTGGAGATGGACTTGTAGCCTTGAGTTTGCTCATGCTTCCTCACAATTTGGTTTCTCAAGTCCTCAGACAGTTCTTTGGTCTTCTTTCTTTTCTCCATGCTCAATGTGGTACACACAAGGACACAGGACAGAGGTTGAGTCAACTTTAATCCATGTCAACTGGCTGCAAGTGTGATTTAGTTATTGCCAACACCTGTTAGGTGCCACAGGTAAGTTACAGGTGCTGTTAATTACACAAATTAGAGAAGCATCACATGATTTTTCGAACAGTGCCAATACTTTTGTCCACCCTCTTTTTTATGTTTGGTGTGGAATTATATGCAATTTGGCTTTAGGACAATTCTTTTTGTGTTTTTTTCATTTAAGACAAATTAAATGAAGATAATATTAACAAAGAATTTGTGTTTGCAATCATTTTCAGGAAGAAACTGAGTATTATCTGACAGAATTGCAGGGGTGTCAATACTTTTGGCCACAAATAAGAAAGCAGCACACCATGTAGGTTCTCAATAAAGTGTTTTGGCTATGTGCCCATGCAGCACCATTTTGGATCAGTGGGTGTGAACCTTTTTCAAGCATTACAATGGTGATAGGTGAATGCCTTTTTAACCATACAATTTACAATGGTAGTTTACAATAATAAGACAGTATTCACTGTATAAAATACAATCACAAGGACTGTGTGTCATCATTAGAAAGTGCAAATACAGAGCAATGTGCGAAAAATAAAAATCATGATGAAAAAATTTACAATCAGCATAAGTCCTGTTATTGGACAGTGATTAGTAATCAGCAGCAGCTGTAAACATAGAAGATAGATCTGACACCCCATTAGAATAAAAAGCACGCCGTGTACAGGCGTCACCAGAGGCTCAGAGTGCAGGATCAAAATTAGCAAATGAAAACACCCGTTTCGTGTTGCTCATGCTCAGTAGCTCCGTTTGCACACCGACCCCATCTTGGATAATGGAAGGCACCAATGCGCATGTGCACATAATATAGCGAGTCCTTACAATAATAGGCTTGTAACGCTACATCACAATGCTATATATAAAAATTCTTAAATATATAGTGCCTTTATTAAATCGCTTAAAAGCGAAACAAGGGGAGAAAGAATGGTCAGATATACCCAGAATATAGGAACACCTCCCCATTAGCTGGGATAGGTAATCTATATCTAAATGGAGGAGAGATTATATATATATATATATATATATATATATATATATATATATATATATATATTTCCCCCTAACATACTAAGGCCATCTTTTACTTTAGGTCTTCTAGATATCATTTTATCTTCAATTTGCATAACTGTAAATTTGACCAGGGGTCCCCGAAAGTTTACATGCCATATTAAGTTACATATACCTTTTTTCCCATACCTCTGGCACACAAAGAAATGACATATGAGCTGTAAATTACTGCCAAAAATAAGAGAAGGGGATGGCATAGGGGTATTACATTCTTATTGGGGCCCTTACCTGGACCCTAGTGTGGCTAAAATCGGGGAATTGTGCCTCTTGAGCAAACATTGCGCACCGGGAGCCATTGCGAATGGAGTTAAGACCCAGACAAGATGACTGTGAAGGGTTGTTTGGACACTAAGGCATAAGTGGGTAGTAATTTTATGCTATGAATCAGTATTACCAAGAATACAAATTATAAATATATTTTTTTTAATTGCACACACACATTTTTTACTGAATTTCTCATTATAAAAAAAAAAAAAAACTAAACAAGCCTGGAGTACTGTTAGTGCTTACAAAGGGTGCGATACTCATCCTTACGTTACTGCCAAAAAAAAATATATCAAAATTATATTGACAAAATCCACCCTACATAGATGGACACGTTGTATATTACATGTCCTAAAGCTTCTCACCCATTTCAGCAGAATATTGTATCAAGTTACCTGCAGAAAATGGCAAAAACGCTTCTTTCTTAACAAAATTCTCTTTGGAGTCAAGAAAATGCCCCGGAAAAAATTCATTTGGTTTCTCAAAATGGGCCTCATCTCGAAGGACCGAAGTCAATAGAGGCATAACGTATGTGCCCTGTAAAAAAAACAAAAAAAAAACCCAAAGTGCATCAACATTGTAACCTCCAACACATGTTTAATTAGGCTTAATAACAAAACAAATAAAAAATACAAGTAAGGCTACTTTCAAATTAGCGTTTTTTAGCGCGCTTCGTGCACAATAGAAACGCATGGAAAAAACGCATCATGCGTTTGCTTTTTTTAGGCGCATGCGTGTTAACCAGTTTCTAGCCATAGAATCGTAGAGTTGAAAGGGACCTCCTGGGCCATCTGATCCAACCCCCTGCTCAAAGCAGGATTCGCTAAATCATCCCAGTCAGATGTCTGTCCAGCCTCTGTTTGAAGGCTTCCATTGAAGGAGAACTCACCACTTCTCGTGGCAGCTTGTTCCACTCATTGATCACTAACTGTCAAAAAGTTTTTTCTAATATCTAATGTGTCTCCTCCCATTCAGTGTCATTCCATTGCTTCTAGCCTTTCCTTGTGCAAATGAGAATAAAGTTGATCCTTCTACAATGTGACAGCCCTTTAGATATTTGTAGACAGCTATTAAGTCTCCTCTCAGCATTCTCTTTTGCAAACTAAACATTCCCAAATCCTGCAACCTTTCCTCATAAGACAGGGTTTGCAGACCGGTCACCATTCTTGTCGCTCTTTTCTGAACTTGCTCCAGTTTGTTGATGTCTTTTTTAAAATGTGGTGCCCAAAACTGGACACAATATTCCAGATGAGGTCTGACCAAAGAGGAGTAGAGGGAAATAATGACTTCACGTGATCTAGACTGTATGCTTCTGTTAATACATCCTAGAATTGCATTTGCCATTTTTGCTGCTGCATCACACTGTTGACTCATATTCAGTCTGTGATCTATTAGTATACCCAAATCTTTTTCACATGTGCTGTTGCTTAGCCCTATTCCTCCCATTCTGTATATGCTTTTTTCATTTTTATTGCCCAGATGTAGTACTTTGCATTTTTCCCTGTTAAAAACCATTCCGTTGGTTGCTGCCCACTGCTCCAGTTTATTTATATCTTTTTGAATCCTCTCTCTCTCTTCTCTAGTGTTAGCTATCCCTCCTAGCTTTGTGTCATCAGCAAATTTAATCAGTTTACCCTCAATTCCTTCATCTAAATCGTTGATAAAGATGTTGAAAAATACAGGGCCCAGGACAGAGCCCTGTGGTACCCCACTTGAGACATTCTTCCAACTGGATGTGCAGCCATTTACGACCACTCTTTGGGTCCGATCACTAAGCCAGTTATGAATCCACCTAACAGTTGCCTTGTCCATTCCATACTTAGTCATTTTTTCAATAAGGATTGTATGAGAGACTTTGTCAAATGCTTTGCTGAAGTCAAGATATACTATACCATGTCAACTCTTAAAACGCTTGCGATTTTAAACGCAGGCGTGCGCATGTCCATACGCACACCTGCGTTCCCATAGACTGTAATGTGTTATTTTGGCGCATTCCGTGCACAAGCGTGCCATGCATTTTTTTTTTTTTTTTTTTCTTTTTACACAGGTTTGACGGACCAAAAATTAAACAGGTTGTATCCGGCACGCCTAGGCGCACACTGCAAGAAAAATGCATGCGCATGAAAACGCATACAAACGCTAGACCATGCGCCCGCCATGTTAAACATAGTGGCGCATGGACACGCACGATGCGCTGCTCTAAAAAACGCTAATGTGAAACCAGCCTAATTCAACATGAATTCATCATGAAATGTCAGTTTCATTGACTACTGCAGTTTCATAATTATCCAACGAGCATCTCTAGTTCTTATTAATCCTATACAAAAATGTGTGCAAAAAAGCAAAATTATATTCTTTGTTAAAAACTAATGAAAGTAGAGTCCCTCTGGCTGTTATGACCTGCTGCAAACTTGATATCAGACGAGACATCAGATTCTCACCATGCTCTTGGGGCATTGTAGCCAATTTCTAATGAGCAATTCATACCAGGTAACATACTCTAGAGATTTCAGGCTGCAACATAATAGTAATAATTATTTCTATAGCGCTAACATATTCCGCAGCATTTTTCATTTTTGAGGGGACTTGTACAGACGATAAAAAAACATTACAGAATACTGAGAATAATAATCACATAAACAACAGATACCAAGAGGAGTGAGGGTCCTGCTCGCAAGCTTACAATCTATGAGGAGATAGGGGAGACACGAAAGATGGATGGTAACAATTGCCTTCATAGTGCTGTCCATCCATCAATGTAATGCTGTATGGAATCGTATCCAACCAGTATGTTTAAAAGTACAGATACAGAGGACTGTTAAATGCATAAAAGGTTAAAGAGATGATACAAGGATCCTGGTTTAGAAGAAATTATTGAATGTGCAAAACAGGGATAGTTCGATAAATATGTTGAGGCGGAAGGCCAGTCTGAAGAAATGTGATTGTAGGGCAAACTTAATACTGTGGGTATTGGGGATCAAATTGTCCTGGGTAGTACATTCACAAGACTTGGCGTGAGAAGTCTTGGGGACAACAGTGAGGTTCGGATTATTGAGGATGTTAGTCTTAGGTCATTAGCAGACCAGAAGGCGCAGAATGGGTGGTAGACAGAGACAAGTGAGGAAATATAGGGTGGTGATGAACCATGGAGCACTTTGTGAGTGAGAGTGATAAGTTTATATTGAACTCTGGAGTAACTAGTTCAATGACTGGCAGAAGGTAGAGGCATCAGTGTAATGGTTGTGCGGAATGTGATCCTGACTGCAGCATTCAAGACAGATTGGAGAGGAGAGTGTTTAGTAAGAGGGAGACCGATTAACAGAGAGTTACAATAGTCGAGAAGAGAATGAATAAAAGCAAAAGTAAGAGTTTTTGCAGAGTCGATAGTAAGAAAAGATTGAATTCTAAAAATGTTTTGAAATGTAGATGACAAGAGCTAGCCAGTGATCGGATGGGGGAGGCGAATGAAAGATGTGAATCAAGTATGACCTCATAACAGCGGGCATGCTGCTGGGGAGTAATGGGAGAACCATGCATGGAAATGGCAAAGTTGGGCATAGGTAGGTTATTGGAGGAAGGAAGTTTTCTATGGATTTCAAGATTGGCAGCTGTGACAGTCACTTCAGAATGCTCCAGGACTTCTGAAAGCAAGCCTTGGTGGACTATGACTTATACTTGGAATAACTGTCCTAATGTATTTAGAGAGCCTTGGGGACATCAAACGGTATGAAGGAAGCTGTTGGGTCATCATAAATTATATACAGTGGATACAGAAAGTATTCAGACCACTAAGGTTTTTCACTCTTTCACTGAAGCCATTTGGTTAAAATCAAAAAGTTTTTTTCTCATTAATGTACACTCTGTAACCCATCTTGACTGGAAAAAAAATTAAAAAAAAAAATGATGCAACAAGTTTTTCTCACCTGGATTTGGGGATCGATCCTCTCCAGTTCGTCAGGTTGGATGGTGTATTTTGGTGGACAGCTATTTTCAGGTCTCTCCAGAGATGCTCAATTGGGTTTAGGTCAGGGCTCTGGCTGGGCGAGTCAAGAATGGTCACAGAGTTGTTCTAAAGCCACTCCTTTGTTTTTTTAGCTGTGCGCTTAGGGTCATTGTTTTGCAGGAAGGTGAACCATCAGCTAAGACTGAGGTCCAGAGCACTCTGGCAGAGGCTTTCATCCAGGATATCTTTTGCACTTGGCCATATTCATGTTTCTGTCAAGGGCAACCAATCATCCTGTCTCTGCAACTGAATAACACCCCCATAGCATGATGCTGCCACCACCATGTTTCATTGTTGGGATTGTATTGGGCAGGTGATGAGCAGTGCCTGGTTTTCTCCACACATACTACTTAGAATTATCACCTAAAGGTGTATCTTCTTCTCTTCAGACCAGAGAATCTTATTTCTTATAGTCTGGGAGTCCTTCATGTGTGTTTTAGCAAACTCTATATGGGCTTTCATATGTCTAGCACTGAGGAGAGGCTTCCATAGAGCCACTCTGCCATAAAGTATAGTATGAACAGGTGCCTGCTGCAATGAATACTTAATTTGAAAAATGGAAGAATGCAGCAGCCCTCTGTAGAAACCAATATATATGCAAACGCAAAATCTATCAGAATTGCTGAGTAAACTGTAATAAAAAGTAAAATACTTTAAAAGGCCCGATTGGTGGAGGGCTGCAGTGATAGTTGACTTTGTGAAACTTCCTCCCATATCCCTACTGCATCTGTGGAGTTCAGTCACATTGATCTTGGGGTTCTTCTTTACCTCTCTCACCAAGGCTCTTCTCCCATGATTGCTCAGTTTGGCTGGACGGCCAGGTCCAGGAAGACTTCTGGTGGTCCCAAACTTCTTCCATTTAAGGATTATGGAGGCCACTGTGCTCTTAGGAACCTTGAGTACTGCATAAATTCTTTTGAACAATGGCCAGATACGAGCCTCGCCACAATTCTGTCTCTGAGCTTCTTGGCCAGTTCCTATAACCTCATGATTCTCATTTGGTCTGACATGCACTGTGAGCTGTGAGGTCTTATATAGACAGGACTTGATTTGGAAAGGCATACACCTATCAGGTTAATTAAACACAGCTGGACTTCAATGAAGTAGAAGAACCATCTCAAGGAGGATCACAAGGAAATGGACAGCATGTGACTTAAATATGAAAGTCTGAGCAAAGGGTCTGAATACTTATGACCCTGTGATATTTCAGTTTTTCTTTTTTAATAAGTTGGCAAAAAATTTTACATTTCTGTTTTTGTCCGTCGAGATGAGGAGCGGAGTGTACATTAATGAGAAAAAAAATTTAATATTTTGAATTTACCAAATAGCTGAAATGAAAGAGTGAAAAATTTAAAGGGGTCTGAATACTTTCCATACTCACTGTACCCCTCAAAGTCACTTCAAATGTGATGTTGTCACAAAAAAATAAATTTATCAAATTTTGTTGGAAAAAATGAGAAATTGCTGATCAACTTTTAACCCTTCTAACTTTCTAATAATAAAAAAGGTTTCCAAAATTGTGCTTATGTAAATGTTAAGTATTAACTAATTTTGTGTGGCATAACTCTGGTTTAAGGGCACAAAAATGAAAAGTTAGAAAACTGCAAAATTTGCCAAATTTCTGCTTTTTTCATAAAATAAATATGTAAGTCATGTTATACAAGAAGTATTAATGCTATCATGAAGTACAATTTGCCACAAAAAAATATTCTCAGAATCAGTGGGATATGTTGAAGTGTTCCAGTGTTCCAGAGTTATCACATAAACGGCACTGGTCAGAATTGTAAAATTTGGCTTGGTCATGAACGTCAAAATTGTCTGTTACTTAGGTCACTAAGGGGTTCATATTCTGAAGGTGGTTTGGTGATGTATTAATATACTGTTGGTGGTTCTAAGCCCTCTTAAGAAACTAAATAGGCATCACTGACACCACAGCCATTCACTGTACACATCAACTTTCTGCATCATGGCTCACTGTACGCAACACATAACCAAATCCGTACTTCACTGAATACATTACCAAGTGATTGGCCACACTTCACTATAGGCATCACTGAGCTACCACTGTAGGGATGACAGAGCCACTGCCATGTTTCACTGCAATAATCAGTGACACAATGTGACTCTTCACTGTAGTCATCACCAAGCCATAACCATGCTTCATTGTAGGCATTAGCGAGCCACCACCATGCTTTACTGTAGTACCTTTTTCAGTGTATGATTTATGTTGTCTCGAAGTTCCTGTTTTGTTTCATAGCACCACATATCAGTTTCAAATCTCCTTTGCCTCACTTTGATGATTTTGAGCATATTGGAGGTGACTTTTCTTCTGCTTTTTGTTCAGTATAGATGAAGTTTTAAAGTTTGGACATGGTGTCCTACAGTGTCAATATGTGTCGTATTGTGGAGAGTGAAGCATCAGCTGCTGTCAAATCTCACCGCTGGTCTTCAATCCAGTAAACAAATCCTTGTTTGGATTTAATGAAGGCAGTTATAGCACAAAGAAAAAAAACAAAAAAAACAAGAATATTATTAACCTAGAGACAATTGCCCACGATTAATGGCCCAGATTCCTCATGAAAATTGCCAGAAGCTGTTGTCTGGCTCTGTATCACATGTTCTGCACATCATAACAACCAAAAAGGCTCTATTTAGAACAGAACCAGCTTTTCCAATCTCTGCTCTGAATCCACTCCTGTGTCTCCATTCAATGTCAGCAAGCAGTTAATCCTGAATGCTATCTCTGTGTTTTCAACTCTGCAAGCTTATATCTGGTATATAGTTTTTTTCAACTTACTCTGCTTGTCCCCTTATGTTGTGAGGTCAAGAAACTTTTCAAAGTGCTTTATGATCCATGTAGTGCTGGACATGTGTTTATTTGACCACAACATTTTTTTGGGTCCTGGTGTCTCAATTTAGTGTGATTAACGAGAAGAGAGCGCAAAAAAAAAAAAATCTTAGCCTTAACCTCCTATATATTCAGACATAGCTAGGGGGAGCATTTATGCAGGGGGCATTTATGCACATGTAATCGAAGTACATGTATCAAAGTACTGGCAGTTATAACATGGCAGTTAGACAGGGCAGGAGACAGGCAAGACATTTATATTCATCTACTCCCTGTACATTTGGAGTACAACAAATATATACCATATGCATTTGTGTAATTTATATCCTGGCCGCTGCATTCACACACATCCACCGCCCTGGCATTAACTCTCTACACTCCATCCATATTGGCCCCTCGCTTCTTTCCTCTCCTATGTATAGCACTCACGCTCTTTTCACATTGTTAAATTGCACAGGTCCAGGCAGTCCCACCATTCAACACCAGAGACGCTCTCACAAATCACTTAACCATCTGCTCACTCTTTCTATCCTCCTTCTCCTAGTCGCAGGAGACATTGCTCCCAACCCTGGTCCCCCATGTTATAGAAAGTCAAACCCCCCCGACTGCTACACTCAGAAACCCCTCTAATCTTATTAATATTCCCTGCATGCCATCTGTCTCTCTTAATTGTGCAGTTTGGAATTCTCGCTCAATGTGTAACAAACTCTCCTTCACTCATGACTTTTTCCTTTCTAATTCTCTTAACCTCCTGGCTATTACTGAAATGTGGATCCAGCAGTCAGATACTACCGCTGCTGCTGCTCTTTCATAGGGGGGGCTACACTTCTCTCATACCCCAAGATCAGACAATAGAGCTGGTGGAGGCGTTGGTCTGCTCCTATCACCAAAATGTACCTTTCAGGTTATCCCTCAAGTACCCTCACTAGTCTTCCCTTCTTTTGATGTCCATGCCGTCAGACTCTACACCCCCTTCTCCATGCGAGTGGCGGTGGTGTACCGTCCTCCCGGCCCCTCCCATCAGTTCCTGGCTCATTTTGCTACTTGGCTTCCACATTTTCTCTCCTGTGACATCCCTACCCTCATCATGGGAGATTTCAACATCCCCATTGCTCTTCCTCTCTCCCCATCTGCTACTCACCTTTCATCTCTAACCTCCTCATTTGGCCTTTCGCAGCTTACTAATTCTCCAACGCATGAAGACGGAAACTCCCTCGACTTGGTCTTCTCTCGGCTTTGTGCAGTGGATGATTTTGCAAACTCCCCTCTCCCGCTCTCTGACCATAATCTTCTTTCATTCTCTATAAAGAACTGCCAGGCTGCTCAGGTCACCCCCACTGTCCAGACTTATAGAAACATACAGGCCATTAACACCCAGAAACTTATGAAGAACTTGCAGTCTTCATTGGCCCCTATCTCCTCCCTCTCATGTCCTGATTCTGCATTGAAGCATTACAATGAAACACTTCAAAGTGCCCTGGATGAATTTGCACCCCCTATAAATAGAACACCACAACGCAGATGGCGACAACCCTGGCACACGGTGCAAACACGTTTCCTGCAGCGGTGCTCCAGGTGTGCCGAACGTCTGTGGAGAAAATCCAATCTACACGAAGATTTCATCCATTTTAAGTTTATGCTTAGAACATACAACACTGCCCTTCACCTCTCCAAACAAACCTATTTCAACACCCTCATCACCTCACTGTCCAATAACCCGAAACGTCTCTTTGACACTTTTCATTCTCTACTCAATCCAAGAGTACAGGCCCCAACCACGGAGCTCCGAGCTGACGATCTGGCCAATTACTACAAAGAAAAAATTGACCAGATCCGACAGGAAATTATCTCCAAATCCCCTCATACCATGCACTGTCCTCCCTCCCCCACTGCATCTAACTCACTCTCTGATTTTGAACCAGTCACAGAAGAAGAAGTAAGCAGGCTCCTTGCATCTTCTCGCCCAACTACTTGCACCAGTGACCCATTTCCGTCACATCTCCTCCAGTCCCTTTCCCCTGCTGTCACCCCTCACCTAACTAAAATATTTAACCTCTCTCTCTTCTGGTATTTTTCCCTCCTCATTTAAGCATGCCATCATACATCCACTACTTAAAAAACCATCCCTCGACCAAAACTGTGCCGCTAACTATAGACCTGTCTCTAATCTTCCCTTCATCTCTAAACTCCTGGAATGCCTGGTCCACTCCAGTCTTATCCGCTATCTCTCAGAAAACTCTGTTCTCGACCCTCTCCAATCCGGTTTCCGCTCTTTACACTCCACTGAAACTGCCCTCACTAAAGTCTCTAATCATCTGCTAACAGCTAAATCAAATGGTCATTACTCCATGCTAATTCTCTTGGATCTCTCTGCAGCATTCGACACTGTGGATCATCAGCTCCTCTTCACTATGCTCCGTTCCATTGGCCTCAAGGACACCGTTCTCTCCTGGTTCTCCTCCTATCTCTCCGACCGCTCCTTTACTGGTCCTTTTGCCGGTTCCTCCTCCTCTCACCTTCCCCTTACTGTTGGGGTCCCCCAAGGATCGGTTCTAGGCCCCCTCCTCTTCTCCTTGTACACTGCCCCTATTGGTCAAACAATCAGTAGATTTGGTTTCCAGTACCATCTCTATGCTGATGACACCCAATTATACGCTTCTTCTCCTGACATCACGCCAGCCTTTCTAGAAAACACTGGCGATTGTCTAAACGCTGTGTCTAATATCATGTCCTCACTATATCTGAAACTGAACCTGTCAAAGACTGAACTCCTGGTGTTTCCTCCCGCTACTAATGTACCTATACCCGACATTGCTATTTCTGTGTGTGGTTCCACTATTACTCCCCAGCAACATGCCCGCTGTCTTGGGGTCATACTTGATTCCGAGCTTTCCTTTGCCCCCCACATTCGATCACTGGCTCGCTCTTGTCATCTGCACCTCAAAAACATTTCTAGAATTCGACCTTTTCTTACTTTTGACTCTGCAAAAACTCTTACTGTTTCTCTTATTCATTCTCGTCTCGACTATTGTAACTCTCTTCTAATCGGTCTCCCTCTTACCAAACTCTCCCCTCTCCAATCTGTCTTGAATGCTGCAGCCAGGATCATATTCCTTACCAATCGTTACACCGATGCCTCTACCTTGTGCCAGTCATTACACTGGCTACCTATCCACTCCAGAATTCAGTATAAACTTATTACCCTCACCCACAAAGCCCTCCATGGCTCAGCACCACCCTACATCTCCTCCCTTGTTTCAGTATATCACCCTACCCGCGCCCTCCATTCTGCTGATAACCTGAGGTTAGTATCTTCAATAGTCAGAACCTCCCACTCCCGTCTCCAAGACTTTACACGTGCCGCGCCAATTCTTTGGAATGCACTTCCCAGGTCAATACGATTAGTCCCCAATCCCCACAATTTTAAGCGTGTCCTGAAAACGCATTTATTCAGACTGGCCTATCGCCTCAACACATTAACCTAATCTATCCCTGTGTGGCAGAGCCCAAAGTTTTACCATAACCAGGTTCCCAGCATCATGTTCCCACATGCTTTATGCATCCATTAGCCCTCTGTGTCTGTACTGTTACACACTTAACATTATGGCTGGTCCATACAATCAGAGCAACTGTTACCACCCACCTTTCGTGTCTACCTCTTTCCTCATAGACTGTAAGCTTGCGAGCAGGGCCCTCATTCCTCTTGGTATCTGTTATGATCTATGTGATTATTGTTATGCTGTAATGTCTATTGTCTGTACAAATCCCCTCTGAAATGTAAAGTGCTGCGGAATATGTCGGCGCTATAAAAATAAAATTTATTATTAAATTTATTATTATTATTTAGACCTAAAGATGACGGTTATGAGGTTATGGGGTTGAATCGTTCTGAGACTGTAGTAGTCATTAAAACTTAAAGCGAACCTGTCACCTGTTTTGGCCGCTATAAGATGCAACCACCGCCTTTCAGGGCTTATCTACAGCTATTCTGTAATGCTGTAGATAAGCCCCCAGTCTGACCTGAAAGATTATAATAAAACTCGTTTTTCTTTTACTCACCTGCGGGGCGGTCTGGACTGATGGGTGTCTTTCAGGTCGGACCGGGGGCTTATCTGCAGCATTATAGAATGCTGTAAATAAGCCCCGAAAGGCGGTTGCCGCATCTTATGGTGGCCAAAACAGGTGACAGGTTCAACTTGTGCTAAAGTCGGACAAACCAATTGAATTATTGGTTTTGAGCTATTATCTTTGCTCTTGTTTCGTTGTTTTATTGCAAACAGTAGAAAGTTTCCTAGAAAAAGAAAACCAAGTTGCTTTCAAAAAGGTGAATTTTTTTTTGATAGCAACTGTAAAATTTTACATAACAAGTTTTATAAAAATATGGAACTATTTTTAATTAAATGGTTTCCTTATAAAACACCAAATATATGTAGAAAGTGTGTGTGTGTGTGTGTGTGTGTGTGTGTGTGTGTG
Organism: Dendrobates tinctorius; assembly: GCF_039654945.1. Taxonomy (NCBI): domain Eukaryota; kingdom Metazoa; phylum Chordata; class Amphibia; order Anura; family Dendrobatidae; genus Dendrobates; species Dendrobates tinctorius. Next base: position 11,980,722 of record NW_027361761.1, on the reverse strand, counting down.
TGTGTGTGTGTGTGTGTGTGTGAGAGAGAGAGAGAGAGATTCCAGTCATCTGGAGAACAGAGTTCTCCGACCAGTTTGCTCATTTATACTGGTCTCTAAAGGTCAACTGAGTGGTGACTGCACTTGCATGCAGCCCTGTCTACTGAATTCTTGCACATCCCTTTCCACAACTTCTTCTATAGATTTCAAATGGAGAAGACGACATGCGAGAACGGTGATGATGATCATGTTTTGGAGGAAGGGTGAGAATGCCAGAGGTCCCACCTGCAACTTTCTAGCACTTCCGGCATGGTCTATGAATATGGCAAACATTTTAATGTTTGGTGAGACTTCAAAAAGACTGCAGAAGTAACAAATATATATGCGTACTTCTTGTGCAGAGGTGTCCTTTACCTTTTCTCTTGGTATATGTCATGTCAAGAGAAGAGGTGCAATATACTCCGTCAGGAAATGTTTACATTGTATGTGTGGTCACCCAGTGGTTGTGATGTATATTGCATCCTGTTGAGGATTTTTCTAACATATCGCGGTGACAAACTAAATTTGCCTGATGAGAAATTGAAGTCTATAATGAAATTCGAAGAAATTTAACATTTGTACATCAAACCACCACTTTTTTTTTTTTACTGTAATTTCTTACTTTTGGTATAAAATATCCTTTGAACGTGACATCCTGGGCAGCAGCGTGTGGAACATTAGTTGGAATGATGTTGGCAAATCTTTGCACCTCATGGATGACAGCGTCTGTATAGGGCATTAACCGCCGGTGCTCGGATTGAGGTTCAGCTGACCCAATAACTTTTTCTATTTCATTTTGCACATTTTCTGAAAATAAAAAGGCTGTTCGTTTAATCATTCTCAACAAAGCTTTATATTGTTTTAATTATAGCATGAGCAAATTTAAAAAAAAAAAAAAAAAAATTGGAAATTCGTCAGATTCGTCATTGTTTCTCAAGAAAATTGATTTGCAGTAAAGTTCTCCAAAGCCTAAAATTGCCCTGATAAGATGTATGACGCAATTCTCTCTCTCTCACTTCTGTGCCATCAAATTGTTTCTCTTTTTAGCTTTGGCAGAGAAGTGATGTCCTTTCACTATCCAGACTCGCCTCAAAATGGCAGCTACATTCCCTTCCTCTGCTTTTATGCAGGCTATGAGATTCGGTCCAGATTGGCTGCTCTATACCATGCCATAGCAGCGAAACATTATGGGAAAATCTGCTTGGCTGTGTGAGGTCTTTTAATATTTCTCTAATACAATGTGTAATGTGGCAAATTGATCAAATTCACTAAGTTCAGCGAATTCAAAAACATCCACACATTCAATTTGTATTTCATTAATCTTTGCCTATATCATCTCTTTTAAATCAGTCAACAATCCACATTTGTAGCTTGTTTCACCTTTCCTTAAGAAATTAGTTTTTCTCCTTTAATAGTCCTACATTATCCACGTTATTATTTGTTGAAGGTGGTGAATGGTATTTTATGTGTTCTTTGTTTACAGCCATATTATGCAGTTGTAAGGGGTATAATAAGTAACTATAGGTCTTCCTTCCATCAGTATATGAAAGGTTTATTATTTTGTTCTACAAAATTGTTTCATTTACGCCTTTCTTTGCTTTCCAATTGATCTGCATTGATTTTCGCTCTCTTTTTTTCCTTCCATCATCATGTAAGGAACATGGATGTTATGTTTTGTAATGCTACCTGGACATCTATTCAGTACTGGGATTCTGAAAAATTCACAATGTGATGATGCCTGGTAACAATAACACCCAGATTCCCTTTAACTCTATTAAGGAAATACTAGGAGTTGTAGGTTCATGTAAAACCAACTTATATTGTATCAGAGAAAGCTGTGGGGGTAGTTGAAATTGATCACTGTATTAAGGCTGATGCTATATTCATGTACTGATGGTGATTCTGCTGCTGAAGCCCTTTACTGATGATGGTCTGGGTTTTGTATTCATGTACTGATGGTCAACCTGGCGCTGTATTAATTTGCTGATGATGGTTATGACTACCATCATGCTTCATGATAGCATCACTCGGCAACTGCCATGCTTCACTGTAGGCATTACCCCAATCATTGGAACAGATGTGTCTACCCTTAGCTTTTGTATTTGAATTCAATTCAAGGTATTCTGATCGGCGCCTGGTGCGGAACCGGCCTAGGGATCGTTAGGAGTGTAGAGACATTGACTCAGGGGAGTGCAGGAGCTCTCCACGTCCCCGTTCCCTATCGCAGGGCCACCATTGTAATTGTTTTCCTGGTTTTCCCCTTTATTCTGAAATTCGCCCTGCTGGAGGCAGTGTATCCAGACATATGTGTACTACTGAAATTCACCTGCTGGAGGCGGTGTATCCGGCTGCACGTTCTATTATTTAAATTTGCCCTGCAGGAGGCAGTGTATCCAGGGTCACGCGTGTCATATAAATTCGCTCTGCTGGAGGCGGTATGTCCAGTCACACGTGACCATGACAATACAGACATTAACCATTTTTCCCCTGAGCAGCAGTGGACTACAATTCCCAGGGACCCTTGTTTCAGTCAGATGACATGGCCTGGAAGGATAGAAGGAGAGAGATAGGAGGAGGAGGAGGAGGGACTTGGGGGAGGGAGCTGGGCAGGAAGTGTAAGTAAATGTTCAGAGGAGAAGGAGCGTGGCAGCTTGCTGAGAGAGACGGAGCAGTGTGGATCTGCATTCCTCTATGCTGCAGAGTGTGGCAGCCCCCGCTGAGATACCCACACTGCTGGAGAGAGCGCGGTCCTGTCACCCTTTGAGGCAATTAACATCAAAGACCCGGAGAGTTCTGCCGACACTCCCACCGCATAAAGGCCTAAATCCTGCCGCCCCCAGCTGGTTTCCAGAGGACCCTCCGACCGTTTAAGACACACAGTGAGTGCCCTTCTGAGACTTGTGGTTCTACCAGCGCTATTTACAGTGAGTACACTACAACCCAGACTATTGACAGCAATATTCATCCAAGTGCACCAACGGTTCTAATTTGCACGCCAACATCTGCGGCACCTGGGCCCCAATGTTTGGACTGAGTTACTACCAAAGAGGGGGAATCTGCTACGTTATATTTGCAGGGTCAGAGTAGAAGTAGACAGAGATGTGTTTACGACTTTTATAGAGCACAGTTACTTGTATTGTATGTTATTCCTTTAAACCCACCTCAAATCTGCTGCATAGCAATAAATCTGTTAAACAAATTTACTCCTGTTCCCCGAGTGTGTGTACTGAGCTGTGGCAGGAGTTTTCTGAATCAGCCCCTGGCAGAAGATAACTGTCCTTCTGCAGTCCCAGAGAGAGAGCTCCAATCAAGATTCGAGTGGAGGCACAGCGCCCTAGAGAGGCGAGACCCCCCATAGCACCCAGTGTACTGTGGTAGCCCTAAAGGGCTGTTACACACATACAGGCTTGGACTGGCCCACAGGAGAATCCTCTGGAGGGCCCCTGTGCAAGACAGGGCCACCAACCTCTTATATGAGCAGTACTTGGCACAATAACCTTGAATCACTATGTACAGACAAAGTCAGCATATTATTCTTTTAACAATCTACCTAGTTCATTGTTATATAAACTTGTGATTGAGGATATTGTCACATTTGCATGAAGCTGAAGAGTGGGGCCCTAGAGTTGGACTGGGGAGCCAAGGGCCAACCAACACTGGGCACATATACATACTGTCTTGTCTGTGAATCGCATGGCTTGTAAGAGTTGTCCTACTCACTGCGTGCACCACTCTGCTCCTCCCAGTGTCAGATCATCTAGTAGGGCATCTTTGTGCAAAACTTACAGCACTGCTACATCCTCCTTTTGTTGGAAAGTATCAGCCTGGCTATAGAGAGGTGCAGTCATACTGTAGAAATTTAGAACCAATGTATTCTGCAGAGTTTTGCTTTACTGGCATAACCCCTGCCAGCAGTGGATATATTAGACAGCTCTTCCTTCTACACCATGCCTGAGCTTAGGTCCTAGCTGCAGTTCATCACTAGTTCCCCGTCAAGGTGCATTATTGTTTTGACTCTCTACTTACCGACACAGATTATTTAATCATTTAGTCTGATATCTCTGTTCTTTACCTCTGTTTCATATTTTGAATCTGTGCTGCCGCCCACTTCTCGGACTGTCTAACCATGTCTCGGTCTTCGCTCTTTGTGCGTCGTATTTGTACCTTTGTCCCCCTAGTCAGTTGCGGCAGGTCCGAGCACTGTCCTGGAGTGGCAACTGGTGACTACCCGAGCGTCCCATACCTATCTCCACAACCAGAGGCTCCAGTGAAGACCAGGTAGTCACTTAGTTACACCTCTCCAAGGTAAGTACAGCCAGCGCAGTCCACACCCACCGTCATTGCACATATCCTGGTCCAGTAAGAGCAGGTTTTATTTAAATCTAATATTCTTGTATCAATTACCTCGGGATGTGTAAACCAAGAGCAAAAGGTAGGAAAGTGACTAACTTTTTTACAAGGTACACAGCACAGCCTAAAAAGTCAACTTTATAAACATGTATATTCGGTTATAAAAAAAAAAATAGATAAAAACTATGAATTCAAATCTTATTTCCATACATAGATTCTGAAAATAAAATTCTGAGTATAGAATTCTTGGGAGTCATAACTAGATTCTTACTTTGTATCTCGGGATATTTCATCATTAGAAGAAGACTCCATTGTAGAGTGGCCGAGGTTGTCTCCATCCCAGCAACAAGCAGGTTGGTGATAATCACAATTAAATTTTCATTGTGGAAAAAAGATGCAAATTCTGATTTTTCCTTAAAAATTTAAAACAAATACAAATCTCAGAAAAAAGCCAACGATGAAACAAGAGGGGATTATAGGGAAGAGAGATGGGAAGCGCAGGCTTCTAAGTGTAGTAGTTGGTTTCCAAGGGTATATACTCAGTGTGAATCCACTCACCTATTTGGTGTCTTGAGATACTGCGTATAGATCCAATCCATGATCACTCCATTCCTCTTTTCATTGTTTGCTGGAAAGATCTGGGAACTAGTGGGAGCACTGGACAGCTCTTTCATAGGCGATAACACTTGGTGAAAATTTTTCCCAGCAATATGCGCTCCTGAAGGATGATGATGATGGAACTCGATATTCAGATTCAAGGAGGATTTTTATTTAAAACTAGAACACAACCGATTTCAACTTCTTAGTCTGGAGTCACACACAACGTATAAAAAAAACAAACAAAAAAGCTCAGTTTTTCACGGAAGAGAATCGCACAAATGTTTCATGAACAGTGATCCGTACGTCATCCATGTGCAATGCAAGGATGCTTTTTTCTCGCATCGAAGTATCCGTATGGCAATATTTTCTCCCCGCCATACAAAATGGACATATAATGGATCCCAATGACAGGTTAAAATATACTGCTCAAAAAAATAAAGGGAACGCTATAACATAGGATGTGGTATTTTAGCGTTCCCTTTATTTTTTTTTGCGCAGTATAGAAAAGAAAGGATATATACACATAGAATACACACACACACTGTGTGTGTGTGTATATATATATATATATATATTATATATACACACACACACACACACACACACACACACAGTATATATATTATACACACATTTTTCATGGACAGATAGCAGAATAGCCGATAATTCGATTGCCGGCTTCTGTAAAATCATTACAGAACCCGACATGAAATGACACATGGTTTACATACAGTAACCATTTCATTTAGACTTACTGTATGTCGTCTTTGACTAATAATTAGATTAGTGTATGTACATAAAATTTAGGACATGTAGATGTTAAATTAACGTGAACATTCGTAAAAAAAAATTGCATGGGCTCCCGCACAATTTTCTCCGCCAGAGAGGGAAAGCCAGTGAGTGAGGGCAGATATTACCATATACATGTAGAAAAGCTACTGACCAAAAAAGCAGGGATCACCAAAAGGAAATAAGGTGTATTGCTCTACAGAAGATACACAAATAAAGTTGCCCAGAATGTCCTAATAACCCTTCTGTAGAGCATGTTTTGTGTGTCTATTTCTCATATGGCACGACTTGTTCTCATCTACCTTGGCTTTACCTTAACCTGTCCTTGTATTTTTATTCATATTGCTGCAGCAGTATTGTTGGACATGTTTTGAGTCCATATCTATTGATACATGGATAACTTTTAGGTTATTATTAGTGGCATGTATTGAATCATGTATATTCTGAATCACTGTTACTGATTACCTTCTGTTATATACTGCTCTCTCCAGGCTATTTGTATTCACTGCCCAACTATTTTAGCTCCATGGGGGATGCTTGTTTGGCTTTCTCAGGAGCCTTGTGTATGATCTGTCATGTGTTATGACTTTTAACTGTTTTTATATTTGTGTTGTCAATGGTTGTCCAATAAAAATTATTATTTCCTTTTGGTGATCCCTGCTTTTTTGGTCAGTAGCTTTTCTACATGTATATGGTGCTATTTTCTTGCTGACTGCAGGAGGATCCTACTATTGTATTTGGTGGTGCCCTCCTTGGTTTCACTATCATATGAGGGCAGATATTAATAGCCTAGAAGGGGACCATGGCTATTGGCCCCACCATGGCTACAAACATCTATCCCCGCCACCCCAGAAAAGGCACATCTGTAAGATTCGCCTTTCCTGGCACTTAGCATCTCTATTCCCACTGCCATTGTAAACTAGTTAACCCGTTGTGATGGGTTGCAGTGGGGGACTTGACTGAACAGCAGAGAGGTATGTATATTGTTGTTTTTTTATTTTAGTTTTTTTTTTTTTTTAACAGAACAAGGGCTTTTTTTGGATTGGCAGTTTATATTTGGTAAAACAGTGTATTTATTTAATTAAAAGAATTTTTAATAATTGTGTGTTTGTCTTTTTTTTAACCCTTTGCTATTCTAGGGTTAATAATGGAGAGGTGTCTTATTGACACCTCTCCATTATTAACCAGGCTTAATGTCACCTTCCAATAGCAAGGTGACATTAACCCATTATTAACCTGTCATTGGGCTCCATTATATGTCCATTTTTAAAGCCAGCGAGAAAATCTTGTCATACGGATGCTTAGATGTGAGAAAATCGAATCCTCGCATGACAGTCGGATGACATATGGATCACTTTTCATGAAACATTTGTGCGATTCTGCGCCGTGAAAAACAGACCGATTTTTTTTATATGTTGTGTGCAACTCCGGCCTAAGAAGTCGAAACCAGTTGTGTTCTAGTTTTAAATAAAAATCATCCTTGAATCAGAATATTGAGTTCCATCATCACCCTTCAGGAGCACATAATGCTGTGAAAAAGTTCTCAGAGCCATAACTTGTTTATTTTTCCATCAATATGGCCGTGTGAGGACTTGTTTTTTGGCGGGACGAGTTGTCCTTTTGAACGAGACCATTGGTTTTACCATGTATACTGGAAAACGGGAAAAAATTCCAGGTGCGGTGAAATTGCAAAAAAAGTGCAATCTCATACTTGTTTTCTGTTTGACTTTTTTTACTAGGTTCACCAAATGCTAAAACTGACCTGACATTACGAGTTCATAGACACCAAACATGTCTAGGTTCTTTTTTATCCAAGTGGTGAAAAAAATCTAAACTGTTTAAAAAAAAAAAAAAAAAATTGCTCTGTTTTCTGATACTCGTAGCGTCTCCATTTTTTGAGATCTCAGGCTGGGTGAGGGATTATTTTTTGCATGCTGAGCTGATGGTTTTCATGATATTTTGATGCAGACACAATCTTTTGATCGCCCGTTATTGCATTTTAATGCAATGTCGTGGCGACCAAAAAAAAGTAATTCTGGCTTTTTGACTTTTTTTTCTTTTTAATGGATAGATCGGGCAATTCTGAATGTGGCAATACCAAATGTGTATGGTTTTCTTTTATTGTTTAATTTTGAATGGGGCGAAAGGGGGGTGATATGATCTTTTATATTTTTAAAAGGGAATCTGTCACCCTATCGGCTGCGGCCACCGCCATCAGGGGCGCAACTACAGCATTCTGTAATGCTGTAGATAAGCCCCCCATGTACCCTGAAAGAGAAGAAAAAGGAGGCGAAAAATATGGTGACAGATTCCCTTTAATTTTTTTTTTTTTAAACCTTTGGCATGCTTCAATAGCCTCCATGGGAGACTGGAAGCTGCCACAATCCGATTGGCTCTGTATAATAGAGGCGGTGATTAGATCTCCTCAATATAGCAGAATTACTCACTTGCTATGAGCACCGATCACTGGGTGGCGCTCACAGCAAGCCGGCAATGACAACCATAGAGGTCTCCAGGAGACGTCCGATTATCATGCTAACACACTGATGACCCACGATCACGAGACGCAGGTCACCAGTGGACATATTTCCAGAGGTTGACAGCGGTGTTTAAATGGTTAATAGTCGTGGGTGGATCGCGATTCCAACCGCGGCTGTTCTGGGCACATGTCAGCTTTTTAAAACAGGTGACATGTCCCGGGAAAGATGTGGGCTCGCCGCCAGAGCACACAACAAAAGGGAGGGAGTCCATCATCGTCATATTATTAGGTCTGATGTTGAAAAGGGGTTAAAAAAAAAAGGCAGTACATAATAGTCATCATATGCACTGGGCACATCCTCTGATGGTGATGGTATAGCAACTCAAGCGCTAACAAATATTTTAGTACTGCACTTTTCCAAAAGTTTAGACGTGTTTTAATTTTGTGATTGATGAGGGACACCGATGGCTAAAACAAAGAACTAGAAGTGCACGGCTGAGTAACACTCTTCAAGACTTAGGACTAGAGATGAATGGCAAAATTTGAATTTGATTGTTTGGACTTTCCCTGAAATCCAAATCATGGAGAAGTTATTCTCTACGGATTTCATGTCCCCATTATGCTCTTGGTATTTCATTACACTCACCCTCTGCTAATCTCTGGGCATCGTCTGCTACTCACTGCATCTTTTTATCTCCCGCTGCTTACATTGGAAGCTTCGGTCTTCTCACGCCAGTGTACAACCCTCCGCGACGCTGTGAGACGCAGAATTCTGTCACAGTGAAATAAGACCAAAGAGTCACACGCAAGTGAGGATCAGAAGATGCGGCGAGGACCAGACGGGCTGTAGAGGTCATCAGTAATGTGAAAATAGTGATTTTGATTTGATTTTAGAAAAACAAAGAAAATCTGAATTTTGACAAATGCGCATTTTTGTAAAATTCTACTAGAATTGAATTGCACTTGGATTTATTTGATCATCTCTATTGAGGACAGGCTAAACAGAAAGTCTTGTCAATGTTGGAGGAGAGGAGAGCAGATGAGATACAAAAAGGACGCAACACTAAGCAGATAACTATTTGTTTCTAAAAGAAAGGGTCAGAAGGGATTTCACAACCAGAGCCCCCACTGATTTGGACTGACATCAACATGTATTTTTTTTTTTTTTAAAGGGTGGTTTCACATTAGCGTTTCAGGGTGCAGCGACGGCCTGCGCACGGCCGCCGCTAAGCACCACCCCCTGCCGCGCCTCCTCCGGTAGCTCCGCCTACGGGCACATGACGCTGCATGCGTCCCCTATCTTTATCACTGGGGACGCAGGCCGTGCTCAGTATGCGTTTGGCGGCGCATGCGTCCTTTTGACGGTGCGCCGACCAGAGCCAAACGCAACCTGTTGCAATTTGGCTGCGCTCGGCGCACCGTCAAAAGGACGCAGGCGCCGCCAAACACATACTGCCCATGGCCTGCATTGGGTGTAAGATTTTAAAGACTTGTAGATCTCTTGCTCTTCTAACTGTTTAATTTCAATCATTATTCTGAAGAGCTGACATACAGTACCTCTTGTTGCTTGACAAAAAAAGCATCTATCAGAGTCCGCTGATCATTTACATCTAGCTGCTCTTTGTGCTTCGTGAAGGACGCTGTAAAGAACCTTTCAATCTCTTCCGAATTTTCATTCATTTTTCTGTGATCTCCTGGTAACCATCGAATCAGAGAGGTGAAAGCGTTGTACAACTGCGGAAAACAAACAGTGAAGTAGTCATTTCCCATGTATCCCATCTTATTCCTAAAGAGTTCTCTCTAGGCTTTATTTTAGCTAAACAATTGAAATGCTCAAATCTTCTGAAAATGTTGTCAAGAAGATTTATTCAAACTGGTCAATCAATGCCATCTGAATACATAGTGGTGGGAAGGGACTAGCTAGGAAAAATAAAAATACAGAATTTTTCTTTATTATTATAGCTGTCCCAGGTTTTCAGGTTTGCCCCCTCCCACCTACCCTGCACCCTCGACTCCCCAGCAAGATTCCTCTTGTCTTATGTTGGAGTTGAGGATGTGCTTGCTACACCTCACATAGTCACATGGACATGTCGCACATGATTAAACTCTTAAGCCCCAAGGGTGGTTTGCACATTAATGACCGGGCCATTTCTTACAATTCTGACCACTGTCCCTTTATGAGGTCATAACTCTGGAACGCTTCAAAGGATCTAGGAGATTCAGACATTGTTTTCTCGTGACATATTGTACTTCATGTTAGTGGTAAAATTTCATTCATATAACTTGCGTTTAATTGTGAAAAAAACAAATATGGAAAAAATTTTGAAAATATTGCAATTTTCAAACTTTGAATTTTTATGCCCTTAAAATAGAGAAATATATGACACAAGGTAATTACTAAATAACATTTCCCATATGTCTACTTTACATCAGCACAATTTTGGAAACATTTTTTTTTTTATTAGGAAGTTATAAGGGTTAAAAGTTGACCAGCGATTTCTCATTTTTACAACAAAATCTACAAAACCATTTTTTTTTTTTTTTAGGGACCACCTCACATTCAAAGCCACTTTGAGGGGTCTATATGGCATAAAATGCCCAAAAGTGACACCATTCTAATAACTGCACCCCTCAAGCTACTCAAAACTACATTCAAGAAGATTATTAACTTTTCAGGTGTTTCACAGGAGCAGAAGCAACGTGGAAGGAAAAAATGAACATTTAACTTTTTAGTCACAAAAATGATCTTTTAGCAACTTTTTTTATTTTCCCAAGGGTAACAGGAGAAATTGGACCCCAAAAGTTGTTGTCCAATTTGTCCTGAGTACGCCGATACCCCATATGTGGGGAGGAACCACTGTTTTAGCGCATGGCAGGGCTCAGAAGGGAAGGAGCGCCGTTTGACTTTTTCAACCTAAAATTGGCTGAAATTGAGATCGGACGCCATGTTCCGTTTGCAGAGCCTATGATGTGCCTAAACATTGGAAACCCCGCACAAGTGACCCCATTTTGGAAACTAGACCCCCTAAGGAACTTATCTAGATGTGTGGTGAGCACTTTGAACCCCCAAGGGCTTCACAGAAGTTTATAACGCCCGGGCGTAAAAATAAAAAATAATTTTTTCCACAAACATGATTGCTTAGTCCCCAATTTGTTATTTTCCCAAGGGTATCAGGAGAAATTGGACCCCAAAAGTTGTTGTCCAATTTGTCCTGAGTGCGCTGATACCCCATATGTGGGGGAGAAACACTGTTTGGGCACACGGCAGATCTCGGAAGGGAAAGAGCACAGTTTGACATTTTCAACCTAAAATTGGCTGAAATTAAAATCGGACGCCATGTTCCGTTTGGAGAGCCCATGATATGCCTAAACAGTGGAAACCCCCCACAAGTGACCCCATTTTGGAAACTAGACCCCCTAAGGAACTTATCTAGATGTGTGGTGAGCACTTTGAACCCCCAAGGTATTTTGCTAAAGCTTATAATGCCCGGGCGTGAAAAAAAAAATTAATTTTTTTTTCCACAAAAATGATCTTAGTCCCCAATTTGTTATTTTCCCAAGAGTATCAGGAGAAATTGGACCCCAAAAGTTATTGTGCAGTTTGTCCTGAGTGCGCTAATTCCCCATATGTGGGGGATAAACACTGTTTGGGAACACGGCAGGGCTCGAAAGGGAAGTAATGACGTTTTGGAATGCAGACTTTGATGGAATGGTCTGCAGGCGTCATGTTCCGTTTGCAGAGCCCCTGATGTACCTAAACAGTGGAAACCTCCCACAAGTGACCCCATAAGGAACTTATCTAGATGTGTGGTGAGCACTTTGAACCCCCAAGTGTTTCGTTAAAGCTTATAATGCCTGGGTGTGAAAATATAAAATCCTATTTTGTTTCCACATAAATTATTTTTAGTCCACAATTTTTAATTTTCCCAAGAGTAACAGGAGAAATTGGACCCCCAAAGACTTTGTCCAATTTGACCCGAGTACGCTGGTAGCCCACATGTGGGAAAAAACTGTTTAGGCACATGTCGGGGCTCCAAAGGGAAGTAGTGACGTTTTGGAATGCAGACTTTGATGGGTCTGCTGGCGTCATGTTCCGTTTGCAGAGCCCCTGATGTGCCTAAACAGGAAAAAACCCACATGAGACATCATTTTGTATACTAGGCCCCCAACTACACTAATGTAAATTAGTAGTGCATGGAGGTGTGGTACAATTTGAAGCAATCCTTCATACACAGGCCAGGTGTCGCACTGGTAAATGGTGTCCTTGCATATTCCCTTTTTGTAACACACTCGGCACCTTTTTTGCGGCTTACCTTTTCTACCAGTTGGCGGGACCACCCCCGGAAAATGCTGACCTGGTACGATACGAGCACCTTCAGTTCCGGAAGTACTGGGACCCGCTCCTTCCTGAGCACCAAACATCAGGGCTTTAACCACTACCTCATGGAAATGAAGGTACGACATATCGGTGGGGTGTGCACATTGTGACAGCAGGAATGCGTTGAGCATTGCCATTTGTACGATGTGCATGGCCAGCTTTTTGTACCACACACTTGTCTTTCTGAGAGCATTGTACGGTTGGAGGTATTGATCGGAGAGATCAACGCCCCCCATGTTTTGTTGTACCCCACTACACAGGTTGGTTTTCAGACCTGTGTGGAGGTACCCCGTACAGTGCAGAGGGTGCTGCCATCACCGTGTATGGTGGTCAAGAGATGGACATCCCTCTTGTCCTTGTACTTGACCACCAGCAGGTGGTCGCTACATTGGGCTCTGCTCTCACCTTTTCTGAGCATCTGCCAATGTAGAGTCTTTGGAAGGCCTGTCTGATTTTTGTGGACAGTACCGCAGGCTGCGGTACCTCGCGCAGAGAGGGATTTGTAGAGTGGGATGCTGGTATATAAGTTATCAGTGTAGAGGTGATAACCTTTATCCAGCAGTGGGTGAATCAAATCCCACACAATTTTCCCACTCACTCCCAGGACAGGGGGACACTCAGGGGGTTCAATCCTGGTGTCCTTTCCTTCGTAGACTCTAAACCTGTGAGTGTACCCTGAGGTACTCTCACAAAGTTTGTAGAGTTTGATTCCGTACCTGGCCCTCTTACTGGGCAGGTATTGACAGAATCTGAGCCTTCCCTTGAAATGGACCAAGGACTCATCCACGCTGATGTTCCTTTGGGGAACGTACACTTCAGCAAACTTTTTGTTGAAGTGTTCGATGACCGGCCGAACTTTGAACAGACGGTCAAAGTTGGGGTCATCTCGTGAGGGACACAGTGCATTATTGGTATAATGCAGAAACTTGTGGATGGCCTCAAAAAGCGTCTGGACCATGACCATTCGGAACACTGGCGTGTATAAATATCAACACTCCAATATTGCCGAATTTCCGGCTTCTTCAGCATCCCCATGTGGAGGACCAGGCCCCAAAACTGCATCATTTCAACTGCGTCCACAGGAGACCAGTTGGAATATGTTGAAATCGGGTTTACCGCCAAAAATTGACGAGCGTACAAATTAGTTTGCTCCACCATGAGGTTAACAAAATCATCAGAGAAAAAGACTTTTGAAAAAGTCTATTTCTGTGAGGCCGGTGGTGTCAAACTTGATTCCTGATTCTGCCACAAAATCAGGAATCAGTGGCTCGTAATTTTCGGGGGGCGCAGTCCATACAGGGTCTACTGAATCAGCTTTGGGCATGGTGGGCGCTGCCTCATCTTCTGTCCTGGAGCATCTGCGTGGCGGTTCCACAGGACTCCCAAGGAGGAAGATGAGGAGGGGGAAGAGGAAGAGGAAGAAGAATCCGAAAAATAAAGAAAAGTCGGATCGTCATCCTCGCTATGTGTCTGAGGCAAGGTAAGAATATGCCTCCTCCATTGAATAGCGCTGTTGGGACGAATGCGATGGGCGGGACATTTTTTGTGAAGGTGGTGCTTGGGTGTACTTTATTTACAACTATTTGTATGTGTGGGGGGCTAGTGATTGGTGCACACTATCCTGTAAAGAAAAAGCTAAATAGAAAAAAGGAAATGGGGAGAAAAATACCTGTGAAAAGAAAAGTCTAAAACAGCAGGCCCTAGCTCTGATAAGTGAACGGTGTCACTTATCAAAGTTCAGTGGCGGCTGCTGGGTGTGCGTACAGGTGTGGTGCAAGGGGGGTGAAAAAAAGGAAAATCAGCAGGCACAAGCTCTGATAAGTGAACTATGTCACTTATCACAGTTTGGCAGTTGTGGGATGCGAAGAGTTGGCGCTAAAGGGGGCTGCTAAATGTGCGCACAGAGGCGGCGCAAAGGGGATGGAGGGGGTAAAAAGTGGGGGAAGGGGGGGGGATGAAGAGAGATCAGACAGGGATCAGGGATTAGCACTTACACTTGTAGTTAGGTGGCGCAAAGGGGGGGTGATAAAAAAGGAAACCAGCAGGCACAAGCTATGATAAGTGAACTATGTCACTTATCACAGTTTGGCGGCTGTGGGATTCGAATACAGAGTGGCGCAAAGGGGGCTGCTAAATGTGTGCACTGAGGCGGTGCAAAGGGGGATTTCGGGGATAAAAAGAGGGGAAAGGGTGGGGATGAAGAGAGATCGGACAGGGATTAGCACTTACGCTTGTAGTCAGGTGGCGCAAAGAGGGGGGTGAAAAAAAAAAAGGAAATCATCAAGCACAAGCTATGATAAGTGAACTATGTCAACTTATCAAAGTTTGGCGGCTGTAGGATGCGAATACGGAGCTGGCGCAAAGGGGGCTTAGGGAAAAAAAAGCAATCACGAGTGTTGATTGGTGAACTGCGTCACCACTCAACGCTCGGCGGCTGCTAAATGTGTGCACGGAGGTGCCGCAAAGGGGTGGTGGGGGGGGATGAAGCTAGATTGGGGGGGTGAAGCTAGATTGGGCAGGGATCGGGATCAGGCAATATATGTAGGGTTTTCTTTCTTCTTTCTTTAGCAGGTATCGTGATGCTACAAGCTGCTGTGGCACCACAATACCCAGCACACCAGGAGATCCAGACATATGACTGCTCTCTAGGGAATCCTCAGCTAGTGTGAGGACCCCCTGCAGAGCTGTCATACATGTCACAGGCAGGTCACATCGCTGCTGTGACCTGCCATTGGTGGGATCGAATCCACCAATCCCTGCACTGCCTGGTGACAATGGCAACCGCCTAGGATCGGAGCTCACAGCTCAGATTCAAAGGAAGGTAATGCCCAGGTCATCAGGAGGGCACAGAGCGGTCACAAAGTGACAGCTGCTGTGCCCTGTGGTTGGCGCGATCGTCGATCTAATCGATCACGCCAACCAGCTCCTGCAGGCCCTACTGGGCCTGTATCAGGTGCCTGCCTAGGATTGGTGCTAATACAGCACCGATCCGGACCAATACTGGCAGGGCAGAGCGGTGCTATTGGCTGAAACAATGAGAAGCGCTGTGATTGGCTGTTGAAATCGAAACAGCCAATCACAGCGATCGGGAGGAAGGGAGGGCGGCAACAGACCCCTGGATGCCGAGGCCATCTAATATAAGGTAGGATGGTGTCAGAATTTTAACGCGATCATCGCGACTGAAGTCGCGATGTCGCATTAAATGCCATGACGTACTATCCCGTCCCTGGGAATTAAGTCCCAGGGCACATGAACGGGATAGTACGTCTCATGGCAGAAAGGGGTTAATGTTCTGGCTACTTCTCTACTGGAACTTGCAAATAAAATCCCCAAAATTTGAGAATTTAACGAATCTGACATTTTTTTTGGAAAATTTTCAAACTTACATTCACTCCAACTAGACATTCACAATGCATGCAGTCCGAATTCCCCACAAATAAGCAGACTTAGATTAATCCAACATGTGTTATTTAACTAGGGAGGAAGAGGGATTGGCTATTTTGAAAATCAACATGTCTATTCTTTATTTGCCAAGAGGGATGATGTTTTGGAACAATTTAGATGTTCAAATATTTGGAGGGACAAGGCTGGTGGGTCCTGATCCTAAAGTGCCAACAAGACATTCTACCATGGTCAGGGTACTTGGATACTGAGCTAGGACAAAGAATTAAATCATTGCCACAGAAAACTGGTCTTAAGATTCCTTGTTGCTCAATTAGGAATATGCATAATATATTAAATGATTTAGCTATAATCAATGTTTAAGGATTTCTCAGTCACACACCTTATCTGCATAAATTAGATTATTCATTAATTACCTTGCGAGTGGACTTCATTGAGTATATATATTTCTGTACAGTTCTTCTCTACATGTCTGACAGCCATTCCAGTGTCAGTTGAAATACACCTCATTCTACTTAATGTGCTTCTGATTAGGTGATCACATTAACCAAATATTATTTAATGAAGGAAAGTATAAAAAACCCTGCTGTGGTGTTCACAATCATCTTGCAATAGCACAAGCTGGATGGCAAAACAAGTGCTAGTAATATCCCAAAAGTAATAGTGATGAAAAAAATAACTTTTATCCATGCCAAAGGAGTTGAAAAGAAAAGTCTTGAGTGAGGAAAAGAAGGGCTCAATTCTGGCTTTACTAGCAGAGGGATAAAATGAGCATCATGTTGCCTCCATCCTTAAAATTTCTAAGACAGCAGTCCGTTACAACAAGGTCAAGAAGCAGACATTGGGGACAACAAAGCTTCAGACCGGAAGAGGGTGAAAACGACTCTCCACTGACCGGGATGACCGTCATCTTATATTAAATGTCACTCAGCAACCACAGGATGACAGACTGACCTACAAAAGGAATGGAAAATGGCAGCTGGGGTGAAGTGCACGGCAAGAACAGTTCACAACAGGCTCAGAGGCAAGGCTCAAGTCATGTAAAAGGTAGAAAAAAAATCCTTTCATCAATGAGAAGCTAAGGAGAGCCAGGCTGAATTTTGCCAAAGACCATAAGGATTGGACCATAGAGGACTGAAGTAAGATAATCTTCTCTGATGAGTCTAATTTTCAGCTTTGCCTTACACCTGGCCATCTAATGGTTAGATGGAGACCTGGAGAGGCGTACAAGCCACAGTGTTTTGCACCCACTGTGAAATTTGGTGGAGGATCGGTGATGATCTGGAGATGCTTCAGCAGGGTTGGAATTGGGCAGGTTAATCTTTGCGAAGGAAGTATGAATCAAGCCGCATACAAGGTTTTCCTGGAAAAACAGTCGATTCCTTCTGCTCAGGCAATGTTCCCCAACTCTGAGGACTGTTTTTTCCAGCAGGACAATTCGCCATGCCACACAGCTAGGTCAATCAATGTGTGGATGAAGGACCACCACGTCAAATCCCTGTCATGGCCAGCCCAATCTCCAGACCTGAACCCCATTGAAAACTTCTGGAATGTAATCAAGAGGAAGATTGATAGTCACCAGCCATCAAACAAAGAAGAACATCTTACATTTTTTGTACCAGGAGTGGCGTAAGGTTGCCCAAAAGCAGTGCGAAAAACTGGTGGAAAGCATGCCAAGATGCTTGAAAGCTGTGATTAAAAATCATGGTTATTCCACAAAATATGGATTTCTGAACTCTTCCTGAGTTAAAACAATATTGTTGTTTCTAAATGATCATGAACTAGTTTTCTTATGTGATGCAGTGACCCCTATAACAGCTAGGGGGCACTGTATGGGCTTCCCAGGACATGCATGCAGGCTTTCCCTTTATTGTGATGGGGAAACGGTGAGTGGAAGGTTTGTAAATGGCCGATATGTATCACAAGGGTGGGTGCCCGGTGATGGAAGCCGGAACGTGCGTTAGGCCGGTTTCACATTAGCTCTTTTTAAGCGCACGCACGGCCGGGGGTAGCTCCGCCCCCGAGCCGGCTCTCTGCCCGGCGTGCCCGCCCCTTGCTTGTAGCGCCGCCTCCTAGCGCACAGCGGCGCCTGCGATCGGCGCACCCTATCTTTAGCATAGGGTGCGCAGATCGTGCGCAGGCCGTGCGCTAGTTGCGCTTTGACCTGCGCTGCGCACTTTTGATGGTGCGCCGTGCGCGCCAAAATCAAACTGCACAATAAACCGCATAGACAGTTTAAGTGAAAAATGTTCCTGTGTGCCTCAATATCGCAGCCAAGTGAGTGTCCCCCAATACTAACAGTAAGCGCTACCTTACACTTAGCATTATTTGAGATCTGAAAGCACTGCAATTTTTTGTTCTTTTGACCATTTCTCATTTTCAGGAAATAAATACAAAGTTTAGTGCTTGGAAATTCGAAGACATGTCAGTAGTTTATAGAATAAAAGTAATCTACATTTTACCCAGAAATATACCTTTAAAGAGAACAATCAGACAAACTGAAAACTATGCAAAACAGAAGAAAACGTTTAGGATCTATATGGGGCCATATCTATGGCGATGTAATTACATTTGAGTTGACATTACCCATAGTGATCTCTGTGAGTGCCCAGCACTATGACAGTGTTATAATAGGTGTATATATATGGATTATATCGATATGTAAATTTTATAATCTCTGAATCCCAGGTCTATATAAAATTTGAAATTGTGTCATATGTAAAGGTCATGTGTCCTTCACTTTGGAATTTGTATATGGTAAATTTTAATACTTTTACAATTTTGGATTGAATATTATGCAATAAAATTATTTTATATGGGTATTTGTACTCCCATTTTCTTCTGTTTGCAAACTGAAAATTTTGCAGTAGTCTCCTAATTTGATGTTTTTAGAACCTAATAAATTAGGGTTTTATGTTCCATGGATGGCAGTGCTGGAATTCACTCGTCCCTATCCTTCACAGTTTGCATTTTGCTGTAATCACCGGCAGGATTAGCACCCTTGCAAAAAAGATACCAACAGGGACACCGCACTACAACACAGCGTTGAGGTAAGGTGACTTCACTTAACTGCAAGGCCTAACCATTCACCAGTAGTGGCACAGTTTTTGTTTTTTAAATTAAAAAAAAAGATTTTGGAAAAGCTTATGCCCCAGATCAATATTGTTAGTCCATTTATCGTGCATATTTATAGTTTTTATATTACAGTGATCAGGAGTTGATAATACACAAGAACTTACCAAGACCATTGGGGTTTCTGCCAGTCTTATGTTCTCATTGGTCAAACTCATTAGCCTTAAAAACCCCTGATTATCATAGTCAAAGCGATGACCCAATATTATGGAAACAATTATATTGGCGACGGCTGCATTCAATATCAATGTGTTCTCAAATGGTTTTCCTGGAAGTTTTTGAGAGCAAATACATAGTGTAAAATACAACAAATAAATTTTCCCAATGCTATTCAAAGTATTTTTGAAGTCTACAGGCCTTTTGTAAATCCATACCCCTCTCACTCTACACTTTGAAGAAAGCCAAGCAGAGGAGGCACAATAGGAAGCTGAGCATGTCTGCTCTTTCACTTGAGGAACCAGTGTGGGCTTGAGTCCTCACTAGTGATGAGCGAGCATGCTCGCCCCTATTCGGTACTCACCCAATCATCTCACTGCTCAGAGCTCACTGAGTATTAAAGGGGTTGCTTGACGGGAGCTCGGGTCCCCTCCCTGCATGTGAGGCACTATTTAGAGAGCCAACATGCAGGGATCATCAGCCACACACCGATGTCACAGCCATTTTGGTTGTGGCATTATAATGATTGGCTGACCTGGCGCCGCCATGCTTGCCACATGCTGTGTCTGTTTGCGCTGGTGTCTGTGTGCGGTAACGCTACCAACGGTACTGTCAGTCACAGTGCTGCGGGATCATGCTGTCAGAGGTCAGTGTAATTCCGCAGCTGTGACCTGCAGCGGTGAACGGTGGTAAAAAAGCAGGCTTGGTCCAATGAGACTACTGCTACAATCGTGATGGTGTCACTGATAACAGTGACAGGAGGTGCCGCTGATGAGAGTAGTATCATCTGCCAGCACCTGTGCTCACAGTTAAACTGTTAAAGTAAATTTATATGCATATTCACATAATGCATACATAATATATATTCACATAAAAATGTAAAAAAAAAAAATTTACACTCACCGCACACCAAATCCCTGATGCCTTCGTCTCCTGCAAATAATGTAAAATAATAAACCAACATATGCTTGTTAGGGCTGGCGAAATGCACCAAATTATGCAGA
This sequence comes from Dendrobates tinctorius, assembly GCF_039654945.1. NCBI lineage: Eukaryota > Metazoa > Chordata > Amphibia > Anura > Dendrobatidae > Dendrobates > Dendrobates tinctorius. Next base: position 11,960,414 of record NW_027361761.1, on the reverse strand, counting down.
GGTGGTACACTGCTGCTAAGTAATAGCGGAAGAATAGAGCAGCGTAAAAACAGTTACACGTGGGTTACGTCACCCATTGTGAATGGGTGCGAACTCTGCTAATGCACAGAGTCGCACAACCGCTGAACGTAAATGCCGGAGCCTGTTTAGCTCACAGAGCCCGGCCAATAGAGCGCACAGTGTATGGCCACAGAACTCTACCCCAATGACACGGGGTTAGAGTCCTTCTAGGCCCACTGAGCGCGAGGCGCAGCTATAGACTCTGGCTATGAAGTGGAGCACGTGCCCTGAGGCGTGCCGAGTCCCTGGTGAGGACTGATGCCTGACTCAACCTCTGTCCTACCTACACCTAAGCCTGGGCGCTAGCAGGCTAGGCTGCACAACACATGCGTACCAAGGATAGGGGTTTCTTAATGAGTCATTCACCAGAGACATTCATACGTGCATACATCACTCACTCCACATAGTCTGTAAATACAGTCTTATCCTAGCGCATGGCCGAGTGGCCATGCGAACCTTTTATAGCCGCGAGCGTCCGGGACCTTCCTGGCTTCTCAGATGGGCCAATCCAAACAAGAGCAGGACGTGACCTTCGATCTCCAATGGGAGGTCACTCCACGGGCATGCTCAGTGGCTCGACATGGGGACTTAGTCCCTGGAGAATCTCGCTGCTGAGCAGCATGTATTGTCATAGCTGCGCCAGAGGTGGCAGCAGCAAGCAAACCCACGGAGCTGGTCTGAGCAGAGCGCCTGGACCGACAAGTTTGCTGAGCAACCTCCTCTGCGGCTGGAGAGGAATGGGAGACTGCTTGAAGGCTCGGGATTCTCGCTGTGCAGCGACAGAAATCTGACGCTTAACAATACTCCCTGCCCACCATAGTCCTTGGTAATCCAGATTGTCCCATGTCCCTCTCACATGTAGAAGAGTCACATCAGGAGATGTGACCGCTCTACTCGGTTGCCGGCGTTACACTGACTGGAAATAAACGCCCTTGCAGTGTATCAGCTGATTGGTTCCGGTGCTGTCATTAACAGCACCGCTGCATGGGAAAGTTCTCACACAGTGGTACTGCCGTAAGTGAGAACTTATGAACTCCAGTGAACACTTTGTGATACACTGAAAGGAGGTAATCCCACCCACAGTGCATCACCAGAGTCCAGTTAGAGCAGTCACATCTCTCGATGTTACTGTTCTACACGTGAGATCATTGTGGAACACTCGGTAAATGGACTGTGTCGAACAAGGAGTATTTATGTTGGTTTATTATTTTATTTTTGTTGCAGGAGACGAGGGATTCGTGGGATTAGGCAATGCAGTAAATATGGTTTAATTAAGATTTGATATAGTCAGGCTGGTTTCACATTCGCGTTAAAACAACGCTGCGCACTGCGTCGTTAAGCCCCGCCCTGATCCGGCTCCCTGCCCGCCCCATCCGGGATCACCGCCTACTTTCGCATTTGCACGCATGCGATCGGCGCACCCTATCTTTAGCATAGGGTGCGCAGATCATGCGCTGCCAGTGTGAAAGTAGTGTGCTGCGCACTTTTGACGGTGCGCTGTGCGCGCCGAAATGCAGCATGTTGCATTTCGGCGCACAAGGCGCACCGTCAAAAGTACGCAGCACGCTACTTTCACACTGGCAGCGCATGATCTGCGCACCCTATGCTAAAGATAGGGTGCGCCGATCGCATGCGTGCAAATGCGAAAGTAGGCGGTGATCCCGGATGGGGCGGGCAGGGAGCCGGATCGGGGTGGGGCGGGGCTTAACGACGCAGTGCGCAGCGTTGTTTTAACGCAAATGTGAAACCAGCCTCACACAGACTCCTTTAATAAAGAACTTTGTTCTGGCTGTGTCTTATTTACCATATAACTATAGAATTAGTAATGGATATGTGTCTATAGATGCTTTTCCATTACTAATACATTGGCTTAATGTCACCGGACAATATAAAGTCAATATCAACCCCAAAGATATTACTCCACAAGCCATGAAACAAAGAACTGCTTAAATTTTTGTACCAGGAGTGTCATATATGGTTACCCAGTGTGAAAGACAGCTGGAAAGCATGCCAAGACGCATTAAAGCTGTTAGAAAAAAAATCATGGTCATTCCACAAAATATTGATTTCTGAACTCTTCCCAAGTTAAAACATTATTATTGTTTCTAAATGATTACGAGCTTGTTTTCTTAGCATTATTTGAGGTCTGCAAGCACATCATGTTTTTGTTCTTTTGACCATTTCTCATTTTCTGAATTTAAATACAAAATTTAGTGCTTGGAAATTCAAAGACATGTCAGTAGTTCATAGAATAAAAGAGCAATTTACCTACAAGAGCTTATAATTTCTGGCAGTACATCTCACCATGTAAAAAAGAAACTTGCTATCGGCAATATGCATGGTATATGAGGAGCAATAGTTTTTTACCTATACATTTTGTATTTGTCATTAGGAGTGATGAGCGAGCAATAAAATAGTCAGGTCGAGCAAATTGGAATGCTCTGGTGCTTGACCCAAGCAACAAGCCCAATGTAAGTCTATAAAAAAAAAAAAAGGAGCAATTTTGCTACAACCTCCTTTTTGGATCTAAAACGCATGAAGTTGATGGAAACAGTGCTTGAATGACATGGGAATGTGGCGCCCCTGAGGGTTCAGTCGCCACAGAGGTACTGCACCTCCTCCTGAGGTGTGGTGCCCCACCATCCAGGTAAGGTGGAGACACGTGACCACACTCCAACACAACATAGTAGTGTAGCAAAGCACCCTTTGGTGGCTCCCTGCTTGGAACACGAAGAGTGCTGGGAGGTGGGTGGAGCTTAGTCTGCACCAAAAGATTGGGAAGAGTTTAGGATTTAGTCAGTCGGACCCAGAGTCTGTGAGAGAAGATCCCCGGAGAGGGTTGGACGAGGGAAGTGCTGCAGAGGAGCTCAGTGACCTGGGTCTGCTGACACAGGAAAGACATTTATGGAAAGCCTGACTCTTCATAAGAAAGATAGATTCGAACGGAACGTATGAGAAAAGGAGGACTGAGGTTTAGGTTAGAGCAGAACCCTTCCCAAGTTCACAGCACAAGGCCGGGGTCCAGTCCCCGAGGTTGTATGGATACTAATGGTCCTGCAGCAGACACCGAGGAATAGAAGTTGTCACCACTTTATTCCCACACAAGACTTGGGGGCACAATAGCAACGTGAGTGAGCCGGGACTTGGTAGCAAGGAGTCCCCGAAGCAGGCTACAGCTGTCTGCCGTACAAGTAGAGTTCATAGGAACATCTGACAGGTGGAACTCCAGTGTAACTCAGTACTGAGAGCACTTCACTATAGGCGCAAAAGGGAGATATTCAGAAAAGGCACATATGTTGGCAGAGTGTTGGAACGGAGTACATCATCTTGCCTGGAAGTTGGCTGAGCTCCTGACCCGGAGGACACGGCACGGATGCGGGCACCTGTATGCACAACAGACTGAGTAAAGCTTTGGAACTACATGCCCTGGTGTCCTCCACTTATTCCTGCGCCAACACCCTCAGCACTGCTACATCTCTGTGCCTGACACTGCACCATCTACATCTCTCCCCTATCTCTTCACCTATACTGCCCTGGGACTACTGCCCTACCTGTGGAAGGCCACAACATCATTGCTGCACTATACCATCTGTCCCAGAGGATCTGTCTGCAGAGTTGGCTTAACACCTTTCTTGCCGAACACCACAGGTGGCTTCACGAATCATTCAATGAACATTTCAGCTGTTTACAATGGGCGCCCAGGGCCACGGACCGGGTCATAGCTGCCGTGACAACCCCACTCATGGAGATCCGCGGGCCCGGTACAGAGTTCCCCGCCGCCCTTGGTGTGAGTGCGACCCAGGAACATCATGGGCAATACCCCTGGAAGCATTTCTGACTCCCAGGTCACTGCTGTGAACAATGTTGTCAGAGTCTTATGCCACTTTTACAGGAGCACAATAAAACATACAAAACGTATCCTAAATGGATTTTCCTGGGAAATATGTTAAGTAACATTCTTTCCAGGGTAATGATTTGTATATAAGGCAAAATAAATAACCCAAAACAAAAATGTCCCTCCACCACTTGGACTATGTAGCATTTTTGAATGCATTTTTCAACTTTACCATTGCTTTCAACCAAGACAAATGCATTCACTGGAAAACCTTATATGGCCATGTGGTGTGTGACACATCATCAGACACATCCTGTTTCATTTATAAAGGAGGGACTCTGAAAGTCACAAAGTCTATTTTTATATGACCAGTGTCAGGAACACGGCACTGCACTTGCTCACTGAGCCAGTGCGCGTGTCCTGAGTTCAAAAACATTGCTCAAAGATACCTGTGGAGCGGGGCAGCAGCGGTGACGATGCGTGCTTCAGACTATTAGGACCTGAAGCATGTGACTGCTGGGGGCGTGACCTAAGCTCCACAGAGCTTGGAGCTGCAGGGAAACTCCTAGAAAAGGTAACTACGGGACAAGTTACCAAGGAGCATAGACAGGGACGTAAACCAGATCAAGCCGAGTCAAAGCACGAGATAGCAGGACAGTACCAAAGGGTTAGACAGAGTGAATAGTCAGGACGTAGCAATAGATCAGAAAACCAGAATGGGCAATAGACGGTACAATAGGGACAAGCTGTAATGGAGTAACGATAGCTAAGCCTGGAGGTCAGAACCGGAGAAGACGATAGTACCAAAATGAGAGACGGAGTACAGAGTGAGGGGGCAGACCAGGTCATACACGGGAATCAAACAAGCAATGCAGTATACACGCACACCAGGGGGGTCAGACACACAGCCAGAATAACAGTATAGCTGGCAGGGAATGCTAGTCTGGAGTGAGTATAAATACCCCTCCCAGATCCAAAGAGAGACCGGCAAAAGTTAACCCTGTGAGAACAGGACATTAACCATGTCCTGACCATGACAGCCAGCAGTTGACCCTCACTTTTTCTAAGTGAGCCATCAGCTGGCTATGCTTTGCTGTTACCATTATTAAACAGTGGGTCCCTTATACTGTTATTGCGTATGCAGGAAGTGGCAGGGCTGCCCAGAATTTGGACGCTCCCCAATAACTCATTGAACAGATGTCATGGATGACCACATGCAACCAAAGATCCAAGTACTCATTTGGTACTCCCATACTGTTTGCTTATGCATTGAATACCTGCCCTGCACCAAAGTTACATGCACCCCTGGATGGCACATGAAACCAAACTTCCCATTATGATTTTTTTAATTCGCCTAAAGTTTGCTCATGAAGTGAATACAAGGCCTGCCCAAAATTTGCATGCACTCCAATCCCCTGAAGAAATGTGGAGGATGGCCTCTGAAAAATGTTTTCCCAAGTTTAAATGATCAGGTCTCCTATACTTGTAATACCCATACACTAAGTGTAAGGGCTGACAAACATTTCACCCTGGGGGGGGTACACAACATATTGTGTAAACTTTTTTTTTTTTTTTTTTTAGAAGGGCATCAAAAACACCCTTTTACACAATAAGTTGGCTGTTGCATCACGGTCACCTTGGTGATCTAGTGGTGGTGGATAATGATAGCCAAAATCAGGACGTGTATACCCATGTATGGGTGTGAAGAGGTGCATGGGAATACACTCCCCCCCCCCCCCCCCCCAAAAAAAAAAAAAAAAAAAAAAAAAAAATTGTATTGGAGGTTATATTTCACTGTTATCATTCAGTCATGTATAGAAGTCTGGCCGAATCCAACCCTTGCTCATTTTTATAAGAGCCAGTCTGTCAGCATTTTCAGTTGACAGGCGAGTGTGCTTATCAGTTATAATTCCACCAGCAGCACTAAAAACCCACTCTGACAAGACACTTGAGCCAATTCATGCCATGTGTTCAGCTTGGATACCCAATAATTAAAAAGCACAGAGGAATCACGGAGGACATTGGTATGGTCAGCAAGGTACTCCCTCAGCATCTTCCCAAACTTTGCACTCCTTGTGAGAGAGTACCCTGCGTGGGTCTAAAAGTGTCACCATCCAGTAAAGAGTGTCACCAAAAATGTAGATAATGCAAGGGTCACAGGAAAGGCAGTGCAACATAAAGTCTGCCATGCATGCCAGACTGCTAACAGGCAAGACTTCGATGTACTCATCAAGAGGACAACTGACCATGCTGTCCTCCTCCTTCTCCTCCCTGCCATCAGGCCATCCACGCTCAACAGATGGTATGATAGTTCTACATGTCGTACCATCTATAGCGCAAGAAAGTGGCTCCTGTTCTTCCTCCTCCCCCTCTTTATCAACCAATCCACATTGGGATTACATGAGGCCAAGCTGCGTGTAATCACCCTGTATGGTTCCTTGCTCCATCTCATCATGCTTTGCCTGCAATGTATCCTCTTTCATTGTTAACAGAGAAGGGGGATGGTGATGCCAATTATGGAGGCATCACCGCTCACCATCTTGGTGGAGTACTTAATGTTTTGTTAGATGGTAAATAGGTCTGACATCCATGTCCACTCCTGAGGCCTTATGGGTGGAGTCTGAATTGAATACCAATGGCCTTGATGATGCTGGTAGTCAACAACTTCCCTCTTCTGCTCACAAATCCTTTCCAACATATGCAGTGTAGAGTTCCAACACGTGGGGACATCACACACCAGTTGGTGAGCTGGAAGCTGCAGAAGCATGGCAAGGGTGTCTGAACCTGTAGCTGACTTTCTAAAATAAGCACACAGGCACGTACTTTGACAAGCCAATCCGGCAGCTCCAGATAGGTTTTGAGAAAACGATGAACCATGAGGTTAAGCACGTGGGCCAGGCATGGTAGGTATGTGAGCTCGCCTCACCTCAGAGCAGCCACTAGGCTCTGGCCATTGTCACACATGACCATGCCTGGCTGTAGGTTCAGCGGTGAGCCACAGATCTGCCTGCTCTTTCAGAGCTGTCCACAACTCTTCAGCATTGTGCTGTTTGTCACCTAAGCATATTAGCTTCAGCACAGCCTGTTGCCGCCTGGCTGAAGCAGTGCTTCCAGCTTGTAAATGATGTGCTCATTTCGGTGATGATGGATGATGAAGATGACCTGTAGACTGTGGGGGCAACCCTGGTTGACATAGGGCCTGCAATCCTCAGCGTTGGATGTGTTTCATCCCAAGGTCCGACTGGGTCCCGGCTTTCACTATGTTAACCCAGTGTGCCTTCAGCGAGATGTACCATCCCTGCTCACAAGCACTTGTCCACGTGTCCATGGTTAGGTGGAATTTCCCGGTAACAGCATTGTTGAGGGCATGGGTAATGTTGTGGGACACGTGCTTGTGTAATGCCGAGACGGCAGAGTGGTAGAAATAGTGACATTTGGGGGACCAAGTACCTTGGGACGACTGCCACCATCAGGTTGCAGAAAACTTCTGTCTCCACGAGCATAAAAAGCAACATTTCTAGCACAAGCAGACTAGAAATGTGTGCATTGGCTGCGTATTTCCGCTTGCATTCCAATGACTGGGGCATGGACAACTGAAGGCTGCGCTAGTAAAAAGACGTGGATGAGCTTGATGGTAGAAGTTGAGTGTGGGCTATGACAGGTGCAGGGCAGGAGGCATCTTCGCAGGCACCTTAGACAGGGAATTGGCTTCCACTCAACAGCGGAAGAAGCAATGGTTTCACCCGCAGATAGTGTTCCTCGACCCTGGGGTTCAGCCCTCAAAATCGGGTGCTTTGCTTCCATGTGCCTGATCATGCTGGTGATGGTCAGAGTGGTAGTTCTGCTGCCCCTGCTGATGCGGGCATGGAGGTGGTGCAAATGGCCTTTTTGGGGCTATCAGCAGTCTTTAAAAGACAACCAGACTCGGGAAGACCCAAGATTTGTACTGCTATCTTCCGTCGTGTTGTTGTTATCAGGAACGGTTGCCCGCCTTCTGTCTGTGGCCACCACACAGCTTCTTCCTGCCAACATCCCTCCCCATGTGTGCTGCTGTCCTCGCTCTTACATGTTCTCCTGCCAGGTTGGGTCAGTTACTCTATCACCCACTACCTTGTCTTCCACTTCCACACCCTGGTCCACCTCCTAACTTTCTGGCAATTGTGTCTCATTTTCGTCCACCTCTTGTGACACATTCCCACTGTCACCTTTGTGTGACTGTGGCTTCTCAAATTATGGGCATCACTACATGTGATCTCATCTCGCCCCGCTTCAAGTGAACTGGGCGAGAGGCCTGAATCAATAAATGGAAAAGTGAACAGCTCTTCAGAGTGTCCAAATGTGGGATCAGTTGTCTCCGGGCACTCGGCATGGTGGGAGAAGGGAGGATCAAGGTGAGGAATATGCGGTCAGACTCTAGGCTACTCAGACTTGACCGTCTGGAAGACAGGGTGCTGGTGGCAAAGTGACTGGAAGCATTATCCGCTATCCAACCAACATCCTTTTGACACTGCTCTGGGTTCATTAGCGGTATTTTATGGACCCCTAATAATTTGGACAGGAAGGTCAGGCGATATGATGTGGGTGTTTGGGTGGCACAATTTCAGCCTGCCCACGGTCTCTGCATGCACCATCGCGTCCACTTCCCCGTCCCTTGCCACGCCTGTTATGAGCTCATTTTCTGCTCCACCAGCTGGGAGTTCTCCTTCAGTTCTCCCTCTGGTAGTGACAGGAGGTAGTGAGGTTAGTTTAATTGGTAATGGTCTGCCACCTGACGAGGAGGATAGTGATTGGATCTCCGGAGTATCAGACTGGATATAAGACAGCCAACACCCTGTCCTGTTCATGGCGATTCAGTCTGTTTCTCTGGTCTTGGACTTCAGCTCTGCTCCAGTCATCTCAAGTTAAGTTTGTTTTTTGCTAATGTTCACACTTGCTCTTGTTGGTCAACTCAGTTTTTGTGTGGTCAGCCAGCCCGGCTGGGCTGTGCTGAATTTCCACTCTTATTTATCTGTATTTGCCAATTTGCCTTTTTGTCCTTTATTAGATTGGCCTCTTTTTGGTCTGTCTCAGAATATTCCAGAGTGCTGATATAGTGGGAGAAGTCTAGTGACTTCAGGGTTAATTTTGTTATCAGAAGCATTGGACATTATTTTTGGTAGGGTTTTTTGGCAGATTGCAGACAGGATCTTTCCTTTCCTGTCCTTTCAAGTCAGTTTGGCCCCATCGTTTGCTTAGCCTATTTTTCTGCCTTTGTTTGTGTTTTCACCTTGCTTCACCGTCAATACATGTGGGGGGCTGTCTTTCCTTTGGGGTCTGCTCTGGGAAGTTAGGCCTCTTTCACACATCAGGTTTTCGCCGTCAGGCGCGATCTGGCGCTTTTGACAGAAACCGGATCCGGCGAAATGCAATGCCGGATCCGGTTCCCCCCCCATTGACTTGCATTTGCGCCGGATCGCGCCAGATGGCCATGCGTTTCATCCGGTTTTCGCCGGATCCGGCAATGTGTCGCGATCCGCCATCTGGAAAAAACGGCTACTGTAACGTTTTTTGTCTCCGGCGAAAAAGCCGGACACGCCGGATCCGGCGCGTCCGGCTTTTTCACACAATGAAAGCCTATGAGCGCCGCAATGCGCCGGATCCAGCGAAAGCCGGATCCGGTTTTTTGGTCTGAGCATGCTCCGTAGCTCTGCCCACAGGAGATATATAAAAGCAAGACAATGGGACCCTCAGCCACACCCAACATGCCACCCAAGCCAAGAACCAGGAGCAGGAGAAGGCAGCAGACATCTGCAGCAGCAGCACCATCAGCACCACCCCAAATGGAGCAGCAAATGGAACATGCTGAGGAGGGGAGTCCAGCAGCAGATAATTATCAAATCCCCCATTCCTCCAAACTAGGGCCATGGAATATCAAGATATTCATTGGCCCTTTGTTTCTCTTTATTCAACAGCCGCCAAAGAGATGCAGCAGCAGCAGCAGAAATGGCATCACTGGCAGCAGCAACAGCAGCAATACCCACAGCCATGGAGTCTGGCCATCAACAGGACAGCACATCTTCTTCTGGGAGCCCTCCCTCGCATCGTCAGCGTTTGACGGTAAGTTTTTATTTCCAAAATCCATCATCTCTGTAATATATGTCTATTCATTGCCTTTTATTTCAAAACAGGAATCACAAGATGAAGAGGAGCTCCCAGAAGAAGAAGGAAGGGGTGGACAGACACCTGGAGTGGGCTCACAATTGGTAAGTTTTTTGCATCAAACGCAGAAACACAACATCACACTACACACAACACATAGAAAACAATGTTCTGCAGACCACACACAGCAAACAAATGCCTACATCCAAAGACATAACATTTTTTGTTTTCTTCTCTAGTCTTCCCAATCTGGTGCTCGGCCAAGAGGTCCTCGCAGTGCCTCCCAGGGTCGTCGGCAACAGCAACGCGGCGGTCACCAGCGTGTAAGTATAAATATTTTTGCTTTGTTTTTTTGCACTTTTTATTTCATTTCTTTTGTGGAGGCTAATTATGTTATTTTTGTCTTTTTCTTTAACAGCCTTCACAGCGTGCTCCCGACTCTGACGGTGAGGATGGAGGGATTGATGTGGACTGCCTCATCGATCTCGTCAGAGAAAGGGAGCCGCTCTGGAATATGGCTGACCGCCGCCACGCTGACCTGATCGTTACCCGACGACTCTGGGAGGAAATCTGTTCGCTCCTTGTGGGCCGCTGGGAGGACCTCGATGTTCGGGCCCAGATTAAAGAGCGTAAGTATATACAGTACCGGTTGCTTGATGTAAACCAGTGTTTCCCGACCTCCAGTCCTCGTGGTCCCCACGGATCATGTGTTCAGGATTTCTATTTACTATGGAAATCCTGAAAACATGACCCCTGGGGACCATGAGGACTGGAGTTTGTGAAACACTGATGTTGTATACTAACCACTCCTTTCAGGGAACAGAATTGTGAATCGGTGGCGGTCTGTGAGGGATCGTTTCAAGAAGGAGTTCAATAAAGAGATGCGGGCCCCGAGTGGATCTGGAGGACGCAGGAGCAAGTACAAGTACGCACAAGCCCTGTCGTTCCTCCGGGAAACAATGCTCACCAGAAGGTAAATATTACACACCACATGTGAAAAAAATGTTAGATGTAACTTTTTTTTTTTCAGCCAGGGCCATACCATGTCAGTATTTTGTTTTTTTTTCTCTTTATTCTACAGCACGGTGAGCAGCACTCAGGAACCTGCACGATTGGACCCTTCTGAGGCGATCCCTGAGGAGACCGGCACCGAGGGATACTTCGACCGCCCCGGTACACCTGCACCTTCCCAGCCTTCCCACACATTCGACCCATCTGTCCCATCCACCAGCACAGGAGCATCGTGGCCGCCTACATTACATGAAGCTGCTGGTGAGGAGATCGCTTTCCCTTTACCCCACCCTTCTGCCCCTGCCACCTCTAGTACACCTGCGGGTACTGGGCGGCAGCGGCAGAGAGGTCAGGAAAAGAGTTATGCGCAAGAGTTCTTGCATCTGAATGCATCTTTCCAGAACTGTCTAAAAGTCTTGTCAGAGCAAATCTCCGCAGGCTTTCAGCAGATCAACTCCAGCATTCTGGAGGTGAAGACACTTCTGCAAACCATGCATTCAGAAGCAAGATCTTCGCCAAACCACACCTTTTTCAGGTCTGTTGTGGAGCACATGGCAACACTATCTCCTACCCAGCAGATGCATGTAATGCATTCGTGCCATGGTGCTCTACAGCAGGTTACCTCCCAACCTCCACCTCCAACCACTGTAGTTCCTCCACCTGCACCCCCTCCAGCCACTTTTCATCCTCCCCCTCCTATTACATCTGCACCCCCTCCAGCCACTTTCCATCCTCCCCCTCCTATTACATACCAGCAACCTCACCAGTACCAGCAACCTCCCCAGTACCAGACATCTCCCCACTTCCAGCAACCTGCCCCATACCAAACTCCTTCCCCGTACCAAACTCCTTCCCCATACAACTTGCCATCAACATCATCTGCTCCTACAGTCCCTGCCCAACCCTCCACTCCACCGCCCACCACCTCTTCTGCCTCCCACATGTCCACCCATTCTGTAGCTTTTTCCACACCTTCACCTCTAACTGTTCCTTCCCCACCACGATCCCAGTCCTCTCTCCACACACCCAGTGTCGAAGTGTCCCGCAGCCCCTCCAGCAGTATTTCCACCCCACAGTACACAGATTTGTAATGTGTGTTTTTTGTAATAAAAATGCCCATTGGGTTTAAAACCTTTATTAAAAAAGTTTTTTGCACTTTAAAAACATTTTACAAAAAAAAAAAAAAAATTTTAAATAAAAGTTAAATTATCGTTTCACAATGGTTGTCTGTCATTTCTTTCTGCGGCGAACTATGTTTAAAAAAAAAGGTTAAATACAGGGTATTTCAAAGGTAAAAAGGTATTCAAAACCAGGTATATAACTGTGGGTAAATTTTAGCTTTTTGCCACAGTTGTGTTCCTGGTTGTGTTTGAAGCAAAGTATTTCACCTAAAAAGTTGTGTTTATTGTTGGTGATTTCCTAACAATGTACACAACTTTTGTTAAAAGGTGAAATACTTTGCATAAAACACAACCAGGTACACACCTGTGGCCTAAAGGTAAAAATAGTAAGACCATGACAAGATAGCCAACTTTGGTTGGCAAAGGTATATACTGTTGGTCCAGAAGGTACACAAGTTTGGTTAGGGCACAAATCTTTCACACTCTGTCATCCCAGTGTACTCTGCCTTGAGGTGACATAAAGTATAGTGGAAAATTGTCCCTGAAACCGTCACAGAACTTCTAGTGGTAATATTTCCAATGACAACATCCATCTTCGCCAGTAACTTGCTCTTCTCTCCAACCTGCACTTTCTTCTCTACAACCTGTCAAAGAAGGGCTGTAGGAACATGCTATATATAGTTTTTCAGTAGCCAATCCCGTTCGGAAGGCCACAAGGGTCAATTTTAAAAACCGGATCCGGCGTAATCCGTCGAAAAACGGATAGAAAAACGGATGAACCGGATGAGACGGATCCGGTTTTGTCTGTCAAGAACAAGACGGATCCGGCAGAAAACCACATCCGGCACATCAGGTTTTACAAAACATTTGCCGGATCCGGCATTCCGGCACGACGCCGGATCGCGCCTGACGCCGAAAACCTGATGTGTGAAAGTAGCCTTAGTTTTCCTCTTTTCTTACTTTAGGCTTATTTAGCTCTCTGGTTGTGACGAGGCATCCAGGACCACCGTAGGCACGCTCCACGACTGCTTCTAGTTGTGTGTTAAGATCAGGGCTCTGCAGTCTACATAGTTACCAACCTCTCTTGCCTTCTGAGACTTAGCACGTTTTGCTTTTTTCCTCCTCGGTGACCCATTCATCACACACGCCCCTTCACCATTTTAAAAGGACTACATTTTCCATGTTCACTACTAGTGGCTGAATTGGGAGCGAACTTGTATGTGATCCGTGTGTGGGAACACCACAGTTTAAAATATCTAACTGTAGGTAATTTTTTTTTTAGCAAACTGGTGTCAATAACTAGGGCAAGACACAGCAAAAACAGTTGAATGGAGGCCTGAAATGCCATAACTTGTAACCCACAGATAAGTGAGGCATCTGATGGAGATAGCCCACTATCAAATATCTGGCCTGTATCTTTTTTTTTTGCCCAGCCAAATTATGTCAATCAGTAGGCTAAGACACAACAAAAAAATTCTATGGAAGCCTGAAATGGCACAATTTTGAGTGCAAAGATATGCGTTCCCTGTGGCCAGTGTAAAACAACTACCCTTTAGCTAAAATATTTTTTTGGTAGCAAAATGGTGTCAAGAATTTATACAAGACACTTCAAAAAATTTTTACAGTCCCACAAAAACAGCAGAATTTTCTGCGCACTGAGATATGATGCCTGGGACGGGCAAACCTGTTTAAAGGAGCTGGATTTTCATGCTGTACTATGAAAAGGATCTGGCTGTATTCTGCAGTGTCAACAACCAAATGGAGAAAAAAAAAAAAAAAAGGGGGGGGGGTTCTGGATTGCTTTGAATAAAATAATAAGGATTAAGATGCAAAAAAAATATTTCTGACCACTGATACCTGGGGTTTCGTACATATGGTAATGGAATGGACCCTCTTGATGTATGCAATGAAGTATACCACATACAATGTTTGCCTGCAACTGATATTGGGTCGCCCTCCCAGGGCTGTGGGGTACTCTGTACCGGGCCGGTCTCTCAGCGGGGATTGTCACAGCAGCGGTGACCCGGTCCGTGGCCCTGGGCGCCCAAGTAAGAAAAGGGGAATTGAATGATGGAATAAAGTTGAATGGTTTGTGACGCCACCTGTGGTGTTCGACAAGGGAGGTGTTAGGTCGACGCTGCATGCAGATCCTCTGGGACTGGTGGTATAGCGCAGCAAAGATGTTATAGCTCCCCACAGGTGAAGCTGTAGTCCCAGGGCAGTGTAGATAAGCGTTACAGGAATGGTGCAGTATAGGCACAGGGATGTAGCGGTGCCAGATGTGTGGCGCAGGAATGAGTGGAGGACACCAGGGCATGTAGTTCCAAAGCTTTACTCACAGTCTGTTGTACAAATAGGTGCTTGCCTCCGTGCCGTGTCCTCCGGGTTAGGATGGAATACTCCTTTCCAACACTCCGCCAACATGTGCCTTTTCTGAACGTCTCCTCTTATAGCGCCTTTAAATGAAGTACTCCTAGTACTGAGTTACACTGGAGTTCCTCCTGTCCGATGTTCTTATGAATTCTACTTGTATGGCAGACAGCTGTAGCCTGCTTCAGGGACTCCTTGCTACTAAGTCCCGGCTCTCTATCCAGTTGCTGTTGTGCCCCCAAATCTTGTGTGGGAATAAAGCGATCATTACTTCTATTCCTCCGGTGTCTGCTGCAGGACCATTAGTATCCATACAACCTCAGGGACCGGGCCCCAGCCTTGCGCTTAGAACTTCTAGGAAGGGTTCTCTTCCAACCCACATCCTCTGTTCTCTTTTACTCCTCATATTCCGTACTAATCTTTCTTTCTATGGAAAATCAGGCTTCCAGTCTACGTCGCTCTCCCTCTCTTCCTTTCCTGTGCCAGCAGACCCAGGTCACTGGGATCTGCTGCAGCACTTCCATCCATCTATCCCTCTCTGGGGATCCTCTCTCTCTCCAACTCAACAACTGACTCCCTGTCCTAAACTCTTCCCGCTCTCTTTAATGTAAGCCAAGCTCCACCCACCACACAGCACATTTTGTGGTCCAAGCAGGGAGCGACCAATGGGTGCTTTGCTACACTACTTTGTGGTGTGGGGTGCAGGTGTTGGAGTGCGGTCAGGAGTCTCCACCTTACCTGGATGGTGGGGCATCACACCTCAGGAGGAGGTGCAGTACCTCTGTGGCAGCTGAGCCTCAGGGGCACCACAATATCTATATACCCACAGACACTCCCTGCCTACCTAGCACTGCAATCTATATATCCCGTAATTAGTCATTAGAAGGACTGTTGATTAAGCTGGATTTGTGTATTCTATTATGGTATACCCACACTAACTTATAAACCCTAAAATCTTACACTCTTTTGGCAGCAACTCTCCCTACACTAAAACAACATCTCTCGAATCTGCACTTTTCTCGCCATGTTAACAAAAACCCTCACTATCGCATTGATCCACTTCCACCTGGACTACTGCAATGCTCTATTAATTGGCCTCCCCATTAGTCGAATTTCCCCTCTCCAGTCCGTACTCCACGGTCATCCATCTGGCTAATCGGTACTCTGACACGTCAGCTCTACACCAGGCCTAACATTAAATTAGATCTTATAATGAATGGTCAGCCAAAGTGCTTGTTCTCACCCACAAAGCTCTCCACAGTGCAGCACCCCCCCTACAATTTCCTCCCTCATTTCTGTCTATTGGCCTAACCGACCGCTCCTCAAACGACTTTAGACTAACTTTTGCACTAACCCGTACCTCCCACACCTTACTGCAAGACTTCTCCAGTGCTGCATCAATCCTCTAGAATGCTCTACCCCAAGAAAATAGGTCTATCCACAATTTGCACAGTTTTAGGTGTTCGCTCAAAATGCATTTGTTCAGAGTAGCCTATCACGTTCACTAATCAAAGTTATTTTATGTGTAAGTGTGCGTGTGTAGCCCATTCACTGTCTATCTATCCCTCACTCCCTCAAGATGGCTGGACCATCATTCCAAATACACCATTGTAAATACACACCTGTACTCTGCATCTCCCCCACCTCATTGTAGATTGTGAGCTCTCACGAGCAGGGTCGTCTTATTTTGCTTTAATGATTGTATTGTTAACGTTGTTACTTATGACTTTGTGTTGGCGCTATATAAATAATTATTTTTTTATTATTATTAATTATTGCTACTACACTGTCTGTTTCCGGCGGTGACTGACGAGCAGGGTGGCAGCAGGTTTCATATAGACCCGATGATGCTGTGCGGCCAGCCAATCACTGTAATGCCACAACTAACATGGCTGCAGCATTACATTGCTTGGCAGACAATCCCTGCATGTTGATTGGCCCTCTTTAGAGTACCAAACATGCAGGGCGGGGACCCGAACTTCCGCCGAGCAAACCCGGAAATGCTCATCGCTCGCCAAGTACCGTGAGTACAGTGATGCTAGGGCGAGTACCAAGCATTACTGAGTATGCTCGATCACTAGCCATTATGAATGGACCTTTAAATGAGTGCCGATTGACCAATGCTCATTATACAAATATATGCCGTTAAGTCCTCTTTTCCTCATTTACAGTCCTTATAATATACATTTTTGTATTAAAGTTGCACTCCCATAAACATTTTTTAGATTTTAAAAATATTGTAATCATAATAAATAAATAATACTATGTACTTAACAATTGCTCATTTATTGTTCTACCTAGTAAATTTTTCACTTTTCTATGCTCTATGTAGAAACAGGACGACTCTTGTCCCTGCGTTTATCATCCCTCTCTTTTTCATCTTCTGACCCAGCTGCCCTTCCCTGTCAGGGACTTTTGCAGCGACTCATGCAGACATAATCGACCTTCTGTTTCTATGTAAAGCTTAGAAGCATTCAGCTAGTCAGTTATTAACCACATGAGGTCATAGACCTATTGGAAAAGAGAAGAATTAGTTGTGTAGAAAGGCAAAATGAGCAATTGTAAGTACCCAGTGATGTATAATATGTTGAGACTGCAATATATTATAAAGGATACAAACTTTGATGGGAGAAGCGCTTCTTTAAATGTGTTCATGTTTGTGGTGGGTATTTTATGTGGCCTTACTCTAGGTCTACAGAAGGTCAGCAAGGTTTAATTTTTTATACTACAGAAGTTTAAATTTTTAAATCTACGAATCACAGCTACATAAAGGCACATATAACAAACACCTCCTGACAGATCATCAAGAAAATGTTTGCTACTAGTATTACCAAATTTTAGGTTCCCGTCTGGAGAAGGAAAAAACCCCATCACTAACCTCCAAATGATTTAAACTTCTTAACTAAGAAATCACATTCTTCACATATCTTGCTTTCAATAGTTTTTTTCCCCATCCCCAGGTCCTTCAGGGTTGAAATTGTAAATCTTCTCATTATTTTCCAATTCTCACCATTAGAAAAAATGACACCTGGAAAGAAACTTCCTGACAAAAACACATTATGAATTACTAGGTCAGGATAAACTACTGAGAAAAAAAAAAAAAAAAAAAAAAAATCTATACTTTGGTGGTATCTTATACTGAGCATTTCCATATCTACAGATAATATTACATGAATATGTAAGATTTTTTTTGTGGAATATCTTTGGAATAACCACTTATGGTTTCTACGCTGAAATACAGTATGTCAGAAATTAGCACTGTTATACCGTATTGCCAAGTTCCGAGCATACCTATGGGCCATTTTCCAAATACATGAATATATAAAATCATCCCCAATTTTTTTTTTTTTTACACCTTTAGACCAGAGTTTAACGCGAGATGAAAAAAAAAAAAAAAAAAAAAAAAAAAAAAAAAATCAGCACCTCACACCTCTCCAGACTCACGCTAACCTTCCAGTCATCATCACATCATCTGACCCCGACTGCTGACACTTAACTGGGACTATGGGAGTACCATCTATGATGAGGCCAGATCAGAACTCTGTGCAGGCGTGTGAAAGGTCATGACATGCGCCGTGACCTTGCAAGCACATGCACAGAACATCCATTGCCTCATCAGACAAGATCTGGATGGCTGATGGTGAGGAGCTGAAGAAGTGAGTATAAGCATTTTTTTTTTTATCGTTTAGATGGCCCATAATGAATTAGAAAGATAGTGGAAATGATTTTGCTGAATCTGTGTGGAAGCAAAATAGAGAAAAAAAAAAATTCTGCAATTTGGCCAAGGCAATTTAAGAAATTTGAGTAGAAAGTAATTCTTCAATTTGCTCGCCTCTAATACATATCATTCCGTGGCAAAGATAACGTGTGAACAAAGCTTTCCAAAGCTACATTATAAAACATTTATATCATTTTATATGTAATACTAGGTCTGACCTCATGGTGTGCTGTTTAATAGAAAATAATAATGTGGAAGAAAATACAGATAACTACAGTATAGGTCAAACCCTGGGTTCCTGATTAAAAAAAAAAAAAGAAAATGTTAATGATGTGCGAACCCGAACAGTAATGTTTGGGGTCTGTACTTAACACCTACAGTTTGGGCACGGACTTCGAACATAGACTTCTCCAGGAAGTCAGTGTTACTCTCCCGGTTCAGCACTCCAAACATTGGGCATTTCCCACTTTGTCATCTGCATAACAGTGCAAAAAACACTGTTGGCCCTGATCTGCAGTAAGATAATTACCACTGGTCAGAGTGCCAGCAGCTGTGACCATTAGTAAAATGTATACCTCCAGAGTCGTTAGCTGATAAGAGTACTACCATCAGTCTATGACTGTCGCTAACAACAAGATCAGGTGTCCGAGCTACAAATAAAAAAAAAAAAAAAAAAAAAAAAAAAAAAAATTGCGGCATCTGTTCTATTTTTGGTAACTAGAATGGCAAAAATGACAGCTGCCTACTGCAACCCTTTGCTGTCAGCTTTATTATGGCTGGTGATCAAAAAATAAGGGGGTCATCATGCCATTTTTCCACACCATTTTTCTTTTAAATTTAAAAACAGCTTATGGTCACCCATTTTTTGTCAACCAGCCAAGCTAAAGCAGACAGTTGGGACTGGTATTCTCAGACTGATAAGGGGCCATGGATATTGCCCCCCCCCAGCCCAAAAAACTAGCAGGCACATCTAATAGATTCACGAACTCAAGCGCCTTGCCCAGCTTTTCCCACACGCCCAGTGGCGGTGGCAAGTGAGGTTGATGTTACCTTTGTATTGTCAGGTGGGGATTTTTATTTCAAACAATGACTTTATTCTGGGTGTTTTTTTTTTTTTTTATTTACAATATGATTTTGAGATTAGTAATTGATGGGAGAAGCACTATAAGAAACCTATCAGCCTACACCAGCTATCGCTAACAGCAGCAAGAGCAGGCACTGCTGATGGGAGTATTCAACCAATACCTGCACCCACTGTTATTAGCGACATCAGGCATACGCTGATGGGAGCAGTACTCACTAGAGTTGAGCGAAACAGGTCGAAAAAAATTCAAAAGTCGCTGACTTTTGGCAAAGTCGGGTTTCATGAAACGAAACCCGAACCTAGGATGAGGTCGGCCACGAGGTCGGCGACTTACGCGCCAAAGTCGCGTTTCAAAAGTTTGTTTTGCGCTCTTTTTCAGCCAATCAGGATCCACGGACACTGTGGGCAACGTGATGACCTAGGCACGGGTCACCACCATCTTTCAGAAGGGCATGCAAGTGATTGGCTTGCTTTGGTGGGCGTCACAGGGGGTATAAAAGGGCGTGCACGCCGACCGCCATCTTACTTCTGCCGATCTTAGTATAGGGAGAGGTTGCTGCTGATTCTGTAGGGAGAGCGTTAGGCAGGGAAGAAGACAAAAAAAACTGCTTCTGCTGCTAGCGATTTGGCCTGCACAACACACAAGTCACTGTGTGTGCAGTGCAAGGGGAGGCTATATTGTGGTGTATCAGTGGTGTTGGTTGTTAGGCTGCCTTTTAAGGCTTCCTGACACGCTGGCATTGCTGTTTACCCACTGCTCCGCAAACTTGCCTTTTTAAAAGCAATCCAATCTCCCTTATCCTCTAGTCACAGCTGTGCCATCGAGCCTGTCACATAGCGCTCAGATATAAGTGGGCCTCACACAATCCACAAGTGTCCAGTGTCCAAAAGTGTACACAGAGATTCAAAATCTCCATTATCCTCTCGTCACTTTGGTCACAGGCAGCTGTGCCATCGAGCGTGTCACATAGCGCTCAGATATAAGTGGGCCCCACACAATCCACAAGTGTCCAGTGTCCAAAAGTGTACGCAGAGATTCAAAATCTCCATTATCCTCTCGTCACTTTGGTCACAGGCAGCTGTGCCATCGAGCGTGTCACATAGCGCTCAGATATCAGTGGGCCTCACACAATCCACAAGTGTCCACTGTCCACAAGTGTGTGCAGAAATTCTAAAGCTCCCCTGTCCTATAGACACCTTGTACCTTGTTTTACATTACTATATAGTTTGTTGGATTTTGTCTACATTTCTACCAAAAATGAGGAAGGCTGGTGGAAGAGGCCGTGGAATTAGGCGGGGGTTGGCAGCTGGTAATGATGGTGTTGGATCTAATGGTAGTGGCAAGAGCAAAATAGGACCGAATGCAGGAGGTGCTGACCCTGCGTCATCGTCTGGCTACATAAGGCCTCGAACGCTTAGTTTTCTAGGAGTTGGCAAACCGCTTTTAAAGGCAGAGCATCAGGAAATAGTTTTGTCTTACATTGCTGACTCAGCCTCCAGCTCTATCGCCTCCTCTTCTTCAGTTGTAAAAAGTAAAAGCACTGAGTCGTCATTGGAGGCTCATGTTCATGAACCACACCTTTCCTTGTGTCCTTCACCCCAACCAAGATTGAAGGATGACGCAGGCCATACTACTGATTACTCCATGGAGCTGTTTTCACATACCATGCCTGGATTATCAAGTCAAATGGTGAATTACCCAGGCCAAGATGAATCTGACATGGAGTGCACTGATGCACAGCTGCTGAGGGATGATTCTGCTGGTACATTCACTCAGAGCACTACATTGTCCTCGCAGTGTACAGAGCCAGATTTTGACCCTGATGAGACTCAGGTGCCCCTTCCCGCACACTATACCACCATACACGGTGACACAGAAAGGTGCACATGACATAGAAGAGGAGGTGATGGATGACCCAGTTGTTGACCCAGATTGGCATCCATTGGGGGAAGAGGGTGCTGCTTCCAATAGCTCAGATGAGGAGCATCCACAGCAGACATCGACATCGCAACAGCTGTTATCTGGCAGGCCCGGAGCACTCCAAAGACAGGTTCCAAACATCAAAAGAGTTGCTGGACAGCTTGTCCAGAAGGTCAAAAGATCACAGCGTGCTAGGCCGCAAAATGTCTGCCAAAGTAGGAAGAGTGCAGTGTGGCACTTTTTTGAACAAAATCCTCATGATCAGGCCAAGGTTATCTGTAAGAAGTGCGCAAAGACCTTTAGCCGAGGGAAAAATCTGAAAAATTTGAATACCAGTTGCATGCTTAGACATTTAACCAGCATGCACTTGCAAGCATGGACACAACACCAAACCTCAAGTGCCACATGTGCAACTGATCACAACGAAGGTAGTCAGCAACGCTACATTGTTTCCCCCACTGTAAGCCCACCGGTTAGCACAGCAGCAAATGTTGAGGTGTCGTTGCAAGGCCACAACAGTCAGGGAATCCCACTGTTACATCAACGAAAGACTGATTCTAGGCCATCAGAAAGAACACCAACTCCATCACCATCATCAACCCTCTCTCAGTCCGCCCTGTCCACCGCTACTTCCACCATATGCAGCTCTCAAGTCCAGCTCACCCTCCCAGACACTATGAGTAGGTCAAGAAAGTACTCAGTCTCTCATCCGCGTACACTGGGTTTGAACGCCCACATTGCCAAACTAATCTCGTTTGAGATGATGCCCTTTCGGTTGGTGGAAAGCACAGCTTTCCGCGAACTCATGGCCTATGCAGTACCACGCTATGACCTACCCAGTCGCCACTTCTTCTCTCGCAAAGCCATCCCAGTCGTCCACCATCATGTGAAAGACCGCATTGTCCATGCACTCAAGCAGTCAGTGAGCGGAAAGGTGCACCTCACAACTGATGCATGGTCCAGTCGGCATGGCCAGGGCCGTTACGTGTCCATCACTGCGCACTGGGTTAATGTGGTGGATGCAGGGTCCACAGGGGACAGCGGTGGTGGGACAGTGCTGCCTAGCCCACGGTATAGGAAACAGTTGGCTGTAGGCGTTCGACCCTCCTCCTCCTCCTCCAGAAGCGAAAGCTCGTCCACAGAGCGCAGTCGTACGAGCACTCCATCTGCAGCTGCCACTGTTGCACACGATGTGTCCCCCTATCGAGCAGCTAGTGGAAAGCGTCAGCAGGCTGTGTTGCAGATGATGTGTTTGGGCGACAGACACACCGCCGAGGTGCTGGCCGAGTACTTGAAGCGACAAACTGAGTCATGGCTGGGCAGTGTACATCTTGAGGCAGGCAAGGTAGTTAGTGATAACGGCCGTAATTTTGTGGCAGCCATAGCCCTTTCAAAACTCAGCCACATACCTTGCTTGGCTCACACCTTGAACCTGGTGGTGCAGTGCTTCCTCAAAAATTATCCGGAGTTAACAGCCCTGCTCCAGAAGGTGCGAAGACTGTGCGCGCACATCCGCCGGTCGCCTGTACACTCCGTTCGTATGCAGAAGCTGCAGCGATTGCTCCACCTTCCCAACCACCGCCTCATTAGCGACATTGCAACAAGGTGGAACTCCACCCTGCACATGGTGGAGCGGCTGTGCGAGCAGAGGCAGGCCATAATGCATTTGTGGGAGGATACACGGCCAGGCACTTTGAGAGCAGACATGGAGTTGACAGGCGTGCAGTGGTCGAAGCTGAAAGACCTTTGTAAAGTCCTTCAGTATTTTGAGGAATGCACACGGCTGGTAAGCGCAGACGACGCCATCCTAAGCATGAGCATCCCACTTATGCGTCTGCTCATGCAAACTTTGACGCACCTTAAGGAGCAGGCGTCTGCAGCCAATGTTGATGAGGAGGAAGAGGAGGAGGGAATCCTTGATGACATTCAGCCATTGTCTGCTCAGGGACCTCTCCTGGACGAGGTGGAGGAAGAAGAGGAGGAGGAGGAGGAGGAGGAGGAGGAGGATGATGGGGATGATTACTTAGGGGAGGAGGATGCATCTCGTGGGGCAAGTGAAAATGTTGGCGTGGCAAGGTCTGGTACAGGGTTTGTGCGTGACTGGAGGGATGTGGATTTGCCAGAAAGTGCTCCTCCACCCAGCACTCGCAGTGCATCATTGACATCGGGAACATTGGCCCACATGTCAGATTATGCCTTGCGGATCCTAAAAAGGGACCCCCGCATTGCCAAAATGATGAACGATGACGACTACTGGTTGGCCAGCATCCTGGATCCACGCTATAAAGGCAAATTACAAAACATCATGCCACAGGAGAACCTTGACCTAATATTGGCTAATAAACAAGCAACTCTGGTAAATCGGTTGCTTGAGGCATTCCCAGCACACAGCAGCGGTGATGGTTCTCACACGAGCCGTACGGGCCGGGGGCAGCTTGGCAGAGGTGTTCGTGGTGCACACAGCAGAAGTGGCGTTGGAGACAGGGGTTTCATGACAATGTTGTGGACTGATTTTTCAAATACCGCATCGATGGAAAGTGACAGGAGACAGCAGTTGTCAACTATGGTTACAAACTACTTTTCCTCCCATATCGATGCTCTCCCACACAGGTCATTCCCCTTTGACTATTGGGCCGCTAAACTGGACACCTGGCCTGAATTGGCCCAATATGCCTTACAGGAGCTTGCTTGCCCAGCTGCAAGTGTGCTATCGGAAAGAGTCTTCAGTGCAGCTGGATCAATCCTGACAGAAAAAAGGACCCGTCTGTCAACTCAAAATGTGGATGATCTAACCTTCATTAAAATGAACCACGCATGGGTTTCCAAGGATTTTGTCCCACCTTCCCCTGATGACACATAGGGTGACAGAAAAATGGCTTGCTTTGGTCCACCTCTTCCTGGTACTTCACCTATTTCGCCTTTTGCATCAGCTGAATGTCCAACATCAACATATGCCACTTTCTAAAACTCCCTAACTGTGCTGCCTCCCCCCCCCATGGCCGGGGTAACCACCTAGCGCATGACACCGTGCGAGTGCCGTTGCCCTGGACAGGTGGGTAGGCCGACTCTTGGGCGCGGGCACTGGCACAGGGTCCCTCATAGTGCAATCAAGTGTCTCTGACGGTGGTGGTGCACACCTGCCGTCAGACACACCGCTGTACTATGAGGGGCCCAGTGCCGACGCCCACGAGTGGGCCCCCCTTGCTTGGGCAGGGCCCCAGCATTTGCAATCTTTACCTCTCCCTGCTCCTCCGCTGTGTAATCTGGGCCGTCAAATCCATACTGTGCCTGACAGTCTGAGCCTGCCTCCTGAGACATATATTTTGAATGTGTACGCTATCCATACATGTTATCCAGGGATACGGTACCCTTTCTAACCTTTGTGCAATGACGTGCAATCCATACTTGGCCTAACACCGTCTGAGCCTGCCTCATGCTGTATAGACATATTTTGAATGTGTACGCTATCCATACATGTTATCCAGGGATACGGTACCCTTTCTAACCTTTGTGCAATCACGTGCAATCCATACTGGGCCTAACACCGTCTGAGCCTGCCTCATGCTGTATAGACATATATTTTGAATGTGTACGCTATCCATACATGTTATCCAGGGATACGGTACCCTTTCTAACCTTTGTGCAATGACGTGCAATCCATACTGGGCCTAACACCGTCTGAGCCTGCCTCATGCTGTATAGACATATATTTTGAATGTGTACGCTATCCATACATGTTATCCAGGGATACGGTACCCTTTCTAACCTTTGTGCAATCACGTGCAATCCATACTGGGCCTAACACCGTCTGAGCCTGCCTCATGCTGTATAGACATATATTTTGAATGTGTACGCTATCCATACATGTTATCCAGGGATACGGTACCCTTTCTAACCTTTGTGCAATCCATACTGGGCGTGAGAACGGCTGGCAAGCTGTTAAGCAAGCTACAGCACCTGTCCTGACAAGTACAGGGATTCTCTAGCGAGGAGACTTATTTGATTGTTTTCAATGTTGGGACAGCAATTTTTGGGGAGCACTATACTCTGGAGAATGATAGATGGGGCCCACCATACACTGGAACATTCCAAAGGTGGACATCAGACACTGGAGCAGCATTTACAGGGCCCATTATACACTAGAGCATTAGAAATGGGGCCCATTATGTTTGGAGCATTATTTGGGCCCATAAGACAGTGGAGCTTCATCCATGGGGACCAACATATACTGTAGCATTATGTGGAGCTCATCATATACTGTTTCAAACATTATATGGGACCAATGATTCTGTATGGAGAAATAGATGGGCCTCGTCATGAGATGTAAAAAGTGAGGTATTTTTCATTGTACTATACCGCTATTTATCTGCCGTGTCGGAGCATGATGAGTTGTGGTATGTGTTAAAGGGGCGCTCTTTCGCCCAGGGCACATGAAAACCTGCAGCCAGCCCTCC
This sequence comes from Dendrobates tinctorius, assembly GCF_039654945.1. Classification (NCBI taxonomy): domain Eukaryota; kingdom Metazoa; phylum Chordata; class Amphibia; order Anura; family Dendrobatidae; genus Dendrobates; species Dendrobates tinctorius. The sequence continues at coordinate 11,934,702 of NW_027361761.1, read as the reverse complement.
CCCCCCCACAACTTTAGCCAAATAACCCCCATTTTTCAGTGCGTAACTTGTATTATGAAGTTAATTAAGGTTGACAAGCTTAAGTAATAAGAATTGATGCTTTTGGCATTCAAATGGGCACTGTAGGTGTGTTTCCTGTCCTCCTCTCACTGCCGACTTTTATTCCCCATTGACTTACATTGGGTTTCGTGTTTCGGGACGACCCCGACTTTTCCCTATAATCGGACGATCTTGCTCGACCCGACTTTTGGAAAAGTCGGGTTTCACGAAACGAAACGCAACCCTAAAAAACCAAAAGTCGCTCAACTCTAGTACTCACTTCTGCTGATGCCTCTGTGACCAGAGATAAACTTTTATCGCTGGTCACAGCTGCTGGCTCACACGGTAATCTATCAGCGTGGGAATCACAGCTATCTGACTTCCGGTAATAATCTTACCGCCAATCAGAGGCAATGTTTGCCGCACTGTCATGCAGATGACAGCGTGGAAAACAATGGATATCTGGACCCCCCCCCCATTCATCAGAATGGGGTTCGGGTACTGTTCTGGTACCTGAAACAAACTTTGTTTTAAATGTTAGGCTGAACTCGCTGGACCCCAACATCCATGGTTTCACCCATCACTAAATAAGTACCTTCATACTTTTTATATTTTCATTATTTTTACCTGAAGCTTGCTGTCAATTTGTTTTTCTGAAAAACTTAAAAAGGAACATGATCATACCTTGAATCGATGAAATGCCTCTTCATCAAATGTGCTGCTGTATAAGTCCACAAAATCTCATGTCACAGAAGAAATAAAAAAGTTGTATTGGGTTATTTTTTGAAATTTTGCTAACTGTAACAGAAGAAAAATCTTCTTTACAAACAAACACTTCCAAATTGTTGTGCATTAGACAGTGGTATTGGATTATTCCTAAACGTTCCAGAGAAAATATTGTTGGAAGATCCATCCAGTGACAGTAGCAGAAGCAAGACTGGTCTGGAGCTACTCCATCTGGCTCTTTCAGGGGGCAGGAAGAGAGAGCTGGGGCGGACTAGTCTCCTCTCTAGCTATGACACCCGGATGGATCTTCAAATTATTTTATCGCCGAAATGTTGAAGTCGTGTTTTGGGGAGCATGAAAGGCTATCTACATAGCACCAAATTATAAAGTAACACACACATAAATATATTATACATATACACAAACCAAGGACATTTTCCAGTTCAATATAGTAAATGTATTCATGAAAATCTACTTGCAAGGTTAAAAGGAGGGATGTTATCTAAAGAAAAAGAAATTGGGTCAAATGTAGAGACAGTAAGGAGAGAGTAAACAGTTGTCTGAAGCATCTGGTATGAGGCGGACTGTGATACCCCTTGTAGCAGTGAAAGCCAATACTGTTCCCATTTGTAACTCAGTTCACACACCGTCAGTAAACGCTGTGAGTTGGACATGACGTACATCCGCAGCATCCAGATGTTACAGCATAGTGGATGGGAAATCCAATGTCCACTACGCGTCTGAGCAGGTTGCGGGATGCAGTGACAGACAGAAGGCAGAGCAAGAGTTAATAACTTTACTTGGACAGGGAATACACGCAGCGAGTTAAATGGTTAACAGTGGCGTAAGCAGATCAAAGTATAAACAATATGCAGAGTTAAAGAACAGCAGAAAGGGCATCACAGTTCTTGTTGGGTCACTTATCCTGTCAGATGTTCCCCAGGATGGGATGAATCACGGAGCAGGAGATCATGTCCACAACAGCGTGGTGCTTGTTTTGCCCCTAGTCCATATACGGATGTAGCTGGGAGGGTGCAGGCCACCACACTGTCTGCACTCACCGTGGCCCAATGGATATGTGTGGCACCCCAGGAGTCCGGTTGTCACAGTGGCAATGCCTCCCTCACAGGCGGTGATGTCATGTCTGGAAGCAAAGAGGTTCCCCTTACCAGGTAACACCAGCATCCAACACTTTTCCTAACTTCAGATCAGAAGGGAGAGCTCTAATATCTGATTTCAGGAGAGCTTCCTTATAAGTTCTGGTCTGGAGAAAGGGTAATTCAGTCTCAGGGAGACACAGAGAAGAGAAGTCAAGGAAAGATCCTGGGGAGCAGAGCTGTAGCTGAGCAGGGCCAAGTGCTAGAGACTGGACACCAGAGTCCGTGGTTGTGCGGGTACTGAAATCCCAGCAGCTAAATCCGGAGGACAGGTGACTGCAGGTTTCCTGACCCCATCACAACACCTGAAGGCACAGCAGCAAATGAGAGCCCCAGAGCCTCCACGAAGGAGTGACACCTGTAAGAGGCTCAAGCTGCCTGCCATACAGACAAGGACTAAAGAACAAGAAGGAGCAGAGGACTGAGCATAGCTTTAAGCATCAAGAACCTCAGAATACTGTACAATAGGGAGGCCTACTCTGAACCCCCTGGCTAGGTGGATCTCAAATTGCTTCCAGACTGCGCGGATCTCCAATACCAACTGTAATCAGTGCCATGGTCTACACCACAAACCATGAGTAAAAGAGTGAAGATTGCACCATGCTGTGTCCTCAGTTATTTTCTGCATCTTCCACTCTGCACTACATCCATCATCACCATCTTTAACAATATAATTGCCCTGGGACCTATCTACCTGTGGAGAGCTGTACGAACTCTGCTGCATCACCATCAGCCCCAGCGGTCTCTTTAAGCAGTGTCGGCCATCCTTTACCGAGTACTACAGGTGGCGTCACGAACTATATCTTATAAACTCTATTTACCCTATCATCATCACATTTCTTGGATGCCCAGGGCCACGGACCGATTCACTGCTGTCGTGACACATCCCCTTAAGAAGTGGCCCTGTACTGAGTATTCCCCAGCCCTGGCGGGTGCTCCATATACCATGGGGAATCAAGGTGCAAATGATGGTCCCGCATCCGGTCTCTCTTAGGTGGCATGTGCACGGTACTCACAGGCCCAGATTGTTTGGCACCTTGTTTTGTGGTGACCAATGAGCTCACTGCACGTCTCTCCTCACAGTCTCTGCCAGAGGCAGCGCTCGAGCCTGCTCTATACGGATGCTCCAGGGCTGGAGCACTCACTGGTCCCTGTTTTGCGTTGTCTGTTTCCAGGCATGCTGAAGCTGTACCCCCTTTACCACACCCCCTGCTTTCGAATGCAAGGATTGGTCTGGTCCCTTAAGCTTTCCCCCGGACAACAGAAGAGACAGCCCTGATAGTTCCAGAACAGGTACCCGTGGCATGGGCCTTCTTACACGTCCACAGACGCCCGTGTCTTACCTGCGGAGATGGACGTGCGGTGCATAATTGCAGACCGCAGCAGGTCAATTTACCATATTTTGCAGTGATTGGACGCGATGATTCATCACGATTCAGTGAATACACGCCAAGTCACCTGCGTTCAATAGCCGGCAGCACTTTGGACGCAGCACAAGCTCTGCCGATTACTGACCGTGGGAACATACTCCAAGGGGTTCGAAACACAGCTCGGCCCTGGAGACTAAAGAAACCCAAAAGGTCACTTTGCCAAATATGAAAATATTATTAAAATCCTGTGTTAGTTTGGGGTCCTGCTGGAGATTCTACAATAGGTCCCACCAAGCTTCAAGTTATGCCCCCGATATCTGGGTTGCCTAAATATTTCTGTTACATTAAAACATGTGACTCTTTTTAAAAAGACCGTAGAGAAAAAAAAAAAAACAAGTCAGTATTTTGGCAAAACAAATGTCCGGGGGATTCCGGATACGGCGTCGTTCATCTGTGATATTCATTTGCCTGAGTAGAGCATATGTACAAGATTTATTCTATTTTTTTTTCTTTTAAGAGCGCTTTTAATGTACTATAGTAGATTTATGGGGATGATAGTAAGCTGCCTATTTAAGTGTATGACATGTAGGTTGATAAACTTAAATTGTGCAGTGAAATCTAAAATAAGTTACCACATCCCCTTGCCAGGTCTTGGAATATGGGGATATAAGGACGGTCTGAGAATTCGTCTGCGTAGTTGACAAGAGCGTCCTTCACGGTCTCATATCCACAAAGCAAAACCATCTTCTCGCTTCCTATCTGTACACTGAACACTGGGCCATACTTCTTGGACAGCTGTGAATAAGATAGGACTAGATTAACAAGAACTAGAGTGGAGTAAGGAGACAATATTTTTGTGCACTAGAAAATAAACTTGCAAACAAAATTCAGAAAAAAATATTTCAGGTCCATTTTTTATGATGTCTAATCTATAGTTCACACAATTTTTGCATAATAAACTTGTACATATTCATATCAGTGCAATGATACCTCTAGGAAAGTCTTGTACGGCCTCTTCAGGTTTAAGATGTGCAGGTTACCAATGATCGGCAAGGGTTTGGGTCCAGGTGGGAAGTTTTTGTAACTTTTGCCTTTCGACTTTTTGAAAATCTTAATGAAAAATAGGCCAAATAAAATCCCAAGGAGAACGGTGAATGGGTCAACGGAGAACATGATTGCGCCAGTCCTGAAATAGAAAGCAGCAACTTTCAGAACGTCTTTAATTTATTGTGTTAAGAAAAAAGAACCCTCACACAAGTGTTCACACTCCGCATTTTTTTTTTGTTTTTTTCCTAATGGCGAAACAGTTGACATTTATGAGATGTCCCTCTCAAAGTGATTTTTTTTCCTTGCACTTTTTATAAAATAAAAGGTTGCAATTTTTTCAGTGTTTTTAATGCGTTCATATCAAAACAGCGTAGCACAAAAAAAAAAAAAAAACAACTTTTACAGGAGTTTTTTTTAAACCATAGTTTACATTTTTCATGCAGAAAAAAAATGCACTGTATGAACACACCATTATTTGATCTGAAAAGCAAAATCGGTCACCTCAAAAACGCTAAATAAACCACTTGTACAAGTTAGTAAGGGACTTTACCCCTATAAAAATGGTACCTGTAGTATGGGTTCTAGTAGTAGAGGTAGATGAAGGTTTTGCTGGCGCAGCTCACACCCCCCATCCAATATATGTGCGTTGTTCAGGCTGGTTCCTGTGTAATCCCCTCTGTGCACAGATAAAGCTGGTGAGATATCCAGCAGCTGTGGGCAAAATGATGAGAAAAGGTTCAATCCAACAAAGTGAATTAAAAGCAACAAATCTTTATTGTGACTCCAGTAAAATAGTAACACAGGCAGAGAAAAATGTGATGCGTTTCAAGTATAACTGACTCTGAATCATAGATAAACTTAAGGCTAGTTTCACATTAGCGTTTTTTTGCGCAGCACATCGGGCGCATAAAAAACGCAAAGAAAAACGCAAAACAAACACGCGTTTTTTTTAACGTCATGCGCACGCTGATGCGTCAAAAAAACGCAGCGTTGCTTGAGTTTTACATGCGTTTTTGCATGCATTTGCGTTTTTTATGCACATGCGTTTTTAGGTGTGACATTTTTTCCATTGTCTAGAGAACATTCTAGACTTGTTTAACTCAAAAACGCTTGCGCAAAAAAAGGAAGTGTGCGCAAGACCATGCGCACGCATGCGTTCCCATAGACTTCAATGTGGTTTTTTTGCGCATTCCGTGTGCAAGCGTGCGCATGCGTTTTTTTGCCGAGACAGGGCGCACCAAAAAATGCAACATGCTGCGTCTGGCGCGCCTGGCGCGAAAGACAAAAAACCGCATGCGCACGAAAACGTAAGTGTGCGCAAGACCATGCGCACTTCATGTTAAACATAGGTGCACGATGCGCTGCGCACAAAAGCGCTAATGTGAAACCAGCCTAAAAAATGACAAAACTACTGGCATAAAAGCACAGAATTCCCAGTAATTAGATGACTTCACATATTGACAGCACCTGAAAAGCAAAGTGTTAACCCTAGAATAGAATGGCATGGACATGCATGTGTCCCATAGGCAACTATGTGACAAAAAAAAGAAAATGTATTGTAAATAAAAATAATTTTTAATGGGATTACAGTTGAGTCACTAATTATAATACACCTGACAGCATTACTTTAATGGCGTTATTTGTTTTTTATTGAGTAGCTCATTGGTAGCGTGGTGGGCAAAGTGATTAATGAGTAGTGATGATGAGCGCAAGTGCTCGGTACTTGAGTTTTCCTAGGGTGCTCTGTTATGCACCTAGTTTTGCAGGTGCTCGAGTGACCGCATGTTTCGCGACTGTTAGGCTGAAGTCACACACAATGATTAAAAAATCGGTACGATTTTTACGGTACGAAATTGCACAAAGGTTTCTTGTCCAGGGATCCATCTGTCATCCGAATTTCCGGCGATGATGCGATTTTATTTGCATCTAAGCATCAAATTGACATCCAATGCCAATGCCTGATGCTCTTTCCTGTTGACCTGGAGAAGTCTTGCGATTTTATCGCAAGTCACATTTGTGGTCCGTTTGTAATCCGATTTTTAATCGCACCCATAGACTTGCATTGGCGAGTCCGATCCGAAAATCAGTGACAATCGTTGTCTCGGTCCGAGGAAACGTTCCGAAAAAAAATTGGATGATGGGAGCTGCCCCATAGAATAACATCGGGACGAATGCAATGCGATTTTTGATGAATGCATTCATCCGATTTATTCGTTAGTGTGACTCCAGCCTTAGGCAGCCATAAAACATACAAGGATTTCACGTGTTTGGCGGGGGTCACACTTGCGAGTACAATGCGAAAAACTCGCACCAATACCCAGCACTGCCGCCAACGGTTTGGACTGGAGTGTTCAGCTGCATAGAAAGACATGAAGCTGCACACTCCGGTCCTGAGTGCCGGCGGCAGTGCCGGGTATTGATGCGCGAGTTTCTTGCATTGCACTCGCAAGTGTGACCCTGGCCTTTGTCCTGCCATGTCCGCTTGTTTTGGGGCTATCTGAGGGTATGTGCACACGTTGCGTTTTTGGCTGAATCCGCAGTTAAAATGAGTTTAGTGCAAATTCCCTTCAGATTTTGTGCGGATTTCCCCTGCGTTTTTACACCTGCAGATTCCTACAATGGAAGAGGTGTAAAAACGCTGCAGATTCCACACAAAGAACTGACCTACTGCGAAAAATAAACCGGGGCAAATCTGCGCAGAATTTTCCGCAGCATGTGCCAAATTTGCAACATGGGCACTTACCCTTAGGCTATCTGCACACGCTGCGGATTGGTCTGCGGATTTTTTTATCTACGGAACCGCAGGTAAAATGACCTGCGGCTTTACCTGCGGATTGGCCTGCGGGTTTCCCTGCGGTTTATCATCTCTACAATTGAGGTGATGGTAAACCGCAGCAGAATCCGCAGAAAAGAAGTGACATGCCATTTCTTTCTGTGGATTCAAAACCGCAGCTTTTCCGCAGTTAAAAATCCGCAGCATGTGCACAGCAGAATGTAAATCCCATAGGATAACATGCTACTGTACACTCTCCGCAAAACTGCTGCGGCCAAAACCGCAGCAGAACCGCAGCAAAAACCGCAGCGTGTGCACATGGCCTAACAGTGCACTAGGATCTCATCAAAGTGAAGTCCGATTCCTGCAGACACAGACAATGGAGAAATTAAGTTCTCCATCTTCTCCACACCTGTGATATGAATCTGTCAGGCAAGAAAATCAGATCAAAATAAACTGACACTCCGCTCAAACTCTAATCACGGTATGAGCCGAGTGTCATGACCGTAATCAATCTGATTCTCTTGGAAGAGAGAATCCTAGCTTGCGTGACCGTAGCCTGAAAGGAAGTATTCACCAGTGATGGCTGATGCCAGTTTACACTGATGCAATATATTTTTTCTGCAATGACTGTAATTAACAATATTAGTGCACATCAGGCTAAGGGCTCATTCGCACATCCAATTTTTTCACTAAGGCTGGCGTCCCACTGCCGAATTTCTCATGCGATAATCTCATCGCATAGCACGGACTGGCCGGCACCTCTCCTGACCTGAGCATGACAAGCGTGATGGATTACCATGCTTCTGTCAAGCTCAGGTCAGGAGAGGTGCCGGCCAGGGCAAGTTTTACGATGCGATTCTCGGACGAAAAATTCGCCAGTGTGTCTCTGCCCTTATGAGAAAAACGAACCAATTATTTTGATCAAAGTGAGGTCCGAGTGTCATTAGTTTTGCTCATAGGTAACATAGTTATTAAGGTTGAAGGGAGACTTTAAGTCCAGGTGCAGAAATTTAAAAAAAAAAAAAAAAAAAGCTTTGCCACCTATTCAATTCTACCAGTCTATGAAAACCAGACCACACTCTTATGTCATCTGTGTGTGTGTGTTCCAATTTTTTCATGAACCCATTGCCTATTTTGTTCTCCCCCTCGGATTAAAATCAGACGTCTCCGCAAATTTCTGCAGACCTCACAGTCTGCAAAATATCACAGACCTATCAATGGCCTCATAGACTCTCACAGGTATGAACGCTATCAGTGAAAAACATGGATGTGTTAAAATCGGACGTGTGACTGAGCCCTTATATTGATGTGATGTATTCACAACAGATGTCAGTGTATGCTGACACATCACATTTTCTCCGCAATAGCAATAATTAACCACCGAAAATATACAGCTCGCTCCATTCAACCTTTTATAATTCATAATTTAATTCTTAAATCATATACATTAGTGGTTTCCCATGTGCAATCAAAAATAAATAATGCCATTAAAGCACCACTCCCGGTTATCTTTTATTGCATCGCTTGAATGGTGCTTTAAATGTATTTCCCCTGCTCCCTGTCTTTTACTTACCTGCCGCCGCCTTCACTTTTTTCTAGTGTCACTCCGGCAAAAAGCGACCTGCTGGCAGCTCCAGTGTTTCAAGGAGTGGCGCAGAGGTTCTTTACAATAAAAGTCTGCTGCTTTCACACATCCAGTGGTTTTGTTCCGGCGGCGTGCGGTGGAAAGCCGGACCGCCGGATCGCCGGATCAGGCCTGCAGCGGTGACACCGGATGCAGATGCGGCGCCTGATCCGGCTTGGAAAGCATTTACAGGAGCCACACCGGGGACGAGAGAGGCGGTGGTATGCGGGGGGAGAGAGAAAGATATGCGTGCGCGCCGGGCACTTATGGGTTAAACCTCACAGTGTCCGTGCATGCGCTGTAGAAAAAGCCATTCCGGCGCTGCAAAAAAACGTTGCAGACAACGTTTTTTGCTGACGCCGGACGGCGCAGGTTTGCCGTTTCCGGCTTAAAACGGAGGCGCCACATGTCCTTCCGACACGATGCGGCGATCATTACATTCTATGTGCCAAACCCGGATCCAATTCCGGATCTAGTTTTCACACTTTTCGCCGCATCGTGCCGGATTCAAAAAGCCGGATGTGTGAAAGCAGCCTAAGTCTGAACTGAGAGCTTGCGACGAGAGTTTATGTCGTAGCTTCTGACTTTCAGACTCGAGTGGTGCTGAAAAACCATGAAGACGTCGGAGGGTGAGTATATGGCCAGGGTCAGGTGAATTACATTTAACTCGACTGTAATCTCATTATAATTTAATTCTTTTATTTTCGTCACATGGTTGTCTATGGGACACATGCAGGTCCACAACATCCCATTCTAGGGTTATCATTTTGCTTTACAGGTGCTGAATATATGATATCATCTAATTAATGGCTTTATGTGGTTTTAGACCAGTAGTTTTGTCATTTTTTTTAATTTTATCTACAATTAAGAGTCAGTTGGACTCAAAACACATCATATAATTTTCTCTTCCTTTTCTACTATGTTAATGGAGTCACAATAAAAAATTGTTGCTTTTAATTTGCTTTGCTGGATTGAAGAATCTTTTATTAGTATTACTTTGAGGGTGTGTGCACATGTTGCAGATACTGCTGCGGATCCGCAGCGGAATTGTTCCTTGCTGCGATGTACAGTACCCTTTTAGTCTATGGGAAATGAAATCCGCAGTGCCCACGGTGCAGTTTCAAATCCGCAGCATGTCAATTCTTTGTGCGGATTCCGCTGCGGTTTGGCACCTGCTCCATGGCAGGTGTCAAACCGCAGGAGAAAACCGCAGGCTAATCAGCAATAAATCCGCAGATAAACCGCAGGTCTTTTGACCTGCGGATTTACCTGCGGATTTAGACAAATCCGCGCAGAAAATTCTGCAGCAGAATCCGCAGCATTTGCACACACCCTTAGGGCCATTCGACTTACATACTAATCACTTTCTGATATCTTGAATGGCAAAACTCAAGTGAGTGCTGCCTGAACTCAATCAGCGGCTTTGCACCTCCGCACAGACACTGCAGCCGAGCTCACATAGTGACAATGCTGGTTCGCTGGGTATGGTTTGCATCCATCACTTAGATTGCTGTAACAATTGCTATCTGAAAGAAGGCAACCACGACATGGCTTGTGCAGTCATCGGGACCATTGATCCCAGTTTCATAAAATGTATTGCGTTGCACAGAGCCGCCAGCTCCCTGCGCCGTGAGGCAAAAACCAATCAGGGGCTGTTAACTAATGATGGTGTGTCCGTCATGGGATGTGCATGATGTCACTGTCATGGCCAGTCTACCCCCCTGCATTGGCTATGGAGAATGATTTAGATACTCCTCTCTGCAGGTGCAAGGATTGGTGAAAATTACGGGATAGAAAACATTCTTATAGGAAGGGGCCAGGACCAGGGACTTTATTATAGGCTGGAGTCCAGGATTGGGGATATTATTATAGGAAGGAGTCAGGATGTTGTAAATTTACAGGATGGGACTCAGGACAGGGGACATTACTACAGGGGGTGGCCCAGGACCGTAGACATCATTACAGGTTGGGATTCAGGAAGTGGGACAATATTACAGGTTGGGAGCTAGAACAGGAAACATTCTTACGGGATGGGTCCAGGATGAGGAATATTATAATAGGTTGGGGCCCAGGACAATGGACATCAATGCAAGAAGAGGGCAGGATGGGGACATTATTACAGAATGGGGCCCAGGAGGAGGGAAACAATTACTGAATAGAGGGAAATTTTACAGGATAGGGGCTATTATTACAGGACAAGGCCCAAGGCAAGATATTATTGCAGGATGGCGCCCAGGACAGGGGATATTGTTGTGAACACTTTTGACCTAGCTTCTGAGTTTGGGCTCCCTCTGGTGGTTGCTGCTGGTAATGGAGCTGGTCGGACTGACAGAAGTCAATCACCTAAGCAGGATGATTGGAGGTCAGGTGTTACAGAATGGAGTGATTTAAGTGAGCAACCTTCCCTCAGCTCTTGCCGGTGATTTGGTTTTCTTCCTGAGTAGAGATGAGCGACTTTGCCTTTTTTTCGGGTCGAGTCGGGTTTCATGAAACCCAACTTTCGCAAAGGTCGGGTGGAACGAAATCGGCCAACTATAGGGAAAAGTCGGAGGCCGACTGAAACATGAAACCCAATGCAAGTCAATGGGGAAGCAATGTCGGCTGGTAGTGGAAGACAGTAAACACACCTACAGTGCCCATTTCAATGCCAAAAACATCAATTCTTATAACTGAAGCTTACTCAAAGAGGAGATCCCAAAAGGGAAAAAAAAATACACCTGGTTTCCACGCTGCTATACTTCAACCCTCAAATGGAGGAAATCTAGTGGATTCTAGGAGTAGGTTCCAATATCAATGCTTTATTTCATGGCACATACAAAGACAACGCGTTTCGAGGTCCATTCCATGACCTCTTCCGACCTGAGGAAGAGGTCATGGAATGGACCTCGAAACTAAGCTGCGAAAGGCCAAATGAGGAGGTTAGAGATAACAGATGAGTAGCAGATGGGGAGAGGGGAAGAGCAATGGGGATGTTGAAATCGCCCATGATGAGGATAGGGATGTCGCAGGAGAGAAAATGTAGAAGCCAAGTGGCAAAATGATCCAGGAACTGATTGGAGGGGCCGGGAGGATGTAATACTACCGCCACTCGCATGGAGAAGGGGGTGTAGAGTCTGACGGCATGGACCTCAAAAGAAGGGAAGACAAGTGAGAGTAGTTGAGGGATAACCTGAAAGGTACATTTTGGTGATAGGAGCAGACCAACGCCTCCACCTGCTCTGTTGTTTGATCTTGGGGTATGAGAGAAGTGTAGTCCACCATATGAAAGAGCAGTGGTAGTGTCTGACTGCTGGATCCAGGTTTCTGTAAGAGCCAGGAGGTTAAGAGAATTAGAAAGGAAGAAGTCATGGATGAAGGAGAGTTGTTACACACTGGGGACATTATTACAGGATGGGGCCCAGGAGGAGGGAAGTTATTACAGAATGGAGGACATTTTTACAGGAAAGGGCTCAAGACGAGATATTATTACAGGATGGGGCCCAGGACAGGGAACATAATGACAGGATGGAAGACATTTTTACAGGGTAGGACAGGACAGGGGACAATACAGGTTTAAGCCCAGGATGGGGGACATCATTGTAAGAAGAGGGCAAGATGGGGACATTATTACAGGATGGGACCCAGCATGGGAGAAATAAATACAGGATGAAGGACATTTTTACAGGACGAAGACCAAGAAGGGGATATTATTACAGGATGGGGACAAGGACAGGGAACATTACTCATGATTGGACCTAGGATGTAGACATAAATACATGATGGGGGCATTTTTACAAATTGTGACTCAGGACGGTAGACATTACTAGAGGGGGCCAAGCACAAGGGATAATATGACAGGAAGTGTCATCCTGGACAGTGAACATTATTACAGGATGGACACATAATTACAGGATGGGGGACATTTTTATTGGATGGGACCCATGACAAGGACAAATATTACAGTATTAGGTCCTATATTTGAGACATAATTACAGAATGGGGCTTAAGAAAGAGGATATTACGACAGAAAGGGGCCCAGAATAGAAGCTATTGTTACAAGAAGAAGCCCAGGATAGGGGACCTTGTTACAGGACAGGAGATGCTATTACAGGGCGGGGTCCAGGACGGTAAACATTATTACATGTTTGGGCCAAGGACAGGGGATATTATTACAGGATGGGGGATATTATTATTGTTTGGGGCCAGGAATAATGGACAGGATGGGGGAAATAATTACAGGATGGGGAACATTTTTTCAATATGTAGGCCATTATTACAGCATGGGGTCCGATATGGTGATATTATTACTGGATGGGGATCAAGACGGAACCATTATTATGGGAAGAGGCCCAGACAGGGAATATTATTACAAGAAGGGCACAGAATGGGAAATAATATTAGAGGACTAAATTCAGAACATAGGACAATATTAAAGGATAGGGGTCAGAACAGGGGACATTTTTACACAATGAGGGCCTGGATGAGGAAATTTATTACAGAATGGTGGACATTATTGCAGGATGGGACCCAGAATGACTGGATATTATTAGAGGAAAGGCACACAATAGGGGCCTTTACTACTGGATGGGGCCATTATTATAGGATAGGACATTTTATTACAAGATGGAACCAAGGAAGGGGAATATTATTACAGGAAGGAACCTAGAACATGGGCCGCTGTTACAGTAAGTGATCCAGGATGAAGGACTTTCTCAAAGAAATGATATAGGATAGGGGACATTATTCAGGATAGGACCTAGGGCAGGGGATATTATTACAGTAAACAACCAGGATCTGGGACTTTATGTTAGGGACGGCGGAACGCTCTAAATATAAATAATAGGGAGTGCGTTTGCCGCCCGGGGTCCACCGTGCAATAGGTGTAACAACCGCTGCTGAGTAATGGCAGACTAGCTATATGGCGGTATACTCGGGTTAAACGTCACCCGGGGTGCACATAGCGGACTTTGTTAAACTCACAGAGGCCCTAAAGCATAAACGCCGAGCCTGTTAGCTTCACATGTCTCAGCTGGCGTGCACAGGACACGGCCCAAGACAGAGGTCGGTGTCCATTTTGACATACCGTGCGTGCGGCGTCGCTACCGCGGACGCCAGTAAGTGCTGCTAACTGCAGCGCGGCGGTAACTACTGCCGCTGTACGACAGTGCCATGAGGCATCACACTATCGGACGCTAGTGTAGCGGTGCGTTATGCACTGTGGCGTATGGCTTGCCATTGACTGGCGCTGACTATAACTCTAGTTCCCTATCCACATACTGTACGTAATATCAGAGGGATGGGGTTTCAAATGAGTCAGCCACCAGAATCATACATCCGTCACCATTCACACATCTAGCAAGTATAGCATATACTAGCGTATGGCCGAGCGGGCCTTTTATAGCCATGCGCTTCCGGGATCTTCCAGACCTCTGAGTTGGGCCAATCAGATCAGGACAAGGACCTGAGCACGTGACCCCCGATCTCCACTGGGAGATCGTCTCGTGGGCATGCCCAGTACCACGGCGAGAGGACTTAGCCTCTGGAGTGGTTTCCTGCAAAGCAGGTTGCGCTACCATTACTGGTCCAGAGGTGGCAGCAACATCCAGACACAGAGAGCTGGTCTGAGCAGGGTTCCTGGATCGCTGAGATTGCTGTGCAGGTCCCTGAGCGGTCGGAAAGGAATGGGAGACCGCTGGATGTATGGCTCTGGATTCCTGCTGTGCACCTGCAGGAATCCGACACCTAAAGCCCCCGTTAAACACTGCGATATCGCTAGCAATATCCCCGTAAAGTCACCGATTTTGTGACGTTGCAGCGATATTGCTAGCGATATCGCTGCAATTGATACTTACCTCCGACCGGCTCCCCTGCTGGTTATTGCTGATTGCACGAGAAGCTCCTGGACCATTCCTCGTCGGCCACTTCCTGTGGCGCCGATGAGCGACGCGTGGAGCCGAGCGGGAGGACGCAGGATCGCCGCGTCTGACAGGCAAGTAGCGATCCCCAGCGATGTCGCTAGTGAGATCTGCCTGTGTGGCAGCTCACTAGCGACCACCTAGCAATGCACCAGCGATCCTGACCGCGTCATATCGCTGGTGCATCGCTAGGTGTAATGGTACCCTAACACTTTATTACAGGATGAGGACCAGGAGACAGTACATTTTTACAGAATGAGGACAATAGTGTGGATCATTATTACGTATTGGAATACATTATTACAGAGAGTGATACAGGACAGGGGACATTATTACAGGAAAGGCACAAGATGGTGGCTTGTATTACAGGAACTTTATAGGACAGGACAGTAAACATGAAGGTATATGAGAGAATATTACAGCATAGGGACCTAGAATTGTGGACTCTATTACAAGAAGGAGCCAGGAAAGGGAACATTATGAAAGAAGGGGCGCAATTATTGGGGATGTTATTACAGGATTGGGGATATTAATACAAGCTGAGGACCCGGATGGGGGGATATTATTGCATGAAGACACCCAGGAAGGGGGACACAATTATATGAAGGGACCCAGGACCGGAAACGTTATTACAAAATGGGGGACATTGTTATAGGATAGGGCCAGGACGGAAGATTGCTATAGGATAAAGGCAGAATGGGGGACATTATTAGAGAATAGGGCCAGGATGGAAGACATAATTACAGTGGCCCATTCATCTGATAAACAGGCTGATGAGGGCCCATTTATAAATTTTGACTGGCCCATAGGATTCTAGTTATGCCACTGGCCACTTAAATCTCCACTGCAGACCAAGGCTGATGATGGGAGACGGCAATACCATTATGTGTGTGTTGGCTACACACCTGCAGGTACAGGTTACAGGTATAGCGTGTCTGACTGAGTTTTGGGAGTGAGAGACTCCCTTTTACATGTATTAGTGAAGAGTTGACAAACTTGACTCTACAACTTCTGTGCACACTATTACTTTAGAATATTTGTGAATACATATAGGGCAACAACATAAAGGTGACTCTGTTAGATCTGAGTGCTGTATGATTTTAAAATAAAATCTGATTTTTTGCAGAATTATATTTGTGTTTCAGTCTTATACACTGGGTACGGAAAGTATTCAGACCCCTTTAAATTTTTCACTCTTTGTTTCATTGCAGCCATTTGGTAAATACAAAAAAGGTAATTTTTTTCTCATTAATGTACACTCTGCACCCCATCTTGACTGAAAAAAAACCCAGAAATGTAGAAATTTTTGCAAATTTATTAAAAAAGAAAAACTGATATTTCACATGGTCATAAGTATTCAGACCCTTTGCTGAGTACTGAGTAGAAGCACCTTTTGAGCTAGTACAGCCATGAGTCTTCTTGGGAATGATGCAACAAGTTTTTCACACCTGGATTTGGGGATCCTCTGCCATTCTTCCGTGCAGATCCTCTCCAGTTCCGTCAGGTTGGATGGTGAACGTTGGTGGACAGCCATTTTCAGGTCTCTCCAGAGATGCCCAATTGGGTTTAGGTCAGGGCTGTGGCTGGGCCAGTCAAGAATGGTCACAGAGTTGTTCTGAAGCCAACTCCTTTGTTATTTTAGCTGTGTGCTTAGGGTCATTGTCTTGTTGGCAGGTAAACCTTCAGCCAAGACTGAGGTCTAGAGTACTCTGGAAGAGATTTTCATCCAGGACATCTCTGTACTTGGCCACATTCATGTTTACTTCAATTGCAACCAGTCATCCTGTCCCTGCAGCTGAAAAACACCCTCAGAGCGTGATGATGCCACCACCATGTTTCACTGTTGGGATTGTTTTGGGCAGATGATGAGCAGTGCCTGGTTTTCTCCACACATACCACTTAGAATTATCACAAAAAAGTTCTATCTTCGTCTCATCAGACCTGGTAATCTTACTTCCCATTATCTAGGAGTGCTTCATGTGTTTTTTAGTAAACTCTATATCGGCTTTCATATGTCTGGCACTGAGGAGAGGCTCTCGTCGGGCCACTTTGCCATAAAGGACGGACTGGTGGAGGGCTGCAGTGATAGTTGACTTTGTGGAACTTTCTCCCATCTCCCTACTGCATCTGTGGAGCTCAGCCACAGTGATCTTGAGGTTCTTCTTTACCTCTCTCACCAAGGCTCTTCTCCCACATTGCTCAGTTTGGCTGGATGGCCAGGTCTAGGAAGACTTCTGGTGGTCCCATACTTCTTCCATTTAAAGGGAGTCTGTCACCCCATTTTTGGACTATAAGCTGCTGGGACCACCATCAGGGACTTATCTACAGCATTCTGTAATGCTGTGGATAAGCCTCTGATGTAACCAGAAAGAGAAGAAAACAACTTATACTCACCAAGGGGTGGACCGGATCCGGTTCGGGTCCGGAGGGTGTTGAGGTCCCGTCCGTCGCCTCCCATCTTCTAGCGGTGATGTCCTCTTCTTTGCTTCCCGTCGTGGCTCCAGCTCAGGTACACTGCTCTGCCCTGTGGAGGGCAAAGCAGAGTACTGCAGAGAGCAGTCGCCGGACCAGGTCAGAGCGGTCCGGTGCCTACGCACTGCAGTACTCTGCTCTGCTCTCAACAGGGCAGATAAATTAGACTTGCTTACACACAAATTTATATTTGGTATCTTTATGTTTGAAGCATAATGTGTGTGAAAAGGCTGAAAAGTTCCAGGGGACCGAATACTTTCGCAAGGCACTGGATATTAAAGAGTGAATAAGCCCATAGACAGTCAAGGACAATCTGAATTCCTCAGATCTAGCAGATCTGAGTTGGTCTGCTGTAAAGCATTTGTGTACAAATGCTCACAAAAGAGCACACAACATCCTTAAAGACATAATAACAGACAGATCTCTGCTACATTTGCATATTTAGGCATATAGGCCCGCACTATTAATTCCTATCTCATCCCGTGTATCAGAATTGATCACTTTCCTTAGTTGTTCTATCTCTTTGCAGGTAAAGTGGCTGCTTGTTTTCAGCACATTGCTGTGTTTGTGTGTGTTGGACGGCTGCAACTCCTCCCTGGTTCTCCTATTACTTTCTCCACGGAAGAAGTTTTTTTTAAAAAAAGGCACAAGGTAAATATAATATCAGAATCAATAGTTCTCCTATTCACTCTTTAAACCCATTTAGGTTAAAGGACATTTAATGTAGATATGCTTTGTAGTTCCAATCCCCTCAATTAAGTTCCTCCCCATCTTTAAGTAATCATAAACTACAATCATGGCTGAAAGTGTTGGCACAATTGTAATTGTTACAGAAAATTACATATTTCTCTCAGAAAATTATTGCAGTTAGACATGTTTTGTCACACACATGTTTATTTCGTTTGTTTTGGCACCACACAAAGAAAGGGAAAAAAAAGTCAAATTGGACATCATTTCACACAAAACCCCTAAAATGGGCCAGACAAAATTGTTGGCACCTTTCCAAAATTACAGATACACAACTTTGTTTCAAGCGCGTGATGCTCGTTCAAACTCACCTGTAGCAAGTAATAGGTTTGGGCAATATGAAAATCACACTGCAAACCAAATAATAAGTGAAGAACTTGATATTTGCATTGTGTGTCTGTGTGTGCCACACTAAACATGGAGAACAGAAAGATTTCAACAATTTCAAGTTATAAGTCCATCTCCAGAGATCTTGACTTACCTTTGTCCACAGTGCACAATATAAATAGGATGTTTACAACCCATGGCACCATAACTAATCTCCCTGGATGTGGACAGCAGAGAAAAATTGATGTAGTCACACTATCTCCTGGACGAAGCATTTCCGAGCGAAACGTGCGTCGGGTGTGGTGGGTCCCCAGATGTCCTAGGTAATTATACTGTACTATATTTTCTGTATGTGGGCAAAGAACCTTTGGTATTTATAATTCTATATATGTTAGCGCTTGTTATTAAGGTAGGGGATACTCGCTAGACAGCCGATAAATCAGGTCTGGCACCGGTTTCTCAACCTAAACTCAGTCCAATTGGTTTATTATGCAGCATAAACCATCAAACAGCAACAGAAAGTTCTTATCAAATCAGCATAGTGTCCATGACAGAGCTCCCCTCTGTTAATCCTGTGGTCACACAGGCTTTGCTATGTCCGGTACACAGGCTCTCTAACCTCACAGTTACATCCCTTGTTCGGGTTGCCTTCTCACAGCTGCTTCTCAGTGCAGACGTTCATTCCCTCCAGGGAACTATCAAACACATGTCTCCACGTGCACTCAGTGCACTTGTATTGTTCCTGATCAAAGATCTATTGACTTAAAGATTGTTTTGCGCTTAGCCTGTATCATTTAATGTATAGAATTATATAGTCTGATTATCTAATTATGGTCTGTATGTATTTTGCCCATGTTATAACAATATGTAATTTATATTCCCCGGGTCACCCACCTATTTTTTGTACCTGTGTTTTTTTTCCATTTTAATGTCTTTTAATGAGTTGTTATAAAAAATGAATTGTCAGAGACACCGCACTACACTTGCTCATAGAGCCAGTGCGCATGTCCTGAGTACAGAAGCAGTGCTAAAAGTTACCTGGGGAGCAGGGCAGCAGAGGTGACCAGGCGTGCTTCGAGCTAATAGTGTCAGGGTCCAGTCAGCACTGAAAAGTAAAGAGGTACGGGACCTGCGGACACTGAAAATGAGCAAGCTGGCACAGGACCTATGGTCATGTGACTGCAAGGGGGTGGGGCTTAGCGTCCTGCTTTCAGATATGACAGGACACCATACAACAACTCAGAGTCAGGCAAAACGGAGGTCACAACAGTACGGGCAAACGAGGTACAGGAGGGACAAACAGACGGGTAGTCAGACAAAGCCAAAGGTCATACACAAGAGAGCGACGTGGTACCAAGGGGACAAGCAGAGAAAAGTCGGGTCACAAGCAGAGAGTCATACACGAGAGGTAGCGCAGTACAAGAGGGTCAGGCAGAACTCGTAACAGGGACAGAACCAGATCACAACCAAGCAGGCAACAAGTTATCAGGCACAAGGCACACGTATACAAGAGGTCACTTAACTCAGCCGAGGGCAGGAGTATAACTGACACCGAACCCACGTCCACTGAGCACTAAATAGCCTCCTTCTGCCAGAGAGAGGCAGCACAATTAACCCATAGTCTAACCAGGATGGGTCAAAGCGAAATCCCGTCCTGGATCATGACAGTACCCTCCTCTCAATGGGGGGCCACCGGACCCCCAGGTCTCTCAGGGTACTTGGCGTGAAAGGCTCGGATCAACCGATCCGCATGAACTGATCGAGCAGGAACCCACGAGCATTCCTCAGGACCGTAGCCCTTCCATTGTATCAGATACTGAAGGGCACGACGGACCTACCTGGAGTCGACAATTCGTTCCACCTCGTACTCAGCCTGCCCGTCTACCAAAACCGGTGGCGGGGAAGATGATGATCCCTCCCCACCGGACCTCACAGGTTTCAAAAGGGCCTTATGGAAAACATTAGGGATCCGTAGAGACGGCGGGAGACTCAACCGAAAAGCCACCGAGTTAACTGCTTCAGTAATTTCATAGGGACCTATAAACTTGGGTCCAAGCTTCGCAGAGGGGACCTTGAGCCTTATATTTTTGGTGGATAACCATACCTTATCCCCGACCTGAAACACTGGACCTACGGGTCGTTTTTTGTCCGCAAAAAATTTAAATTTGTCCTGGGCCTTCGTAATGTTATTCTGGACCTGCCGCCATACCTCCCCCAGCCGCTGGATCGTCTCATCTGCCCCAGGACACCCAGAATTCAAACGGGAAAATTTTCCAAAATGAGGATGAAACCCATAATTGCAAAAAAATGGAGATGTACCTGTAGACTGGTTAATACGGTTGTTAAATGCAAACTCAGCCAATGGTAACACAGAACACCAATCATCCTGTCGGGCTGAGGTCAAACAACGCAGAATTTGCTCCAGAGACTGATTGGTCCGCTCAGTCTGCCCATTAGTCTCTGGATGGTAGGCGGATGAAAAGGACAGACTAATACCCAACCTCCTACAAAAAGCTCTCCAAAATCTGGACACAAATTGCACTCCCCTATCAGACACCACATTCAAGGGTACCCCATGCAACTGCACCACATGCTCCACAAACAATCTGGGCAATGTTTCCGCATTAGGTAGAGCTGCCAAAGGTACAAAATGTGCCTGCTTACTAAACCTGTCAACTACAACCCAGACCACGGTATTACCCTTGGAGGGGGGAAGGTTGGTGATGAAATCCATGGACAGACGAGTCCATGGTCTCTCAGGAATTGGCAGTGGTACCAATTCCCCGGCCGGCTGGATATGGGGAGTTTTCGCACGGGCACAAACCTCACACGCAGACACATACTCCCCAACATCAGAGGCTAAAGAAGACCACCAGAATATTCTAGCAATGGCCTTCCGGGTGGCTGAGATCCCTGGATGTCCACCCAGAAGTGAGTCATGAAACTCCTGTAGGACCTTGAGACGAAACTGAGCTGGCACAAAAAGTTTATCCCCCGGCTTAGCTGGATGTGCAAGAGACTGGGCTTCTCGAATCTCCCGCTCCAACACATTAGAAACATCTGCCACCACCACCCCAGGCCGAAGAATGGAGGATGGAGGTTCCGGGGGGGGACACTGGATCTAGACTGCGTGACAACGCATCCGCTCTGATATTCTTGGATCCTGGCCGAAAAGTGATCGAGAAGTTGAATCGGGAAAAAAAAAGTGACCATCTAGCCTGTCTGGGAGTCAACCTTTTAGCTGACTCAATGTAAGCTAGGTTTTTGTGGTCCATGATTACCGTTATAGGATGGACAGCCCCCTCCAAAAAATGCCTCCATTCTTCAAAGGCCAATCTTACGGCCAGAAGTTCCCGATTCCCCACATCATAGTTTCTCTCCGCAGGGGAGAACTTCTTTGAGAAAAAGGTGCAAGGTCTTAAATTGGTCAAAGTGGTGGGTCCCTGGGACAATACCGCCCCCACCCCCACCTCTGAGGCGTCTACCTCAACAATTAATGGTTCAGACGGGTCCGGTTGAATAAGAACTGGGGCAGACATGAAACATTTTTTCAAAACTGAAATGCCACTACCGCTGCTGTTGACCAATTCTTGATATCGGCCCCCTTTTGAGTCATGTCTGTGAGGCGTTTAACCACCTGTGAGAACCCCCTTATAAATTTACGATAATAATTAGCGAACCCTAGGAAACGCTGCAGAGCCTTCAAATCACAAGGTTGAACCCACTCGACAAAGGCCTGCACCTTATTAGGATCCATGCGATACCCTTCAGCAGACATGATGAACCCCAGAAAGGACAGTTCCTGAACGAAAAATAAACATTTTTCAAGTTTAGCAAAAAGACAGTTCTCCCTGAGCCTTTGGAGAACTGTCCGAACATGACCAATGTGAGCCTGTTTATCAGGCGAGTAGATTGAAATGTCATCCAAATACACCACCATAAAACGTCCAATCAAATCGGAGAACACATGATTTATGAAATTTTGGAAGACCTCTGGAGCGTTGGTCAGGCCGAAGGGCATGACCAAATTTTCAAACAACCCTTCAGTAGTGAGAAAAGCAGTCTTCCACTCATCTCCGTCCCGGACTCGGATAAGGTTATACGCTCCCCGTAGATCTAATTTCGAAAACCACTTAGCTCCGGACAACTGATTGTATAAATCAGGAATAAGTGGAAGGGGATATGTTTTCCTCACAGTTATTTTATTTAACTCACGGAAATCGAGGCATGGGTGCAAACCACCGTCTTTTTTCTTTACAAAAAAGAACCCCGCCGCCACAGGAGAAACAGAAGGACGAATATGTCCCTTACGGAGACTCTTGGAAATATATTCCTTCATCGCAGCCCGTTCCGGACCCGAGAGGTTATACAAGCAGGCTTTGGCCAATTTAGCACCTGGATCCAGGTCAACGGCACAATCAAATGGGCGGTGTGGTGGTAAAAGCTCAGCCTCTTTTTCGTAGAAAACATCCGTATAATCTATCAGGCACTCCAGAATACCTTCTAGACCCACGGACGACACAGACACAGAAACAAGACAGTTCTCAGAGCAATAGGGACCCCATTTAACAATGTCCCGAGATTCCCAATTAATCACAGGATTATGCAGATGTAACCAGGGGAACCCCAACACCTGTCCCGCAGGCAGGTTGTTCATTACAAAACATGAAATACGTTCCTGGTGCAAGGAACTCACTTTAAGGAGAAACTCTTCAGTATGAAACATAATGTCATTCTTAACCAGTGGTGTTTTGTCAATAGCAACAATGTGAATCGGAGTCTCCAACCTAACTGTCCCTAACTTACACCTGGCCACCAAGTCAGAGTCAATAAAGTTCAATGATGAACTGCAATCCACGAAGGCAGAAGTGGATGTGGAGACACTCCCACAACAAAGTTCCACTTGAAACAACATTTTAGAGAAGGCAGAAAAGGGTACCTGAGAGCCTGGGTGACCTCCACGATAATCACCCGGGCTCAGTCGCTTGTTGGTTAGTGGCCGGGAGGGGCAATCCTTTTTCCAATGTCCAGACTCGCCACTGTGAAAACAGCATTTTCTCACACGCCGTTGTCTCCTTTCTTCCTCCTTAAGGTCGATGGTTCCCATCTCCGTGATTTTCAATGTAGAACTGGCTCCCCTTCCTTGGGAGAATAATGATGTCTCGGTTTGTATCACTCCCCTCGCCCGTAACCTGCGATCCATCCGGACGGCCTGTGTCATAGCCTCCTCCAAGGAATCAGGTGGGGGGTGGAGAGCCAAGGCGTCTTTCAGATGCTCAGACAGGCCTCTACGAAACAAACCATGGAAGGCAGCATCATTCCAGCAGACCTCAGCAGCCCAGCGTCTGAACTCGAAGCAAAACCACTCGGCTGAGTGCTTCCCCTGGCAAACATTCATCAACATGTCCTCAGCCATACGCATCCGATCAGGCTCATCATAAATATGACAAAATACAATAACCAAGGTATATATGAGCATTTTATATGTAAAATCATAACACACTGGTGCTCAAGTATAGAACAATCATGGATCAGTCGCTGCTATACATTAAACATGGATGTGGAAACCACAAAAATACGACCAAAAGATCCTTTATCATCATATAAATATTTCTTTATTAGAAAGGACACAAAAGGACAAGAAGGCGGACATGTGCAAATTGCAGACTAAAGTGCAGACAGTGCCTAAAGACACCCTGGACCACCACCAGCCACAGAGGGAAGGTAGAAAGATATATAAATCTATTATTCAAGAGGCATATGGTATATTAAAGGGAAACAGAGGCCAAGATTAAAAGTATATGGCAGAGCTACACCAAAGAAGCCTATATCACCTCAAAAAGAGGTGCCGGATGTAGATAAATGTCCATAATTAGGTATATAGAAAGAGCCACCATGCCCTCATGTACTGCCTATAACATATGGTGTGCTCAAATAGACCTCATACCAACTGTTGCCATAAGCCCACATACTAATTAACAGGGAAAGAAATCCTTCCCACCAAAGGGCTTGACTATTACCCATCCAAAGGGGTTAAAAAACCCCAAACCAACATTACCTCAACAGGATCCTCAAATGACCAGGTGGTCCAGGTGTCACCCCAACGCGCGTTTCGGAGCCGATTGCTCCTTCCTCAGGGGGCATTTCTTTCCCTGTTAATTAGTATGTGGGCTTATGGCAACAGTTGGTATGAGGTCTATTTGAGCACACCATATGTTATAGGCAGTACATGAGGGCATGGTGGCTCTTTCTATATACCTAATTATGGACATTTATCTACATCCGGCACCTCTTTTTGAGGTGATATAGGCTTCTTTGGTGTAGCTCTGCCATATACTTTTAATCTTGGCCTCTGTTTCCCTTTAATATACCATATGCCTCTTGAATAATAGATTTATATATCTTTCTACCTTCCCTCTGTGGCTGGTGGTGGTCCAGGGTGTCTTTAGGCACTGTCTGCACTTTAGTCTGCAATTTGCACATGTCCGCCTTCTTGTCCTTTTGTGTCCTTTCTAATAAAGAAATATTTATATGATGATAAAGGATCTTTTGGTCGTATTTTTGTGGTTTCCACATCCATGTTTCATCATAAATATGCCCCAGGGCCTCAAAAAATGCATCTACAGTCATACGCTCAGGGGCCGTGGTAGGAAGGGAGAAAGCCCAAGCTTGGGGGGCTCCCCTTAACAGGGATATAATGACCCCCACTCTCTGACTTTCATCCCCAGTAGAGTGTGGTCGTAAGGAAAAAAAAGCTTACAGCCCTCCTTGAAAACTCTGAATTCATTTTTATCTCCAGAAAAGGTATCAGGTAATTTAACCGGAGATTCCGGGGAAATTAATGTAACATCCCGAGTCCCCAATGAAAGAACCTCCTGCACAGTGTCAGCGATCGTTGTTCTCCAAGGAGTTTCTGAGACATCTGCGTCAGGTGCTTAACCTGTTCAGAAAGAGTGTGCATAGGATCCATCACCCACACAGGTGAATGGGAGCAGAGAGAAAAAAAAATGGTATGGGTCAGCTATAATGTCAGAGACACCGCACTACACTTGCTCATAGAGCCAGTGCACGTGTCCTGAGTACAGAAGCAGTGCTAAAAGTTACCTGGGGAGCAGGGCAGCAAAGGTGACCAGGCATGCTTCAAGCTAATAGTGTCAGGGTCCAGTCAGCGCTGAAAAGTAAAGAGGTACGGGACCTGCGGACACTGAAAATGAGCAAGCTGGCACAGGACCTATGGTCATGTGACTGCAAGGGGGCGGGGCTTAGCGTCCTGCTTTCAGATATGACAGGACACCATACAACAACTCAGAGTCAGGCAAAACGGAGGTCACAACAGTACGGGCAAACGAGGTACAGGAGGGACAAACAGACGGGTATCCATGTCAATCCTGGGAATCTGAACATGTCAAGTCGGGGGAGTGACATAAGGAGTGCAAGGAAGGCTGACAACGGCCGTTTCACGCTGCTCGAGCCGTGGACCCGTTGAAGCGCTCCAGCAGCGCGAAACGGCCGTTGTCAGCCTTCCTTGCACTCCTTATGTCACTCCCCCGACTTGACATGTTCATGATATGTCAATAAATCAGTGAAACTTTAATCTCGATGAGTGCGACCTCTTCTCTTTGCATGGATTCCCAGGATTGACTGTTTCCAGGTCTGGCACCCGAGATTCCCAGCTGCTGGGCTTCAGTATGCCGCACATCATTTGAAGTCACACGGTAACAGCGGTGCCGTCCGCTTTTTATCTTGAGTTTTGTGAATAATTTTATGGATACATGGTGGTATTTTTAAGCCTTTTTTTGTAATATATGAAGTTATGTGGCTTTTTTTGAGTAGAAAAATAGGGGATATAAATTTGGTGTCTTTAATTACATAACTATCAAAACTTGTTTTAACTGCTGAACTTTATTAACTTTGGAATATAATGATCAACCGGACATGTTGAAGTTGTTTTATCACTCATGAAATATAATAATTTCCCATACCTAAAAAGTAAAAAAAATGTACAGCTCAAACTAGTATTACCATATTGACACCAAATATTTTGAAGTTAAATATTACTGTCCTTGGTTGGACTTAATTTTGAACATCTTTGTAGTTATTCTAAAAATTTTGCAGAACATTTACTTTAGCCAAAGGAGCATCAATCATTCATGCAACTAATTGATCTAATATGATGAACGGTTGTTTGAAGTGGTTTTCATGTTTTGAAATCACATTTTTCCATTCTATAATGTATTAGAGAAATTTGAGTTGATAGAGGTGAAGTCCTCTGGTCAGGATCCTCATTTCTTGACCAGTGTTGACAGTAGTTATAAAGAGCGCCTCTCAATCTGGAGGACCTGCCCTGTCCTGCTTTACAATGACAAACCATTAATAATAATGGGCATTATGTACTTCCTCCATTCTCCTGTGAAACTTTTGTAGAGATATTGAACACTTACTGCCAGGTTTCCCCACAGATTACAGACGATCAGTGGATAGACACTTTTTAAAACAATGTATTTACTTGCTTTACCCAAGCAAAGCTTCTCTTTTACTTTTTAAGATTTTCCACTGATTGATGGGTATCGATGAGCAGCTGCTCTTACTAAGAATAGAAGTTGGGGACCTAAGCAAAAAGATAAGAAGCACCCTGGTCCAGTGGCCATGTGGCTAGCCCCTGTCTGCCGGACCAGAGCTATGAAAACTGCCTCCATTCTAAAGGCTTCCCTGGGGCCTTTATTGATTTGGAGGACTGGTGACTTTCCGTTGTACCGTGACATCAACCATGAACTACAGAAATGGCCACTGAACCAGTGTCAAACAATTTTTCTTGCTAGCCAAGATAGCACTTATTCTCTTTGCAAAAAAAGTGAGGGAAATGTAACACTAAAGCAGCATTGTTGGCCTTTATAAAGGTTGGTGTTTAACTCCCTTCCATCTAAGACATAAAACTTTTTTCTTCTTCCATTAACATATCCATGTGATAACCTTATTTACCCATACCTGTTCATAATGTTTTGTAAGATGATAAAAGGTCATCATGATAAAAGGCAGAGAGATGTGAATCTAGGGGGTGTGATTGTTCAGCATTCTTAATGGACATGGGTATGGCTTATATAGGGTGCCAGTCACATAGTCTGTGTAACTTCTGCATATAACTGGCTTTGCTGTTTCTGATATGCTATTTATGGCTTCAGTCAGCTAACTAGCTCATCCTTCCAATTTTAGAGTAGCACAGACATACCAATATAGAGATGAGGAAAGGTCGTGGTTATCTATAAACTGAGAGGGAAAAACGCACTTAGGGTTTGCATATAGAAGGGGTAGATTTAATAGGGCTATTGTTTGTGGTCACCTGGTAGCTTTAATAATGACTACTACAGACAGGCTTGGCTTTAGCCATTTACCAGATCCCTAGGATACCCTGACCTTCACATTTTTACCTTTCTTCAGGGATCTGTACTAACACAGGGTCCCCTGGGTTGGGGCCATGGAGAAGGTAGTTAACTGGTGGTGCAGGCAGACAGGATTGGTCAGGTCACTTCTCCAGAATCAGGAGGGCAGAGAAGGTACAAAATCGGAAGGCAGAAGAATCGTTAGGAAATGGGCTGGCATCAAAACAGGAATAACACTGGTTTAACGCACTGGAAAAGAGATGTAGGTAAGGGCTAGTTTAACTATATCTGGCAGCTCCTGGCAGTAAACTCAGAGTATTAGTAGGGTGTTTTTGACCCAATGGCCAAAGCGGGAAGATGGACAGCATGCACAGTCAAATTGCCAGACTAGACATCACTACAGCAATGCAAAAAAGAAACAGCCAACAGCACACGAATTGCGAAGGATGCACGTTCGAAAGGTCCCAGGACCCAAAGGAACCAACGTATAGCCAAAAGACGAAAAGGGAACAGCATCCAATCCAGGTGAAAAGGTGAATATCTTTTATTCTGCCAAAAAGAGATACGACATTTCGACCAGAAGGTCTTTATCAAGTACAATACTTGATAAAGACCTTCTGGTCGAAACGTCGTATCTCTTTTTGGCAGAATAAAAGATATTCACCTCTTCACCTGGAGTGGATGCTGTTCCCTTTTCGTCTTTTGGCTAGACATCACTACAGGTCCAACTTCTTCATCACCAGGGATGGACACAGAATGAATATGATAGTGGTCTATGAAATCAGGGACTTTATGTTCTACACCTTCTAGCAAATAACATCATTCCTAAAATGGCCCACTAGTTTGCTAACAATTCACAGGGATCAATTTCGTTTGTCTGTTGAAAGTTTTATCAAAAGTGTTGAGTGTACCTTGAGATAACACTGAACCATCTCCACTGGTAGATGCTTTTTAATGCAGATTATATAGAAATTTGCTTAATTTAACATTTATAAAGTGATCACTCAAGAAATAGAAATCGGCGTGAATAAGATCATGGCCTTTAGCATTAATAATGTTTAATGACTAATACAGTGTGGCATTTATTTTGCTAAACGACTGTACATCACACACAGATTACAGAAATATACAATTTTCCTAGATGCTATATAATTGACAAATATTCTCATATATTTCATAACCAACTTTCTATGCATCTTCATGGATCCGTGGAATAGCACAAATCTTTTGATGAACTGGAGCTTGAGTTAAACCAACATTTGAGGTTAGATTTGCCTCACTGACCCCAGGAGGAAGTCGGAAGGTAAATTTCTGTAAAAGGCTGGTAAAAAAGAGGAAAAGCTCCATTCTTGCCAAATTTTCTCCTGCACATACTCTACGACCTGCAGAGTAAGGCAAAGACAATAAATACAAAGTTAATAGCAAAGAAATGATTACATAATAGATGGAAATAAGTGAAAGATAAATATGAGACAGATAAAAGATAGAGATAGAACGACACATAGATAAGGTACAAATTTGATATAAAGTCACTGCACGCGTGAAGTTTGCTCAAGTGGAATATTTTTAATTATATTTGACGGTGAAGAAGCGACAGCTGACGTTTCGGCCTCACAACGGCCTTTATCATATAGTCGCTGAAAAAATAAAATATATACAGTGAAAATCAAGGAAATATATACATAATAATTACAACATACAGAATATAGAACAAGTCTCTCACAAAAGTGTACATTAGATGCATCACATGCCGTATGATCATTTGGGAACATAGAGACACTTTTTAGACAAAAAAAGAGGAGAAAGAAGGCCTGGCGGTAGACAGAGCACAACTACATAGAGACAAGTGATACCCCTTTATAGAAGAGAGGTTGTAGTCACCGGATAAATAGTTTCACTGATAGGCAATTTTTCTACAGTCTGTAGTTCGTCCTGTAGGTGAGGGTTTGATGGAAGCATAGTTAGATGGGCACCAAAATTGCATATTAATTTTCAAGAGGTATGGAATTCGGGTTGCAATGCAAAGAGACATGTAGAATCTCATTATTTGGAGAGGTAAAGGTTATAGCTAAAACTTATGTAAGCCATACAGTATGAAAAGTGCAGTACAATCTCCTCAAAAAGATATAGTTAATCCTATGGTTATAGCAATAGGAAAAAATGAGATCCATGAGAAGGGTTAAATACCTCAAAGATTAGTGGTCCTGATTCTGGAAGCGCCAAAATTGTTGAGGTGTGACAAAGTTGCATTGAAAAGTAATGTCCCTATGGGGACAAGAAAGGGGAAGCTAAATTGATGGTATTGTAGTTGCTCTTATGAGGCATCTATAGTATAGAGTGTAGTATATTCTCTCAAATTGATATAGTATCACATATGGCTTTAGCAATACCTTAATGTATATATAGAAAAAAGGTGAGATCAGTGGAAACAATTGTTAGATACCTCTATGGCCAGTAGTCCAGATTCCAGAATTATGCAAGTGTGCCACAAAATCCATTGCGATTTGCCGCCATGGGGCCTCCAGAGCAGGTAACGGGTGAAGAAGACCAGCAGGCAGGCTTCTCGGCACTTTGTTCTGAGCACAGATCGTGCAAGAGGCTACAAAGTCCATCACGTCCTGGCGAAGGGAGGGCCACCAATAGTAACGAGAGAGAAGCAGGAGGGTTTTCTTGGTCCTAATGTGTCCGGCAACCTTGGAGGAATGCCCCCAGCGTAGCACCTCCGGGCGTTTGTTCTGAGGAACGAAGGTTTTGCCTGGCGGAGGAGTAGAGAAACCTAGAGGAGCCACGGGGATAACTTTAGCAGGCTCGATGATATATGATGGTCCTTCATCTCCCTCAGGCGACTGCAGAGACCTGGAGAGTGCAACTGCTTTGATGTTCTTATTCCTGGGTCGGAAATGAAGCTTGAAATCAAAACGGGAGAAATATAGGGCCCACCTGGCTTGCCTGAAATTGAGTCTTTGAGCGGACTGCAGATAGGCCAGAATTTTGTGGTCCGTGAAAATAGCAAAAGGGTGCACTGCCCCTTCAAGCAGATACCGCCATTCCTCCAGGGCCATCTTAATGACCAGCAACTCCCAGTCCCCAATGGAGTAATTACACTCAGCAGGCGAGAAGGATTTAGAAAAAGCCCGCAGGAAACCAGGCGCCCAGATGGTGCCTGCTGGGAAAGGACCGCCCCAGCTCCGGTGGAGGAGGCATCTACCTCTAGGATAAAGGGCCTACTGGCCACCGGGCGATGTAAGATCGGTGCTGATGCAATGGAGCGTTTCAGGGCAAGGAAGGCGTCCTTGGCCTCGGGAGACCAGCTGTTAGGCTTAGTTCCTTTGCGGGTCAGGGCCGTGATGGGCTTGGTCACTGGAAAAGTGAGGAACAAACTGTCAGTAGTAATTTGCGAATCCGAGGAAGTGCTGGATGGCTTTTATACCCACTGGACGTGGCCACTTGAGTACCACAGACAGCTTCTCTGGGTCCATCTTCAAACCAGAATTGGTGATTATATACCCCAAGAAGGGTAACAAAGTTTGCTCGAAGAGACACTTTTCAATTTTTGCGTAGAGATGATTCTCCCGAAGCCGATGCAGGACCATGCGTACACTTCTCCGATGAGAGGATTGATCAGGCGGGAAGATGAGAATATCATCTAAATACACCACCACGCAGGAATACAGTAGATCCCAAAACACCTCATTAACAAATTCCTGAAACACAGCCGGTGCATTGCAAAGACCAAACGGCATGACTAAATATTCATAATGACAATCACGAGTATTGAAGGCCGTTTTCCACTCATCCCCTGCACGGATCCAGATTAAATTGTAGGCACCCCGCAGATCCAACTTCGTGAAGATCCGAGCTCCTCTCAGCCGGTCAAAGAGTTCAGGGATAAGCAGAAGTGGATACCGATTCTTAACAGTGATGTTGCTCAGACCCAGGTAGTCAATACATGGACGAAGTGATCCGTCTTTCTTCCGAACAAAGAAAAAACTCACACCAGCAAGGGAGGAGGATTTCCGGATGAAACCCTTGGCCAGGTTTTCCTGTATATATTCTGTCATAGCCATGGTCTCTGCAGGAGATAGTGGATACGTTCTCCCTCTGGGAGGGGTAGCTCCGGGAATCAGGTCGATAGGGCAGTCATAGGCCCGATGCGGTGGTAGGGAATCCACTTCCTTTTTGCTGAAAACATCGGTGTACGCATGATACAGTGCAGGAAGGCCCGGGAGACCGGCTGGCCCAGGCAAAGAACGAGGATGGATGATGGCCCGCAGACAGCGTTTATGGCAGGAGTCACCCCAGCGCAGAATCTCCCCAGAGCGCCAGTCGACAACCGGCTCGTGCAGCCTGAGCCAGGGTAATCCAAGGAGAACAGCATGGGATAAACGAGGCAGGGCGTAAAAAGCGATCTTCTCGAGATGGAGCGCTCCAATTTGTAGGTCCACTTCAACAGTCACCATGGTGATGAGCTCAGGCAGTGGTTTACCATCGACAGAGGAGATAGCACGCGGGTTTTTTAGGATGACCACTGGAATCTGGAGTTTATCAACCTCTTCTTGGCGAATGAAATTACCAGCCGCACCCGAGTCCACATACGCCTCCACAGGTCCATGGTCCCGACCTGCAATAATCAAAGCTGAAAGGGTAAGGGGCAGAGAGGAATTATGAACACCTAGGGAGGCCTCTCTTACCTGGCCTAGGTGGAGGCGTTTCCCGGTTTCTCAGGACAGGTACATTCGTCATCCTCTCCCTGCACCGCTGCTCGGATAACCGGATACGATCTATCTGCATGGGCTCGGGAGTGGCACCAGCAGAGGGTGCAGAGGACCGGGGAATGGGAGCTTGATATAGCCTAAAGGGCTTTCTCTCCCTAGCAGACTCTCGAGCGCGTTCTTGAAAGCGAAGATCTATATGAGTAGCCAGGAATATGAGGTCCTCCAGGGTAGTGGGGGTGTCTCGCCCGGCCAGCTCGTCCTTGATTTTGCTAGAAAGTCCTCTCCAAAAGGCGCCCACTAATGCCTCGTTATTCCATCCCAGCTCTGAAGACAATGTCCAAAAGTGGATGGTGTACTGTCCTACAGTAAGGGAACCCTGACGGAGGTTAAAAAGGGCCTCCGTAGTAGAAGCTATGCATTCGGGTTCCTCAAAAACCTTACGGAACATCTCCAGAAAACTCTGGATACTGGAAACTACGGGATCATCCCGCTCCCACAAAGGATTCACCCAGGCTAAAGCCTCTCCCTCAAGGTGGGACACTATAAAGGCCACCTTGGCGCGATCTGTGGGTTACTGCTGGGGCAGGAGCTCAAAGTGCAGTCTGCACTGGTTTAAAAAACCCTGACATAACTTGGGATCCCCACAATACCTGGGAGGCTTTCCCAGACGAGGAGGTGGAGACGAGACTGCGTCCCAGGGTAGGGTTGAAGCGGCCGCAGAGGACTGCAAAGCAAGCAGTCGATCATCTACGGATGCCATATAACTCAAGATGTGAGATTGAGCATCGCGCTGCTGCGCGAGCTCCTGCTGGAGGCTGGTTAAGAGAGGAGCATGTCCTGGGTCAGTGGTTTGCAGGGCGGAGAGCCAGGTGTCCATGGATTTCATAAAGGACATAATCCGGGTCTAATTTTCTCGTAAGAAAAGCAGTTCCTTTTGTGTAGCAGCCGCGGTACTGGCGAGGTCCATGGCCTGATAATACCGTGACGTTCAGGAGTAGACAACGTCCAAGAGTGGACCCTCTGGATCACGGATCTGGAGCCCCTGGGCCGAGCACGCCAGGTGATGACCGACCCCTATGCAGGGATCGTTAGGGGCAGGGCCGCAGGGGTCAGACCCGCGACAGCTGTGACCAAGAGGGACGGCTCAAGGACAAATAAGGATGCAGACGGGCTGGGATGCATGGCGATGACTAGGGTACCTGAGCAGGGGGTACCAGAGAAGGGAGGACACCGCGAGGAGCGGCAAGAGATAAGCACTGTAGGCGAGGGAAGGCAGAAGTGGAAGACCAGAGGCAGGAGAATCAGCGGACGGACAGAAGACGGGGAACCAGTAACACCAGGAACAGGCAAGGAACTATAACACCAGACGCTAGGCAGAAAGTAGCAAGGGCTAAACTAGGAGAAGGCAGGCAGGAGGAATGGCAAGGGACGGACACAGAGACAAGGAAGACGGGGGGCCAGGAAAAGACTAGGCTAGAGGACTATAGAAGCACTATAGCGGCCAGAATAGTGCAGGAGCACCACACGATTACCAGGCGTCTTTCCCTTATGGAAGACGCCTGAAATACCTTTAAACCCGGAAGTGGATCACCACGGCCCTGCCCCTCAGTGATGCCCCCCGCCGTGTGAAGAGAGCGGTCGGGCTCGCACCCGCGGCCTAAGGGAGGTGCACGGGAACGCAGCAGGATGGGAGGGAGGACGGAAGGAAGGACGGAGAAGCGCAGGTGAGACGGGGCTGCAGCGGGTGCCGTCGCTGATGGAATATCGGCGGGCACAGCCGCCGATGTTACAGATACCTGTTCTATATTCTGTATGTTGTAATTATTATGTATATATTTCCTTGATTTTCACTGTATATATTTTATTTTTTCAGCGACTATATGATAAAGGCCGTTGTGAGGCCGAAACGTCTGCTGTCGCTTCTTCACCGTCAAATATAAATAAAAATATTCCACTTGAGCAAGCTTCACGTGTGCAGTGACTTTATATCAAATTTTTGCTTATGGGACTATCAGTTCCCTTTGCACTAGCACCGTATATCTACATCATTTAGTCGAGTGTTAACCATCTTGACTATCCGTTACTTAGATAAGGTAGATAGATAAATAATAGATAGAAAGATAATAGACAGATAATAGATAATATAGAGATAGATATGAGATAGAAAGTGTATCGTATATCTATGTCTAGATTATTTTCAAAGTGATGAAGGTCCTCTTATGCAGTTTTAAAACTATAGAAACGCCCAAATCTGGGGAAACAATGGATTAGAAGTTTATGAATTTTACGGATCATGGACCCAAATCATTTTTAGTCATCCACTGCTCCCATGATTTGCATACACAGGGTGGGCCACTTAAATGGATACACCAGGGTAGGCCATTTATAAAGTTGGATCCAAAATGGCCGGCTTCAAAATGGCCACCATGGTCACCACCCATCTTGAAAAGTTTTCCCCGTCCCATATAATAATGTGCCACAAAAAGGAAGTTGATATCACCAACCATTCCCATTTTATTTAGTTGTGTCCATATACATGGCCCACCCAGGTGTATCCATATAAATGGCCCACCTTGTACTCTTTCCTCCTATACACACTTACGGAGTGTTTCTAGTAGTGAGATATGTGAGACAAAATAGAGAAGGTAGTAGTGCCAAGATATTGGTGAGGTTAACCATGAAAATTTCCATTTTTACCATGTCAGTCTCATGTCTGGCTGTGATGTCATCCTCTAGACTTCCATTGGGCTAATGGCACCTAATTGTGACTGGAACTAAAGAAATGTATGAAGCGGATACCTGCTGAAAATGCCAAGAAGGCTTCATTCTTCACGAACTGCCCATTTGAGTCAAGGAAATTATTTGGGTCAAATTCTTTTGGGGCTTTGAATTGTTTCTTGTCATGTAAGACAGATGTCAGCAATGGGATGATGTATGTACCCTATAAAAAAGCATGACATATATGATATATGACTCACACTTGATATCATTTATGTCTATGACATTCTTTATTTACATTAACTCCTTGATTTAAATTTTCATGATAGGTCGTTAAGGAAAGTATACAGCCGACTCAGAGCTAAGTCTGGTTTAATTCCTGGCAGATATTGGCTGTGTTATGTTTAGGATAACGTAGTATACCCATGCCTAAGTCTTTGGTATCTTTACCTTAAATCTGTTAGGGTAAGTAGACACCCAATGGTCTTGTACTTTTCTTTTTTTTATTTTTTTACCACTTTTCAACAAGATATCAGTCCTCACTAGAGTTGAGTGAAACGGGTCGAAAAATTTCAAAAGTCGCCGACTTTTGGCAAAGTCGGGTTTCATGAAACGAAACCCGACCCTAGGATGAGGTCGGCCACGAGGTCGGCGACTTACGCGCCAAAGTCGCGTTTCAAAAGTTTGTTTTGCGCTCTTTTTCAGCCAATCAGGATCCACGGACACTGTGGGCAACGTGATGACATAGGCAGGGGTCACCACCATCTTTCAGAAGGGCATGCAAGTGATTGGCTTGCTTTGGTGGGCGTCACAGGGGGTATAAAAGGGCGTGCACGCCGACCGCCATCTTACTTCTGCCGATCTCAGTATAGGGAGAGGTTGCTGCTGATTCTGTAGGGAGAGCGTTAGGCAGGGAAGAAGACAAAAAAACTGCTTCTGCTGCTAGCGATTTGGCCTGCACAACACACCAGTCACTGTGTGTGCAGTGCAAGGGGAGGCTATATAGTGGTGTATCAGTGGTGTTGGTTGTTGGGCTGCCTTCTAAGGCTTCCTGACATTCCTGCATTGCTGTTTACCCACTGCTCTGCAAACTGCTTTTTTAAAAGCAATCCCAATTTTTTTTTTTTGTCCTGAGAAGAAAAAAAAACTGCTTCTGCTGCTAGCGATTTGGCCTGCACAACACACCAGTCACTGTGTGTGCAGTGCAACGGGAGGCTATATAGTGGTGTATCAGTGGTGTTGGTTGTTGGGCTGCCTTCTAAGGCTTCCTGACATTCCTGCATTGCTGTTTACCCACTGCTCTGCAATCTGCTTTTTTAAAAGCAATCCCAATTTTTTTTTTTTGTCCTGAGAAGAAAAAAAAACTGCTTCTGCTGCTAGCAATTTGGCCTGCACAACACACCAGTCACTGTGTGTGCAAGGGGAGGCTATATTGTGGTGTATCAGTGGTGTTGGTTGTTGGGCTGCCTTTTAAGGCGTCCTGACAGGCTGGCATTGCTGTTTACCCACTGCTCTGCAAACTGCTTTTTTAAAAGCAATCCAATCTCCCTTATCCTCTAGTCCCTTTTGTCACAGCTGTGCCATCGAGCCTGTGACATAGCGCTCAGATATCAGTGGGCCTCACACAATCCAAAAGTGTCCAGTGTCCAAAAGTGTGTGCAGAGATTCAAAATCTCCCTTATCCTCTAGTCACTTTGGTCACAGCTGTGCCATCGAGCCTGTCACATAGCGCTCAGATATTCATTGGGCCTCACACAATCCAAAAGTGTCCAGTGTCCAAAAGTGTGTGCAGAGATTCAAAATCTCCCTTATCCTCTAGTCACTTTGGTCACAGCTGTGCCATCGAGCCTGTCACATAGCGCTCAGATATCAGTGGGCCTCACACAATCCAAAAGTGTCCAGTGTCCAAAAGTGTGTGCAGAGATTCAAAATCTCCCTTATCCTCTAGTCACTTTGGTCACAGCTGTGCCATCGAGCCTGTCACATAGCGCTCAGATATTCATTGGGCCTCACACAATCCAAAAGTGTCCAGTGTCCAAAAGTGTGTGCAGAGATTCAAAATCTCCCTTATCCTCTAGTCACTTTGGTCACAGCTGTGCCATCGAGCCTGTCACATAGCGCTCAGATATCAGTGGGCCTCACACAATCCAAAAGTGTCCAGTGTCCAAAAGTGTGTGCAGAGATTCAAAATCTCCCTTATCCTCTAGTCACTTTGGTCACAGCTGTGCCATTGAGCCTGTCACATAGCGCTCAGATATCAGTGGGCCTCACACAATCCAAAAGTGTCCAGTGTCCAAAAGTGTGTGCAGAGATTCAAAATCTCCCTTATCCTCTAGTCACTTTGGTCACAGCTGTGCCATCGAGCCTGTCACATAGCGCTCAGATATTCATTGGGCCTCACACAATCCAAAAGTGTCCAGTGTCCAAAAGTGTGTGCAGAGATTCAAAATCTCCCTTATCCTCTAGTCATTTGGTCACAGCTGTGCCATCGAGCCTGTCACATAGCGCTCAGATATCAGTGGGCCTCACACAATCCAAAAGTGTCCAGTGTCCAAAAGTGTGTGCAGAGATTCAAAATCTCCCTTATCCTCTAGTCACTTTGGTCACAGCTGTGCCATCGAGCCTGTCACATAGCGCTCAGATATTCATTGGGCCTCACACAATCCAAAAGTGTCCAGTGTCCAAAAGTGTGTGCAGAGATTCAAAATCTCCCTTATCCTCTAGTCACTTTGGTCACAGCTGTGCCATCGAGCCTGTCACATAGCGCTCAGATATCAGTGGGCCTCACACAATCCAAAAGTGTCCAGTGTCCAAAAGTGTGTGCAGAGATTCAAAATCTCCCTTATCCTCTAGTCACTTTGGTCACAGCTGTGCCATCGAGCCTGTCACATAGCACTCAGATATCAGTGGGCCTCACACAATCCAAAAGTGTCCAGTGTCCAAAAGTGTGTGCAGAGATTCAAAATCTCCCTTATCCTCTAGTCACTTTGGTCACAGCTGTGCCATCGAGCCTGTCACATAGCGCTCAGATATCAGTGGGCCTCACACAATCCAAAAGTGTCCAGTGTCCAAAAGTGTGTGCAGAGATTCAAAATCTCCCTTATCCTCTAGTCACTTTGGTCACAGCTGTGCCATCGAGCCTGTCACATAGCGCTCAGATATCAGTGGGCCTCACACAATCCAAAAGTGTCCAGTGTCCAAAAGTGTGTGCAGAGATTCAAAATCTCCCTTATCCTCTAGTCACTTTGGTCACAGCTGTGCCATCGAGCCTGTCACATAGCGCTCAGATATTCATTGGGCCTCACACAATCCAAAAGTGTCCAGTGTCCAAAAGTGTGTGCAGAGATTCAAAATCTCCCTTATCCTCTAGTCACTTTGGTCACAGCTGTGCCATCGAGCCTGTCACATAGCGCTCAGATATCAGTGGGCCTCACACAATCCAAAAGTGTCCAGTGTCCAAAAGTGTGTGCAGAGATTCAAAATCTCCCTTATCCTCTAGTCACTTTGGTCACAGCTGTGCCATCGAGCCTGTCACATAGCACTCAGATATCAGTGGGCCTCACACAATCCAAAAGTGTCCAGTGTCCAAAAGTGTGTGCAGAGATTCAAAATCTCCCTTATCCTCTAGTCACTTTGGTCACAGCTGTGCCATCGAGCCTGTCACATAGCGCTCAGATATCAGTGGGCCTCACACAATCCAAAAGTGTCCAGTGTCCAAAAGTGTGTGCAGAGATTCAAAATCTCCCTTATCCTCTAGTCACTTTGGTCACAGCTGTGCCATCGAGCCTGTCACATAGCGCTCAGATATCAGTGGGCCTCACACAATCCAAAAGTGTCCAGTGTCCAAAAGTGTGTGCAGAGATTCAAAATCTCCCTTATCCTCTAGTCACTTTGGTCACAGCTGTGCCATCGAGCCTGTCACATAGCGCTCAGATATTCATTGGGCCTCACACAATCCAAAAGTGTCCAGTGTCCAAAAGTGTGTGCAGAGATTCAAAATCTCCCTTATCCTCTAGTCACTTTGGTCACAGCTGTGCCATCGAGCCTGTCACATAGCGCTCAGATATCAGTGGGCCTCACACAATCCAAAAGTGTCCAGTGTCCACAAGTGTCTGCAGAAATTCAAAATCTCCCCTGTCCTATAGACACCTTGTACCTTGTTTTACATTACTATATAGTTTGTTGGATTTTGTCTACATTTCTACCAAAAATGAGGAAGGCTGGTGGAAGAGGCCGTGGAATTGGGCGGGGGTTGGCAGCTGGTAATGATGGTGTTGGTGGTGGATCTGACGGTAGTGGCAAGAGCAAAATAGGACCGAATGCAGGAGGTGCTGACCCT
This sequence comes from Dendrobates tinctorius, assembly GCF_039654945.1. NCBI lineage: Eukaryota > Metazoa > Chordata > Amphibia > Anura > Dendrobatidae > Dendrobates > Dendrobates tinctorius. The sequence goes on along the minus strand of NW_027361761.1, from coordinate 11,895,374 downwards.
GCGTCATCGTCTGGCTACATAAGGCCTCGAACGCTTAGTTTTCTAGGAGTTGGCAAACCACTTTTAAAGCCAGAGCATCAGGAAAAAGTTTTGTCTTACATTGCTGACTCAGCCTCCAGCTCTATCGCCTCCTCTTCTTCAGTTGTAAAAAGTAAAAGCACTGAGTCGTCATTGGAGGCTCATGTTCATGAACCACACCTTTCCTTGTGTCCTTCACCCCAACCAAGATTGAAGGATGACGCAGGCCATACTACTGATTACCCCATGGAGCTGTTTTCACATACCATGCCTGGATTATCAAGTCAAATGGTGGATTACCCAGGCCAAGATGAATCTGACATGGAGTGCACTGATGCACAGCCGCTGATGGATGATTCTGCTGGTACATTCACTCAGAGCACTACATTGTCCTCGCAGTGTACAGAGCCAGATTCTGACCCTGATGAGACTCAGGTGCCCCTTCCCGCACACTATACCACCATACACGGTGACACAGAGGAAGGTGCACATGACATAGAAGAGGAGGTGATGGATGACCCAGTTGTTGACCCAGATTGGCATCCATTGGGGGAAGAGGGTGCTGCTTCCAATAGCTCAGATGAGGAGTATCCACAGCAGACATCGACATCGCAACAGCTGTTATCTGGCAGGCCCGGAGCACTCCAAAGACAGGTTCCAAACATCAAAAGAGTTGCTGGACAGCTTGTCCAGGGGGTCAAAAGATCACAGCGTGCTAGGCCGCAAAATGTCTGCCAAAGTAGGAAGAGTGCAGTGTGGCACTTTTTTGAACAAAATCCTCATGATCAGGCCAAGGTTATCTGTAAGAAGTGCGCAAAGACCTTTAGCCAAGGGAAAAATCTGAAAAATTTGAATACCAGTTGCATGCTTAGACATTTAACCAGCATGCACTTGCAAGCGTGGACACAAGACCAAACCTCAAGTGCCACATGTGCAACTGATCACAACGAAGATAGTCAGCAATGCTACATTGTTTCCCCCACTGTAAGCCCACCGGTTAGCACAGCAGCAAATGTTGAGGTGTCATTGCAAGGCCACAGCAGTCAGGGAATCCCACTGTTATATCAATGAAAGACTGATTCTAGGCCATCAGAAAGAACACCAACTCCATCACCATCATCAACCCTCTCTCAGTCCACCCTGTCCACCGCTACTTCCACCATATGCAGCTCTCAAGTCCAGCTCACCCTCCCAGACACTATGAGTAGGTCAAGAAAGTACTCAGTCTCTCATCCGCGTACACTGGGTTTGAACGCCCACATTGCCAAACTAATCTCGTTTGAGATGATGCCCTTTCGGTTGGTGGAAAGCACAGCTTTCCGCGAACTCATGGCCTATGCAGTACCACGCTATGACCTACCCAGTCACCACTTCTTCTCTCGCAAAGCCATCCCAGCCCTCCACCATCATGTGAAAGACCGCATTGTCCATGCACTCAAGCAGTCAGTGAGCGGAAAGGTGCACCTCACAACTGATGCATGGTCCAGTCGGCATGGCCAGGGCCGTTACGTGTCCATCACTGCGCACTGGGTTAATGTGGTGGATGCAGGGTCCACAGGGGACAGCGGTGGTGGGACAGTGCTGCCTAGCCCACGGTATAGGAAACAGTTGGCTGTAGGCATTCGACCCTCCTCCTCCTCCTCCTCCTCCAGAAGCGAAAGCTCGTCCACAGAGCGCAGTCGTACGAGCACTCCATCTGCAGCTGCCACTGTTGCCCACGATGTGTCCCCCTATCGAGCAGCTAGTGGAAAGCGTCAGCAGGCTGTGTTGCAGATGATGTGTTTGGGCGACAGACACATCGCCGAGGTGCTGGCCGAGTACTTGAAGCGACAAACTGAGTCATGGCTGGGCAGAGTACATCTTGAGGCAGGCAAGGTAGTTAGTGATAACGGCCGTAATTTTGTGGCAGCCATAGCCCTTTCAAAACTCAGCCACATACCTTGCTTGGCTCATACCTTGAACCTGGTGGTGCAGTGCTTCCTCAAAAATTATCCGGAGTTAACAGCCCTGCTCCAGAAGGTGCGAAGACTGTGCGCGCACATCCGCTGGTCGCCTGTACACACCGTTCGTATGCAGAAGCTGCAGCGATTGCTCCACCTTCCCAACCACCGCCTCATTATCGACATTGCAACAAGGTGGAACTCCACCCTGCACATGGTGAATCGGCTGTGCGAGCAGAGGCAGGCCATAATGCATTTGTGGGAGGATACACGGCCAGGCACTTTGAGAGCAGACATGGAGTTGACAGGTGTGCAGTGGTCGAAGCTGAAAGACCTCTGTAAAGTCCTTCAGTGTTTTGAGGAATGCACACGGCTGGTAAGCGCAGACGACGCCATCCTAAGCATGAGCATCCCACTTATGCGTCTGCTCATGCAAACTTTGACGCACCTTAAGGAGCATCGTCTGCAGCCAATGTTGATGAGGAGGAAGAGGAGGAGGGAATCCTTGATGACATTCAGCCATTGTCTGCTCAGGGACCTCTCCTGGACGAGGTGGAGGAAGAAGAGGAGGAGGAGGATGATGATGGGGATGATTACTTAGGGGAGGAGGATGCATCTTGTGGGGCAAGTGAAAATGTTGGCGTGGCAAGGTCTGGTACAGGGTTTGTGCGTGACTGGAGGGATGTGGATTTGCCAGAAAGTGCTCCTCCACCCAGCACTCGCAGTGCATCATTGACACCGGGAACATTGGCCCACATGTCAGATTATGCCTTGCGGATCCTAAAAAGGGACCCCCGCATTGCCAAAATGATGAACGATGACGACTACTGGTTGGCCAGCATCCTGGATCCACGCTATAAAGGCAAATTACAAAACATCATGCCACAGGAGAACCTTGACCTAATATTGGCTAATAAACAAGCAACTCTGGTAAATCGGTTGCTTGAGGCATTCCCAGCACACAGCAGCGGTGATGGTTCTCACACGAGCCGTACGGGCCGGGGGCAGCTTGGCAGAGGTGTTCGTGGTGCACACAGCAGAAGTGGCGTTGGAGACAGGGGTTTCATGACAATGTTGTGGACTGATTTTTCAAATACCGCTCACACAACTGGTAATACTGCATCGATGGAAAGTGACAGGAGACAGCAGTTGTCAACTATGGTTACAAACTACTTTTCCTCCCATATCGATGTTCTCCAACACAGGTCATTCCCCTTTGACTATTGGGCCACTAAACTGGACACCTGGCCTGAATTGGCCCAATATGCCTTACAGGAGCTCGCTTGCCCAGCTGCAAGTGTGCTATCGGAAAGAGTCTTCAGTGCAGCTGGATCAATCCTGACAGAAAAAAGGACCCGTCTGTCAACCCAAAATGTGGATGATCTAACCTTCATTAAAATGAACCACGCATGGGTTTCCAAGGATTTTGTCCCACCTTCCCCTGATGACACATAGGGTGACAGAAAAATGGCTTGCTTTGGTCCACCTCTTCCTGGGACTTCACCTATTTCGCCTTTTGCATCAGCTGAATGTCCAACATCAACATATGCCACTTTCTAAAACTCCCTAACTGTGCTGCCTCCCCCCCATGGCCGGGGTCACCACCTAGCGCACGACACCGTGCGAGTGCCGTTGCCCTGGACAGGTGGGTAGGCCGACTATTGGCCACGGGCACTGGCACAGGGTCCCTCATAGTGCAATCAAGTGTCTCTGACGGTGGTGGTGCACACCCGCCGTCAGACACACCGCTGTACTATGAGGGGCCCAGTGCCAGTACCGACGCCCACGAGTGGGCCCCCCTTGCTTGGGCAGGGCCCCAGCATTTGCAATCTTTACCTCTCCCTGCTCCTCCGCTGTATAATCTGGGCCGTCAAATCCATACTGTGCCTGACACCGTCTGAGCCTGCCTCCTGAGACATATATTTTGAATGTGTACGCTATCCATACATGTTATCTGGGGATACGGTACCCTTTCTAACCTTTGTGCAATCACGTGCAATCCATACTGGGCCTAACACCGTCTGAGCCTGCCTCCTGAGACATATATTTTGAATGTGTACGCTATCCATACATGTTATCTGGGGATACGGTACCCTTTCTAACCTTTGTGCAATCACGTGCAATCCATACTGGGCCTAACACCGTCTGAGCCTGCCTCCTGAGACATATATTTTGAATGTGTACGCTATCCATACATGTTATCTGGGGATACGGTACCCTTTCTAACCTTTGTGCAATCACGTGCAATCCATACTGGGCCTAACACTGTCTGAGCCTGCCTCCTGAGACATATATTTTGAATGTGTACGCTATCCATACATGTTATCTGGGGAAACGGTACCCTTTCTAACCTTTGTGCAATCCATACTGGGCCTGACACCGTCTGAGCCTGCCTCCTGAGACATATATTTTGAATGTGTACGCTATCCATACATGTTATCTGGGGAAACGATACCCTTTCTAACCTTTGTGCAATCACGTGCAATCCATACTGGGCCTGACACCGTCTGAGCCTGCCTCCTGAGACATATATTTTGAATGTGTACGCTATCCATACATGTTATCTGGGGATACGGTACCCTTTCTCACCTTTGTGCAATCACGTGTAATCCATATTGGGCGTGAGAACGGCTGGCGAGCTGTTAAGCAAGCTACAGCACCTGTGGTTTGCACACGTAAGTTTTTCATTTTTTCAGGAATGACGGTTAGGCCTAATTCCGGAACTGCGGTTGACCTGCACTTACTGGGAAATCATTGTTCGCGGGTAATAATTGTAATCAGTGATCCCCATCACTAACGTTGTTCAGCGGGTTATCTGCACCTGTAAGCGACAAACGCTGGCCTTTTCAGTGTAGCGCACATGCAGCCACGGACATGTAAGGGCATGACACACCAGTTATTGGCCAATCTCATGTGCCAGAGGCTCACGTGTCCCTCTAGTAAGCCGGACTCGGACCGCGGGGCATGACGGAGTCTCGTTCGTTAATGGAATTAAGCTTGCAATGTGTGCATCTGTTCTGTAGCTGGCATGGTTGAGGTTTCCCAGGTGGAGTCGAATTTAAACATAGGCTCCACTCCTGGTGGTGCCCTTCTGTACATTCCATTAAGATTCAGCTTTGCAACCATACTGCCCACGTAAAACAAACACTTTGCCTTCATGAACGCTGTTTGGAGGGTCATGACTCATGGGAATAACGCCTCCCAATCAGTTAACCTGCTAGAGAGATCCTTCGTTGCTCCCAAGCATGACATCACACTCCCTAGGAAGAAGGTAATGCCCCTGTGGTGACCGTACTCCTGGGGGCGACACAAGTGCACTGATGCCCAGCCACTGCTCGATGAATCTGCTGGTACATTGACCCAGACCACTACATTCCCCTCGCACGCTACACGACCTGAATCTGACCCTGATGAAACTCAGGTTACCCTTCCCATATACAGTTCCATCTTACACGGTGACAAAGAGGAAGCTGCAGATGAAAGTGCAGGTTCGGCCCACCCGCCATCAGACACACCACCGTACTATCAGGGGCCCTGTGCCAGTGCCGTCGCCAACGAGTGGGCCCCCCCTGCTTGCTCAGGATCACAGCACTTGCAAAGTTGAAATACTGTGCAGTGAGATGGAAGATGGGGACGACAAGGAGTCCAGACAAGTACAGGGATTCCCTAGCGAGGAGACTTATTTGATTGTTTTCAATGTTGGGACAGCAATTTTTGCGGAGCACTATACTCTGGAGAATGATAGATGGGGCCCACCATACACTGGAACATTCCAAAGGTGGACATCAGACACTGGAGCAGCATTTACAGGGCCCATTATACACTAGAGCATTAGAAATGGGGCCCATTATGTTTGGAGCATTATTTGGGCCCATAAGACAGTGGAGCTTCATCCATGGGGACCAACATATACTGTAGCATTATGTGGAGCTCATCATATACTGTTTCAAACATTATATTGGACCAATGATTCTGTATGGAGAAATAGATGGGCCTCTTCATGAGATGTAAAAAGTGAGGTATTTTTCATTGTACTATACCGCTATTTCTCTGCCGTATCGGAGCATGATGAGTTGTGGTATGTGTTAAAGGGGCGCTCTTTCGCCCAGGGCACATGAAAACCTGCAGCCAGCCCTCCCCCCCCACAACTTTAGCCAAATAACCCCCATTTTTCAGTGTGTAACTTGTATTATGAAGTTAATTAAGGTTGACAAGCTTAAGTAAGAAGAATTGATGCTTTTGGCATTCAAATGGGCACTGTAGGTGTGTTTCCTGTCCTCCTCTCACTGCCGACTTTTATTCCCCATTGACTTACATTGGGTTTCGTGTTTCGGGACGACCCCGACTTTTCCCTATAATCGGACGATCTTGCTCGACCCGACTTTTGGAAAAGTCGGGTTTCACGAAACGAAACGCGACCCTAAAAAACCAAAAGTTGCTCAACTCTAGTCCTCACCATAAGACGATTTTCTGTGTTATGAAGAGAACCTACCCAAATCAAGGAATGGTAAGAAAATAATGAAAAAATCTGTACTTCCCAATTTACTTTGCTGCTTCAATGCCTTGTTGTCATTCATCCAGCCACTTTCAGTGTACATATATATAAACCTTAATGAGATGCAAATGTGTATGACTAGAGATGAGCGACTTTTGCCTTTTTAGGGTCGAGTCGGGTTTCTCAAAAGTCGGGTCGACCAAAATCGGCCGACTTTCATGAAAAGTCGGCTAAACAAGTCGTGAAACACGAAACCCAATGCAAGTCAATGGAGAAGAAAAGTCGGTAGGACTGTAAACACACCTGGCATGACTTTTAACCCTTCTTGAAGAAGAAGATGATGAAGAAGAAGAAGAAGAGGATGGAGAAGATGAAGAAGAAGATGAAGAAGAAGAAGATGGAGAAGATGTAGAAGAAGGAGAAGAAGATGGAGAAGATGAAGAAGATGAAGAAGAAGATGATGATGATGAAGAAGAAGAATAAGAAGATGGAGAAGATGGAGAAGAAGATGGAGAAGATGGAGAAGATGGAGAAAATGAAGAAGATGGAGAAGATGGAGAAGAAGATGAAGAAGATGGAGAAGATGAAGAAGATGAAGAATAAGATGGAGAAGATGAAGAAGAAGAAGATGGAGAAGATGAAGAAGAAGAAGATGATGAAGAAGAAGATGGAGGAGAAGATGGAGAATAAGATGGAGAATAAGATGGAGAAGAAGATGGAGAAGATGGAGAAGAAGAAGATCGAGAAGATGAAGAAGATGATGAAGAAAAAGATGGAGAAGCAGGAGAAGAAGAAGAAGATAATGAAGAAGATGAAGAAGATGAAGAAGATGATGAAGAAGATGGAGAAGATGATGAAGAAGATGGAGAAGATGAAGACGATGATGAAGAAGATGGAGAAGATGGAGAAGAAGAAGATGAAGAAGAAGAAGATGGAGAAGATGGAGAAGAAGGAGAAGAAGAAGATGAAGAAGAAGAAGATGGAGAAGATGGAGATGATGGAGAAGAAGATGGAGAAGATGAAGATGATAATGGAGAAGATGAATAAGAAGAAGATGAAGAAGTCTTCTCCTTCTCCATCTTCTCCATCTTCTTCTTCATCTTCTCCATCTTCTTCTCCATCTTCTCCATTTTCTTCTTCTTCTCCATCTTATCCATCTTCTTCTTCTTCTTCTTCTTCATCTTCTCCATCTTCTCCATCCTCTCCATCTTCTTCTTCTTCTCCATCTTCTCAATCTTCTTCTTTTCCATCTTCTTCTTCTTCTCCATCTTCTCCATCTTCTTCATCATCTTCTTCATCTTCTCCTTCTTCTCCATCTTCTTCTACATCTTCTTCTCCTTCTTCTCCATCTTCTTCTCCATCTTCTTCTCCATCTTCTTCTCCATCTTCTTCTCCATCTTCTTCTCCATCTTCTTCTCCATCTTCTCCATCTTCTTCTCCATCTTCTTTATCATCTTTTCCATCTTCTTCACCATCTTCTTCATCTTCTTCTCCTTCTTTTTCATCTTCACCATCATCTTCTACTACTTCTACTTCATCTTCTTCTTCTTCTTCTTCTCCTCCTCCTCCTTCTTCTTCTTCTTCTTCTTCTTCAGTTCGGCGAAACCCGACTTTCACCCTAGGGTCACCGAACACATGGCCGACCTGACCCCAAGGTCGGGTTTCGCTTCATGAAACCCGACTTTGCCAAAAGTCAGCGACTTTTGAATTTTTTCGACCCGTTTCACTCAACTCTATGTATGACTATGGAAATGTTTTAAATAAACAATATTTTGGATGGTAGACCCAAAGAAATGGGAAAAATATAGCTTTCTTAATGCTTCACTTACTTTTGGAAGATGGTAGCCTCTAAAGTTGACATCTCTTGCCGTTTCATGCGGCAAACTCAATGGTAAAATGTCTGTGAATCTCTGGGTCTCGTGTATGACTGCATTGGTGAAGGGCATTTGTAGACGATGGCTACAATTGGGTTTAGCTACTCCAATTACTTTTGAAATTTCTTCTTGGACTTTTTCTAAAAAAAAAAATAGAAATAAGTGATTCACTGGATACTGATTGGCACAAAAAAATTGAGAACACTCAACTACCGTATATACTCGAGTACAACCAAGTTTTTCAGCCCATAAGCCCCCCTCGTCTTATGCTCAAGTGAGGGTCCCACAAGATGGAGTTGGAGCGGCAGTGGCGGAGCAGTGGGTCACATGAGGCAGGAGTCGGCTGCTGCAGCTAATGCATGTGCCCACTGCTCACAGTGAATATTTATGGTGCTTTAATAGCTAGCACAGTAGTCGCAGCCGCTAGCTTCTTGCAGCTGCCGGGTGATCACATGTGTCCGCTAATTAAGGAAAGAGTATTCACTACCCTACACTCCCATAGGCGTGGACAGCAGAGAATATTCATTCCCTTTAGTAGCAGGCACATGTAATTGCAGCTAAGGCTACGGTGCTCGCTATTAAAGAGCAATGAATAATCACTGCCCTACACGCACATAGTCCCAGCGTGGGGAGCAGTGAGTATTCCGGCATCTGTCCTTAGCTTGTAAGCAGTGCATGACATCACTGCCATGCGCTACTGATATAGAAGAGTTAATGTTTTTTTTGCTAGAATTTGTTCTTATATTGTTGTAGCCTTATAGTCTCGGGTTCAAGGATTTTATACATGGTATGTTTAAGGTTGAAGGGAGAATTTAAGTCCATCTAGTACAACCCATATCCTAACATGTTGATCCAGAGGAAGACAAAAAAACAACATGCAACAAACAGTAAGCTCCACATTGGGGAAAAAAATTCCTTCCCGACTCCACATACGGCAATCAGACTATTTCCCTGGATCAATGCAATATTGAGGAAACTAGTGTATTTACCCTGTAATATTATACTTTTCAAGATAGGCATCAAGACCTTCTTACATTTTAGTAAGGAATCACTCATTACAACATTTGAGCGTAGCGAGGCTCAGAGGGGAGTGGGTCCTGGGGGGGTAATGTTAGGCGTCGGGTTCCTGTCGCTGCACAGCATGAATCCCGAGCCTTGCATTCGGCAGTCTCCCATTCCTCTCCAGCCGCAGAGGAGGCTTCTCCGCAGACTCGTCGATCCAGGCGCTCTGCTCAGACCAGCTCTGTAGATTTGGCTGCTGCTGCCACCTCTGGTCCAGCTATAGCAACACATGCTGGTAAGCGACGAGTTACTCCAGGGACTAAGTCCTCCTTTCGGTCCACTGAACATGCCCGTGGGACGATCTCTCATTGAAGATCGGATGTCACATGCTCAGGTTGCGGATCGCACTAAATATAAAATGAGAAAGTGCGATTGCAACCCGGGGTCCACGCGCAGAGATGGTATACTGCTGCTAGGTAACGGTGGACGCTATATGGCGGTACAGAGGAAGAACACACGCGGGTTAACGTCATCCGGTGTGTACAGGGCGATCTCTGTTACCTCACAGAGCCGTACTACCACAGAACATAAATGTCGTAGCCTGTTTAGCTCACAGAGCTCGGCAATGGAGCATACAGAATGCGGTCACTGAACTCTGCCCCAAGGACACAGGGTCAGAGTCCCTCTAGACCTTCTGAGTGCGTGGCGTCGCACCTGCAGACGTCACTATAGACGCTGATGCCAGTCTCAGACTCTGTCTCTACCTACACCTAAGCCTGGGTGCTTAACAGGCTAGGCTGCACAATACATGTGTACCAAGGGTAGGGATTTCATAATGAGTCATTCACCAGTGACATTCATACATGCATACAACACTCACTCCTCATAGTCTGGTAATGCAGCCATACGAACCTTTTATAGCCGCGTCCTTCCGGGACATTCCTAATCTTCTTGATGGTCTAATCTGAGCTGGAGAAGGACCTGAGCATGTGACCTCCGATCTCCAATGAGAGATCATTCCACGGGCATGCTCAGTGGACCGAAAGGAGGAGTTAGTCCCTGGAGTAACTCACTGCTGACCAGTATGCATTGCTATAGCTGGACCAGAGGTGGCAGCAGCAAACAAGCCTACAGAGCTTATCTGAGCAGAGCGCCTGGATCGACGAGTCTGCTGAGTAGCCTCCTCTGTGGCCGGAGAGGAATGGGAGACTGCTGAATGCAAGGCTCGGGATTCTTGCTGTGCTGCGACAGGAACCCAACGCCTAACAACTTCCTCCCCCACATCTATCCCATTGAGCGTCTGCTCAGTGAGCAGCAGACTCCTTTCCATATTGTCTATGGATCTCAGTGTTTCCAGCTGCACATCTAGATCCAGTACCTGGGCTTCCAAATGCACAAGTGCTCACATCTCGCACAGCAGTATACACCCTCAACCGGCTGTTCAGGGATTGCATACATGTGACAAGATGTACACTGGATGGCGTTGTCAACTTGTCAATAATGGAGTACATTTTCTAATGGTGATTGCACCAGACAGAAATGTTAAGTAAAAAGATATATAAAGTATTTAAAAAATACAAACAACAATTCAGTAATAACTCCCTGAATCCAAAGTCACTGAATCACAAGTCACACACTTACCATCGTTCGCACTTATGCTCCAGTCACACTCAGCTCTCTCACACTCACTAAGGCAGAAGACTTAAAGAGATTTTTTTTCAATTCAGAAGGTATCCACCCTGCAGCTCAATGCACTTAAAAAAAAATACTTCTTATCTCATATGAGATGTTTTCAAAAATCAGCAAAAACATTTTCTGGGTACATGGTAAATAAAGGTCAGCATGACCTGGGTAACAGGGAGGGTTACATTGAGTTACATCGCTGTAAATGGTATAAAATACTGCTTCTTGCTTCAATAAACTAGAAAAAGTAACTTGCTCGCAACCAGTGTGCATCCTTTTCTCAGAGATCGTTATCTGTAGGCCTTATCTTTTAATTCGGCCTCACTGGTGATCCAGAATATCTGACTTTGGGTCAGAACGAAAACAGCTACGACACTACTTACAACCATAAACCAGTTGCTGGCATCGGAACAAGACACTGCGATGGAGCGCAGGGAAGGTAAGTAGGATGGTTTATTTTTTTATGTTTTTCTCATGGTTGCATAACAGGATGAATACCAGGATGGTGATGAGTAGCCATGCATACCAGGATAGGCATGAGGGGGCCATGCATGCCTGAATAGGGGTGAGGAGCCATGCATACCAAGATAGGTGTGAGGGGCCATGCACACCAGGCTTATACTTGAGTCATTAAATTTTCCCAGTTTTTTGTGGTAAAATTAGGTGCCTCAGCTTATATTTGGGTGGGCTTATACTCGAGTATATACGATAATTCAAAAGTTTTTGTGTCAGTTTCCTCCAGATATACCAGTTTCTTCCCACATTACATACTGTTTGGGGATGTAGACAGTGGTGACAATATCTGTACAGTGCTGCAGAAATTGTTAACATTGCATAAGCATGCATAAAAAATATTAGCTTTTGGTGCATCTTTACTCCTGTGAAATTCAGGTCGTACAACAGTGTTAATAAATCTTCCATATTAAACAAGTTGTCTTTTTTTCTGCTAAAAATCTGCAGTCACTCTACGTGACTTCAGACTTATGAATCCTTACAGAATGCACACCACGATTTAGACAGATTCCAACTAGACTTGCTTGACCTCACTCAATTCATCTAGTCAGAAATTGCATACAAATCTTTTAGAGAAGACTGGACAATTTTAACCCTATAAACAGTTTCGGACTTTGTTAAATTTTTGAAAAAAAATCAACCACAAATACATGTTCTTGCCCTAAGCCCAATCCATTAACCCTTACCCTGTCCATAAGTTGTTTTTCTTAGTTTGTATAAAATTATTGCACAAACCATGCTATCATATATAAATTACCTTGATAATGAGGATATTTAATCATCATGAGTAGACACCAGCGGATTGTGGTAGATGTGGTCTCTGTCCCCGCAGTAAAAAGAGATCTTATCAAACTGGTCAGGTTATCATTATGAAAATAGGACTGGGAATTTACCTTTTCCTAAAATATCCAAAAATAAAAATTTTTCAATTTTTTTTTCATATATTTTCATTTGCAAATTTGTAATGTGTCTTTTAGTAATTATTGCTTATTAAGACGTATCATTGTAAACTAAAGTATCTTGGACCTTTAAATGGAAGAGTTGAAAGACATTATCGAAAGTAGCAGATCTTTAAGGGTATGTGCACACGCTGCGGAATGCTCTGTTGATTTGGCTGCGCAGATTTTGTAAAATCCGCAGGTAAATCTGCAGGTCAGAAGACCTGCGGTTTTACCTGTGGATTGGCCTGCGGTTTTGCCCTGCGGTTTTCATCTCCACAATGGAGGAGATGGCAAGCCGCAGCGGAATCTGCAGAAAGAATTGACATGTCAATTCTTTCTGCGGTTTTGAAACCGCAGCGTCTGCACAGCGGGGTTTTTTTTCCATAGTTTTGAATGCTACTGTACACAGCAGCAAAAACTGCTGCGGATCCGCAGCAGAATCCTAAGAGTGTGCACACACCCTAAATCCTAATTCATCATTGGATTTCTACCAGTTTTTTTTACATGAACACCGCTCAATAAGGAAGTTTTTGATTTTTGACAAATTGATTTAACACTTTCATCGGATTTCAACTTGCCTTTTGTTCTTTAGTTATGTCATGCCCGCCATGTCTGTTAGGCTGCATGACTCCTGGAGCATTGTGCACGTGCACCGAACTATCATGCCCGTTATGTCTTATGCTGCAAGATCCCTGGAGCAGAGTGCATACGCACCTCGTGACTGATATGCTGCAAGATTCCAGGAGCAGTGTGCACGCGCGCCTCATCTCATGGCTGCCAGCCATTGCTGGTGCGCATGTGTGCGTTACCTCATGGCTTCACGCTGTTGCTGGGTGACCACCCGCTTCTGCTCTGCCTGCAGCTATCCTCTCTATGATCCTGGAGACCCTGACCATGTGACCTTTCCTATTTTCCAGCACAGTCTGATCCAGATATCCTCTCTATGACCCTGGAGACCCTGATCATGTGACCTTCTCTATGGTCCAGCACAGTCTGACCCAGCTATCCTCTATATGATCCTGGAGGGCCTGAACCGGAAGTCCTCTCCTGGTCCTGACTCAGAAGTGCAGGTGCTAATGCCCTATATCAGACCGGCCCTTCCTATGGTCGGGGCCTGAGTATCGTGTTGCTTCCTTGCATGGCTGATTGGTCTGCTCGGTCGCTCCCTGTATTCTGTGCCCCTGCAGTCTGCCCTGTTGTGCGTCTCTGCACACGCTCTGTGCTTGTACTCTGCCTCTTGTCCCATGCCTTGTCTTGTGTTGTCTCTCGTGCCGTGTTTGTCCTTGTTATTCTTTGACTTGTAGTACTTCCTCTGTTCTCTGTCTTAGCCTATTTTGCCATGTCTCGCCTTTGCTATTCTTAGCCCTGTAGTACTTCCTCATTCTCTGTCTTGCTTGGCTTTCTTCATTCCTGTCTGCCTTGACCCGGCTCTGGGCTTTGGCCTACGTTCCGCTGCTAGCTCTGTGTCTCTGTACCCGGCTCTGGGCTCTAGCATACGCTCCGCTTCTTTTCTCTTGTACCCGCCTCTGTGCTACTGCCTACGTTCCGCTCCTTGCTCTGTACCTTGCCTAGCCTTGTCTTGCCTTGTTTCTTGCCTTGCCTTGTTTCTTCGCGTGTCCTTTGCATGCGTCTGGCCTTCCTAGCCTCCTGTCTGTGCCTCAGCCGTGCCCGCCCTAGCCGTGCCCGCATGCTTGTGCCTCAGCCGTGCTCGTCGGCCAGTGACAGCTGTGTCGTCCGTTATGCCTCAGCCGGGTTTGCCTCAGTCTTGCCCGTCTGTTTGTGCCTCAGCCTGACCAGCTAGCCAGTGCCTCAGCGGTGTTCTCTGTGCTTCCTTGCACCCACGCTGTCTCTGCACTGTGCTTTGCATGCCCTCTTAGCACGAGCTGGCGATAGCCTGCTCCTTGGCCTACCTCCCCATGCTTCTCTAAAAGTACACGCAGGTTTTGCCATGTACCCTGTCATGCCCTCTTGCACGCACAGGCCCTAGCCTGAACCCTGGCATGTCTCCTTGCACGCACAGGCCCTAGCCTGAACCCTGGCGTGTCTCCTTGCATGCACAGGCCCTAGCCTGAACCCTGGCGTGTCTCCTTGCACACACAGGCCCTAGCCTGAACCCTGTTGTGCCCTCTTGCACGCACAGGCCCTAGCTTGAACCCTGGCATGTCTCCTAGCACGCGCAGGCCCTTGCCTTAGCCTGAACGCAGCCTCAGTAACCTGCTGCAACCTCGATGAAGTCACAGCTGCTCACTGATGCTGTGCTCGCAGCAGCTCATTCAGCAGTCCAGGGTGAAGAATATTTATCCCCCAGACATGGTTTACGGCATGTGACAGAACGTCGAATAGGTGAGGAATATTGTGGGTTTTTTTTTATTTATTACAGGAGACAAGAGATTCAGTGGAAAGGGTGTTAGGTTCGTATAACTGTGTTTGTTATTTTTAAATAAAAAAGGAAAAGTGTGGTTTGTTTTTATTTCAAATAAGACATTAATCTGGCTGTGTTTTTATTTACAATATAACTATAGGATTAGCAATGGACAAAAGTCTTATAGACACCTCTCCATTACTAATCCGTGGGCTTGTTGTCACCAGACAAAACAAAAGGTGACATCAACCCCACAAATATGAACCCCACTTGCCATCGCTACAGGGCAAGTGGGAAGATCAGGGCAAAGTTCCAGAATTGGTGCATCTAATAGATGTGTCTTTTCTGGGGTGGCTGTGGGCTGCTATTTTTAGGCTGTGTGGAGCCAATATCCATTGCTCGTTACCAGTCTTAGAATACCAGCCCCCAGCTGTCTGCTTTAGCAAGGCTGGTTGTCAAAAATGGGGGGACCCTATGCCGTTATTTTAAATTATTCATTTAAATAATTAAAAAAAAACAGCTTGGGGAATCCTCTATTCTAGAAAACCAGCCGTCCTAACACTGACAGCTGAGGGTTGCAGCCCGCAGCTGTCAGTTTTGCCTGGCTGGCTATCAAAAGCACATGGGAACCCATTCCATTTTTTTTAAATTATTTACTTAGCACGCAGGTGCCAGATAATGAATATTCCCATCAGCTCTCGCCTGCTCTCACTGTTATTAGTGGCAACAGGCCTCAGTTGATGGAGGCAGCAGTCCCATCAGTCGACACCAGTGACTGAAGGTAAACATTATACCTCCAATCAAAGCTATTGGCTCACGCTGTCAAATGTGAGCTCATGGCTGCTGACTGGCAGTAATGATTTTACCACCCTTCAGAAGCAGTGTTTGCAGCGCTGTCATGCACATGACAGTGTGGCAAAGAAAGGATGTTCAAGCGAATGGGGTTTGGTTTCAGGTCCGGGATCTGTACTGGTACCTGAACCCTAATTTTTTTTAACTGCTCGGCCGAACCCACCAGACTCAAACATCCAGAAGTCCACCCATCTCTATTAGGGACACCATATTATGTGCATAAGATACAAACAAGAGCTCTTTTGAGGTGAAAATTCTTACACAATGGGTTTTTAATCTGTGAAGAGTCTTTGAATGCAATGCTAAAGAGCATGTTACAGAGTAGGAGGAACTGACTAGAATAATAAATATATTTTGGTGGGAGAAGATTCACTATAACATGTGTTATATTCACAGCAGTAGTCCCATCAGCTGACATCAGTGGCTGGAGGTAAACTTTATACCTTGAATCACAGTTGCGGGCTTGCGCTGTCATTTGACAGCGTGGGAACCGCAGATGTCTGACGGTGAATATTGTACTGCCAATTAGAAGCAGTGTTTGCCATGCTGTCATGTACATGACAGTGCAACAAACACCCGGTGTTTGGAGGCCGAACCAGAGCATTAACACGGACTTCCTGGTGAAGTCTGTGTTCGGTGTCCATTCCCAAACAGTAGGGATTTGGTACGGAAGCCAAACTTTACTGTTCGGGTTCGCCCATCTCTAGTCCCTATATTAAAGAAAATGACAATGAATTGGCAAGTATGTCAGCAGTCCTAGACAAAAAACATTGTGTACCATGCTCTGCTTTGCAAGAAATGCATCAACGAAGCTCCGCTGATCATTCATGTCCAACACTTTAAGATGCTTCATAAATGTGCACTGAATGAATGTATGCAGCTCCTTCACATTCTTCTGAAAGGTTTTGTGGCTTCCTGGTAAAATTCCCAGAACTGGATATAAATTGTATAACTGGAATGATAAAATGTAGAAAAAAAATGTATAAAGTAAACCATGCATGATAGCGTAAATCAACATTGACACCTCTCCTAATATACAGTGGGTACGAAAAGTTCATTTTTCACTCTTTGTTTCTTTGCAGCCATTTGATAAATTCCAAAAAGTTCATTTTTTTCTGATTAATGTACACTCTGCACCCCATCTTGACTGAAAAAAAACAGAAGTGAAGAAATTTTTGCAAATTTAGTGTAACACCCCTTTAGGGCTACCACTGTACCCTGGATGTTATGGAGGGTCTCACCTCTTTCATACGCAGTGCCTCCACCCGAATCTTGATTGGAGCTCTGTCTCTGGGCTGCAGAAGAACAGTTATCTTCTACCAGGGGCTGATTCGGGAAACCCCTGCCACAGCTTGGTACACATTCAAGAAACAGGAGTAAAACAGTTTAACAGATTTATTGCTATAAAGCAGAAATGAGGTGGGTTTAAAGGAATAAAAATACAATTCAATTAACTGTGCTCTATAAAAGTCATATACACATCACCGTCTAATTAAACTCCAACCCTGCAAATATAACGTGGCAAAGTCCCCCTCTTCTGTATTTACTCAGTCCAAACGTTGGGGCCCAGTTGCCGTGGATGTTGGCGCGCAAAGTAACAATCGTGGGTTCAACTTAGTTGAACATTGATGTCAATAGTTTATGTTGCCTTGTACTCACTGTAAATAGCGCTGATAGAACCACAAGTCTCATAAGGGCACTCACTGTGTCTCTAATGACCGGAGGATTCTTTGGACTCCAGCTGGGGGCTGCAGGATTTAGACCTTTATCCAATGGGAGTGCCGGCCGGACTCTCTGGATCTTTGCTCTCTCCAGCAACACAGGTATTTCCGCGGGGTCCCCCACACTCTGCAACTTAGGGCAATCAAGATCCACACCGCTCTGTCTCTCATAACCAGCAGCAGCCACGTTTTTCCTCCTCTCCCCATTTACTTTCACTTTCTCCCCAGTGTCCTCCCCCAAGTCCCTCCTCCTCCCTTCTTCTATCATCTCACTGGAACAAGGATCCCTGGGAGTTGTAGTCTTCTGCCACTCAGGAGAAAAATGATTAGTGTCTGTAGGTCCCTGTTTAACAGCCACTGCAAAATTCTTCTTAGAGTGTGTAAGCTCCAGCATGCCGGTAGATGCTCTGACAGTTCCCTGTGCAGGTGTTACATTAGAAAAAAAGAAAAAATTAAATATCACATGGGTCATAAGGATTCAGACCCTTTGCTCAGTATGGGGCTGCGTGTTCCAGGTATATTAGTGAGGGACTATGGGTAAGTGTGGTGTCTGGTTATCTGAACAGATTGTACTTTTGGATACTCACCTTTAATGCAGTGGTCTGGCAGTCGTCAGATATTTAGTGGAAATTTTTCTCATTTTGCTATAACCAAGAGGATTTTCCTGATTAGTCTACATTATCAGTTCTTATGTGATGCACTTTAGACTGCAGTGAGTGTGGATCCTTGGTAGAGATGTAGTTATTTGTACCACCTGCCCACCTTTTTATATTTTCTAAGACCCAGTCTATATACTTGCCTGTCTGTTCCTTCCCCCATCTTGAGCCTGTTTTGTACGTTTTTAATGCATTTTGAATAAAATATTGGCTATTTTTCTATTTATGTGTTTTTTCTTTTGGATTTACACTCTGTTATTTTTGCTAACTCCTTTTCTCAGTATTGAGTAGAAGCACCTTTTGAGCTTGTACAGCCATGAGTCTTCTTGAGAATGATGCAACAAGTTTTTCACACCTGGATTTGGGGATCCTCTGCCATTCTTCCTTACAGTTCCTCTCCAGTTCCGTTAGGTTGGATGGTGAACATTGGTGGACAGCCATTCTCAGGTCTTTCCAAAGATGCTCATTTGGATTTAGGTCAGGGTTCTGGCTGGGCCAGTCAAGAATGGTCACAGTGTTGTTCTGAAGATACTCCTTTGTTATTTTAGATGTGTGCTTAGGGTCATTGTCTTGTTGGAAGGTGAACCTTCGGCCAAGTCTGAGGTCCAGAGCACTCTGGAAGAGGTTTTCATCCAGGATATCTCTGTACTTGGCCGCATTCATGTTTCCTTTAATTGCAACCAGTTATCCTGTCCCTGCAGCTGACAAACACCCCCATAACATGATGCTGCCACCACCATGTTTCACTGTTGGGATTGTATTGGGAAGGTGATGAGCAGTGCCTGGTTTTCTCCACACATACCGCTTAGAATTATCACCAAAAAGTTCTATCTTCATCTCATTAGGCTAAAGAATCTTATTTCTCATGGTCTGGGAGTCCTTCCTGTGTTTTTTAGCAAACTTTATGCAGGCTTCCATATGTCTTGCACTGAGGAGAGGCTTCTCTCTGGCCACTCTGCCATAAAGGAGGGCTGCTGTGATAGTTGACTTTCTTCCATCTCCCTACTGCATCTGTGGAGCTCAGCCACAGTGATCTTGGAGTTCTTCTTTACCTCTCTCACCAAGGCTCTTCTCCGACAATTGCACAGTTTGGCTAGATGGTCAGGTTTAGGAAAACTCCTTGTGGTCCCAAACTTCTTCCATTTAAGGATTATGGAGGCCACTGTGCTTTTAGGAACCTTGAGTACTGCAGAAATTCTTTTATAACCTTGGCCAGATCTGTGCCTTGATACGATTCTGTCTCTGAGCTCCTTGGCCAGTTCCTTTTGACCTCATGATTCTCGATTGGTGTGACATGCACAGTGAACAGTGAGTTCTTATAAAGACAGGTGTGTGCCTTTCCAAATAAAGTCCTATCAGTTTAAGAAACCACAGTTGGACTCCAATGAAGGAGTAGAACCATCTTAAGGAGGATCACAAGGAAAAGGACAGCATGTGACTTAAATATGAGTGTCTGAGCAAAGGGTCTGAATACTTATGACCATGTGATTTCTTTTTTTAATAAATTTGCAAAAATTTCAACATTTCTGTTTTTTTTCAGTCAAGATGGGGTGCAGAGTGTACATTAATGAGAAAAAATAAACTTTTTTGATTTTACCAAATGGCTGCTATGAAACAAAGAGTGAAAAATTTAAAATGTATATACTATATGTATACTGGAACTGCAGATCTGCTAGATTTGCCTTGGTCACCTATAAGTGTTTTTATTGTGAAGTGTTTAGGAGTAACAACAGTTTAAAGGGTTATTTCTAGTGCTCAGACCCTCTGAGGTCTCTTACGACTGTATCTATCCCCTTTCAAGTTACTTAGCACAAACACTATCTTAGTAATGTCAAAGTGATGCTCAACATATGTTTTTTTTCTTTCTGCAATATTGGTGGCTTGCTTCAGAATAAATGTATAGATAATGTGTGACTGAATTGCAGCAGCACTATAGCCTCACTGGTAAAGCAAAGGGCTACCGGCATTGTTCTTGTAAGGGATCGTGGACATTGGAGTGCAAGACTGAGGGAGCGAGGAATGACTCAAGATTCGGGGGTTGTGGTTTCCTTTACCTTTACTTGATGGTTCAAGGTGCAGACCGGAGCACTGATAACAGATGGTAATGGAGATCCGGGCAACCTGGAAGCTATCTAGGGTCCACTAAGCCAGATGGGTTGGGGGTTTGGGGGCCTTCCTATTGCACTGTCCTATGAGGTCCTTGCTGCCGAAAGCTATGCTCAGGCCTCTGTTCCTTCCTGTCCTTAAGTTCTTGCCTGTATGGCAGGCAGCTTGAGCCTACTACAGGTGTAGTTCCTTTGTGGCGACTCTGGGGTACTGCTGTGCCGATGGGTGTTTGATGGGGCCAGGAGACCTGCAGTCTCCTGCCCTCCAGATTTAGCTGCTGGGACTTCTGTACCCATGCAGCCACGGACTCCGGCGTCCAGTTTCTGGCGCTCAGCTCTGGGGTCAGCTTGGTTACAGCTCCACTCCCCAGGTTCTCCTTGACTTCCCTCTTCTCCCTCACTTCTCTCTCTATCACTTTCTCTCTCAGACTCCTAACCCCGCCTCCAGGCCAGAACTTATAGGGAAGCTTCCCTGAAACCAGGTGTTAGAGCTCCCCCTTCTGGTTTGTAGTCAGGAAAAGTGTTGGATGCTGGTGTTACCTGGGAAGGGGACCCTTCCTTGCTTTCAGGCAGGTCATCACCCCCTTGAGGGAGGCAATGCCAATGTTGCAACCGGACCCCTGGGGTGCCACATTTGGATCACCACTAATTCTTTGTCGATAACCCTATTTGCTAGTATTTGAGCAAACCAAGGTAAATTTATCCATAGGTAGAACTGTCCATTGCTATTAAATGATGAAATTTATATTAGAAATAATATATTACAAGAAAATAAAACAAGAAAAATAAAAAGAAGAATAACCTAACTAAAATCATTTTGTCTGCCAGAAGCCGAAGATTTTCATTAATTAAATCCAAGAGCCTGTTAAATTGTGGATCTTCATAATCCATACGATTCCCAAGTAACATTGAGACTATGATATTGGAAACTGCTGAGGTCGTGATCCTGGTGTTATCAAATGGCTCTCCTGGAAATACAGAAATCCAAGTTATAAAACATGTTCATC
This sequence comes from Dendrobates tinctorius, assembly GCF_039654945.1. NCBI lineage: Eukaryota > Metazoa > Chordata > Amphibia > Anura > Dendrobatidae > Dendrobates > Dendrobates tinctorius. Next base: position 11,874,205 of record NW_027361761.1, on the reverse strand, counting down.
CTTCTATAAAACATATTGCAGATTAGACCATTTACCTTTTTGTTAATGACAAAAGTTGGGAAAATTGTCTAAGCTAAATGCGTCAGAATTTTAGCTCAACTGTTCTAAGAAAAGTGAAAAACATGTTTATGTCAATTTTGTCAATGTTTATGTCAATCTACATGCCAGTGTAGATAGGTGAGGTGCCTGAGTAGGGTTCCAAACCATACGAGTAGTAGTAGTAAAATTCGGCGCTGGTGAATTTATTTACGATGAATCAGTCTACAGATAACAGCTGGTAGATATAACATTTCGGCCCGCATGGACCTTTATCAGATAAATGCTGCATTGTCGTGTTGGAGAGTGATTAATAGATTCTCACTGGGGCCAGTGAAAACTATAAGGAGTAAAGCTAGAAAAATGTGTAGGTATGTCTGCTCTGACAGTGGATCTTCCCACCATACCCTCTTCACCACAACAATGCTGTCATGATCCATGCTGGATCAGGACTGATATAAAGCACAGGTAACCTTTTTTCCGTGCTTAGGGTTGGTGATAATGTAATGGTTATGTGTGTCTGGACACACCGCCTCCAGCAGGGCGAATTTATATGACACACGCGACCCTGGATACACCGCCTCCAGTAGGGCGAATTTAAATAATAAGACGTGCTGCCGGATACACCGCCTCCAGCAGGCGAATTTCAGAAATACTTGTGAAGCCGGATACACCGCCTCCAGCAGGGCGAATTTAAATAATAAGGGGAAACACCAGGGAAACAATTACAATGATGGGCCCTGTGATAGGGAACGGGGACGTGGAGACCTCCTGCACTCCCCTGAGTAAGTGTCTCTGCACTCCTACCGATCCCTAGGCCAGTTCCGCACCGGGCGCCGCTCAGTATGCTCTGGTGCAGTACGCCGCCCCCAGGTTGCTGGAGGCCGCCATGTCCCTTGCCATCTGGGTGGATAGACGCCTTAGGGAAAGACATATGCAAAAAGTGCCCCCTGATGTCCTCGCTAGGGAGGAGGACCGACCAGTGCGGATGGAGGAACCCAGACAGCCCGAGGTTGTTGATACAAAAAAGGGTGAGTCTGCAGCTCATCGTGGTGGGGGGTATGCTTTTCCTGTGGGAAGCCTGGCCATTTTATGGGAGCCTGCCCAGTTCATGCCAAGTCTCCTGACAAACCCATGCAAGTAGGAAGGAGCTGAGAGTGTTCCTTGCAGCACTGTCAGCCCTGGTGTGGAAGGAGTCATAGGGGATTTCCTTGTAGCTCTGACAGAGCTTGGTAGCAGCGATTCAGGAGGAGAGCTGCATTCTGATGGTGGACTCTGTTGCCAGGAGAAAGTGCAACAGAGTAAAGCTAAGTGGTGTTTCCCTGTTTGTGCCTTTCCTTTATGTGTGTTTCAGTGCAGTGGTGGGATTAGTCCCTGCACCGGCCATTTCACTAGGTGAAGGGCGAGCTAGGGTTTAAAGGTGTCCTGAGCGGCGCCCAGTGCGGAACTGGCCTAGGGATCGGTAGGAGTGCAGAGACACTGACTCAGGGGAGTGCAGGAGGTCTCCACGTCCCCGTTCCCTATCGCAGGGCCCACCATTGTAATTGTTTCCCTGGTGTTTCCCCTTATTATTTAAATTCGCCCTGCTGGAGGAGGTGTATCCGGCTTCATGTGTATTTCTGAAATTCGCCTGCTGGAGGCGGTGTATCCGGCTGCACGTCTTATTATTTAAATTCGCCCTACTGGAGGCGGTGTATCCAGGGTTGCGCGCGTCATATAAATTTGCCCTGCTGGAGGTGGTGTGTCCAGTCACACGTAACCATTACAAATGCAGCATTTATCTGATGAAGGTCTATGGGGACTGAAACGTTATATCTACCAGCTGTTATCTGTGAACTGACACAATTCTAAATAAATATTTTATAACATATCCTCTTGAGTGCCGAGTTTACTACTACTACTGTGTCCAATTTTGTGTTTCAGATACTAGTTTTTTAGGTTTACTATAGTTTTTTGAAAACTGTATGCAAAAGGTAGATGTGGCTCATAGTGCATCAAAAACAGCCAAAATGTGCTAAAGTATGCCATAAACACAAATACTTCACCTATGTAAGCCTTTGTTTTTGAACAGTGCATTGAAATCATAGACAATTGCTGGAAAATTGTTTTTCTGCATGGATCTTGACTGTGAACTACAAGGCTGCGAACACATTAATAAGTACCTTTTCAGTTGAAAAACATACTGGTTCCGTAGCTGCACTACACACAATGGGACTTCGCTTTTCTCATTGTAATTTATAATAAGTCATTTAGTTTTGCTGATTTTTGAAGTCTTTCTTATCTTTTGCAAAATTCAACTTTTGTTTCAACCATCTTTGTGTAAATCAATAACACAATTAAACATAAGAAACGTTATAAAATATTAAAATAAATAATTATTTATTTCCCTACATATGTGTAACTTTTTCTTTCCCCTAAACTTATCCATCACTCTGAAAAGCAACAAAAACCCGCCCTGCTCACGACAAGATGAACTTCAAGCTCACTGTGGGATCATATTATTGATGTCTATTTAAGATAATAGAAAGGGGAAGGAGGATCAGAATGAGACTGAGAACAGACAGACATGCAGAACAAATGATGCTGGTGATTGAAATTTATTCTTCTCACCACCTTAGCTGGATTCCCAGCTACACTGCTCAGAAGTGCTGCATAATGTTCTATATTCCACCCCAGATCTGGATTTCCAGATATACTGCTTAGTAGTGCTGCATAATGTTATTTATTCCACCCCTGAGCTGGATTTCCAGATATACTGCTCAGTAGGCTGTATGATGTTCTTATTCCACCCCAGAGCTTGGTTCCCAGCCACACTGCTTAGTACTGCTGTATAATATTTTTCATTCTACTGTTGCTCCAAAATACAGTCATGGCTGAACATGTTGGGACTAGTGATGGGCGAGCACTAACATGCTCGGGTCTACTTGCTCGGGTTGAGCAAATTGGAATGCTTGGGTGCTCGACCTGAGCAACGAGCTCAATGTAAGTCTATGGGAAACTCCAGCATTTTTCCAGCGGCCCCACCGGCGGTCTGCAGAGGGCCTAAAAATTGCGGAAATCGATGGGAACAGTGTTCAAAAGACAAGGGAATAGCATGGTGAAGACTCCTGGAAGCCTTTCTGACTCACCGTTCACTATTTTGAACAATGTTGTCAGTGTCTTACGCCACTTTTACAGGCGCACACTAAAACATATAAAAACAAAATCAAAATGGATTTTCTTTGGAAACATGTTAAGGAACATGCTTTCCAGGGTAATGACTTGTATATAAGGCAAAATAAATAACCCAAAACAAAAATGATCTTCCACACCTTGGACTTTCTTCACACGTAGCATTTTTTATGTGTTTTTGAGCTTTAGCATTGCTTTCAACCAAGACAAATGCATTCTATGGGAAATGTCATTTTAACATTTTACAACCTTATCTGGCAATGTGGTGTGTGACACATCATCAGACACATCCTGTTTCATTTATGAAGGAGGGACTTTCAAAGTCACAAAGCCTATATTTATAGGGCCATCAGGTGGCCTTTACTATTCTTAAAGGGCCAGCAGTCATCCCTCACTATTCTTAGAGAGCCATCAGCCAGCTATGCTTTGCTGTTCCCGTTATTAAACAGTGGGTCTCCTATACTGTTATTTTGTATGCAGTGAGTGGCAGTGCTGCCCAAAATTTGGATGCACCTCAATACCCCTTTGAAGAGATGTACAGGAGGGCCTCCTGAAAACAATGTTCCCTTAATTGGGAAATGGGTTTCCCATACTATTTGCATATGCAGTGAATGCAAGGGCTGCCAAAAATTTGGAGGCACTCCATTGCCCCTTGGAAGAGATGTGGAGGAGGGTCTCATAAAAAAAATGTTCCCATTAGAAAGGAGCTGGTCTCCTATACTTGTAAAACCCTTGAACTAAGTGTATGGGCTGACAAACATTTCCCCCTAGGGGGTATACAAGAACATATTGTATAATCGTTTTTTTATGGGCATTATAAACACCCTTTAAAAAATTATGTGGGTGTTGCAACAATGACCATGGTCACCCTGGTGATATGGTGGATGAGGAGAAGGAGGAGGATAACAGCAAATAGCCAAAATCAGGAAGCGTATACCCGTGTGGGTGTGAGGAAGCGCATGGGAATAGACCTCCCAAAAAAAGACACTGGATTTGAGTTTATGTTACGCTGCTATCATTCAGTGGTGTTGAGAAGTCTGGCCCAATCCAGCCTTTGTTCATTTTAATAAGAGTCAGCCTGTCAGCATTTTCAGTTGACAAGTGGATGCGCTTATCAGTTTTAATTCCACCAGCAGCACTAAAAATCTGCTCTGACAAAACGCTAGCGGAAGAGCAGGCCAGGACCTCCAAGGCATAGAAAGATAGTTAATGCCATGTGTTCAGCTTGCATACTCAATAATTAAAAGGCACAGAGGAATCATGGAGGATGTTGGTACAGTCAGCAAGGTACTCCCTCAGCATCCTCCCAAACTTTACAATCCTTGTGAGAGTACCCCGCGCCTCAGGGCCTGTGCGATGGGAGGGCCTGAGAAAACTCTCCCAGAACTTTGCCAGTGTTCCCCTGCATCTGCTGGATTTGAGTAGTGTCTCTCTCACCTGTACTCCTTGGTTGTCCAACGAACTGTGACCTCTGCCACCAGCATTTTCAGATGGGAATTATTTTTAATAATTCCGCAACAAGGGCCCTCTGGTACTGCCCCATTTTAGTAGACCTGTCCACCTCGGGAATAAGAGATAGAAAGTTCTCCTTGTGTCGTGGGTCTAGAATTGTCACCAACCAGTAATTACTGTCACCCAAAATTTTGAGAACACGAGCGTCACGGGACAGGCAGCATAGCATAAACATAGTCATGCGTGCCAGACTGCTAACAGGCAAGACTTCTGTGTCCTCACCAAGAGGACGACTGACAATGCTCTCCTCCTCCTCCCTGTCCTCAGGCCATCCACACTGAACAGACGCTATGACAGTTGTGCAGGTAGTATCGTCTATAGCGCATGGAACTAGCTCCTGTTCTTCCTCCTCTTCCTCATTGCCACACAATCCACGTTGGGATGAGATGAGGATGGGCTGTGTGTAATCACCCTGTATGGTTCCTTGCCCCATCTCATCGTGCTCCACCTGCATTGGATCCTCTTTGATTGTGAGCAAAGAGCATTAAAGAACACGGAGAAGCGGGATGGTGATGCTAATTATGGCATCATCGCCGCTCACCATCTTGGTTGAGTCCTCAAAGTTTTGGAGGATGGTACATATGTCTGACATCCATGTGGGCACACAGGCGGCATACTATGATAAGCAGATCCAGCAGCTCCGGGTAGCTTTTGAGAAACCGCTGACCACAATTTTAAGCACATGGGTCAGGCCTGGTACATGTGTGAGATTGCCTCACCTCAGAGTCGCCACCAGGTTCTGTCCTTTGTCACACACGATCATGCCTGGCTGTAGGTTCAGCAGTGCTAGCCACACATCTGCCTGCTTTTTCAGAGCTATCCACAACTCTTCAACATTGTGCGGTTTGTCACCTAAGCATATTAGCTTCAGCACAGCCTGTTGTCGCTTAGCTCAGGCAGTGATTCCAGCTTGTGACTGATGTGGTCACTCACGAGATGGAGGCTAAAGAGGTGGATGAAGAGGAGGATGAGGGCAGGAGATGTAGACTGTGCCAGCAACCTTGATTGACCTAGGGTCCGCAATCCTCAGCGTTGGGAAGACGAGTTCCATCCCAAGGTCCGACTGGGTCCCGGCTTCCACTATGTTAACCCAGTGTGCTATCAGCGAGATGTACCGCCCCTGCCCATAAGCACTTGTCCACATGTCCGTGGCTAGCTGGAATTTCCCAGTTACTGCTTTATTGAGGGCACAGCTAATGTTGTGAGACACGTGCTTGTGTAATGCGGAGACGGCACACCAGGAGAAATAGCGGCAGCTGGGGACTGAGTACCGAGGGAAGGCTGCCGCTAACAGATTGTGGAAAGCTTCCGTTTCCATGAGCCTAAAGGGCAACATCTCGAGCGCAAGCAGTTGCGAAATGTGTGAATTTAGTAGTGTGGCCTGTGGGGCATTGGCTGCGTATTTGCACTTGCTTTCCAAGAACTGGGGTATGGTCAAGTGAATGCTGTGCTGGGACAAGGACATGGATGTAATTGCTGATGGTGCTAGCTAAGTGTATGCAACGACAGGGCAGGAGGCATCTTCACATGCACCATGGACAGGGGATTGGCTTGTACGTACAACAGCGGAAGAAGCAGTGGTGTCACCTGCAGACAACCTGGAGTTCGGCCCACAAAGTTGGGTGCTTTGCTGCCATGTGCCTGATCATGCTGATGGTGGTCAAGGCTGGTAGTTTTGTTAACCCTGATGATGCTATCCTGGCAGGTGATGCAAATGGCCTTTTTGGGGTTATCGGCAGAGTCTTTAAAAAACAACTAGACTCGGGAAGCCTTAACAGTTGGACTGGTAACTTCCGTTGTGTTGGTGTTATGGGGAATGGGGAATGGTTGCCCACCTTCTGTCTCCGGCCACCACATTGCTTCCCCACCCTGGATCTCTTCCTGACTTTCTGTCAATTGTGTCTCATCATCATTGTGACACTTTCCCAGCGTCGCCTTCGTTTGACCGTTGCTGCTCAAATATTTGGGCATCGCTACATGCAATCTCCTCTTGCCCCACTTCAAGAGGACCAGCAAGAAGCCCAAATCTATAAATTGAAAAGTGAACAGCTCTTTGGAGTGTCCAAATGTGGGATCAGTTATCTCCGGCACTCGGCATGTTGGGAGGAAGTAGGATCAGGGTGAGGAATATGCGGTGCAGACTCACGGCTACTGAGACTTGACCATGTGGAAGAAAGGGTGGTGGTGGTGTCAAAGTGACTGGAAGCATTATCCGCTATCCAGCCAACAACCTTTTGACACTGCTCTGGGTTCAATACTGGTGTGCTACGGTCCCCTGGTAATTTGGACAGTAAGGCGAGAAGATGTGGGTGATTGTTGTGGCCCAATTTCAGCTTGCCCACGGCCTCGGCCTCTGCATTCACCATCACGTCTAGTTCCCTGTCCCTTGCCACGTGCCTTGCCCATTTTAAATGGAGGACAATATTTTCCACGTTCACTACAAATGGTTGAATTTGGAGCGAACTTACAGTATATGTGAAATAGCTGGCATGTAGCTAACTATTTTTACCAGCAAACAGGTGTCAATAAAATTGATGAAATGCTTCAGCTCATCTAGAGTCTTAGTCATTTGTGGATGAGGTGAAACGTTTTGATGTGATGCAGGAATAAAGCAAATTAAATCAACACATGTGAGTGCCGGGATTTCCACTTTTCTTGGATGAATCATTCCTTCCACGTGCACCACAATAACAACTGGAGTGCTGACTATTTTTCATTATCAATAACATTGGTAACACACTGCAACAAAATTTAAAGGGAGGCCATAAATGGCAGAATTTTGAGTGCTCTTTTTATCTCTGATCCGTGTGATGGCCAAACCACAGTTTGAAATAGCAGGCCTGTAAAAAAAAAATATTCCTGGCCCCTAATACCTGGGGATATGTCTACAAATAGCAGCAGACAGAACTGGAATGGACCCTCTTGCTATATGCACTGCAGTCTGCCACATACACTGCCTGCCTGCCTAGCACTGATATCTATGCAGCTTTATTAGTCCTCTCAAGGATTGTTAGTTGAGACGGATAGGTGTATTATATATGGTATACCCACACTAAGTAAGAACCAAGCAAATCTCTCCCTAGCTCAGCAGCAACTCTCTCTACAATCCCTGATTCCGGAGCTGACTGTGACGAGCATGGTGATGCCAGGTATGATATAGACCTGATGACGCTGTGCAGCCAGCCAATCACTGTAATGCCACAACCAACATGGATGCCCCATTACAGTGTGTGGCAAACAATGCCTGCATGTTTATTGGCTCTCTAAAGAGCTCTCGAACAGTGAGATGCTCGGGCAAGTGACGAGTAGTGTCGAGCATGCTCGCTCATCACTAGTTGGCACCCTTGAAATAGTTCCATAGAATAAAATAAAGTAAAGTAAATAATAAATAAAGTGCCAATGTGTAGTGCATAGCTCCAGAGCTATGCACTCCACATTGGCGCTTTACTTACAGCGATGTTGTAATCCAACACTGTTTTTTTTGTTTTGTTTGTTTGTTTGTTTGTTTGTTTTGGAACTGACTTAAAACAAACTACAACTTACAAAACAAAACTAACTATTTCAAATGATGAAGTGTAGGTCCAAATGGAGAAAGTGATGAAGGTGTCCAAATGTGTGGAAGAAGCAAGGTAGGATTAATCAAACTTTTTTTCTTTTTTTTTAAATAGCACTCTTAAAACAACCTAGAATTTAAAAAAGCAAAGCTAACTATCTAGAACTGTGAGGTGTAAACCTACGTCGAGGTAGAGGTGGATGTGGCAGTTTGAGTGGAAGAGGCAAGGGAGGAGTAAACCAACACTGAAGTTAGTTCAATTAAATAAAAGGAACAAAGAATACAAAACTAACACAAAATTAACTAACAAGCTACAACCAGGGGGCAGAGGTCCAACTGGAAGAGCAGATGGACTTGGCAGTGTAGATGTAAGAAGAGGAGGTAGCCATTACAGTTTATTGGGGACGAGGCACCCATGGTACAAAAGGCAATGAGTGGAAGATTGGCTGAGTGTGGCTGTTATAGTTGTCCAGTCATCCAAAAATATGAACAAGTCTTGTGGGATCCATGACTGGTTCACTTTAAGGAATGTTAGTTTCCCCACATTGTATGTGTACATGTGGATGTGTCACACCCCGTGCAGTGCTAAACATACTTGCCAACAGTAAACACCTGCTGCAGGGCAGGCCAGGACCTCCATGTCATCAAAAGAAAGCTTAGTCTATGTATCCAATTTGGAGACAAAGAAGTTAAATGGGGCAGACCCATCTCTTAGTAGGTGGAGACAAGTGGAAAAGTACTCTTCCATCATATTGTTGTAATGCTGCCTCCAAGTAATACAGACCCTATCAGATGATGGTGCTGGATGTTGTGGTGTGCTCATAAAGTTTTGCCACAGTTTGGCCTTGCTAAACCCACCTGCCACCGTGCTGGCAGTGCCCCAGATGTGTTGGTGACCTCTTGCTCTGCCTCTGCCTTGTCGTTCCACTGAGCCCCTGCTGTCAGAAGGGAAAGTTAGTAGTTTTTCTATCAGCGTGTGTTTGTATTCACACATTTTACAATCCTTGTCCAGTGAAAGAAGTAATGATGGTACGTTGTTCTTGTAGCGGGGACCCAACAGGGTGGCCACTCAGTAATCAGCACTGGTAACAAATACGGGCAACTTGGTGGTCACTGCGCTGTCCTCGGTGGGAGGTGTATTGTCTGTGTACTGTGTATGCCCCAGCCACGCTACGGTGATGCCCGTGAGCTGATCTGAGTGCCACCTTGATGTAAAAACAGTTGTTGCCTGCCTCCTCCTCCTCATCTTCTCAAACTGTCCCCTGGCTGATGTTAGGACAGTAACACACCCTCCGAGTCATGTGTGGACAACAGGCCTGATAAGAGTGTGAATTAGTTCTGCTCATTCCTCCTGCTCCTCTTCTTCCTGTAAAACCAACTCATCCATTATGGCCTGGATCGTTATTTTTAAGCAAGCATACAAGTAGTATGGTAGCACTAATGATGACATCATCAGCGCTGGCCATACTGGTGGAATATTTAAAGCAGCGCAACACAGCACACACATCACGCGTGAAGGACCAGTCATTGATAGTGAAGTGGTGTTGTTCTGCAGAGCAACTCAGCTATGCTTGCAGCAGCTGAAACTCCATTATTACCTGCTGCTCGAACAGTCTCTCCAGCATATGCAAGGCGGAGTACCACCTTGTTCTTAAGTCGCATATCAGACAGTGAGCGTGAAGGCAGAATTGATGCTGCAGCTCTGACCAGCGAGCAGCAACAGGGTGATAATGCTGAAAGTCCGCACATTCAGCAGCAGATCTTATATGTGTGGTTAGCTTTTCAGTAAGCTATGCACCACCGGCACCCACCAATCACCTGTCTACTGTTTGATCCCAGTTCAAACCTCCGCTTTGTGGGAACAGAGAACTTTTAAAACAGTCAACTGTACATTCCCCTGGCTGTGATCAAGCTGGTGGTGCAGGCATTCCTGTAACTTAATGAGATGCGGTAGAGGAAGCGCATTAAGAGGAGGAGGAGGCGGCAACAGATAAACATTGAGTAATACTAGGCATTGGTAGGACATGAGCCCGAACACCTTCCACCTCTGTCCCAGCCACCACTACATTTACCCAGTGGGCAGTTAAGGAGATGTAATGTCACTGGCCATGCTTACTGGTCTATGTATCGGTGTTTATATGGAGTTTGCCACTGATTGCATTGCGCAGTGTACAACTGCTTTGGTCCACAACTTGTTTGTGCAGAGCAGGGATGGCCCATCTGAAGAAGTAGTGTCATCTGGGGAAAATATACTTCAGTAACATTCACCTACATCAGTTTTTTAAAACTGTCCTTCTCCACCAGCAGGAATGGCAGCATTTTAGAGGTCAGTAATTTGGAAATGTTGTCTTTCAGGACCATGGGTGGCTAGGGGGATATTTCCTCTTTCTATCGAGTATTTAAGGGATAGAAAGCTGAACACTTCCATGGGATGGTGTAGAGATGCTTGGTGACACTGTGGTGTTGGTGTTGCTGATGCTGTCATATCCTATAAATGTAGGGAGGCAGGTGGCCCTGTTGATCGTGAATGAGAGGAAGAGACAGACTGCAGCAGTAGAGGAAAGCAGGAGGAGACTCTAATCTGTCATGGTGATTAAGGTGTGTACTCTACTGCACCTTGTGCTTGGAATTCAGATGCCTCATCATATAGGTTGTGCTCAGGTTAATGTAAGTTGGTGGTGTTGCTATGGACAGTAGAGATAAGCTGCCACTTTAAGAGACAGCACCCCCTTGGTTAGAGCAATGTGACATTCTGATCTCCCCTGAAGAGTAGACTGTCTGGACTGTTCTGCCAGCAATGGACAGGGGAAGGGCTGCTTTCCAGTGTGTGTGTTCAGAGCCGAGATTTCTGCAGGAAGCTGACGTGCCTGGAGCTGTGAGGAAAAGAACGTATAGCATGAGACTGACTGAACTTGCGAGATTGTGTAAACTCTTCTGGGGATAACAAGGTGGCTTTCCTCTGTTGCCATGAGGACCCACAAAGAAATACAAGAAAAGAATCCAGTGAAGGGAATCCACCATTTCTAGGAGCATCTCGCAACCCACACACAAGGAGAAGACCATGTTGCACAGAGCTTCCTGGAAGACGTGCGCACTATCTTGCAGAGCTGCAGGGGCCCCCGGGACTGGACTGAGACACCAATGCTACTGTGAGTGTTAACACCTTCTGTTAACATGCAAGGACATAGGATGCAACAGAGCATGGTAGCTGTGTGACCTGCATAGCACAGAGGCCAGTTAGGCTATAGTTAGAGTAGCAGCATACTGTACTTTACTGTGTTGTTTTGCCTGTTGGATAAATACACTGAGCTGTGATAGTTGGTGCACCGTGCTATTTGACGGCCCAGCTAAAGAATATCACTCTTGTAAATTGTCTGTTTTCATTGGATATCCCTGTTTTGCACTTTCCTTAGACTACATTCCTTGCCTGTGAATAAATTAGCCCTTTGCTGTTTGCACCTCATCTTGTGCACCGTAGTCTCCCTACATTGTGGTGGTCCCCTGGCCATCGCTTCAAGTGGCGCTGCGAGCAGGGTTACAGTCACCAAGATGCAGGCAGCAGGCGGCAACGGCGAGTGCTAGTGTTAGTGGGGATGCTGTGGGCACTGGTGGAACCCCTGCAAGGACACTCCCTATGGGCAGCATATTTAGTGTGCTTCCAAAGTTTGATGGCAATAGAGGTACAGAGAGACACATAAAGTGCATGTATACTAATGCCAGAAGCCTCGCCAACAAAATGGAGGAATTTGAGTTAATTTTGTTGGAACATAATTATGACATGGTGGGGATATCTGAGACATGGCTGGATGAGAGCCATGACTGGGCGGTTAATTTACAGGGCTATAGTCTGTTCAGAAATGACCATACAAATAAACAAGGGGGAGGTGTGTGTTTATATGCAAAATCATCCTTAAAACCCATCCTTCTTGATAATATATAGGAATCTAAAGAAAATGTAGAGTCCCTGTGGGTAGAGATAAGGGGAGGGGGGAAAAATAATAAATTACTGATAGGGGGTTGTTATAAGTCTCCAAGAATAATGGAAGCAACAGAGAATATCCTCATAAAGCAAATAGATGAAGCTCAAGGAGAAGTCATTATTATGGGGGACTTCAACTACCCTGAAATACATTGGGGAACCGAAACCTGCAGTTCCAGCAAAGGTAATGGGTGTCTGGCAACTATGAGAGACAATTACCTTTCACAACTGGTTCAGGACCCAACAAGAGGGGGGGCACTGCTAGACCTAATATTAACCAACAGGCCACACCGCAGATCAAATGTAAGGATGGGGGTCACTTGGGTAAAAGGGATCACAGAATAATAAGTTTTCATGTATCCTTTAATAAGATGTGTAGTAGAGGGGTTACAAGGACACTAAACTTCAGGAAAGCAAATTTCCAACAGATGAGAGATGATCTTGATGCAATTAACTGGGTCGATATCCTGAGACATAAAAATACACAAAGAAAATGGGAGACGCTTATTAGCATCCTGAATAGGACCTGTGCACAATATATACCGTATGGGAATAAACATGCTGGAAATAGGAGGAAACCACTATGGCTAAATAGAGCTGTAAGGGGGCAATAAGTGACAAAAATAAAGCATTTAGAGAATTAAAGCAAATAGGTAGTGATGAGGCATTAACTAAATACAGAAAATTAAATAGATTCTGTAAAAAGCAAATCAAAATAGCAAAGATTGAGACAGAGAGACTCATTGCCAGAGAAAGTAAAAATAATCCCAAAATATTCTTTAACTACATAAATAGTAAGAAGCTAAAAAAATGATAGTGTTGGTCCTCTTAAAAATAGTCTGGGTGAAATGGTAGATGAGGATGAGGAAAAAGCCAATATGCTAAATGACTTTTTTCAACAGTATTTACACAAGAAAATCCCATGACGGATAACATGATCAGGGATAAAAATTCTCCATTAAATGTCACCTGCTTAACCCAGCAGGAAGTACGGCGGTGTCTAAAAATCACTAAAATTGACAAATCCCCGGGCCCGGATGAAATACACCCCCAAGTACTGCAGGAATTAAGCACAGTCATAGACAGACCATTATTTTTAAGCTTTAAAGATTCCATAATAACAGGGTCTGTACCACAGGAATGGCGTATAGCAAATGTGATGCCAATATTCAAAAAGGGGACAAAAACTGAACTTGGAAATTATAGGCCAGTAAGTTTAACCTCAACTGTGGGTAAAATCCTGGAGGGTTTTCTAAGAGATACTATACTGGAGACTCTGGAGAAGAATAACCTCATGACCCAATATCAACATGGGTTTACAAGGGACGATTCCTGTCAGACTAATCTGATAAGTAGTGTTGAGCATTCCGATACTGCAAATATCGGGTATCGTTGTATGAATGTAGTATATATGTAGTATGTATGTAGTATATATATATATATATATATATTCAAATAATGTGAAAAACTTATAGCCAGATCACCATAAAGGAGTTCCTCTTGATGCAGTAATCGCTGTTCACCCTATACTTTGCACGGATCCAGGCAGGGAGTATGCCCCAACAAATAGAAAGACCGTGAGGAAGGCACATAGTGCTGAAACATGTAGTAGTCCCTTGCTGGAATGCTACTAATTGATTGGAGTTCCTTATACTTTTTATGACATAATGGATTAATAAAGAAGAAGTTTTTACAAATCTGGTGAACTTTCATCCTTTTGCTGGATCCCAATTTCCTCATATTTCTATATATATGTAGTATGTATGAATGTAGTATATATGTAGTATGTAGTATATATGTATGTTGTATGAATGTAGTATATATGTAGTATGTATGAATGTAGTATATATGTAGTATGTAGTATATATGTATGTTGTATGAATGTAGTATATATGTAGCATGTATGTAGTATGTATGAATGTAGTATGTATGTTGTATGAATGTAGTATATATGTAGCATGTATGTAGTATGCAGTATGTATGTATGTTGTATGAATGTAGTATATATGCAGTATGCATGTAGTATGTATGTAGTATGTATGTTTTCTTTTTTTTTTACATTCAATAAATTAGCCGGATGATTGGACTACTACTGTCCCATCATTGGCTAATGTGTCAATCACTGTTATTATAGCAGGCATCGCCCGATGGGTCTTGTAGTCCCATCGGACAATGCCTGCACAAACACAAGACCCCCGGCAGGCCGGCACAGGCCCCAGGCAGGCCCGTACAGACCCCCCCGCAGTCGGCACAGGCCCCCGGCAGGCCCATACAGACCCCCCCACAGTCGGCACAGACCCCCGGCAGGCCTGTACAGACCCCCCCCCCGCAGTCGACACAGACCCCCGGCAGGCCCGTACAGGCCACCGACAGCCAGCACAGACCCCGACCGCACACACAGACATGCACAGTGTCCGCCCATGCACCGCCCACACTGTTCCCCCCTCCCAAACTGGATGTACAAGGAATGAAAGGGTTTTTTTTAATTCCGATATTGCTGTCCCATTGACTTGAATGGGACTTCCGGTATCGGAATCGGCGATACCCGATACTTTTTGGGTATCGGGCCGATCCAATCTGATCCGATATTTCTGAATATCGAATGGTATCGCCCAACACTAATGATAAGCTTTTATGAATAGATAAGTTCCGGACTGGACCAAGGGAATGCAGTGGACGTGGTGTACACGGACTTTTCAAAAGCTTTTGATACGGTGCCACACAAAAGGTTGATACATAAAATGAGAACAATGGGGATATGGGAAAATGTGTAGGTGGGTTAAGAGCTGGCTCAGGGATAGGAAACAAAGGGTGGTTATTATTGGAGCACACTCGGACTGGGTGACGGTTGGCAGTGGGGTACCACAGGGGTCAGTTTTGGGCCCGCTTCTTTTTAACATATTTATTAATGACCTTGTAGGGGGCATAGAGAGTAGAATTTCAATATTTGCAGATGACACTAAACTCTGCAGGGTAATCAATACAGAGGAGGACAGTTTTATATTACAGGAGGATTTATGTAAACTAGAAGCTTGGGCTGATAAATGGCATATGAGCTTTAATGGGGATAAATGTAAGGTCATGCACTTGGGTAGAACGAACAAGATGTATAATTATGTGCTTAATTGTAAAACACTGGGCAAAACTGTCACTGAAAAAGACCTGGATGTATGGGTGGACGACAAACTCACATTTAGTGGCCAGTGTCAGGCAGCTGCTGCAAAGACAAATAAAATAATGGGATGCATTAAAAGAGGCATAGATGCTCATGAGGAGAACATAATTTTACCTCTATATAAGTAACTAGTGCGACCACACTTAGAATACTGTGTACAGTTCTGGTCTCCGGTGTATAAGAAAGACATAGCTGAACTGGAGAGGGTGCAGAGAAGAGCGACCAAGGTTATTAGGGAACTGGGGGGTCTGCAATACTAAGACAGGTTATTACACTTGGGGTTATTTAGTTTGGAAAATCGAAGGCTTAGGGGTGATCTTTTTACAATGTATAAATATATGCGGGGACAATACAAAGACCTTTCTAATGATCTTTTTACTCTTAGACCTATGACGGGGACAAGGGGGCATCCTCTACGTCTGGCAGAAAGAAGGTTTAAGCATACTCACAGATGCAGATTCTTTACTGTAAGAGCAGTGAGACTATGGAACTCTCTGCCATATGATGTTGTAATGAGTGATTCCCTACTAAAATTTAAGAAGGGACTGGATGCCTTTCTTGAAAAGTATAATATTACAGGGTATGTACACTAGTTTCCATTGTGTTGATCCAGGGAGCTAGTCTGATTGCCGTATGTGGAGTCGGGAAGGAATTTTTTTCCCCAATGTGAAGCTTACTGTTTGCCACATGGGTTTTTTTTGCCTTCCTCTGGATCAACATGTTAGGGCAGGTTAGGATAGGATATGGGTTGAACTAGATGGACTTAAAGTCTTCCTTCAACCTTAATAACTTTGTTCCTATGTTAATAATATGCCCCTGTCTGATTGGGTGTCCTGGCTGCAAAGCTCCCTGAAGATTTATAACATCCGCACAGACCTTGAAGTGAACATTGCTTTGACCGCCTTAGAGGGAGAGGCCCGTAAAAACGTCTTTCTACAGCCGGAACTCACCTGTAGTACCCTGAAGGAGCTAGTGAAATTCCTGTAAGAGATCTACTGCGAGACTGCTAGCGCGGGACACCTTTGCACCAAATTTTTCTCTAGATTGCAGTGGGAAGAAGAAGGGATCTCTCAGTATGCGACAGCACTGCAAGAAGTGTTGGCGGAAATGCAGAGGAAAGAGATGGTGGTATGGGCCCCAAAGACCGGATACTCCGGGAACAATTCATTCTGGGACTGCACAACACATCCTTGAGGAGAACACCGTCAGAACTGGTCCGTGCAGATACGGCTCTTTCATTCCATCAAATCCTGGCAGAAGCAGTGGCCCGAAGCAAGGAAGACAGTTACGCGTCTTGTGTGATGCGTGTCCAGGGTGCCAAAATCAGAGGGGACCCAAATCATCAGGAGATGATGGTCCAGGTAGTGCACAACTTGCAGCAGTCACTTGTCAGTATTCAAGACAAATTAACCTGGATGGATCAAAGAATGAGAGAATAACACTCTGACCCATCGTACTCATATAACCAATCTTCAGCCCGACCCATAAGCAATCAGTTGGTGCAAGCTCCCTCTCGTCAGGCACACAGCTACAGTAGAAAGGAGGCCACACCCTATTTGTACTGAATACAAAAATACTGAAGAAAAACAAAAAAACTTAACTGGAGTAGACTTGAATGACATGCATGATGTAAAAGCAGGTTCACACTGGCCATGAAAGCAAGCAAAACCAAAGGAAAAAACGACTCTGCTACTATTCACACTAGGTAGGTTTTACCATTAGTGTAGTTACTGTCTCAAATGGGTACACCTTGCCGTGGAGGGACAGTTTTATACTTTTTTGATCAAAACAGTGTTTACCAAGTACCCTATGTTATTTAATGCACTTGCTTTTCTACTTATTTATTTTCATTAGGGTATATACACATATTGTTTTTTCCTTTGGTTTAGCCGAAAGATACTGAAGTAAGGTGGCAGGTGGTCTTCCCAGGAGGAATGGCCCAAGAAGTGGCTAAAGAAGCCCATAAATTCGGAGCCCACTTCGGGTCCACAAAGACCTGCCAGTGGTTATAGCGGTATGTGTACTGCCCCCGTTTGGAGTCCGTGGTAGAAGAGGTTTGCTGGCAATGTCGGGTATGCGACCTCGTTTAGAGTACTGAACAAAGGGCACCCATCCAAACCATACATACTAAGGAACCGCTAGACATCTTGATGATCGACTATCTCCTCATGGGACACTCAGCCCGGGGGCCACAGTACTGTTTGGTGATGACCGACCATTTCTCCATGGGCATGGGCCATTTGTCAAGACTTCATCCGAGGTGTATGGCTGCCCAAAGTGCATCCACTCTGACCAAGGTGCATATTTCCAAGGCAAGGTGATGGAAGCGTTGTATCGCTTGTATCACATCGAGCGGTCCCGGACCACCCCTTACCATGCAGAAGACAACGGAGCATGTGAACGCCTCATCCGAACCTTACTTCAAATGCTGAGGATGGTGGAAAAGGACAAGAAAGCATGCTGGCCAGGCTACCTGCCAGAGTTGGTCTGGACCTGCAACAATCGGGTCCATTCCACCACGGGTTACACCTCATATCTGCTGCTGTTTGGAAGAGTTGGACAAGAGATCATTGAGTTGAAGTTGGAACAGCCAGAGGAGCTGATGGAGCGAACCATCACTTCATAGGTGAAAGAACATTGGCAACAATTGCAAAAAATATGGCAGTTGGTGGGTCAGCAGCTACAGGAAAAAGAACATACGGGCCATAAACCACTTCAAGATATACCGCTCTGGCCTGGGGACCAAGTATTAGTCAGAGAAATACGCCCCAAGGGTAAACTAAGCGAGAGATGGGAAATACAGCCTTACAAAGTAATCGAGCGAGTGTATGCTGACGGCCTGGTCTACACGGTGCAGGTTGAGAATGGGGCTCCACAGAAATATGCTGTGGCCATGCTGGTCTGAGGCCCGTCCAGTACCAGTGCCGCCTGAAGACGCTGCTCCACTTCCTGAACCTTCTTGTCTGCTGGTGAAATCAATGATGAATGGTGGATCGGCCCTTACACCGTGGGGGTCCTCAACTGGACAGAGATGGTAATCCTCAGGAAGCATCACTACCGCCAGGTGATGATGAGTCCAGACAAGAGCCTACTACAACTCCTGCAGCAAGTATTCCTCTGGAAGATAGTCAAGACCTCCGGAGATCCCAGAGGTCTACTGCAAGGTTTCCACCAGTCTGATACGTAGAACAGTGTTCTATGTCTGTTTTTCCGCTTGTGTTATCTCTCCTATAGGTGCTCTTCCGCATTGTAAGTTTCTTTATCCCACTACAACCTTGATGCTGTGATGGTCGAGGATGACCATCTTTAAGTAGGGAGACATGTAAGGGGGTGGCATTGCTATGTACAGTAGAGACAAGCTGCCACTTTAAGAGTCAGCACCCCCTTGGTTAGAGCAATGGGACATTTTGCTCTCCCCTGCAGAGAAGACTGTGTGGACTGTTCTGCCAGCACTGGAGAGGGGAGGGGCTGCTTTCCTGTGTGTGTGCTTAGAGCTGAGATTTCTGCAGGAAGCTGATGTGCCTGGAGCTGTGAGGAAAAGAACGTACAGCCTGAGACTGACTGAATTTTCGAGATTGTGTAAACTCTTCTGGGGATAACAAGGTGGCTTTCCTCTGTTGCTATGAGGAGCCACAAAGAAATACAAGAAAGGAATCCAGAGAAAGGAATCCACCATTTCTAGGAGCATCTCGGGACCCGCACACAAGGAGAAGACCACGTTGCGCAGAGCTTCCAGGAAGACGTGCGCCCATCTTGCAAAGCTGCAGGGGCCCCCGGGACTGGACTGAGACACCAACACTACTGTGAGTGTTAAACCCTTCTGTGCACATGCTTGGGCTTAGGATAGGCTGCAACAGACAGAGCATGGTAGCAGTGTGGCCTGCGTAGCAGAGGCCAGTTAGGCTATACTTAGAGTAGCAGCATACTGTACTTTACTGTGTTGTTTAGCCTGATGGATAAATACACTGAACTGTGATAGTTGGTGCACCGTGCTATTTGAAAGGCCCAGATAAAGAATATCACTTTTGTAAATTGTCTGTTTTTATTGCATACCCCTGTTTTGCACTTTACTTACACTGCATTCCTTGCCTGTCAATAAATTAACCCTTTGCTGTTTGCACCTCATCTTGTGTATCGTAGTCTCCCTGCTTTGTGATGGTCCCCCGGCCAGCTCTTCATTAAGAACATTTATGCCTCGCTTCAGGGTCTGACGGCACAGAGAATAAACCACCTGTTGCTTTTGGCAGCATGTTCCCTGAAGAAATGCCATGCCAGGAAGCTCTTTTGAGCTGTCCTTGATGTGTTTATTTATGTGGTTCAGTGGGGAGTAGCAACTTATGTACTGGCTAGGGGATGCTCGCTGTGCCTTTTCACCCTGCTCCCGGGTTGCCGCCTCCTATTCCTCCAAACTGCGCATGAGACAATGATGTCCTCCACTCCATATGGGGTTTAGGACTTCATCATCTCCAGCATCATCTTCCACCCACTCCTCAACTCTGCCCTCCTTATCAGTCTGCACACTGCATAAATACACTGTAGTTGGAAACTGAGTTTTGTCATCTTCTGACATGTGCTGTTATGGTCCACTGACCGTGGGCACTAGCCCTCCCACATACTCATCTTCCAACCTTTCAAGAGGTTGGGCATCAGTGCACTTTATCTCTTCCATTCCTGGAACAGGGGTAGGTGGATGAGCCATGGAATCCCAGCCAATGGAGTCATCAAAAAGCATAAGAGACTGCTGCATGACTTGGGGCTCAGACTGCTTGGCTGATTTGCAAGGTGAAAGCCAGATGACCATGGTCGTAAGGTGCCAACTGTGCACATTCGACTGTGGATAGAGTGGAAGATAATGCAAAAGAACTGGATTCTCTCTCAGCCATCCAATCTAAAACTTTTTCAACATCTTGTGGCCTTGACATCCATGCAATGGTATTTTGGTCTATTAAAAGATGCATTACAGTGTTATATTTGGTCAAGTAGCAGGGACAAAATGACCTTGTCCTCTTCCTGGAAAAGCTACACCACCACAACCATCAGTAGCTACACCAGCACTACCACACCCACGTCCTCATCCCTTATTTGATGTTCTCCTCATTTTTGAAAATGTTTTTTCTAAACACTACTTGTAAAGAGATGGTGGAAAAGTAGATTTATTTTTTGCAAGAATATTAGAAAGCAGACACCAGATAAATTATTTTTTGGGCCTAGAAATGGAACCTAGATGGCTAATGTCAATTATTTCAGACTAGTAAGAACAGGCACCTGTCCAGAAACAATAGTTTTTGGGCCTAGAAATGGCAACTAATCGGCTGATGCCATATATTTATTTCACGGTCTAGTAAACAAAACAGACACCAGAAAACAGTTGAGAAATTTAGTTTTTGGGCTGAGAAATGGCAACTAGACAACTGCTGGCAATTATTTATTTCATTACCAGTAAAAACAGACAGCAGTCCAGAAAAATTAGGTTTTGACCCTAGAAAGGGCAGCTAGATGGCTAATGCCAATTATTTAACATTTTAGTGAAAAGCAGACACCAAACCAGATAAATTACACACAAAGGACAATATTCCTACAGGCAGGGGGTGCAGAGTACACTAAGTGGCTTAAAACAGTACTCCTACATGTTGGGGTGTGCAGACTACACACAGCGGCTCCAAGGACAGTGCTCCCACAGGCAGGGGGGTATAGAGTACACACAGCAACTTCAAGGGCAGTACTCCAATAGGCGGATGCTGGCAGAGTACGAACAGTGGATTTTTAGCAAAGTACCCTCACAGACTGGTAGCTGTTATCACAATACTAGCACAAACATGGGTTGCAGAGTACACACTGCGCTTTTTTGCAGAGTCCGCAGTTAGAATTTGTCCCTCACTCCAGCTGTGCCCTACCCCTACACTATTGAGAGCATAATAGTCTGCCAATCACAGCCATGCCAATACTTTGCATGGATTAGATGTGTGTTTAAACAAGCTTTATTAGACTGGCGGACTCAAACAGTAAAACGTACGTACAGAAAATAGTCTGTTGTTCGGGGTTCGGTATCTGACACTAAGTGTCTGGTATGAACCCCAAACTTTATAGTACGGATTCGCACATCCCTATAAACTACAGCAAAGTTAATGAATCCAACAAAGTTTAGCAGCAGCAGGAGACACCAATAGGAAAAATAATTTAAAGCAGCACCCTAAAGGTAAAACAGAGTAAGCGAAAAACAAAACACCTGTTATCCAAAACTTACAAAAACAAAGATAACATTAATAAAACACCCAAAGAAAAGGTGTATCTGATGTGTCACAGCGGAAAGAGATGCTGATCACAGAACACAGAACACAGAATCAAGGGTTTGAATCCAAAAATATGACAATTAAAAGTCCATCCCCAGAGATCTTGATATTCATTTGTCCACGGTGCATAGCGTAATCAATAAGTTTACAATCCATCGCACTGTAGCTAATCTCTCTGGACGTGGACAGCAGAGAAAAATCGATTAAAGGTTGCAATGCAGGATAGTACAGATAGTAGAAAAGCAACTCCCATCAAGTTCCGAGGAAAGTCATGCTGTCCTTCATTCTCAAGGTGCATTAGTGTCAGTGCGAAATATTAATTGACATTTGATTGAAATGAACCATTATGGCAGGAGACCCCACTGCTGACACCAAGGCAAAATATCTAGACTGCACTTTGCCAAAATGTATGTGAGTAAGCCAGAATTCTTCTGGAATGTGTGTCTTTTGGACAGATGAGACAAATATAGAGCTTTTTGGTAAAGCACATCTTTCTACTGTTTACTGAAAACAGAATGAGGCCTACAAAGAAAATAAATATAGTGGAGGGGAAAACTGTAAATTCAAAAGTGAAAAAATGCAGGGTACAAGTTATACTATGATCAAAAATAGGATTGCTCCTCATATATAGACATGACAGCTTATTCTGTAAAGTCATCCAAACTATAGGTAGACTTTAAATCATGCTACCTATATATAAGTATTTACATGGTCAATAAATTAGAATGAGGAAAAAATTAAGAGCATACAAATGGGACAGAATGTTTATAGTTTAGTGATGTTAATATTGCAGGTGTTATTTATGGCTTTTCAAAGCATTGAAATTCAAAGTTACCATAAAAGAGTTTTTTGCTATTTATATAAAAAAAGGGGTGTGTTTTTTTAATCAAAACTGCCTCAGTCTTGTCTGATTTTGATGATCAGACCTATTCATTGTACTTGACAAATTCAATACTTACCATAGTGAAGCATGACCTGGGGCGACCACTCTGAAAGCTTCCTTCTCCTACAATAAAGGATTCTACAAATCTTTTTGATAAACTTAATATTTGTTTTTTTTAATACTACCCACCTTTAAAATTTTTAATGTTCTTTATTAAGTGTGAACACTCCTCAGTTATTTTCTCCTCTAGGCTCCTCTTGCCCATCCCGAAGTCGCGTAAAGTGGAAATGGTGAATCTTCTCATGATCCTCCAGTTTTCACCATGAGAAAAACTTAGACCTGGAGAACAAAGGATCCATCAGATTTCACTGAAGTCCGAGCAATCCCCACATTTCATACATATATGTTGCCTATTCGTTTGTCAAGACCGCGATACAAAGAGATCACAGGTTTTTAGAAGTCGACCAGCTGGGATCAGATTTTTCTGATTCCAACTTTTATTACGGATGTTTCCTTCCTCATCATTCCTCTTGCCATAATAAATTCGAAGATTAGTCACTTTGTGATACTGTGCCGGGAGATAATTATGTTCTATGTGTATTAGTTTTGATGTGATTTGAAGCTTGCAGAGGGTTTTGTTTTCATGTTGTGAAAATTGAATATTTATTGTGAGTAATTAGGGCTTCTATTAAAACCTTTGGAAAGTTAAAGAGGTGGACATATCGGTACATGAGACAAAAAACTGCCTGGCACATCCAGACTAGTGTGAATAGGTGCCTACCAGGAGGACCTACCTCCTTATACAAAATAAGGTTGCATTCTATCATGCTAAAGCATATCAATGTAGAATATATGAAATTTGAATAGCAAAACACCTATGGAGTTATAGGAAAAAATATGAGACCCTTAGCATACAACTTGGTCAAATTATATCTTCCCATCAACCAACGTCAAGGTGGCCTCAAAGTCTGATGGGTACCTACACTAGTACCCATCAGACTTTTAGGCCACCTTGACGTTGGTTGATGGGCAGATATAATTTGACCAAGTTATATGCTAAGGGTCTCATATTTTTTCCTAATACTCCATAGGTGTATTGCTTTCAAATTTCATATATTCTACATTGACATGCTTTAGCATGATAGAGTGCAACTTATTTTGTATATTGGTACATGGGGGCAGGTAAAAATAAAATAGTGTCCATGATGGTGTGTCACCAGTAAAAATTATCTTTAAGAAGAAAAGTAATTGCATGATGTTTTAAACATCTGGGTCAATTTTATTTTATTGCATTTTTTTGTTGTTAGACAATTAGGTTTCATTAACAATTATAAACCATTTACCTTCTATAGACTAAGTTATATATTGTCTATTCTTGGCTGCAGAATAAATTAGCTGAGAATCCATCAGTGATCTCGTTCTGGCGGAAGACTTTGCAACTGCTATGCTCCTTATCTAAGCTCCCCTTAGTTTATTTGTGATCTCATGAAAGTTGACTAGAACATTGAGGTCATAAATCAGCCGAGAGGACATAAAATAAAATAAGGGTGAGAAATTCTCCTGATCGGACCATCTCCGTGATCGGATACTTAGTAAACTCATTCTGCAGCCAGCAATAGCAAATCAGAGCACCCTGGAGGTGATTGAAGGAAAACGATGCAAAAGTTTTAAGGAAACCCAACTGCAAAAATGATTATTGGCCAAAAATACCGTATATGCATTTAAATGGAATATGACTGGTGATTTAAGATGTCCAAAACACTGGCTGTATAAATCACAGAGAAATATGAAAATCACGTGTATACATGAGTAATAGGTCTGTCAATCACCTCCAGCAGTATTGAGAAGTGTCAGACGAGGGCACAGTCAGATGAGTCTTGTCTCTTACTATGGTCCAATGATCTTGAAATAATTTTTTCCGTGAATAACTAGATTAGTTTTCTTTGAGCCAAAAAAGAATTTCCCTAAAGGTTTTCATATGTACTGTAAAATTATAGAGGACTAGACCCACTGGATCCCCATCAATTAGCAGAACAAAAGGGAAATAGTGACATCTGGAGCTCTGGTGCTCTTTAAGGGTTGAGCTGTAAGACCAAACACAGCTATGCGAATGCTTCAGGTTCTCCAGGGGTGTTGGCTCTCCAGTAATTTCCACTGTCTCCTTGCATTGCTGAACATGGGGGTCCCACAGTTCAAGCCCTACTAATCAAATATTGATAGTTTATCCAGAGGAGAGGTCATCAAGAGCATTCCGGAAAGTCCCTTCGAGTTTTTAAAGGTCACTTACTGATGGTAAAGTATGATGGTAAAGTATGAAGAAGTCATAGTATGTACCATAGGATGGTAAAGTATGAAGAACTGATGAAGTATGAGTGTATAGGGTACTTTTTTTTACTTATTACTATCTTACCCAGTCCGTTATCCATCTTCTCAAATATTGGAATTTTAGGTCGTTCTTCAAAATCTTCAGCATGCGTTACCAGGGCATCTTTAACAGCATCATATCCAGATAACACCACCATCTTCCTCATGCCCATCTGAATACTAAACACTGGACCATAGATCTCTGAGAGCTTCAAAAAGGCAAATCATAGTAAAATAAATGCTAGATAACTTCATTATGTGGAATTCATAATGCGAGACACAGCAGGCCGTGAAGAAGTGAATATTATATATATATATATATCTATATATATATATTGATAAGGTGGCTGCCATTGGATGAGAGATATGTATCACAGATGAGGATGTCCTCTGTAATGTAAACCTCGAGTAATGCTCTAGTACACAAAGTACTAAGAGGGGTTAATCGGCCATGAGAGACCTAGTTTTAACCCCTTATAGACCAGCAGTATTTTTGGTTTTACACTTTCATTTTTTGCTCCCCTTCTTCCCAAAGCCATAACTATTTTATTTTTTGGTCAAAAAACGGCCATGTGAGGGCTTGTTTTTGGCGGGACAAGTTGTAATCTTGAACGACACCTTTGATTTTACCATGTTGTGTACTTGAAAACGGGAAAAAAAAATTCCAAGTGCGGTGAAATTGCAAAAAAAAATGCAATCCCATAGTTGTTTTTGTTTTTTTTTTCACAATATTCACTAAATGCTAAAATTAACCTGCATTATGATTCTCCAGGTCATTACGAGTTCATAGACACCAAACATGTATAGGTCCTTTTTTATTTAAGTGGTGGAAAAAAAATCAGAAGTCTGTTAAAAAAAGAAATGCGACATTTTCCGATACCCATGGCGTCTCCGTTTTTCGTGATCTAGGGTTGGATGAGGGGTTAATTTTTGCATGCTGCGCTGAAGTTTTTAATGATGATTCCTTCTCTACTCCCCCCTCATCTCTTCTTCCCACAACCGCATACAAGACTTCTCCTGCTTCCCCCATACTCTGGAACTCTCTGCCGCAACACATCAGACTCTCACCAACAACGGAAACCTTCAAGAGGAACCTGAAGACCCACCTGTTCCGACAAGCCTACAGCCTGCAATGATCCTCAGTCTACAGAACCACTGCACGACCTGCTCTCCCCTCTCCTAGTGTATCCTCACCCATCCCTGTAGACTGTGAGCCCTCGCGGGCAGGGTCCTCTCTCCTTATGTACTTGTGTGTCCCTTGTCTTGCACATGTTTATTGTACTTGTCTATATTTCCCCTTTTCACATGTAAAGCGCCATGGAATAAATGGTGCTATAAAAATGTATAATAATAATAATAATAAATATTAATAATAATAATAATAATAATGATAGCATTTTGGTGCAGATACAAACTTTTGATCGCCTATTGTTGCAGCGACACAAAAAACAATTCAGGCATTTTGACATTTTTTGTGCTTAGTGATTGGGCAATTTTGAAGGCAGCGATACCAAATATGTGTATGCTTCATTTTTTAATTATTTTACTTTGAATGGGGTGAAAGGGGGGTGATTTGAACTTCTAAATTTTTTTACATTTTTTTTATACTTTGTAAAACATTTTTTTTTTTACTTTTCGGCATGCTTCAATAATCTCCCAGGGCAGACTAGAAGCTGCACTTGCCCGATCGGCTCTGTTACATACAGGCGATGATCAGATCGCCTGTATGTAGCAGAATTGCTGACTTACTATGAGCGCCGACCACTGGGCGGTGCTCATAGCAGTCTGACAGTGACAACCATAGAGATCTGCAGGAGACCTCTGTTTGTCATACCAAATCATCAGTAACCCGTGATCACGTGACAGGGGTTACGGTGAGCGGAATTCTGGCACATGTTAAATGCCGCTGTCAGAGTTTGACAGTGGCATTTAATGGGTTAATAGCCGCGGGTGGATCGGTTCAAAACAGCTGACATGTGTCGGGAAAGATGTGGACTCACCGCCGGATCCCATATCAAAGGGAGGAAGTCCGACATTGGCGTCCTTTTCTGCCCGATGTCAGAAAGAAATTAATGTGTAAACGGACTTCAGCCCATATGCCATGTCTTAATGTGCATCATAGACTAAGACTCACACAATGTTATTATATGCATCGCCCCTAATATTATCAAGACTTTGCGAGGCCTAGTCAAAGCATCGTGAGGCTTAATCAAGAGCAAGGTAGAGGTGAATTTTATATTTATTTTTTAACCCTTTTATTACTCTATAAGGACTGGAGGGACCTCATAGCATAATAAGAATCTTTAAATGGAACATTTGAATAACTATAAATAAATTTAATGCAAATTGAATTTACATACTGAATTAGAGTGAATCTGTCAAAAATAAAATGATAGCAGACTCACACATTTCAAAGGTCAGCCTCCCGCAGTTGTAACCATCTTCTGCTATCTCGTTCATGATGAAAAAATGGGAAAAAATTTTTAGGTCTAAATTATTATTATAGCTTTTAGCTTATTTATTTTAATGAGAAATGTTATGAGGAGTCACCGAAGGAGGAAAAAACAAAATACCAGCTAAGTCCAGAAAAACCAGAGAGGTTGGCAGCTATCGGATTGCAGACCCCTGGACCTATCTACAACAACTAGCAGTAGCCGTGGGGGGTTCCTACGGTGCCCTAGACCCCTCGATCACAGCCGGAGAACTAGATAGCCTAAAGACAGAAAGGGGAAAAACTAAACTGCCCCAGAGCAGACCCCAAAGCAATAGGCAGCCCCCAACATATAATGACGGTGAAGCAATATGAAAACACTAACACAGATAGAAAGATAGGTTGAGCAAATGATGGGGCCCAAGCTAACTACATAGGACAGGATAGGAAAGCTGCTGTCTGCCATCCGCAAAAACCCTATCAAAATGAGCCAACCGACTGATAGGAAAAACAGGCGCTGAAGTCGCTAGGCTTCAAAAAGACTATATCAGCACTCAGGTATATTCTGAAGACAGAGCAAAGATCAACAGATCAGAGACAAAAATGGAATTCAGCTCACCCCCGGCCGGGGATGGCAGAACTCCCAAAAAACAAGGCAAAACAAAAACAAAACTGAAGAGTACAAAGCAGAGCAGAAAAACTTAGCTTTGAGAAGCAGGAATCAGACTGGTCTCCAAGAATCCAGCAGGAAAATCACCAGCCAGGAAGAAGGGCGTCGGTAGCCTTATATCCAGTCCTCAATTCCAGCCACCCAGTCATCATCTAGCTGCCCAGGTGTTTGATAATCAGCCTCACTACCTTCCTTCACCAGAGGAGGGAGTTCATCAGACCTCAATGATGAAGGGAAAAATGAACTCACAACAGAGAAATGTGTAATACCATACTTTTCCTATTGTGGCACTATGGGGCAATTGAATACTGGTAAATAGGTTTCCTCTATTTAACTAAGTTGATCACTTAGGAAATTGAGCAGATTAACATTCTACAGTGGCAGGTAAAAGATTGGGCACCCCTTGTCAAAATTACAGTTATTTTGAACAGTTATTCAAGTTGAAGATGAAATGATCTCCAAAAGCACTAAAGTTAAAGATGAACCATTTTCTTTGTATTTTAGGCAATATTATACATATATAAAGATAGCAAAGTGTTTTCAAGTTGCCCTTTGCTCAGTTCGAAATGTAATTAAGAAATAGTTAAGAGCAGCAGTGGAGGTGAAAATAAGGTCTAGAAGACCAAGCAAACTTTTATTGAGAGCTGCTTGTAAGATTCCTTGAGAGGGAAATCAGAACCCCCACTTGACTGCAAAAGACCCTCAGAAAGATTTAGCAGACTCTGGAGTTGTGAAACAGTGCTGTGCAAATTGGGACAAAGCATTTTTTTTATGTAAAATCATAAGTTGATTACCAGTCAGTGATTCCAACCAGTTTTAGCTTTATTGAACAGGTGTGAGTGCCTGTTCAAAGCAGTTAAAACTGGTTTGAATCACTGACTGGTAACCAACTTATGATTTTACTTAAAAAATGCTTTGTCCCATTTAATTTGCACAGCACTGTACATTGATCTAATGTTCATAGACACCTTCACAAATATGGCCTTCAAGCAAGAGTTATGAGAATAAAACTTCTCCTGCATCCTCACCCTGAAATCCATCATCCGTAGTATCGAAAAGAGCATCTAAACAAGCCTTAAGCATTTTCAACATAAGTCCTATGGACCCACGAGCTTAAAATAGAACTCTTTGGCAACAATGATCAAAGGTATGTGTGAAGAAAAAAGGGCACAGAGTTTTAGGAAAAGAATATTGCTTCAGCCATTAAGCATGGAGGTGGATCAATCATGCTTTGAGGTTGTGTTGCAGCTGATAGCACAAGGAAGAATGTGTAGAGGGAAGAATGGATTCAATTAAATTTCAACAAATTATTGATGCAAACATAACACCATCTGTAAAAAAAAGCTGAAGGTCAAAAGGGGATGGCTTCTACAAATGGATAATGATCCTAAACACGCTTCAAATTACACAACAGATGACCTCAAAAAGGTGAAAGCTGAAGGTTTTACAACTGCCCTCACAGTCCCCTGATCTGAACATCATTGAAAATCTGTGTGGCTAGACCTAAAAATAGCAGAGGATGGAAGACGCCCCAGGAATCTCACAGAACTGGTAGAATTATCCAAAGAATTATGGATGAAAATCCCTCAAACAAGAAGTGAAAGACTCTTGGATGGCTGTTCTGCCCTCTGAATACAGGACAAACATGTTTATACTAGCTGAAGAGCCCGGGGTTGCCTGGGCATAGTAACCAACTGTGGTTAGTTAAAACAAATTATAATGATTATATTGCACATAAAAACATTTCACATCATATATTCAACACTACAGATTTGCAACACAAATTAACTAAGCGATTACCCAAGTATTGATAGTATTTTATTTTCAACTCATTCAAGAGCATTTTGATAAACAACATGTGTATCTGTGTATCTGTGGCACCCCCAGGAGTATGGTCGCCACAGTGGCATTACCTTCCTCCTAGGGAGTGTGATGTCATGCTTGGAAGCAATAAAGGGTCTCTCCATGAGGTAAATACAACCCACAGCACGGTTCCCACTCCAGGCCAGCAGAGGGAGCTCTGAACCAAAACTGGGGGAAGAGCTGCTCTCTGAGGGCCGGGAAGGGGAAATTAGGCTGGGTTCACACGTGGCGGTTTTTTTGGGTTTCCGCGGCGGTTTTTACCCCACGATTTTGCCGCAAAAACGCAAAAAATAAGCATCCCATGCATTCCTATGGGATTCCGTAAGAGTGTGCTAATGCTGCGGTTTTTACCGCGGTGGAATTGCTTCGTGGTAAAAAACGCAGCATGCTCATTAATTTTGCGGAATCGCGGCGATCCCGCACCCATAGGAATGCATTGTTCTATTTATTTTCCGCATGTGGCTGTGCCCACCATGCGAAAAGTTAGCAGAACATTTGTGGATGGTACCCACGGTCTGGAGGAGAGGAGACTGTCCTCCAGGCTTTGGGCACCATATCCCTGTAAAAAATAGAATTTAAAATAAAAAATATTGTTATTCTCACCTTCCGACATTCCTCGCAGCCTTCTCGCCTCTCTCCACGCTCTTGGTCCCAGTAAGCCTTTGCGAGCGATGACGTCAGTTCTCGCGGGATCGCAAAGTCTCGCGGTCATTCGCACGACGTCATCGCAGTAATTGTCGCAAAGGATTCCTGGGACCGGGAGCGTGGAGAGAGGCGGGAAGGCTGCACGGGACGTCGGAAGGTAAGAATAACAATATTTTTTTTTATTATTATTATTTACATTCTATCTTTTACTATTGAGGCCGCATAGGCGGCCTCAATAGTAAAAAGATGGTCACACTCGTCAAACACTATGTTTGACGAGTGTGACCAACCTGTCAATCACTTCTCCAAGCGATGCTACAGATCGCTTGGAAAACGCTAGCAATTCTGCAAGCTAATTACGCTTGCAAAATGCTAGTTTTTCCGCGGGAAAATCGCGGTAATTTAAAATGCGATTTTCCCGCGGAATGGAATTCCAGAATCCTTGCGGTAATTTCCGCAAGAGTTCCGCTACGTGTGAACCCAGCCTAAGTCAGTTCGTGTGAGGAGGGAAACATGTGTGGACATGAGGAGATGAGCTGGAGGATTGAGCAGAGTTCAGGCTCACTTCTAGCTGTAGCGCATGGTCTGGAGTCTGGTCTCCAAGGTTGTATGGATACTGATGTTCCTGCAGCAGAAACCGGAGGAATAGAAAGCTGAAAATGCTCTGTTCCCACATAAGACTCGGAGGCACAACAGCAATGTGTGAGCCAGAAGAAGGAGGCTACAGCTGTCTGCCATAGGAGGGAGTTCTAAAAGAGAACAAGCAAGTGGAACTTCAGTGAAACACAGTACTGCAAGTACCTCAGAAAGCGCTAGAAAGGAGACTACAAAACCCATCTGCACAGAGAGATTCCTAAGTTTCTTCCTAGCTGGCCAGCTTCTGTTCCATCTGTAATCTGGACCCTGCACTGCACTTACAAAGCAAAGTAAAGGTAACGGAAACTGCACCCTGTTGTGTCATTGCATTCTTCCTGCAAACCCTCCAGCACTGCTACATCTCTGTGCCTAACACTGCACCCTCTTCCTCAACACCTATTACCACTGCCCTGGGACTACAGCTCTACCTGTGGGGAGCTATTACATCTTGCTGCCTTAGACCATCTGTCCCAGAGGATCTGCCTGCAGAGTCGGCTTAACCCCTTCATTGCCGAGCACCACAGGTTGCGTCACGTATCATCCACTTATAAACTTTAACCAGTCACTCTTAACCCCTTTCACATGGATGCCCAGGGTCACGGATCGGGTCACCGCTACTGTGGCACTTCCCTAATAATAATAATCTGCAGAGCCGTGTATCTAATCCTATTCTGTGTGATACTGTCGGCTGAGCCGTGTATCTAATACTATTCTGTGTGATACTGTGTGCTGAGCTGTGTATCTAATCCTATCCTGTGTGATGCTGTCTGCTGAGCCGTGTATCTATTCCTATCCTGTGTGATACTGACTGCGGAGCTGTGTATCTAATCCTATTCTGTGTGATACTGACTGCTGAGCTGTATAATATAAACCACCGATGTGCATCCATTACTCATATAGGTTAATAAACCTTCATTTTGGACATTGGAATGACTAAGGAAACTCCACTATACTATAAATCCTACAAAAAACACGGAGATATGTTCCAAAAAGTATAATAAAATATACACTTTATTGTTACAAATTCATAAATAATTGTACAAGATACAGACAAGTGACAAAAGTGCTCATACAAGGCTCACATGTGGTAATGGCTAGCAACACCCTATATAGCAGATTGGGTAATATACATATGAAGCAATGAATCTCAATGCTGCCAATACATTCATATCATAAAGATAATGTATATGCATAGTGCATAGGCCACCTTGTAGAGAAAAACAGAGCTATCATACTCAAAAAGATTGATTTGATAAAATACAGTGAAAAAAGTTAATAACAAACCCATAAAGTAACTGCAGGTGAGCGCGGCACTAGAAGGA
The DNA here is from genome assembly GCF_039654945.1 of Dendrobates tinctorius. Classification (NCBI taxonomy): domain Eukaryota; kingdom Metazoa; phylum Chordata; class Amphibia; order Anura; family Dendrobatidae; genus Dendrobates; species Dendrobates tinctorius. The sequence continues at coordinate 11,841,675 of NW_027361761.1, read as the reverse complement.
GCAGCCCCGACGCGCGTTTCGCGTGGGCTTCCTCGGGAGGCTGTGTCTGTGTGTTGGACATATGGGCATTTTATGTAGGGGATCCAGGTGTACACAATTCTCAGCGCCATTATCGGCGCATGCGCAGTGTTAAGCAAGACGCCACGAATCAACGCCCACAGCCGCCCATGTGACCGGAAGGCAGAGGGAAATCCCTCATGACGTCAATAGCCTCCCGTGTCACCGCTAGCCGGAGAGTTGAGTCATAGGAGCCGCCACACTGGGCATGCGCTCTCACTGAAGCCGCCATCTTTCATAGGGGCAGAAGAAAGGGCATAGATGTCGCAATATCTCATGTTAGTAAAAGCAATGATATAGTGAATGTGACTATCTATTGTGATAGCAGGGGCCATAAAAAGAGTACACCCCTACTAAACAAACCCACATAAATGCAATTATAAAATTAAAGATAATATATATACAAATTTATGTATATAAACAAATGTGTACATGTGAAATATATGAAATGTGAATATTGAGACTATATTAATAAAATCACAAAATAAAAGAAAATAAAGTGACAAAATATGTAGTACATATATATATATATATATATATATATATATATATATATATATATTGATAATACCTCAACATAAAAAACTGAAATAAAAAACCCTCTCTATAAAATATTCAGCCCAGTTATGGAAAGACCGCTTCAGGATTGCCGTATCTTGAATAGCCAATTATTCTGAATCTCCAATCACAAAATACCCTGAACATCAGACAATGATGGAATGGGTGCAATGAGCAAAAGTACTAAATAGACAAAAAAAAACAACAACACACAACTTAAAATCCAAAAAATTGGGACATAATCCATATTAGAACTACTCACAAGAAAGAAGCGAAACTCAACTGCTCGTTCAGGCCTAGGGGACTCATAGTCCCCAAAACAATGATCCAATGGCATTCCACCTGTGCCAATAGACGCTTCATATCCCTATCCCTAATGCCACATCTAATCCTGTCAATCCCAAAGACCCGCAAGTCACAGGGATTACATTTATGATGTATTTTGAAATGTCGTTGAACAGTTTTTAGAAGTGCAATGTCCTCCACCTCCTTTGCTGCTAGAATATCTCTGACATGTTCACGAGTGCGAATTCTCAATTCACGTGATGTCAGGCCAACATACAAAAGATTACAAGTACACTTTGCCACATAGACTACAAATGTAGTACTACATGGAATATACTCTGTAATTTTAAAATCTCTTTGGCCATCAGCAGACATAAAGGATGTGGTACGTACATGATTTCGGCATGCTAAGCAATCTCCACAGGGATATAAACCCCATTTTCGTTTGCCAGCTCCGAAGGGATCAGGTTTTTTGGGGACATAGTGACTCTGTACCAGAATATCTCTCAGATTCCTACTCCTCCTGGCCGTTATGAGGGGAGAATCCGAGAGATACCTGGACAGAGCCTGGTCAGTTTTCAATATTGGCCAATGTCTTTTAAGAATCGATCTCATAGTCTCCCATCTATGATTGAATGTAGATATAAACCGAATTCTTGAATCATCTTTTTTGACCTTCTTATTCATTACGAGCGGTTCAGTCCGTTTAGAATTTATCGCATGATAATATCCTCTCTTAATACTCCTCTTACTATATCCTCGTGCTTGAAATCTCTCCCCAAGGTCCACAGATTGACGCTCGAATGTCTCCTCAGTAGTACAAATCCTCCTCATCCATAAAAACTGTCCAATAGGAATCGCTCCAATTGTAGAGCTCATATGGGATGAGGAAGCATGGAGGAGAGCATTCACAGATGTTTCTTTCCTAAACACATCAGTATGGATTGAGCCATCACTCTGGACAAGCAAATTGATGTCTAAAAAAGAAATCATTTTCATGTGATAACTATATGCGAGTCTGATGTTGAGGCTGTTGCGATTCTATTCCTGTATAAATTCATGTAAATGGTCAACAGTACCTTGCCAAATGAATAATATATAATCTATAAATCGGTACCACCCCGGAATGTGGGGAGCATCCTGTACACCCTCCTGGAAAATGCCCCTCTCCCAGAAACCCAGAAAGAGGTTAGCATAGGAGGGTGCACAGGCCGCCCCCATAGCGGTGCCCCTACTCTGAAGGTAGTACCGGTCCCTAAAGGTAAAGAAGTTATGAGTAAGAATGACTCGCAAGAGCCTCAGCACCGGACACCTGACATCCACATCAATATTGCTAGATTCCAGGAAGAATGAAACCGCTTCAAGTCCATCATCATGGCGGATGGAGGTATATAGAGCCTCAACATCCGCCGTAACCAACAGCATGTCTGGCTCAAGAATAACCCCATCCAGACGCCTCAGGACGTCAGTGGTGTCTCTGACATAGGAGGGCAACGTTTCTACTTGTGATCTAAGATAATGATCAATAAATTTACAAATCGGATCACATAGCCCTCCTATGCCAGAGACAATTGGACGCCCCGGAGGATTAAGAGCATCTTTATGGACCTTGGGGAGAAGGTAGAACGTTGGAATAATCAGATTTTTGACTACCAATCCATCAAATAATCTCTTGTGAATGGTTCCCACATCAAGTGATTCCTCCAAGATCTCCAATAACTCACTCTGAAATTGGGAAAGTGGATTCTGAGAGAGTAGTTCATACGTCTCTTTATTGCGTAATTGTTTAAACGCCTCTTTCTCGTATTTCTCAATGGGCCAAATGACCACATTCCCCCCTTTATCTGCTGGCTTTATAACAACATCATGTAATTCTTTTAATTCTTTCAATGCATCCCTCTGAACCACAGTCAGATTGTCCCTTTTCCCTTTATTGGAAATCGTTTTTTAAATCAGCAGAAACTAATCTAGTAAAAATATCCACTTGTGGACAAAGAGAAAATGGGGGAAATGTGGTCGATTTAGCAGAAATCAGAGGAAGAGAAATACCTGAGGGTAAGTCCGCAGATTCATTTTCCAAATCCTCCAATATACACTCACTGGCCACTTTATTAGGTACACCATGCTAGTAAGGGGTTGGACCCCCTTTTGCCTTCAGAACTGCCTCAATTCTTCGTGGCAGAGATTCAACAAGGTGCTGGAAGCATTCCTCAGAGATTTTGGACCATATTGACATGATGGCATCACACAGTTGGCGCAGATTTGTCGGCTGCACATCCCTGATGCGAATCTCCCGTTCCACCACATCCCAAAGATGCTCTATTGGATTGAGATCTGGTGACTGAGGAGGCCATTTGAGTACAGTAAACTCATTGTCATGTTCAAGAAACCAATCTGAGATGATTCGAGCTTTATGACATGGCGCATTATCCTGCTGAAAGTAGCCATCAGATGTTGGGTACATTGTGGTCATAAAGGGATGGACATGGTCAGCAACAATACTCAGGTAGGCTGTGGCGTTGCAACGATGCTCAATTGGTACCAAGGGGCCCAAAGAGTGCCAAGAAAAAATTCCCCACACCATGACACCACCACCACCAGCCTGAACCGTTGATACAAGGCAGGATGGATCCATGCTTTCATGTTGTTTACGCCAAATTCTGACCCTACCATCCGAATGTCGCAGCAGAAATCGAGACTCATCAGACCAGGCAACGTTTTTCCAATCTTCTACTGTCCAATTTCGATGAGCTTGTGCAAATTGTAGCCTCAGTTTCCTGTTCTTAGCTGAGAGGAGTGGTACCCAGTGTGGTCTTCTGCTGCTGTAGCCCATCTGCCTCAAAGTTCGACGCACTGTGCGTTCAGAGATGCTCTTCTGCCTACCTTGGTTGTAACGGGTGGCAATTTGAGTCACTGTTGCCTTTCTATCAGCTCGAACCAGTCTGCCCATTCTCCTCTGACCTCTGGCATCAACATGGCATTTCCGGCCACAGAACTGCCGCTCACTGGATTTTTTTTCTTTTTCGGACCATTCTCTGTAAACCCTAGAGATGGTTGTGCGTGAAAATCCCAGTAGATCAGCAGTTTCTGAAATTCTCAGACCAGCCCTTCTGGCACCAACAATCATGCCACGTTCAAAGGCACTCAAATCACCTTTCTTCCCCATACTGATGCTCGGTTTGAACTGCAGGAGATTGTCTTGTCCATGTCTACATGCCTAAATGCACTGAGTTGCCGCCATGTGATTGGCTGATTAGAAATTAAGTCTTAACACACAGTTGGACAGGTGTACCTAATAAAGTGGCCAGTGAGTGTAGAGATGGCTTCTTGTTGAGCACTACTCAAATTCTCTGTTGTAGACCGAGAATGCAACTTTTTCAACACAAGTTTTCGTGAAAATAGGTGCAAATCTTTCAATGCTGTAAAATAATCATAATTATTACATGGAGAAAAAGAAAGACCGAGACCCAAGACTTCCTTCTGAGGTGTAGTCAGAATATGACGAGATAAATTAATTACCTCTAGAGTATTATTCTTAGGTCTCTTGTCTTTCTGAGGTGATATTACTTTCTTCCTCTTATTGCCAAATCTCTGCCACCGATCTTTACCATCAAATCTGTCAGAAACCATTTTATTTATATCAGATGTTCCTGGTCTCTCATCCACAGAAGAAACAGATGAAAATGAAACAGATCATGCTCTGGATGTGGATCTCCTATTAGTTAAAGTGGATCTCCATCTATACACCCGATTATTTTGGGCATCCATTATGTCTCTTTGATATTTCTTGGACTTAGTAGAAACAATTTCTTTTTCCCATTTCTCAATTTCATTATCAATTTCATTTTTGAAATTAACACTGGTTTCAGAAGTGAAGTTTTTATTAATCTCATCTTGAATAAGGTTAAGATCCTTATCAATCTCATTAAGAGTAACCTCATTATTAGAGATTAGTAATCCCATAAATCACTTTGAACACGTTGATGCAATTTCCTCCCATTGGTTTTTTAATTGATCACTTTCAATAATAAAGGAGGGGAAAATTTGAACACGTAAGCCTCTTGGTATAAGGCCACAAGAGATATATCTTTCAAGGAATGATTTATTCCACCATACACGAATCCTACGTTGGAGTAATTCTTTATATTTGATTGTTAATTCAGTTAGGTCCCTATTCTTGGAATCAACAACCACACATGAACCACTGTTAAACACTTTGTCCAGCTGCAAAAGCCACGTTTTTTCACGTGCTTTAAAATCCATCTGATCAGCGGAAAAAGCTGTGAAAACACAGAAAAAACTTAATAATATAAACCACCGATGTGCATCCATTACTCATATAGGTTAATAAACCTTCATTTTGGACATTGGAATGACTAAGGAAACTCCACTATACTATAAATCCTACAAAAAACACGGAGATATGTTCCAAAAAGTATAATAAAATATACACTTTATTGTTACAAATTCATAAATAATTGTACAAGATACAGACAAGTGACAAAAGTGCTCATACAAGGCTCACATGTGGTAACGGCTAGCAACACCCTATATAGCAGATTGGGTAATATACATATGAAGCAATGAATCTCAATGCTGCCAATACATTCATATCATAAAGATAATGTATATGCATAGTGCATAGGCCACCATGTAGAGAAAAACAGAGCAATCATGCTCAAAAAGATTGATTTGATAAAACACAGTGAAAAAAGTTAATAACATACCCATAAAGTAACTGCAGGTGAGCACGGCACTAGAAGGAGCAGCCCCGACGCGCGTTTCACGTGGGCTTCCTCGGGGGGCTGTGTCTGTGTGTTGAACATATGGGCATTTTATGTAGGGGATCCAGGTGTACACAATCCTCAGCGCCATTATCGGTGCATGCGCAGTGTTAAGCAAGACGCCACAAATCAACGCCCACAGCCGCCCATGTGACCGGAAGGCAGAGGGAAATCCCTCATGACTAGAGTTGAGCGAAACGGGTCGAAAAATTTCAAAAGTCGCCGACTTTTGGCAAAGTCGGGTTTCATGAAACGAAACCCGACCCTAGGATGAGGTCGGCCACGAGGTCGGCGACTTACGCGCCAAAGTCGCGTTTCAAAAGTTTGTTTTGCGCTCTTTTTCAGCCAATCAGGATCCACGGACACTGTGGGCAATGTGATGACATAGACTGGGGTCACCACCATCTTTCAGAAGGGCATGCAAGTGATTGGCTTGCTTTGGTGGGCGTCACAGGGGTTATAAAAGGGCGTGCACGCCGACCGCCATCTTACTTCTGACGATCTTAGCATAGGGAGAGGTTGCTGATTCTGTAGGGAGAGCGTTAGGCAGGGAAGAAGAAAAAAAAACTGCTTCTGCTGCTAGCGATTTTGCCTGTACAACACACCAGTCACTGTGTGTGCAGTGCAAGGGGAGGCTATTTTGTGGTGGATCAGCAGTGTTGGTTGTTAGGCTGCCTTCTAAGGCTTCCTGACAGCTGCATTGCTGTTTACCCACTGCTCTGCAAACTGCTTTTTTAAAAGCAATCCCAATTTTTTTTTTTGTCCTGCTGAGGTACTGAGCGTGCATTTTTTCACACCATACAGCGTCAGTGGGCCTCACACAATCCAAAAGTGTCCAGTGTCCACTAGTGTCTGGAGAAATTCAAAATCTCCCTTATCCTGTAGTCCCTTTTTTCACACCTGTGCCATCGAGCCTGTGACATAGCGCTCTGATATTCAGTGGGCCTCACACAATCCAAAAGTGTCCAGTGTCCACTAGTGTCTGCAGAAATTCAAAATCTCCCTTATCCTGTAGTCCCTTTTTTCACACCTGTGCCATCGAGCCTGTGACATAGCGCTCTGATATTCAGTGGGCCTCACACAATCCAAAAGTGTCCAGTGTCCACTAGTGTCTGCAGAAATTCAAAATCTCCCTTATCCTGTAGTCACTTTTTTCACACCTGTGCCATCGAGCCTGTGACATAGCACTCTGATATTCAGTGGGCCTCACACAATCCAAAAGTGTCCAGTGTCCACTAGTGTCTGCAGAAATTCAAAATCTCCCTTATCCTGTAGTCACTTTTTTCACACCTGTGCCATCGAGCCTGTGACATAGCGCTCTGATATTCAGTGGGCCTCACACAATCCAAAAGTGTCCAGTGTCCACTAGTGTCTGCAGAAATTCAAAATCTCCCTTATCCTGTAGTACCTTTTTTCACACCTGTGCCATCGAGCCTGTGACATAGCGCTCTGATATTCAGAGGGCCTCACACAATCCAAAAGTGTCCAGTGTCCACTAGTGTCTGCAGAAATTCAAAATCTCCCCTGTCCTATAGACACCTTGTACCTTGTTTTACATTACTATAGTTTGTTGGATTTTGCCTACATTTCTACAAAAAATGAGGAAGGCTGGTGGAAGAGGCCATGGAATTGGGTGGGGGTTGGCAGCTGGTAATGATGGTGTTGGTGGTGGATCTGATGGTAGTGGCAAGAGCAAAATAGGACCGAATGCAGGAGGTGTTGAGCCTGCGTCATCGTCTGGCTCCATAAGGCTTTGAAGGCTTAGTTTTCTAGGAGTTGGCAAACCGCTTTTAAAGCCAGAGCATCAGGAAAAAGTTTTGTCTTACATTGCTGACTCAGCCTCCAGCTCTATCGCCTCCTCTTCTGAAGTTGTAAAAAGTAAAAGCACTGAGTCGTCATTGGAGGCTCATGTTCATGAACCACACCTTTCCTTGTGTCGTTCACCCCAACCAAGATTGAAGGATGACGCAGGCCATACTACTGATTACTCCATGGAGCTGTTTTCACATACAATGCCTGGATTATCAAGTGAAATGGTGAATTACCCAGGCCAAAATTAATCTGACATGGAGTGCACTGATGCACAGCCGCTGATAGATGATTCTGCTGGTACATTCACTCAGAGCACTACATTGTCCTCGCAGTGTACAGAGCCAGATTCTGACCCTGATAAGACTCAGGTGTCCCTTCCCGCACACTATACCACCATACACGGTGACACAGAGGAAGGTGCACATGACATTGAAGAGGAGGTGATGGATGACCCAGTTTGGCAAGGTCTGGTACAGGGTTTGTGCGTGACTGGAGGGATGTGGATTTGCCAGAAAGCGCTCCTCCACCCAGCACTCACAGTGCATCATTGACACCGGGAACATTGGCCCACATGTCAGATTATGCCTTGCAGATCCTAAAAAGGGACCCCGGCATTGCCAAAATGATGAACGATGACGAATACTGTTTGGCCAGCATCCTGGATCCACGCTATAAAGGCAAATTACAAAACATCATGCCACAGGAGAACCTTGACCTATTATTGGCTAATAAACAAGCAACTCTGGTAAATCGGTTGCTTGAGGCATTCCCAGCACACAGCAGCGGTGATGGTTCTCACACGAGCCGTACGGGCCGGGGGCAGCTTGGCAGAGGTGTTCATGTTGCAAACAGCAGAAGTGGCGTTGGAGACAAGGGTTTCATGACAATGTTGTGGACTGATTTTTCACGGACCGCTCACACAACTGGTAATACTGCATCGATGGAAAGTGACAGGAGACAGCAGTTGTCAACTATGGTTACAAACTACTTTTCCTCCCATATCGATGTTCTCCCACACAGGTCATTCCCCTTTGACTATTGGGCCGCTAAACTGGACACCTGGCCTGAATTGGCACAATATGCCTTACAGGAGCTCGCTTGCCCAGCTGCAAGTGTGCTATCAGAAAGAGTCTTCAGTGCAGCTGGATCAATCCTGACAGAAAAAAGGACCCGTCTGTCAACCCAAAATGTGGATGATCTAACCTTCATTAAAATGAACCATGCATGGGTTTCCAAGGATTTTGTCCCACCTTCCCCTGATGACACATAGGGTGACAGAAAAATGACTTGCTTTGGTCCACCTCTTCCTGGGACTTGACCTATTTCGCCTTTTGCATCAGCTGAATGTCCAACATCAACATATGCCACTTTCTAAAACTCCCTAACTGTGCTGCCCCCCCATGGCCAGGGTGACCACCTAGCGCATGACACCGTGTGAGTGCCGTTGCCCTGGACAGGTGGGTAGGCCGACTCTTGGGCGCGGGCACTGGCACAGGGTCCCTCATAGTGCAATCAAGTGTCTCTGATGGTGGTGGTGCACACCCGCCGTCAGACACACCGCTGTACTATGAGGGGCCCAGTGCCAGTACCGACGCCCACGAGTGGGCCCACCTTGCTTGGGCAGGGCCCCAGCATTTGCAATCTTTACCTCTCCCTGCTCCTCCGCTGTGTAGTCTGGGCCGTCAAATCCATACTGTGCCTGACACCGTCTGAGCCTGCCTCCTGATGTATAGACATATATTTTGAATGTGTACGCTATCCATACATGTTATCCGGGGATACGGTACCCTTTCTCACCTTTGTGCAATCACGTGCAATCCATACTGGGCCTAACACCGTCTGAGCCTGCCTCCTGATGTATAGACATATATTTTGAATGTGTACGCTATCCATACATGTTATCCGGGGATACGGTACCCTTTCTCACCTTTGTGCAATCACGTGCAATCCATACTGGGCCTAACACCGTCTGAGCCTGCCTCCTGATGTATAGACATATATTTTGAATGTGTACGCTATCCATACATGATATCCGGGGATACGGTACCCTTTCTCACCTTTGTGCAATCACGTGCAATCCATACTGGGCCTAACACCATCTGAGCCTGGCTCCTGATGTATAGACATATATTTTGAATGTGTACGCTATCCATACATGTTATCCGGGGATACGGTACCCTTTCTCACCTTTGTGCAATCACGTGCAATCCATACTGGGCCTAACACCGTCTGAGCCTGCCTCCTGATATATAGACATATATTTTGAATGTGTACGCTATCCATACATGTTATCCGGGGATACGGTACCCTTTCTCACCTTTGTGCAATCACGTGCAAGCCATACTGGGCCTAACACCATCTGAGCCTGCCTCCTGAGGTATAGACATATATTTTGAATGTGTACGCTATCCATATATGTTATCCGGGGATACGGTACCCTTTCTCACATTTGTGCAATCGCGTGCAATCCATACTGGGCCTAACACCGTCTGAGCCTGCCTCCTGATGTATAGACATATATTTTCAATGTGTACGCTATCCATACATGTTATCCGGGGATACGGTACCCTTTCTCACCTTTGTGCAATCACGTGCAATCCATACTGGGCCTAACACCGTCTGAGCCTGCCTCCTGATGTATAGATATATATTTTGAATGTGTACGCTATCCATACATGTTATCCGGGGATACGGTAACCTTTCTCACCTTTATGCAATCACGTGCAAGACTTACTGGGCCTAACACCGTCTGAGCCTGCCTCCTGAGGTATAGACATATATTTTGAATGTGTACACTATCCATACATGTTATCCGGGGATACGGTACCATTTCTCACCTTTGTGCAATCACGTGCAAGCCATACTGGGCCTAACACCGTCTGAGCCTGCCTCCTGATGTATAGACATATATTTTGAATGTGTACGCTATCCATACATGTTATCCGGGGATACGGTACCCTTTCTCACCTTTGTGCAATCACGTGCAATCCATACTGGGCCTAACACCGTCTGAGCCTGCCTCCTGATGTATAGACATATATTTTGAATGTGTACGCTATCCATACATGTTATCCGGGGATACGGTACCCTTTCTAACCTTTGTGCAATCACGTGCAATCCATACTGGGCCTAACACCGTCTGAGCCTGCCTCCTGATGTATAGACATATATTTTCAATGTGTACGCTATCCATACATGTTATCCGGGGATACGGTACCCTTTCTCACCTTTGTGCAATCACGTGCAATTCATACTGGGCCTAACACCGTCTGAGCCTGCCTCCTGATGTATAGACATATATTTTGAATGTGTACGCTATCCATACATGTTATCCGGGGTTACGGTACCCTTTCTCACCTTTGTGCAATCACATGCAAGCCATACTGGGCCTAACACCGTCTGAGCCTGCCTCCTGATGTATAGACATATATTTTGAATGTGTACGCTATTCATACATGTTATCCGGGGATACGGTACCCTTTCTCACCTTTGTGCAATCACGTGCAAGCCATACTGGGCCTAACACCGTCTGAGCCTGCCTCCTGATGTATTGACATATATTTTGAATGTGTACGCTATCCATACATGTTATCCGGGGATACGGTACCCTTTCTCACCTTTGTGCAATCACGTGCAATCCATACTGGGCCTAACACCGTCTGAGCCTGCCTCCTGATGTATAGACATATATTTTGAATGTGTACGCTATCCATACATGTTATCCGGGGATACGATACCCTTTCTCACCTTTGTGCAATCACGTGCAATCCATACTGGGCCTAACACCGTCTGAGCCTGCCTCCTGATATATAGACATATATTTTGAATGTGTACACTATCCATACATGTTATCCGGGGATACGGTACCCTTTCTCACCTTTGTGCAATCACGTGCAATCCATACTAAGCCTAACACCGTCTGAGCCTGCCTCCTGATGTATAGACATATATTTTGAATGTGTACGCTATCCATACATGTTATCCGGGGATACGGTACCCTTTCCAACCTTTGTGCAATCACGTGCAATCCATACTGGGCCTAACACCGTCTGAGCCTGCCTCCTGATGTATAGACATATATTTTCAATGTGTACGCTATCCATACATGTTATCCAGGGATACGGTACCCTTTCTCACCTTTGTGCAATCACGAGCAATTCATACTGGGCCTAACACCGTCTGAGCCTGCCTCCTGATGTATAGACATATATTTTGAATGTGTACGCTATCCATACATGTTATCCGGGGATACGGTACCCTTTCTCACCTTTGTGCAATCACATGCAAGCCATACTGGGCCTAACACCGTCTGAGCCTGCCTCCTGATGTATAGACATATATTTTGAATGTGTACGCTGTTCATACATGTTATCCGGGGATACGTTACCCTTTCTCACCTTTGTGCAATCACGTGCAAGCCATACTGGGCCTAACACCGTCTGAGCCTGCCTCCTGAGGTATAGACATATATTTTGAATGTGTACGCTATCCATACATGTTATCCGGGGATACGGTACCCTTTCTCACCTTTGTGCAATTGCGTGCAATCCATACTGGGCCTAACACCGTCTGAGCCTGCCTCCTGATGTATAGACATATATTTTCAATGTGTACGCTATCCATACATGTTATCCGGGGATACGGTACCCTTTCTCACCTTTGTGCAATCACGTGCAATCCATACTGGGCCTAACATGGTCTGAGCCTGCCTCCTGATGTATAGACATATATTTTGAATGTGTACGCTATCCATACATGTTATCCGGGGATACGGTAACCTTTCTCACTTTTATGCAATCACGTGCAAGACTTACTGGGCCTAACACCGTCTGAGCCTGCCTCCTGAGGTATAGACATATATTTTGAATGTGTACACTATCCATACATGTTATCCGGGGATACGGTACCCTTTCTCACCTTTGTGCAATCACGTGCAATCCATACTGGGCCTAACACCGTCTGAGCCTGCCTCCTGATGTATAGACATATATTTTGAATGTGTACGCTATCCATACATGTTATCCGGGGATACGGTACCCTTTCTAACCTTTGTGCAATCACGTGCAATCCATACTGGGCCTAACACCGTCTGAGCCTGCCTCCTGATGTATAGACATATATTTTCAATGTGTACGCTATCCATACATGTTATCCGGGGATACGGTACCCTTTCTCACCTTTGTGCAATCACGTGCAATTCATACTGGGCCTAACACCGTCTGAGCCTGCCTCCTGATGTATAGACATATATTTTGAATGTGTACGCTATCCATACATGTTATCCGGGGATACGGTACCCTTTCTCACCTTTGTGCAATCACATGCAAGCCATACTGGGCCTAACACCGTCTGAGCCTGCCTCCTGATGTATAGACATATATTTTGAATGTGTACGCTATTCATACATGTTATCCGGGGATACGGTACCCTTTCTCACCTTTGTGCAATCACGTGCAAGCCATACTGGGCCTAACACCGTCTGAGCCTGCCTCCTGATGTATTGACATATATTTTGAATGTGTACGCTATCCATACATGTTATCCGGGGATACGGTACCCTTTCTCACCTTTGTGCAATCACATGCAATCCATACTGGTCCTAACACCATCTGAGCCTGCCTCCTGATGTATAGACATATATTTTGAATGTGTACGCTATCCATACATGTTATCCGGGGATACGGTACCCTTTCTCACCTTTGTGCAATCACGTGCAATCCATACTGGGCCTAACACCGTCTGAGCCTGCCTCCTGATATATAGACATATATTTTGAATGTGTACGCTATCCATACATGTTATCCGTGGATACGGTACCCTTTCTAACCTTTGTGCAATCACGTGAAATCCATACTGGGCCTAACACCGTCTGAGCCTGCCTCCTGATGTATAGACATATATTTTCAATGTGTACGCTATCCATACATGTTATCCGGGGATACGGTACCCTTTCTCACCTTTGTGCAATCACGTGCAATTCATACTGGGCCTAACACCGTCTGAGCCTGCCTCCTGATGTATAGACATATATTTTGAATGTGTACGCTATTCATACATGTTATCCGGGGATACGGTACCCTTTCTCACCTTTGTGCAATCACGTGCAAGCCATACTGGGCCTAACACCGTCTGAGCCTGCCTCCTGATGTATTGACATATATTTTGAATGTGTACGCTATCCATACATGTTATCCGGGGATACGGTACCCTTTCTCACCTTTGTGCAATCACGTGCAATGCATACTGGGCCTAACACCGTCTGAGCCTGCCTCCTGATGTATAGACATATATTTTGAATGTGTACGCTATCCATACATGTTATCCGGGGATACGGTACCCTTTCTCACCTTTGTGCAATCACGTGCAATCCATACTGGGCCTAACACCGTCTGAGCCTGCCTCCTGATATATAGACATATATTTTGAATGTGTACGCTATCCATACATGTTATCCGGGGATACGGTACCCTTTCTCACCTTTGTGCAATCACGTGCAATCCATACTGGGCCTAACACCGTCTGAGCCTGCCTCCTGAGGTATAGACATATATTTTGAATGTGTACGCTATCCATACATGTTATCCGGGGATACGGTACCCTTTCTCACCTTTGTGCAATCGCGTGCAATCCATACTGGGCCTAACACCGTCTGAGCCTGCCTCCTGATGTATAGACATATATTTTGAATGTGTACGCTGTTCATACATGTTATCCGGGGATACGTTACCCTTTCTCACCTTTGTGCAATCACGTGCAAGTCATACTGGGCCTAACACCGTCTGAGCCTGCCTCCTGAGGTATAGACATATATTTTGAATGTGTACGCTATCCATACATGTTATCCGGGGATACGGTACCCTTTCTCACCTTTGTGCAATTGCGTGCAATCCATACTGGGCCTAACACCGTCTGAGCCTGCCTCCTGATGTATAGACATATATTTTCAATGTGTACGCTATCCATACATGTTATCCGGGGATACGGTACACTTTCTCACCTTTGTGCAATCACGTGCAATCCATACTGGGCCTAACATGGTCTGAGCCTGCCTCCTGATGTATAGACATATATTTTGAATGTGTACGCTATCCATACATGTTATCCGGGGATACGGTAACCTTTCTCACCTTTATGCAATCACGTGCAAGACTTACTGGGCCTATCACCGTCTGAGCCTGCCTCCTGAGGTATAGACATATATTTTGAATGTGTACACTATCCATACATGTTATCCGGGGATACGGTACCCTTTCTCACCTTTGTGCAATCACGTGCAATCCATACTGGGCCTAACACCGTCTGAGCCTGCCTCCTGATGTATAGACATATATTTTGAATGTGTACGCTATCCATACATGTTATCCGGGGATACGGTACCCTTTCTAACCTTTGTGCAATCACGTGCAATCCATACTGGGCCTAACACCGTCTGAGCCTGCCTCCTGATGTATAGACATATATTTTCATTGTGTACGCTATCCATACATGTTATCCGGGGATACGGTACCCTTTCTCACATTTGTGCAATCACGTGCAATTCATACTGGGCCTAACACCGTCTGAGCCTGCCTCCTGATGTATAGACATATATTTTGAATGTGTACGCTATCCATACATGTTATCCGGGGATACGGTACCCTTTCTCACCTTTGTGCAATCACATGCAAGCCATACTGGGCCTAACACCGTCTGAGCCTGCCTCCTGATGTATAGACATATATTTTGAATGTGTACGCTATTCATACATGTTATCCGGGGATACGGTACCCTTTCTCACATTTGTGCAATCACGTGCAAGCCATACTGGGCCTAACACCGTCTGAGCCTGCCTCCTGATGTATTGACATATATTTTGAATGTGTACGCTATCCATACATGTTATCCGGGGATACGGTACCCTTTCTCACCTTTGTGCAATCACGTGCAATCCATACTGGGCCTAACACCATCTGAGCCTGCCTCCTGATGTATAGACATATATTTTGAATGTGTACGCTATCCATACATGTTATCCGGGGATACGGTACCCTTTCTCACCTTTGTGCAATCACGTGCAATCCATACTGGGCCTAACACCGTCTGAGCCTGCCTCCTGATACATAGACATATATTTTGAATGTGTACGCTATCCATACATGTTATCCGTGGATACGGTACCCTTTCTAACCTTTGTGCAATCACGTGCAATCCATACTGGGCCTAACACCGTCTGAGCCTGCCTCCTGATGTATAGACATATATTTTCAATGTGTACGCTATCCATACATGTTATCCGGGGATACGGTACCCTTTCTCACCTTTGTGCAATCACGTGCAATTCATACTGGGCCTAACACCGTCTGAGCCTGCCTCCTGATGTATAGACATATATTTTGAATGTGTACACTATCCATACATGTTATCCGTGGATACGGTACCCTTTCTCACCTTTGTGCAATCACATGCAAGCCATACTGGGCCTAACACCGTCTGAGCCTGCCTCCTGATGTATAGACATATATTTTGAATGTGTACGCTATTCATACATGTTATCCGGGGATACGGTACCCTTTCTCACCTTTGTGCAATCACGTGCAAGCCATACTGGGCCTAACACCATCTGAGCCTGCCTCCTGATGTATTGACATATATTTTGAATGTGTACGCTATCCATACATGTTATCCGGGGATACGGTACCCTTTCTCACCTTTGTGCAATCACGTGCAATCCATACTGGGCCTAACACCTTCTGAGCCTGCCTCCTGATGTATAGACATATATTTTGAATGTGTACGCTATCCATACATGTTATCCGGGGATACGGTACCCTTTCTCACCTTTGTGCAATCACGTGCAATCCATACTGGGCCTAACACCGTCTGAGCCTGCCTCCTGATATATAGACATATATTTTGAATGTGTACGCTATCCATACATGTTATCCGGGGATACGGTACCCTTTCTCACCTTTGTGCAATCACGTGCAATTCATACTGGGCCTAACACCGTCTGAGCCTGCCTCCTGAGGTATAGACATATATTTTGAATGTGTACGCTATCCATACATGTTATCCGGGGATACGGTACCCTTTCTCACCTTTGTGCAATCGCGTGCAATCCATACTGGGCCTAACACCGTCTGAGCCTGCCTCCTGATGTATAGACATATATTTTCAATGTGTACGCTATCCATACATGTTATCCGGGGATACGGTACCCTTTCTCACCTTTGTGCAATCATGTGCAATCCATACTGGGCCTAACACCGTCTGAGCCTGCCTCCTGATGTATAGACATATATTTTGAATGTGTACGCTATCCATACATGTTATCCGGGGATACGGTACCCTTTCTCACCTTTGTGCAATCACGTGCAAGCCATACTGGGCCTAACACCGTCTGAGCCTGCCTCCTGATGTATAGACATATATTTTGAATGTGTACGCTATCCATACATGTTATCCGGGGATACGGTACCCTTTCTCACCTTTGTGCAATCACGTGCAATCCATACTGGGCCTAACACCGTCTGAGCCTGCCTCCTGATGTATAGACATATATTTTGAATGTGTACGCTATCCATACATGTTATCCGGGGATACGGTACCCTTTCTAACCTTTGTGCAATCACGTGCAATCCATACTGGGCCTAACACCGTCTGAGCCTGCCTCCTGATGTATAGACATATATTTTCAATGTGTACGCTATCCATACATGTTATCCGGGGATACGGTACCCTTTCTCACCTTTGTGCAATCACGTGCAATTCATACTGCGCCTAACACCGTCTGAGCCTGCCTCCTGATGTATAGACATATATTTTGAATGTGTACGCTATCCATACATGTTATCCGGGGATACGGTACCCTTTCTCACCTTTGTGCAATCACATGCAAGCCATACTGGGCCTAACACCGTCTGAGCCTGCCTCCTGATGTATAGACATATATTTTGAATGTGTACGCTATTCATACATGTTATCCGGGGATACGGTACCCTTTCTCACCTTTGTGCAATCACGTGCAAGCCATACTGGGACTAACACCGTCTGAGCCTGCCTCCTGATGTATTGACATATATTTTGAATGTGTACGCTATCCATACATGTTATCCCGGGATACGGTACCCTTTCTCACCTTTGTGCAATCACGTGTAATCCATACTGGGCGTGAGAACGGCTGGCGAGCTGTTAAGCAAGCTACAGCACCTGTGGTTTGCACAAGTAAGTTTTTCATTTTTTCAGGAATGACGGTTAGGCCTATTTCCGGAACTGCGGTTGACCTGCACTTACTGGGAAATCATCGTTCGCGGGTAATAATTGTAATCAGTGATCCCCATCACTAACGTTGTTCAGCGGGTTATCTGCACCTGTAAGCGACAAACGCTGGCCTTTTCAGTGTAGCGCACATGCAGCCACGGACATGTAAGGGCATGACACACCAGTTATTGGCCAGTCTCATGTGCCAGAGCCTCACGTGTCCCTCTAGTAAGCCGGACTCGGACCGCGGGGCATGACGGAGTCTCGTTCATTAGCGGAATTAAGCTTGCAATGTGTGCATCTGTTCTGTAGCTGGCTTGGTTGAGGTTTCCCAGGTGGAGTCGAATTTAACCATAGGCTCCACTCCTGGTGGTGCCCTTCTGGAAATTCCTTTAAGGTTCAGCTTTGCAACCATACTGCCCACGTAAAACAAACACTTTGCCTTCATGAACGCTGTTTGGAGGGTCATGACTCGTGGGAATAACACCGCCCAATCAGTTAACCTGCTAGAGAGATCCTTCGTTGCTCCCAAGCATGACATCACACTCCCTAGGAGGAAGGTAATGCCACTGTGGCGACCGTACTCCTGGGGGCGACACAAGTGCACTGATGCCCAGCCACTGCTCGATGAATCTGCTGGTACATTGACCCAGACCACTACATTCCCCTCGCACGCTACACAGCCTGAATCTGACCCTGATGAAACTCTGGTTACCCTTCCCATATACAGTTCCATCTTACACGGTGACAAAGAGGAAGCTGCAGATGAAAGTGCAGGTTCGGCCCACCCGCCATCAGACACACCATCGTACTATCAGGTGCCCTGTGCCAGTGCCGTCGCCAACGAGTGGGCCCCCCCTGCTTGCTCAGGATCACAGCACTTGCAAGGTAGAAATACTGTGCATTGAGATGGAAGATGGGGACGACGAGGAGTCCAGACTAGTACAGGGATTCCCTAGCAAGGAGACTTATTTGATTGTTTTCAATGTTGGGACAGCAATTTTTGGGGAGCACTATACTCTGGAGAATGATAGATGGGGCCCACCATACACTGGAACATTCCAAAGGTGGACATCAGACACTGGAGCAGCATTTACAGGGCCCATTATACACTAGAGCACTAGAAATGGGGCCCATTATGTTTGGAGCATTATTTGGGCCCATAAGACAGTGGAGCTTCATCCATGGGGACCAACATATACTGTAGCATTATGTGGAGCTCATCATATACTGTTTCAAACATTATATGGGACCAATGATTCTGTATGGAGAAATAGATGGGCCTCGTCATGAGATGTAAAAAGTGAAGTATTTTTCATTGTACTATACCGCTATTTCTCTGCCGTATCGGAGCATGATGAGTTGTGGTATGTGTTAAAGGGGTGCTCTTTCGCCCAGGGCACATGAAAACCTGGAGCCAGCCCTACCCCCCCACAACTTTAGCCAAATAACCCCCATTTTTCAGTGCGTAACTTGTATTATGAAGTTAATTAAGATTGACAAGCTTAAGTTAGAAGAATTGATGCTTTTGGCATTCAAATGGGCAATGTAGGTGTGTTTCCTGTCCTCCTCTCACTGCCGACTTTTATTCCCCATTGACTTACATTGGGTTTCGTGTTTCGGGACGACCCCGACTTTTCCCTATAATCGGCCGATCTTGCTCGACCCGACTTTTGGAAACGTCGGGTTTCACGAAACGAAACTTGACGCTAAAAAAACAAAAGTCGCTCAACTCTACTCATGACGTCAATAGCCTCCCGTGTCAATGCTAGCCGCCGGAGAGTTGAGTCATAGGAGCCGCCACACTGGGCATGCGCTCTCACTGAAGCCGCCATCTTTCATAGGGGCAGAAGAAAGGGCATAGATATCGCAATATCTCATGTTAGTAAAAGCAATGATATAGTGAATGTGACTATCTATTGTGATAGCAGGGGCCATAAAAAGAGTACACCCCTACTAACCAAACCTCATAAATGCAATTATAAAATTAAAGATAATATATATACAAATGTATGTATATAAACAAATGTGTACATGTGAAATATATGATATGTGAATATTGAGACTATATTAATAAAATCACAAAATAAAAGAAAATAAAGTGACAAAATATGTAGTACATATATATATATAGTGATAATACCTCAACATAAAAAACTGAAATAAAAAACCCTCCCAATAAAATATTCGGCCCAGTTATGGAAAGACCGCTTCAGGATTGCCGTATCTGAGCTGTGTATCTAAACCTCTCCTGTGTGATACTGACTGCTGAGCTGTGTATCTAATCCTATCCTGTGTGATACCTCTGCTAAGCCATGTATCTAACCCTATCCTGTGTGATACTGACTGCTGAGCCATGCACCTAATCCTATCATGTGTGTTCCTGACTGCCCGTGTATCTAATCCTATCCTGTGTGATACTGTCTGGTGAGCCATGTATCTAATATTATTCTGTGTGATACTGTGTGCAGAGCTGTGTATCTAATCCTCTCCTGTGTGATACTGACTGCTGAGCTGTGTATTTAATCCTATTCTGTGTGATACTGACTGCTGAGCTGTGCATCTAAACCTATCCTGTGTGATAATGTCAGCTGAGCCGTGTATCTATTCCTATCCTGTGTGATACTGACTGCTGAGCTGTGTATATAATCCTATCCTGTGTGATACTGACTGCTGAGCCATGTGTCTAATCCTGTCCTGTGTGATACTGACTGCTGAGCTGTGTATCTAATCCTATCCTGTGTGATACTGGGCTCCCCCTGCAGTCTGTGTCAGAGGGTGGTCTGTGTCGGCACTGTAATAAATTGTGTTATTTCCAGCTTTACAGAAGGACGATAACACCATAGAACTGGTAAGAATAATAGGCAAAATTGTTTGGTGAATTGGAATGTGCGGGGTTAAAATTTTGCTTCACAACACAACCTATGACACTCTCGGGGTTCAGACGTGTGACTGTGCAAAATTTTGTGGCTGTGTGCCAATCCCGGACATACACACATACATACACACACACATTGAGCTTTATATATTAGGTTATGTGCTGATTATGTGCTGGTTATTTATAGCACCATCTAGTGGTGGCTGAAATTATAGCTGTGTCTTTAATAGCATTTACAGCCTGTGTCTATAACAAAGTGTTGCATCGTGGGATTGAAGCAATGTATCTGGGATGAGGAAGATGCCATTTACTTCTGTGAATTTCATGGGATGCATGTGTTTATTTGTCCTCCTGTAACACTCCAACTTGAGTTCATTATCCTGGTAAAGCCTATCTGGTAAGATTAATATCTTTTATTGCAATACAGTGTTGTTTAGAGATGTTATTAACTGTAGAGCAGCTAGTGCTCAGTAGAAGTAATTAGACACCCGTGTATTCCATGTAAAGTTTGCATTACACTGTATACTTCCTGTAATTGTTTAGCTGTGTGATCATCTGCCCAATACTTACCCATGTCGTTTGTATTCTTTATAGTTTTACCGCATGTTCTATACTCTTCATCAATAAACAAGTTAGACTACAGAGAACAGTCTGCCTATTTTGGAAGATAGAAGGTGGCTTACGCTGTATGCTCGATTGCACACCATGTCAACGTGTATGAAGGAGGACAATGGCTACAAATAGAGTTTACAAGCTGCTTTCAAAAGGTAGTGCTACTAGGTACTAAACATGTAGGGTGCCCAAACTTTTGAATCTGCCAATTTTCCTTTTTGCATTTTAAAAAACACAAAAGATGGGAAAAAAAATTATATATATATATATATATATATATATATATATATACACTACCGTTCAAAAGTTTAGGGTCACTTAGAAATTTCCTTATCTTTTAAAGAAAAGCACAGTTTTTTCCAATGAAGCTAACATTAAATGATTCAGAAATGCACTCTATACATTGTTAATGCGGTAAATGTCTATGCTAGCTGCAAACATTTGTTTTGTAATGCAATATGTTCATAGGTGTATAGAGGCCCATTTCCAACAACCATCACTCCAGTGTTCTTATGGTACTTTGTGTTTGCTAACTGTGTAAGAAGGCTAATGGATGGTTAGAATACTCTTGAAAACCCTTGTGCAAGTATGTTAGCACAGCTGAAAACAGTGTGGCTGATTAGAGAAGCTATAAACCTGACCTTTATTTGAGCTAGTTGAGAATCGGGAGCATTACATTTGCTGGTTCCATTAAACTCTCAAAATGGCCCGGAAAAAAAAAAGAACTATCATGTGAAATGCCACAGTCTATTCTTGTTCTCAGAAATGAAGGCTATTCCATGTGAGAAATTGCCAAGAAACTGAAGATTTCCTACAACGGTGTGTACTACTCCCTTCAGGGGAGAGCACAAACAGGCTCTAGCCAGAGTAGAAAGAGAAGTAGGAGGCCCCGCTGCACAACTGAGCAACAAGACAAGTACATTAGAGTCTGCAGTGAGAAATCAACGCCTCACAGTTAGTGTTGAGCAATACCACCCGATATTGAAAAATATCGGATCGGATTGGATCGGCCGATCTAAAAAAAGTATCGGGTATCGCCGATTCCGATCCCGGAAGTCCCATTAAAGTCAATGGAACAGAAATATCAGAATTAAAAAAAACCCTTTCAGGAGAGGGGAAGTGTGGGCGGTGCATGGGCGGACACTGTGCGTGTCTGTGTGTGCGGGTGGGGCCTGTGCGGGCTGTCAGTGGTCTGTACGGGCCTCTTGGGGGCCTGTGCTGGCTGTCGGTGGTCTGTGCCGGCTGCCGGGGGCCTTTGCCGGCTGCCGGGGGTCTGTACGGGCCAGCCGGGGGCTTTTGCCTGCTGCCGGGGGTCTGTACAGTCCTGCCGGGGGCTTGTGCCGGCTGCCGGGGGCTTGTGCCTGCTGCCGGTGTTCTGTACGGGCCTCTCGGAGGCCTGTGCCAGCTGCCGGTGGTCTGTGCCGGCCTGCCGAGGGCCTGTGCCGGCTGTCGGTGGTCTGTGCGGGCCTGCCAGGGGTCTTGTGTCTGTGCAGGCGATGCCTGCTACACTGACAGTGATTAACACATTAGACAATGATGGGACAGTAGTAGTCCCATCATCCGGCTAATGTGCTGAATGTAAAAAAAAAAAAATATATACATACTACATACATACTACATTCATGCAACATACATACTACATTCATACAACATACATATATACTACATACATACTACATATATACTACATTCATACATCATACATACATACTACATACATGCTACATATATACTACATTCATACAACATACATACATACTACATACATACATACTACATACTGTACATGCTACATATATAATACATTCATACAACATACATACTACATACAACATACATGCTACATACTACATTCATACAACATACATATATACTACATACTACATACATACTACATATATACTATATACTACATACATACTACATATATACTACATTCATACAACATGCATACATACTACATACAACATACATACATACTACATACATGCTACATATATACTACATTCATACAACATACATACTACATACAACAGACATGCTACATATATACTACACTCATACAACATACATATATACTACATACTACATACATGCTACATATATACTACATTCATACAACATACATACTACATACAACAGACATGCTACATATATACTACACTCATACAACATACATACATACTACATACATACTACATATATACTACATTCATACAACATACATATATACTACATACTACATACATATATACTACATACATACTACATACATACTACATACAACATACATACATACATTCATACAATACATACATACTACATACAACATACATATATACTACATACATACTACATACATACTGCATACATACTACATACAATACATTCATACATTCATACAATACATACATATAGACATACAGTACATATAACATAGAGTACATACTCACCAATACTTGTCACATTGTTCCCCGGAGCCAGTGTCATCAATGAAAAAATATGAAAATAACAAACAAGCCATATACTCCCTGATCCGCAGAATTCCACAAGGATCCCACGCCGATTTCCCGTGGAGAACAGCAGCATCAGCTGATGTGACCGCTTTCTAGGGGCTTCAATAATCCAATGTCGGAAGGTAGGTATCCTTCTGCACTGTATTCCTCCGCCACTGTAAAAAAATAGTCCCTAGTCTCATTTTATGGCAAAACTGTGTGAGAAAGTTCCCAGGCAGCTTTTGCCATAAAGTGAGACTAGGGACTATTTTTTTTAAGGTGGCGGAGGAATACAGTGCAGAAGGATACCTACCTTCCGTCATTGGATTATTGAAGCCCCTAGAGAGCGGTCGCATCAGCAGATGCTGCTGTTCTCCATGGGAAATCGGCATGGGACACTCACTCGTGGATATCTGTGGATCAGGGAGTATTTGGTGGTTTGTTTTTTTCTAATTTCTTTCATAGATGACACTGGCTTCGGGGATCAAAGTGACAAGTGATGGTGAGTATGTACTCTATGTTATATGTACTGTATGTCTATATGTATGTATTGTATGAATGTATTGTATGTAGTATGTATGTTGTATGAATGTAGTATATATGTAGTATGTATTTAGTATTTAGTATGTACAGTATGTATGTTGTATGAATGTAGTATATATGTAGTATGAATGTAGTATATATGTAGTATGTATGTAGTATGTAGCATGTGTGTTGTATGTAGTATGTATGTATGTTGTATGTATGTATGTTGTGTGAATGTAGTATATATGTAGTATGTATGTAGTATGTAAGTATGTATGTTGTATGAATGTAGTATAAATGTAGTATGTATATATGTTGTATGAATGTAGTATATATGTAGTATGTATGTTGTATGTAGTATGCATGTTGTATGAATGTAGTATATATGTAGCATGTATGCAGTATGTAGTATGTATGTTGTATGAATGTAGTATATATGTAGTATGAATGTAGTATATATGTAGTATGTATGTAGTATGTAGCATGTATGTTGTATGTAGTATGTATGTATATTGTATGAATGTATGTTGTATGAATGTTGTATATATGTAGTATGTATGTATGTTGTATGAATGTAGTATATATGTAGTATGTATGTAGTATGTAGTATATATGTATGTTGTATGAATGTAGTATATATGTAGCATGTATGTTGTATGTAGTATGTATGTTGTATGAATGTAGTATATATGTAGCATGTATGTAGTATGTAGCATGCATGTAGTATGTATGTATGTTGTATGAATGTAGTATATGTAGTATGTATGTAGTATGTAGTATATATGTATGCTGTATGAATGTAGTATATATGTAGTATGTATGTTGTATGTATGTTGTATGAATGTAGTATATATGAAGTATGTAGTATGTATGTATATATATTTTTTTTTACATTCAACACATTAGCCGGATGATGGGACTACTACTGTCCCATCATTGGCTAATGTGTCAATCACTGTCAGTGTAGCAGGGGACTTGTAGTCCCATCGGACAATGCCTGCACACACACACAAGGCCACCGGCAGGCCCGCACAGACCACCAGCAGCCGGCACAGGCCCCCGGCAGCCGGCACAGACCACCGACAGCCCGCACAGGCCCCCGAGAGGCCCGTACAGACCACCGACAGCCAACACAGACCACCGACAGCCGGCACAGGCTCCCGAGAGGCACGTACAGACCACCGGCAGGTCCGCACTGACTGCACATCATGATGTGCACAGACCGCGCATCATGATGACATGATTTAAGCAGCCAATCACAGCCATGCCAATAGTTAACATGCCTACATGCCTAACAGGATGTGCCCACACTTCTGAGGATTCCCATTGGCTGAATCAAATTGAGCGGGCTCATTGCATTATGGGAACTTCCGATTCCGGTATCCGATATAGAAAAAATATCTGTACTCAGTATCGGAATTCGGATACAGCGAATATCGTCCGATACCCGATATTTGCAGTATCGGAATGCTCAACACTACTCACAGGACCTCAACTGGCAGCTTTATTAAATAGTACACGCAAAACGCCAGTGTCAGCATCTACAGTGAAAAGGCGACACCGGGATGCTGACCTTCAGGGCAGAGTGGCAAAGAAAAAGCCAGAGACTGGCTATTGAAAGGAAAAGATTAATATGGGCAAAAGAACACAGACATTGGACAGACTAAGATTGAAAAAAAGGGTTATGGACAGACGAATCCAAGTTTGAGGTGTTGGATCACACAGAAGAACATTTGTGAGACGCAGAACAGAAAAGATGCTGGAAGAGAGCCTGACGCTATCTGTCAAGCATGGTGGAGGTAATGTGATGGTCTGGGGTTGCTTTTGTGCTGGTAAAGTTTGAGATTTATGCAAGGTAAAAGTGATTTTGAATAAGGAAGGCTATCACTCCATTTTGCAGCACCACACCATACCCTGTGGACAGCGCTTGATTGGAGCCAATTTCATCCTACAACAGGACAATGACTCAAAGCCCACGTACAAATTATGCAAGAACTATTTAGGGAAGAAGCAGGCAGCTGGTATTCTATCTGTAATGGAGTGGCCAGCGCAGTCACCAGATCTCAACCCCATTGAGCTGTTTTGGGAGCAGCATGACCGTATGGTACGCATAAACTGCCCATCAAGCCGAACCAACTTGTGGGAGGGGCTTCTGGAAGCATGGGGTGAAATTTCTCCAGATTACCTCAGCAAATTAACTGCTAGAATGCCAAAGGTCTGCAATGCTGGAATTGCTGCAAAGGGAGCATTCTCTGACGAAAGCAAAGTGTGAAGGAGAAAATTATTATTTCAAATAAAAATCTTTTTTTCGAACCTTGTCAATGTCTGGACTAGATTTTAAATTCATTTGGCAACTCATTTGATTAATAAAAGTATAAGTTCTCATGGAAAAAACAAAATTGTCTGGGTGACCCCAAACTTTTGAATGGTAGTGTATATATATATATATATATATATATATATATATACACTCACACTGCTCAAAAAAATAAAGGGAACACTTAAACAACAGAAGATAACGCCAAGTAATTCAAGCTTCTGTGAAATCAAACTGTCCACTTAGCAAGCAACACTGATTGACAATCAATTTCACATGCTGTTGTGCAAATGGAATAGACAACAGATGGAAATTATTGGCAATTATCAAGACACCCTCAATAAAGGAGTGGTTCTGCAGATGAGGACCACAGACCACATTTCAGTACCAATGCTTTTTGGCTGATGTTTTGGTCACTTTTGAATGTTGGTTGTGCTTTCACACTCGTGGTAGCATGAGATGGACTACAAAACACACAAGTGGCTTAGGTAGTGCAGCTCATCCAGGATGGCACATCAATGCGAGCTGTGGCAAGAAGATTTGCTGTGTCTGTCAGCGTAGTGTTCAGAGGCTGGAGGCGCTACCTGGAGACAGGCCAGTACACTATGAGATGTGGAGGGGGCCGTAGGAGGGCAACAACCCAGAAGCAGGACCGCTACCTCCACCTTTGTGCAAGGAATAAGAGGAGGAGCACTGCCAGAGCCCTGCAAAATGACCTCCAGCAGGCCACAAATGTGCATGTGTCTGCACAAATGGTTAGAAACCGACTCCATGAGGATGGTCTGAGAACCCGATGTCCACAGGTGGTGGTTGTGCTCACAACCCAACACCATGCAGGACACATGGCATTTGCAACAGAACACCAGGATTGGTGAGCCACTTGAGTGGGTTGTAGAGTCCGTCTCATGCTACCACGAGTGTGAAAGCACAACAAACATTCAAAAGAGACCAAAACATCAGCCAGAAAGCATTGGTACTGAGATGTGGTCTGTGGTCCCCACCTGCAGAATTACTCCTTTATTGAGGGTGTCTTGATAATTTTCAATAATTTCCATCTGTTGTCTATTCCATTTGCACAACAGCATGTGAAATTGATTGTCAATCAGTGTTGCTTCCTAAGTGGACAGTTTGATTTCACAGAAGTTTGATTTACTTGGACTTATATTCTGTTGTTTAAGTGTTCCCTTTATTTTTTTGAGCAGAATATATATATATATGAACAACGACAAAGCAAAGTCCAGCAATAACGTGAGCAATCCAGGATGCTGTTAAAATTTTTTTTCTTTTTATTCATAAATCCATTAAAATGCAATGGTCCAAGCAGTTCAAAACAGCAATAACGCAGGAAAGTCGTCTTTAGCTACATTATTATCACCCAGCATGTTCAAAGATCCGGATAAAATTTCCCCTAGCAATTGGTTAAAAACAACAGGATTTTTTAAATGCGGTGCCAATATCTGTAAGTGCTGCGGTTTTGCTAATAAATCTAAAATATTTACATCTATCTCCAATAAAAAACAGTTTAATGTTTGTTCTTTTATAAACTGTATTACGGAGAATGTAGTGTATCTAATTAATTGCAATATATGCCGTATGCAATATGTAGGTTGCACGATGAACCCCCTTAAAACTAGAATCTGCAAACACCTATCAGACGCTAGTAATTTGCCTATGGTTGGTGCATCAGTAGTATCCCGACATTTTTCAAAAAAACATAATGGGGATTTACACGGTTTCTCCTTTATGGGCATAGAGCATGGAAAAAAACCATTGAGAGGGGGAGATTTTCATAAAAAAGTGCTTGCAAGAGAAAGTAGGTGGATATTTGAGTTGGGGACTCGCATGCCACAGGGCTTTAATAACCGCCTGGATATCATTATGCACTATTGATATATTTGTATTATATAATGCTGGTTAATATTATTATTCTATGTTTTTGTACCACTGGGGCTATGTGCACGCGGTGCCGATTCTGCTGTGGAATTTTCCGCGTAGATTTTGCTTAATCTTTAGGTAAGATGATCTGCGTTTTGCCTGCAGATTTGTCGCAGATTTGGTGCAGTTTTTGTGCGGATTTCCCCTGCAGTTTCCGCCTGCAGATTTCTATAATGGAGCAGGTGGAGAGCTGCAGCAGAGCCGCACAGGAGAAGCGATATGCTGCTTCTTTTATTCTGCAGCATGTGCACAGCCTTTTTTGTTTTACATAGCCTTAAATGGTACTGTGCATCACGTGCAGTTCTGCTGCTTTTCTGCTGCGGTTCTGCAGGGCCAAATCTGCTGCGGAACTGCACTGTGTGCACAGGGCCTTAAATCTTATGGTCAGGTTATCGGACATTCCTAATGTACTTTTCTCCAATATGTTGAATTCTTTCCTTATAATCTTTATGCATGTTGTATACTGATCAATATGTGGATAGTTTATATGTTTGATCTGCTTTTATAGCACATGTTTTTAAGTCTCTCACGTATGTTTATAATTACCCTGATGGGAGTGGGATGTATATAAGGTTCCATGTTTGGAAAGCAGATTAGATTCTGGACCGTGAAGAAGGCGGGTTCTACCGCTGAGACGCGTAGTCCTATCTGCACGACTTTCCTGCGTTATTGCTGTTCTGAACTGCTTGGACCATTGCATTTTAATGGATTTATAAATAAAAAGAAAAAATTTTTTAACAGCATCCTGGATTGCTCACGTTATTGCTGGACTTTGCTTTGTCGTTGTTCACATTTGTATGGATGGACTCCTACATCCAGATCCGGGCACGACGGAGTTAACCAGGTCAGCTGAGGTTCCAGGTGGTTCACAGGAGTGAGCTGGTCTACATTGTTGGATATATATATATATATATATAGACACACACACACACATATATTATATATATATATTGTCTAACATACAAAGGAAAAGTGTCATCTAACTTTAGGCCTTTTAGAGATCATTTCATCTTCAGCTTGCTTAACTGTTCATAACAGTAATTTTGACCAGGGGTGCCCAAACTTTTACATGCCACTTTATTATTGGCGAGCACTTCTAACAACTCCCCTAGTTACCTCGTTAGTTGTATAAAAAGTCATATAAAATAGATTGTCACTTACCTTTAATAAAGTTTGATGAAGCCCCTTCAAGAGCACAATATGCAGATTTCCAATCAGTGGCAGTTTTCTGGGTCCCGGAGGAAATTTTTTGTTCTTATTATTCATCCAGTTGTATAAATAATGTATAATATAGAGAGTGAATAAAGTTACTAACACGATAGCTAGGACCTCCATTTGTAACGCTGGATCTGGAGGACTTCATTCAGGATTTGAGACCTAAAACGATTATTATTTAAGGACTGTAAATAATTAAAAGAGGTCAATGTTTGAGCTATTAGAGAACATTATGAAATCTGTTTTGAGATAGAGAGAGCAAACACTGATGCCAAAGGTTGGATTCAGCTAGAAATATCACAGTCGGGTGATAATGGAAATGTATAAGATTAGATATGGCTGCTTTCTTACACACAAAAATCTGCCACCCATGTCCACAGGTTGTGGTTGGTATTGCAGATCAACCAAAATCAAATTGTTATGAAAGTGATATTCAAATTGAAAATTATACTGCTACACACTGCCAAAATAGTGAAGGAGTTTACCGGGTTATCCAACATGAAACAAAAAATTACAGATGGAAGTGACTGGTAAAAAAATGCAAAATTCTGTAGACTTGCGTTCTCTAGCTCCCATTGCTTCCACAGTAAAAATATTTTCTTTCTCCATGCACATAACAATGCAACATTTCAACTGTTCAGATCTTTCACGTCAACTGGAGAAAGACCTGAATGGTCAAAATGTTGATTTGTTATGTGGGTTGAGTAATAAAGGAAGTTTTTTATCTTTTCTACCCTTGGTTGGTGCTGTCCATCAATTTTTGCCGACCGCCGGCAGAGCAGGGGAAAATGACGAGAGCCGTGTTCAGCACCCGGCGCCGGGGAACAGCGCTTTCTGTAGCGCTTCTTCCCAGGTGCCCATCCGTGTGGTACTGATGCGGCACACACTTGTCACATGTGTGCCGCAAGTGTTACACACACGGACACTGACATCTCCGATACAGGAAATATCAGGGCGTGTGAAAGAGGCGTTATAGCGGGTTTTTATGTTTGGCAGATGTCACACGCTAAAAGACGCTTTTTATTGCAAAAAATAGTTTTTGCATCACCACATTATTAGACATTATGAGTCATGTGAGGTCTTGTTTTTGCAGGACTAGTTGACGCTTTTATTGGTACCATTTTCAGGCACATGACATTTTCTGATCGCTTTTTATTACGATTTTTGGGACACAGAATGAGCAAAAACCAGCATTTCATGAATTTCTTGGGGGGGGTGCGTTTACACCTTTCTGCGTGCGGTAAAATTGATAAAGCGGTTTTATTCTTCGGGTTAGTATGATTACAGCGATACCTCATTTATTTCGTTTTTTATGTTTTGGCGCTTTTATACAATAAAAATAATTTTATATAAAAAATAATTATTTTTGCATCGCTTTATTATAAGAGCTATAACGTTTTCATTTTTCTGGTGATGGAGCTGATTGGCGGCTCCTTTTTTGCGGGAGAAGATGACGTTTTCATTGGTACCACGTTTATTTATATCCGTCATTTTGGTCGCGTTTTGTTTCACTTTTTATTCGGTGGTATGATGATAAAGCATTGTTTTTTGCCTTTTTCTATTGTGTTATCTAGTGGGAAAGTTTTATAGAACAGTTCGTTATGGACGTGGCAATATCAAATATGTGTACTTTTATTGTTTAGATTTTTCACATATAAATATTTATTTAGTGATAGAATAAATATTGATTTTTTTATTATTATTGATTTTTTAAATATTCATTCTAATTTTTACACTTTGTCCCACTATGTGTCTAATCCGTAGAAGCACTACAGCGCGAAACGGCCATCGTCAGCACCTGCACACTCCTTTCCTCACTCTCCCGGTAAAGATGTTTTAAATATCTCCAATAAAGAGTGGAACTTTTAAAGATTGGTGAGTGCTACCCATTCTTTCTTCTTAAAGCTGGAGCAAAGAGATCTACATTCACAGTATTTTCGTTTGTGTTTTTATTATTTTACATAGTGTCTTTATTATGTTGGATTTGTGTATTATGTCGCGCTTTCTTCAGTTTTTCTTGAAGACTTTGCAGGATAACTTCCAAAAATGGCGCCCAAAATACAAAAAATGTCATGATAAATACACTGTGATGCAGTGGCCCCTGTGACAGCTAGGGGCGCTGTATGGCCTTCCCAGGACATGCATGCAGGTGTTTCCTTTATTCTGATGGGGAAATAATGAGCGGCAGGGTTGTGAATGGTCGATATGTATCACAAGGATAGGTGGTCTTGTGATGGAAGCCGGAATGTGTGTTGTTCAGCAGATCTACTGCTGATGGTTTGTTATTGTGTATCAGGGAAGCTTCCAGGTGACTTGGTGAGATGGGTGGGACCAGTCACCTACAATCCCACCCAGGGACGTATGTCTGAACACCCAGGTTAAAGCCTGTGTGTGTGTGGCTGTGTGAAATAGGACCTTTAGTTAGGTCATAACCATGTGATCCATACCTCACCGGTAGGTTTGGTAATGGACCATATAATGTGCCTGAGGTCTGGTCACATGGGGAGAGTGTATGGACCTGATTGGTTCATGTGGAAGGACCTGGAAGGCCTATGTGTTGGAAGGTGTGCTACCTCCCTGAAGAGCACATGGAGGCCTTGGACCTGGTGGCCTGTGTGTTGGATAGTTCCAAGTGGGGAAAGAAGTCCTGAACAAGACACAGAGAGGCCGTGTTTCCAGAGTCAGTGACGGCTCTGCATTGGGAAGCTACCACCCGGCTGAGGATCTGAAACTGTTAGGCGGCCTAGTGAGCAAGGCGTTGTCTGGGATGGTGATCCCAGTTCAGCAGCTTCAGTGACAAACGTGAGTGATACTGACCGAGGTCAGAAAGAGACTGGGTTTAGACTATGGAGTCGGCGTCTGGAGCAGGAGCTCCTAAGAGGTAACCCCGGACAGGGGGAAATAACTATGCTGAGGCAATAGAGCCTGTTTACTGGACATGGCACAGCCTGTGTAGCCACAGGGCTGAGACAGCGGAGCCCTAATATGAACACTGACCTGTCTGATGTAAGACTGTTGTGTTTTATGGTTTATGCTCTATAATAAACCACATAGACTGTTTAAATGGAAAGAGTTCCTGTGTGCTGTGAATCCGCTGCCAAGTGAGTGTTCCCCAACACTAACAATAAGCGCTACCTTACAACACATAAAAAAAACACATCAGCCTTGTGGTTGGTGATGGTAAAACACAGAAAGTTGAAGTTTTGTTGGTTTTTATGTTTTTATTTACATATATCCACTTTGTACAAAACAAGTAACATTCAAGAAAAAAAACTATAATGTTTAATTTCAATATTTTTGAAACATTTGATTGTATATTTCACCATAATATATTTATTAAATTGGTAGTTGTAGTCTATCGTGATATTGCACTCTTGCTGTCGAGTGAACTCATGAAGTCACAAATCAAACTCTTCCAACAAATATCTAAAAACTCAAAATATAAAATACATAAAAAAAAATTCTGTTAAACCTTCACTCATTGATCCAATTCTGTCTCTTATTGCAATTAATGCTGTAAGATATAGTATGAATTTCTCTTTGTGTGTTGCAGTAGATTAGACATTTTCTTCTTCCCCTTTCTCGCTTCTGTCTGGCTGTATAGTAACTGACTGCAGCAGTAGCGCTCCTCCACTGTTCTATCGGCAATGGCAGGGAAGAAGCCCAGTTCTCAGAACTCTGCTGGATGTAAAATGATGAGGTCATGAAAAATAATCTCTTATATGTTCTGCTAGATTTGTTTTAGGAACATGTTAAAAATCCTATGAACTCTAGTCGTGTTACTGTTTACTTTTATGGTCCACTTTATAGATTTAGTTATAGATGTTTCTGATATCTTTTTTTTAATACCATTTCCACTAACGCATGGTCTTGTATTGTGATTTTCATGGCTTATGAAATACCACAAAGGGTAATTATTTTTACATGCGAGGCATTACACATATCCCTTATGGTTTTGCTGCATTTGTTAGTCCGACTAGAGAGGTCAGGTCCACATCAGTCACCCCGGAGGTAACCAGAAGTTGAATTGTTGTAATAGGCTTGTAAAAAAGATGAAGAGCTCCGTCTTTGCAAGTGTTTCTCCAGCACATGCTCTCCAACCTAAAATGGGATAAACAAGTAACATAACGCAATATTAAGACCTGGAAACAGTGGCATTGTTAGAGTCCGATGGACCCCAATGCATAATTTGAACCTTGGCCTCCTCCTGCTTGTTGGTTAGATGTATGGGTCACTGTAACGTTATAGGTCCTATAAAGACATAATATGTTCACCCCATCTGTAATAATGTCCCCCATCCTGTGTCTTTCTTGTTGCAATCTCCCTCTTCCTGTGCCCCATGCTATAACATTTACCCCCATCCTGGTCCCTTCCTAGTATAATGACCCCATCCTGGTATAATTTCCCCTATCCTGGTATAATGATTCCATTCTAGTATAATGTTGTCCATCCTGGTATAATGTCCCAATCCTATTGCATTGTCCATATTCTGGTATAATGTCTCACATCCTGATGTAATGTGCCCCATGCTAGTCATCCAGGTGAAATTAGTGTCCCCATCCTGGTATATTGTCCATATTCTGATAAAATGTCCCCCATCCTGGATCCTTCTTGTTGTAATCTCCCCCATCCTGGGCCCGATGCTATAACATTTACCCCCATCCTGGGTCCCTTCCTAGTATAATGACCCCATCCTGGTATAATTTCCTCTATCCTGGTATAATGTTTCCATTCTAGTATAATGTTGTCCATCCTGGTATAATGTCCCAATCCTATTGCATTGTCCATATTCTGGTGTAATGTCTCACATCCTGATGTAATGTGCCCCATGCTAGTCATCCAGGTGAAATTAGTGTCCCCATCCTTGTATATTGTCCATATTCTGATAAAATGTCCCCCATCCTGGATCCTTCTTGTTGTAATCTCCCCCATCCTGGGCCCGATGCTATAACATTTACCCCCATCCTGGGTCTCTTCCAAGTATAATGTCTCCATCCTGGTATAATGTCCAAAATTCTGCTGGTCATCCAGGTGAAATTAGTGTTGGTGGGCTCCCCTCCCACACGGGCCCGGTCGCACCCCCAGCTACCGCGATTGTAACGCCTCTGTCTGGAAATACAGGACAGAGTGATGGCTCAGTGGTTATCATTGCAGCACTGGGTTTGTTTGTAAGGCATTTTCATGGTTTTTATGATTGCCCCGCTTAGATGATTTTCTCCCAGTTTTCGGCATTGCCTCAAAAAACAGACTGATCAGTTAACTGATTTCCTAACTCTATTAGGTAAAATGAGGGAATTAGATCAAGAGCCAAATTTGCAATTAATGTGCATTAATAGTAGTGTGCTTCTACCGTTCCATCCAGGGAAAGGATGACGCTGGTGCTCTTTATTTCATCATGACGTCAGGTGATACACTCAATAGCATTCATTTGTTGATGTTGTATTGTATATACAAGTCTCCCCTAGTGTAACTGTCTCTTGTCACATTATATGAATCTATATCTCTTATTTGATAACTACTATGACTATGCTCTGCGACTCGCTCTGCTAAATATAATTGCACTACATACGCACCAGCACTTTCTATTTGTCATCTCCTTATTAATAATTAGATTATATTCTCCACCCTGTGTGTCTCTTTCGTTTAATATAGATATTGCAAACTTCGTCCCCCTTTTTCCACCTCTTTATTAACAAATTTTTTTATCACTACTTTTTAGGTCCAGCATATTATCAATTTTTGTACAATCATGACAAAGTATTGTAACTGAAACCTTATTTTGTCTGCATGCCCGATTTTTCACTTGCTTGGTTCGTAATATCCTCTTAGGAGATGTTTTCTTTTATATACAGAGGGAATTTTTGGTGTTCAATCACTGAGCTCAGCAGCTCTGCTGATATAGAAGGCAAAACGCTTGTTTGTCAGGTGAGATGATTTTCAAACAAGTTTAAAAATCATAGTTCTCACCATCGTATTATCCAGTGAAAAATATGTTACCTATATCACATTGGCAACTATGTGCTCGCAGAAGCACGGTTGACCTTTATTCATAAGGTCATAACATTTTCACTAATCGGCTTGCATGTATGTGACTGACAATTGTTCAATGGCCGCAGTCTATGTGGGTAACACAAAGCTGGAGAAAGTTTGAGCTTTGAATTATCATAAGCCCACCCCGTATAGTTAGAGCCCTACCAACTTGGAAAGATAGAAAAGTTGGACATATACTGCACCATGGCAAGTCTTATCTTACACTAAGCCTCTTTTCTAACCTTGCTCAATTCTTCATACATGACCACACAGAAATGTTTCTCTTCTGAAGCCCATTAGAGTTCTTATAAAGTACTGTACCGCTTTCATGCCCCCCCACAATGTCCCCATACATACAACAATGCCCCAACAATGCCCTTCACAGTACAGTACATTCCCCCAGATACAGTATGATTCTCCCCATATTAAATTCACGCACAAGCACCCAACACAGTATGATGCACCCATAGTCACCTACATGCAGTATGATTCCCCCTAATTTCCTCCACAAATAGTTTGATGCCCCCACACATGTACAGTGTGACGTCCACACACAGTCATCCCACTTGCCTGCATCCTGCTTCTCTGCTGCCTAACATGTGAAATGACACAGGACACACAGAACGCGCATCGGGGTACTAATGATCAAATGATGCAGTTAATTTGCATATCATGGGTAAGAATCATGTTGATACATGATGACTATGAATATTATGCATTACTACTTTTCTTTTGGTTTCCATATCACATTGGATCATATATTATTTGGGATTTTTTTTTTATTGTGAAACTTACTTCTGGCATTTAACCCTTATTATTCCAATTGTCCAATTGCACTCCATACACTGTATAATACCTATATATAAACTTTTTTCTTTTGGGGGGATACATTTCTAGCGCAAATATATTTGTATATATACCAAATTTTAGGAATTCTCTGAACCTGAAATATTCAAACAATTTTTCGATCGGATACATGCAAAATGTTTCAAAATTTAAGACATTGCAGAAGATTGCATTAATGTCCATAAAGTAGAAAAAGGGCTGCACTCACCATTTCTAGTGCAATTCTTCATTCAATGACGGACATTCATAGCAGTGAAAGATGTGCAAGCGAACAAATACGGGCTACAGCCATTTTAAGTTGTGTGCACTTTTTTAAGTCCAAAGGTTAAGCACTCCAATTTTTATCTATACAAACTCAACCTAATTTTTTTTTTACTTATTTATGCTAACTTTAATAGTGCTGTTAATTTCTGAAGTGCCTTACAATCATCATCACCATTGTACCCATTGGTGCTCACAATCCAACTTCCCTATCAGTATCTCTTTGGAATGTGTGAGCAAATTTGAGGATCTAGAGGCAACGTACAATACTGTCCTTGGTGGGATTTTAATCCAGAACCTCAGTGCTGCAAGGCTAAAGTGCACAATATCCTGACAAGTCTGTAAAACCACTAGAGGCTGTAATTCACATCACAATCAGCCCCCGGAAGAAGCTTGTTGCGAAACATGCGTTGGGGTGGAGGAGACTGCAGCGCCCACCGCTACTTGTGCTCACAGCGTTTAGGTAATGTTATCTATGGCTTAATTTTCCTCATTTGGTTTACTGGGTAATTGGTCATTCACTCATATTGGTATAATTGACTTAGACTTAGTTATTATGTTACCATTATACCTTATTATTTAGCCTAGGTGGTTCACTTTCATTGGTATAGGGACTTAGACTTAGCTGTCATGTTGCCACTGTACCTTATTATTTAAACACATTGGCTTTTTTTCACCTTTTTTTCTGTGAGGTTTTATAGAGTTAATTATGGCTCTTTAATTGCTTTTTAGATCCATTACCTATACATGCATTACTAATATTATTGTTAGGGCATGTGTGCGCCTCCTACTGGGCATTTTTCTTGATTTTTTCTTTATTTTATGTGTAATTAATAAACTTATTTTTAATATAATTTTTCTGGATCTCTTCATCTTTTTTCGGCAAATGCTATTATGTAAGTCCGGAATAATTTTCTATTTACATGTATCTTGGAAGTGCCAGATCCTAATTATTTATTGGACGATTTTAGTGTAAACATCACAATCACTGACTGACGACAGACAGACATGCAATAATGAGCAAAAGGATTACAATGTTTTGAACTTTTGACTTTCAGGCTCCATATCTCACAATCCACTGCTGTTTTGATTGTGAGACTACCATCATTTTACAGACAATCATCTTGACTATGCCATATATAAATGTGACTTGCAACTATTTAGCATATGATTTGTTATGCAGATTCTTGGCAAATCACTGCATTTTTACTGTTTTACTTCTGCTGGTGGAAAAATCTTTTTTGTGTGTTATTAGGTTGATTCACAAATGAAAGGTCACTGACTCAAATTGAGGAGCAGCCATGAAGAAGATTTCCCAAGAAAAGAAAAACAGCATCATCCAGCTCATTGATAGCGGTCTCTCGGCCAAGAAAATTGCCAAACTGCAACGAGTGCCATGAAAGTTGGAAGAATACGAAATGAAGTCCATCCATTCATTCAGAAGCCAAGAGGTGGACGTCCAGGTAAAATATTGGAGTCAATAAGTCATCTCACTACAAGGACTATCAGTTCTGGTGCGACAAACACTGTAGTGGAGGTGGGACATATGCTTGGTAATAGTAAGATCACAGATGTGATGTCCATGGAAGCATTGTGCAACACACGTTACACAAGTCTTGAATGGTGGCTCGAAAAAATGTATAGAAGCCTCAACTTCAATGTCGTCATAAGAAGCTTCAGCTAGACATTTCAAAAAAAATACGAAAAGTGGTGATTTTGAGTGATGAGATGAAATTTGATAAACCAGGCTCTGATGGTTGAAAATGGGTGGAAGAAACAAGGAAAAAGGGGCTAATGGATCAAGAAATTGTAGGAGCTGTCAAGTTTGTTGGAGAAGCCTAGTAATGTGGGGTTGTTTTACAGCCAAAGGCGTTGGATTCTTGAATAGTATTTATGATGGTCTCAATGCTGAGCTATATGCGAGTATCCTACGAGACGCGTTACGTTGTACACTCATGTACTGTGAGTATGATAAGGACGACATAGTGTTCCAGCAGGACAACAACCCGAGGCATGTGTCAAGATTGGCAAAGAAATGCTCCAATGAGAATGAAGTAGAGGTGCTGGATTGGCCATCACAGTTGCCAGATCTCAACTCAATTGAACACTTGTGTGTAGAGTTGAAGAGAAAACTGTATACATACTTAAGCGAGTCGACCAGTATGCACCAACTTTGGGAACATATAGAAGGGACCTGGGACCAGATTATGGTAGAGAATAGTGAGGATCGCGTATACTCATTGCTCGGATTTTCTCGAGCATGCTCAGGTGGTCTCCGAGCATTTTGGCATGCTCGGAAATTTGGTTTTCGTCGCCTCAGCTGCATGATTTGTGAATTCTAGACAGCTTGAATACATGTGTGGAATGCCTGTCTGTTAGGGAATTCCCACATGTATTCAGCCTGTCTACAAGTCGCAAATCATGCAGCTGAGGCGATGAAAACTAAATCTCCGAGCACGCCAAAATACTAGGAGATCACCAGAGCATGTTCGAGAAAACCCGAACAACGAGTATACTCGCTCATCACTAGTAGAGACATGTTTGAATCTGATCAAGAGCATGAGCAGAAGGATTCAGGCAGTGCTGAAAGCCAAAAGGTGGATATGCAAAATAGCAACAAAATAAGAAAAAATGAAATTTAGATTTTTAAAACCAAAGCAGTAACAATGCAGTGACACGACAAGAATCTGCATAATTATTCACCTGCTAAATAGTTGCAAGTCAAATTTATGTTTGAGATATCCAAGATGATTGTCTATAACATGATGGTATTCTTACATTTTAACCTGTAGTGGATGGTGAGATGGAGCCTGAAAGTCAAAATTTTAGCGGTTTAACAATGATAAATGTAAGGTTATACACATGGGAAGAAGGAATCAATATCACCATTACACACTGAATGGGAAACCACTGTGTAAATCTGACATGGAGAAGGACTTGGGGATCCTAGCTAATGATAAACTTACCTGGACCAGACAGTGCCAGGCAGCGGCTGCCAAGGCAAACAGGATCATGGGGTGCATTAAAAGAGGTCTGGATACACATGATGAGAGCATTATACTGCCTCTGTACAAATCCCTGGTTAGACCGCACATGGAGTTCTGTGTACATGAGACCAAGTGCAAAGCCCTTGGCTAAAATCAATAACATGATAGATAAATTACACACAATTTACCGTAAATCTAAGATCAACAACTTCCGATGGGTTCATCAGTCACTCCATAAACCAAGAGTGACATTAGCAAAATAAAAAAGGGGCAAATTACCACTTTTTTAGTTAGTATGTGACATTAGTGCTGAATAATTTAGAAATCCTGAAGCAGAAATGTTGTGCCATCAACTTTTTATATTTAACTTAACTTATATTTAACTTATATTTAACAGTTAAAGAACAGAAATGTCAGTTAATGATTCTTAGACAGGTTAGATAACTGAAGAGAGAAAGAGTCAAAGAGTGAGAAACTCGTGTAAGAGCAGAATGTACAATATTAAATTTACTAATAGTGAGAAATGATCCTCATGCGTAGGCTTTTCAAATATACTTATCATTGATGAATAGTGAAAAGGGTGTTTTGCCCAGTGTAGGCTCTGCGGAGGCGTGGCATGATGCAAGGATGCAGAGATATTCAATAGGAAACCCCTGTGTTATGTTCCGCCCCCGCAGTTCTATTTTAAGCCGAAGATAGTGAATTTGTTTTGGCTTTATTTTTTTAAGAAAATCCATTATTTAGTAAACCATATCCTATAGATATAACACCATTTTGTTAAATTTGCATGAAGAAAATTACAAAAAATCAAATTTGGAAAAATTTGAAAATTATGTAAATTTTTGAAGCAAATTCAATTTGCCTCCAACCAATAAGCTCATAACTAGTGACCAGTATTACACATGAAATTTAGTTGGGAGGAATCTTTTCAAGTATACACATTGGGGCTCAGGAGCAGGGGTGGACATATCATAGGTGAACCTGTGCAGCTACACAGGGGCCCAAGAAGTAGGGTATACAGATTGTTATAATTCTGCATTATGGAGAAATATGGGATTGCTTATTTTGTTCTTGCACATGGGTCCTCTTCTGTCTGTGTCTGCTACTATTCCAGGACTTATGATTTACTCTTCTGATTCTGAGAACACTGTAGCGTGATTGAAAAGCTTCAAACCATCAGTAGACTGAGCCACCCATGAAAAAGTGGAAGTCAAGATTCTTGCTGGATACAGTAAGGCTGCGTTCACACGTTGCGCTTTTTTCACATTTTTGCGGCAGTTTTTAAGGCGCGTCTTTGCCGCGAAAAGGCAAAAAACAGCATCCCATGCATTCCTATTGGAATCCGCAATGCTGTGCCAATGCTGCGGATTTCCCCGCGGCGGAATCGCATCGCGGAAAAATACGCAGCATGCTCATTAATTTTGCGGAATCGCAGCGATTCCGCACACATAGGAATGCATTGTTCTGCTTACTTTCCGCATGTGGCTGTGCACACCATGCGAAAAGTAAGCAGAACATTTGCGGATGGTACCCAAGGTCCAGAGGAGAGGAGATTCTCCTCCAGTCTCTGGGTACCATATCCCTGTAAAAAATAGAATTAAAATAAAAAAATCATGATATTCTCACCTTCCGATGTCCCTCGCAGTGTCCCCAGCCTTCCCGATCCTCCCGGCAGGTCCTGTTCCCAGTAATACATTGTGAAAATGACCTTTGATAACGTTGCGGTTTCGCGATACCCTAACGGTCTCACGAGACCGCTAGGTCAGCAAAAGTCATTAACGCAAAGCATCACTGGGAACGGGAGCATCGTGATGATCGGGAAGGCTGTGCGGGATGTCGTAAGGTGAGAAAAACACGATTTTTTATTTTTTAAATTATTTTTAACATTAGATCTTTTTACCACTGATGCTGCATAGGCGGCCTCAATAGTAAGAAGTTGGTCACACTTGTCAAACACTATGTTTGACGAGTGTGACCAACCTATCAATCAGTTTTCCAAGTGATGCTATAGATCGCTTGGAAAACGCTAGCATTCTGCAAGCTAATTACGCTTGCAAATCGCTAGTTTTTCCGCAGGAAAATCGTGGGAATTTAAAATGCGGTTTTCCCACGGAATGGAATTCCAGAATTCCAGCGGAAGTTACCGTGGGAATTCCGCAACGTGTGCACTTAGCCTAAGCCTGACGTGGTTCACTACGGCGTATGTGGAATTATGGTGATCAATGGGCATACGATGTATCAACTGTGCTAATTGTATGATTGACTAATTAAATTGGTGGCTCTAACAAAATTGTCCAAATTTTTCCTCCACCCCCTCATAATCTGTGTATTATGTGTAGCAAATATAAATACAGATGACTATGACTACATGTTGCAATATTGTTATTCTGACATATCCACTTTTTCGTGAGCTTTTTTTTTCAAATCGGAGAAAAAAATTGTGCAGCACAATAAATCAAAAAATAAAAAACATATTGATAACTTACCCATTCCCTGGTCCATATCGTGAAATATTTTAAGCCTTCCTCTTCCCCCAAACACTTCAGCATTGTTGATAAGTGCATCTCTTACGGTCTCATATCCAGCGAGGACCGCCATTTTTTTTGAGCCCATGTAAAAGGTAAAAACTGGGCCATATTTCTCTGCAAGCTTAAAAGCAATAGTAAAAATATAATTAGGACAGGTACACTTAATTGGTGGGAAAAAGTTGAACTTGATGGACTTAGGTCTTTTTTCAACCTATGTAACTACTTTACAATATTCCTGTCTTAAGGCCCCCTTACACACAGCGATCTCGCTGGCGAGATCGCTGATTTTGTGACACATCAGTGATCTCTCCAGCGATATCGCTGTGTGTGACATCCAGCAGCAACCGCACCCCCTGCTGGGTATCGC
Organism: Dendrobates tinctorius; assembly: GCF_039654945.1. Lineage (NCBI taxonomy): Eukaryota > Metazoa > Chordata > Amphibia > Anura > Dendrobatidae > Dendrobates > Dendrobates tinctorius. The sequence goes on along the minus strand of NW_027361761.1, from coordinate 11,798,944 downwards.
TGATCGTGCTGGATCGTCCTGGGCCATTTTTTCATCGCTGGTCTCCCGCTGGCCAGCGCGCATCTCTGCGTGTGGCAGCGGCAGCCAGCAATGAGCGACGCTGCACACTGCCCACAGCTCTTAGAAACCCAATGTTTATGTTGGATACTAGCTTGCTCGCTGGTCCTGATCGCTGGAGGTAGAGATGAGCGACTTTGCCTTTTTTAGGGTCGAGTCGGGTTTCATGAAACCCGACTTTCGCAAAAGTCGGGTCGAACGAAATCGGCCGACTATAGGGAAAAGTCGGAGGCCGACTAAAACATGAAACCCAATGCAAGTCAATAGGGAAGCAAAGTCGGCGGAGAGTGGATTACAGTAAACACACCTACTGTGCCAATTTCAATGCCAAAAACATCAATTCTTATTACTGAAGCTTGTCAACCTTTATTTACTTCCTAATAATAGTTATGCATTGAAAACTGGGGGTTATTTGGCTAAAATTGTGGGGGGGTAGGGCTGGCTCCAGGTTTTCGTGTGCCCTGGGCCAAAGAGTGTCAGTGCGCACCTTTAACATATACCACAACTCATGATGCTCCGATATGGCACAGAAAGATAGGTATAGTAGAATGACAAATACTTCACTGCTTACATGACATGACTGATCTATTTTAAATTGTACAATAGCTCAAAAAAAGGACAGTATATTACTCCATACAGTATTATGGCCACCACATTGTGCGCCATACAGAATAATGAGCCCCATATATTTCTCCATACAGAATAATTGGTCACATATAATGTTCCATACAGTATATGATGAGCTCCACATAATGCTCCAGTATATGATGGGCCTCATGGATGATGCTCCAGTGTATGATGGGCAATAATAATGCTCCATCTATAATGGGCCCCATTTCTAATGCTCCAGTGTATAATGGGCCCCGTAAATGCTGCTCCAGTGTCTGATGTCCCCCATTTGGAATGCTCCAGTATATGATGGGCCCCATTTTTAATTAACCCAGGCATGGTATGTGAAAAGAGCTCCATGGAGTAATCTGAAGCGTGTGCTGCCGCTTCCTTCACTTTTGGTGTGGGTGAAGGACACAAGGAAAGGGGTGGCTCCTGACCAGAAGCCTGCAGTTATGACTCAGTGCTTGCATTTTGTTAAACTTCAGAAGAGGAGGCGATAGAGTTGGAGGCTGTTTCAGCAATGTAAGCGAAAAACAGTTCCTGATGCTCTGGCTTTAAAAGCATTCTACCTACTCCCAGAAAATGGAGCCTTACAGGCCTTCCAGAGCTACACCATGACGCAGGCTCAACACCTCCTGCCTTAGCTGCTATTGTGTTTTTGGCACTACCAGCAGATGCACCACTACCATCATCAGTAACAGGTGGCCCCCAACGCCCACATCCACGTCCTCTTCCACTATAGTCCTCATGTTTTGGAAAATGGACCCAAAATACTCTGACAGCTCCGTCACTGTGGCCGCCGTAGGCCTGTGCACCAACAGTAATTTTACTGGTCAAACATCGTTCCAAATATGGTGTCCTACACCCAGAGCCTCGTCTATACTGCGGTACTTTATGTCAGGACCACCCCCCTGACTTTCTCTCTCCTCAGTTCCCCTGGTTGGGTTTTCCTCACAGTGCAGCAACTGTCACAGTCTCCTCGTCACTTGAGCTCCTCCTGGGGACTGGAACTTTCTGGAACTCTCCTGTCAAATTTATAGGTTTCTTGGTTCCCTGTAACTCCGCCCTCCATGACCAACGGTTTCTTAGCCCTAAGCTGATCTCAAGTCCTATGCTCACACTCCTCCCTGCCCTCGAATGTCAGTTCAAGGTACTGCATGTCACCTACACTTTCCTAGCTGTTTTCCATTTTGAAATCTAACCAGTCAGTCTGTCCATCAGGTCACCTTCCCTACATGGGCAGCCCGGTTTCCTGTGCCGAATCGACACACGCCTAAGTCCCATTCACAGACCTTGTCTCTCACGGTCAGTACTGTCAGCGGGGGTGGCTGTGGAAGCGTTATCGGCTGTGTCAGCGGTCTCAGCGAGGGCAGTGATGTCGGCTGGGACAGCGGTGTCTGAGCGGTACTCAGTCGACGGTCTCCAGTCAAAGCGCTCTGTCATCCCAGGCTCGGCTCTGCTCTGCTCGGATGCTTCTCAGCTGATTTTACCTCACAGGTGTCCTGTGCACCAGAAGTTCCCGCCCAATCCGTCTGGTCACTCGCTTGCTGTAGCTCTGTCCGCTTAGCCACGCCCCCATACTCAAACACAGAGTACGGTCTGGAGTCTCAATATTTCTACCCCGCAATATAGGTGACAGCTCCGACAGTTCCAGACCCTTCACTGAGGAGACATGCCTAGTTTGTTCCTTCCCCTTACAGTGACATGCTTTATTCTGCAAAAATCAAGGAAATCAGAAAATGCTGAGAACAAAAAAAAAACAAGCTGTGTGCATAAGATTTCTGAAATCTCAGACTTTGCTGGAAATAAAAAACACAGCAGAAGATTTGCATAAAAAAACATAAAAAAAATTAAGCAAAAACACCATGTGTGAACAATAGTATTGAGCGACTTTTGTTTTTTTAGGGTCGAGTTTCGTTTCATGAAACCCGACTTTTCCAAAAGTCGGGTCGAGCAAAATCGGCCGACTATAGGGAAAAGTCGGAGTCGTCCCGAAACACGAAACCCAATGTAAGTCAATGGAGAATTAAAGTCGGCAGTGAGAGGAGGACAGGAAACACACCAACAGTGCCCATTTCAAGGCCAAAAACATAAATTCTTGTTACTGAAGCTTGTCAACCTTAATTAACTTCATAATACAAGTTACGCACTGAAAAATGGGGGTTATTTGGCTACAGTTGTGGGGGGGGAGGGCTGGCTCCAGGTTTTCGTGGGCCCAGGGCCAAAGAGCGCCCCTTTAACACATACCACAACTCATGATGCTCCGATACGGCAGAGAAACAGCAGTATAGTACAATGAAAAATACTTCACTTCTTACATCTCATGACTGATATCCATTTTAAATTCTCCAATACCTCCAAAAACGGACAGTATATAACTCCATACAGTATTATGGCCAGCGCTTAGTGCGCTATACAGAGTAATGAGGCCCATATATTTCTCCATACGGAATCATTATTCCCATATAATGTTTCAAACCGTATATGATGAGCTCCACATAATGCTACAGTATATGTTGGTCCCAATGGATGAAGCTCCACTGTCTTATGGGCCCTAATAATGCTCCATATATAATGGGCCCCATTTCTACTTCTCTAGTGTATAATGGGCCCTGTAAATGCTGCTCCAGTGTCTGATGTCCACCTTTGGAATGCTCCAGTGTATGGTGGGCCCCATATATCATTCACCAGAGTATAGTGCTCCCCAAAAATAGCTGTCCCAACATTGAAAACAATTACATAAGTCTCCTTGCTAGGGAATCCCTGCACTACTCTGAACTCCTTGTCGTCCCCATCTTCCATCTCACTGCACTTGGCTGTTTAGGCCCTCCCACCAGCAGAGACACTTTTGCGTACTATGCGGTGCCCTGTGCCAGTGCCATCGCCCATGAGTATGCCCCCCCACCTGCTCAAGGAACCTGCACTTTCATCTGCACCTTCCTCTTTGTCACCGTGTAAGGTGGTATAGTATGTGGGAAGGGGAACCTGAGTTTCCTCTGGGTCAGATTCTGGCTGTGTAGAGTGCGAGGGGAATGTAGTGGTCTGGGTCAATGTACCAGCAGCATCATCCAACAGTGGCTGGGCCTCAGTGCACTTGTGGCGTCCCCAAGAGTACGGTCGCCACTGTGGCATTGTCTTCCTCCTAGTGTGTTGTCAAGCTAGGGAGCAACGAAGGATCTCTCTAGCAGTGAAACCAACACACAACACATTTCCCACTCAAGGCCAGCAGGGAGACCTCTGAACCTGACTGCTGAGGAGCTGCTCTCTGTGGTCGGGAGGAGGTAAGTTAGGGCACTCTGTGCAGGGAAGGGGAAGTGTGTGGGCGTGAGAAGGGGAGCTGGAGGATGAGCAGAGTTAAGGCTCACTCCTAGCTGGAGCGCATGGTCCGGATTCCGGTCTCCAAGTTTGTAGGGACACTGACGTTCCCGCAGCAGAAACCGGGGGAAGTAGCAGCTATAAATGCTCTGTACCCAACTAAGGCTCGGAGGCCCCAGCATCGACATGTGCGAGGCAGAAGGAAAAGGCTACAGCTGTCTGCCATGCAAGTAAAGTCTGAGGAACATCTGTTAGACAGGAGGCGTTTCAGTGAACCACGGTCCTGTGAGTGCTTCCCTCACAAGCGCTAGAAAGGAGACGTTCAGGAAGGTACATGTTGGCGGAGTGTTGGAAGGGAGCTTTCCATTCTGGTCCCGGAGGTTGGCAGAGGTCCTGACCTGGAGGACACAGCACGGAGGCAGGTATCTGTGTAACCTGCAGACTGTGAGTAAAGCTTTGGAACTGCACGCTCTGGTGTCCTACAGTTATTCCAGCACCGCTACATCTGGGTACCAGCGCCTACACCGCCTGTGCCTTTCCCCCATCACTACATCTACACTTCCCTGGGACTCCAGCTCCACCTGTGGGGAGCTTCACCATCTTTGCTGCACAACACCATCAGTCCCAGAGCATCTGCATGCAGCGTCGGCCTAACATCTATGTTGCCGAACACCACAGGTGGCGTCAAACTATCTATATAAACTCTTTACCATTATACCACGCTATTTACATGGGCGCCCAGGGCCACCATCCGGGTCACCGCTTCTGTGACACATCCCACTGACACCGGCCCGGTACCGAGTACCCCACAGCCCTGGGAGGGCGACCCATATGCCGACTGCTGATCGGGCGGCGTTATTCCCACGAACCTCCAAACAGCGTCCCTGAAGGCAAAGTTTTTGGTTTCCAGGGGGAAGTATGATTGCAAAGCTGAACCTTAAAGGAATGTCCAAAAGGGCACCACCAGGAGTGGAGCCTGTGGCTTAATTGGACTGCACCCAGGAAACCACTACCATACAAGCTACAGAAAAGATGGACAGATTGCAAGCTTTGTCGATTCTGTGTGTGGTGTGGTGTCTGTTTGTAGTTGTGCTAGCGATTTCTCAGCTTTATTGTGTTAAGGACCAAGACTCCGACATTGCCCCGCGGTACGCGTCAAGCTTGCTAGAGGGATACGCGAGGCTGTGGCACGTGAGATCGAACAATAACAGGTCTAGCATTCCAGTACATGTCCGGGGCTGCATGCACGCTACACTGAAAGGACCAGCTTTTGTCGCTTACAGGTGCAGATAACCTGCTGAACTCCGTTAGTGATGGGATTCTGGGATTCAGATTATTCCCCGCGAACGATGATTTCCCAGTAAGTTCAGGTCAACCGCAATTCCGGAGTTAGGCCTAACCGTCATTCCTGAAAAAATTATGTGTCCAAACCACAGGTGCTGTAGCTTGCTTAACAGCTCGGCAGCCGTTCTCAAGCCCAGTATGGATTCAACAACATTGTAGAAAGTTGATAAAGGGTACAGTTTCACCGGATAACACGCATATATGTAGCCTAGTTTACACATTAAAAATATATGTCTATAGATCAGGAGGCAGACTCAGATGTTCTCAGGACCAGTATGGATTTGACCAGATTGTACAAAGTTGAGAAAGGGTACTTTATCACTGGATAGAAGGTATATATAGCATAGATTAAACATGTAAAATCTCCGTGTTCTCAGTATGGATTACACAGCAATCTAAAAAGTGGAAAAAAGGAAATGCATTTGAGGCGTACACAACTATATACTTTTGGTGTTATTTTTAAATCTTCATATATATTTCTGTCTCAGTAATACAGTCCAGCCTCTCTGCAATAGGAAATGAGATGCATACAATTAGTGACATAAAGGCTATTGATTGCAGAAATCTAGGAATTATTATTCACGGGAAAAACACCCGTCACAATTCTCATAGGCAATGCTGACCCTCAATTAATTTGTGTGTTGAGACAGTGAAAACATTTTTTTGTGAATAAAGTCTTGCTGTATCGCACTTCCGTTGATTCCATCACTGTTACTCATCTCAATCCAATTTTTATCACAGGGAGCGATGTAAACATGGTGCTCACTAGCTATCATGATCTGTCACGTAACTTTGGAGTGCAAAAGACAGAAGCCACAGGCCATAGGCGATTCTATTTGATTGGCATGAGAGGGCACATTTTGAAATGTGCGCCGGAATGTCACACGTTTGTGAGTAGGAAAACTGTGAAAGCTGATGATAAACCACCACTGCATGCAATTGTGAGTCGACGTCCATATGAAATGGAAGCCACTGATCATCTGGAGCTAGAGCCCGGCCAGCAGGACAGGGCATAGCTACATCTTCACCATCATCTTTCAGTTCAATCAATTTGTAGTGGCAGTCCCAGTGAAGGATTTGACAGCCCAGACTACACAGCGGAGGAGCAGGGAGAGGTAAACATTGCAAATGCTGGGGCCCTGCTCAAGCAAGGGGGGCACACTCGTGGGCGTCAGTACTGGCACTGGGCCCCTCATAGTACGGCGGTGTGTCTGACGGCAGGTGTGCCCACCACTGTTAGAGACACCTGATTGCACTATGAGGGACCCTATGCCAGTGCCCGCGCCCAAGAGTCGGCCTACCCACCTGTCCAGGGCAATGGCACTCGCACGGTTTTGTATGCTAGGTGGTGACCCCGGCCATGTTGGGGGGGGGGCCGCCCACTTAGGGAGGTTTACAAAGTGGCATATGTAGATGTCGGTCATTCAGCTGCTGCAAAAGGCGAAACAGGTCAAGTTCGCGGAATAGGAGGAGGACCAAAGCAAGCCATTTTTCTGGCAACCTATGTGTCATCAAGGGAAGGTGGGACAAAATCCTAGGAAACCCATGCATGGTTCATTTTAATGAAGGTTAGATCATCCACATTTTGGGTTGACAGACGGGTCCTTTTTTCTGTCAGTATTGATCCAGCTGCACTGAAGACTCTTTCCGATAGCACACTTGCAGCTGGGCAAGCGAGCTCCTGTAAGGCATATTGTGCCAATTCAGGCCAGGTGTCCAGTTTAGCGGCCCAATAGTCAAAGGGGAATGACCTGTGCGGGAGAACATCGATATGGGAGGAAAAGTAGTTGTTAACCATAGTTGACAACTGCTGTCTCCTGTCACTTTCCATCGATGCAGTATTACCAGTTGTGTGAGCGGTCTGTGAAAAATCAGTCCACAACAATGTCATGAAACCCCTGTCTCCAACGCCACTTCTGCTGTGTGCACCACGAACACCTCTGCCAAGCTGCCCCCGGCCCGTACGGCTCGTGTGAGAACCATCACCGCTGCTGTGTGCTGGGAATGCCTCAACCAGCCGGTTAACCAGAGTTGCTTGCTTAGTAGCCAATATTAGGTCAAGGTTCTCCTGTGGCATGATGTTTTGTAATTTGCCTTTATAGCGTGGATCCAGGATGCTGGCCAACCAGTAGTCGTCATCGTTCATCATTTTGGCAATGCATGGGTCCCTTTTTATGATCTGCAAGGCATAATCTGACATGTGGCCAATGTTCCCAGTGTCAATGATGCACTGCGAGTGCTGGGTGGAGGAGCACTTTCTGGCAAATCCACATCCCTCCAGTCACGCACAAACCCTGTACCAGACCTTGCCACGCCAACATTTTCACTTGCCCCACGAGATGCATCCTCCTCCCCTAAGTAATCATCCCCATCATCATCCTCCTCCTACTCTTCTTCCTCCACCTCGTCCAGGAGAGGTCCCTGAGCAGACAATGGCAGAATGTCATCAAGGATTCCCTCCACCTCTTCCTCCTCGTCAACATTGGCTGCAGACGCCTGCTCTTTAAGGTGCGTCAAAGTTTGCATGAGCAGTCGCATAAGTGGGATGCTCATGCTTAGGATGGCGTCGTCTGCGCTTACCAGCCGTGTGCATTCCTCAAAACACAGAGGTCTTTCAGCTTCGACCACTGCACACCTGTCAACTCCATGTCTGCTCTCAAGTGCCTGGCCGTGTATCCTCCCACAAATGCATTATGGCCTGCCTCTGCTCGCACAGCCGCTCAACCATATGCAGGGTGGAGTTCCACCTTGTTGCAATGTCGATAATGAGGCGGTGGTTGGGTAGGTGGAGCAATCGCTGCAGCTTCTGCATACGAATGGAGTGTACAGGCGACCGGCGGATGTGCACGCACAGTCTTCGCACCTTCTGGAGCAGGGCTGTTAACTCCGGATAATTATTGAGGAAGCACTGCACCACCAGGTTCAATGTGTGAGCCAAGCAAGGTATGTGGCTGAGTTTTGAAAGGGCTATGGCTGCCACAAAATTACGGCCGTTATCGCTAACTACCTTGCCTGCCTCAAGATGTACACTGCCCAGCCATGACTCAGTTTGTCGCTGAAAGTACTCGGCCAGCACCTCGGCGGTGTGTCTGTCGCCCAAACACATCATCTGCAACACAGCCTGCTGACGCTTTCCACTAGTTGCTCGATAGGGGGACACCTCGTGTGCAACAGTGGCAGCTTCAGATGGAGTGTTCATACGACTGCGCTCTGTGGACGAGCTTTCACTTCTGGAGGGGGAGGAGGAGGGTCGAACGCCTACAGCCAACTGTTTCCTATACCGTGGGCTAGGCAGCACTGTCCCACCACCGCTGTCCCCTGTGGACCCTGCATTCACCACATTAACCCAGTGCGCAGTGATGGACACGTAACGGCCCTGGCCATGCCGACTGGACCATGCATCAGTTGTGAGGTGCACCTTTCCACTCACTGCTTGAGTGCATGGGCAATGCGGTCTTTCACATGATGGTGGAGGGCTGGGATGGCTTTGCGAGAGAAGAAGTGGCGACTGGGTAGGTCATAGCGTGGTACTGCATAGGCCATGAGTTCGCGGAAAGCTGCGATTTCCACCAACCGATAGGGCATCATCTCTAATGAGATTAGTTTGGCAATGTGGGCGTTCAAACCGAGTGTACGCAGATGAGAGACTGAGTACTTTCTTGACCTACTCATAGTGTCTGGGAGGGTGAGCTGGACTTGAGAGCTGCATATGGTGGAAGTAGCGGTGGACAGGGCGGACTGAGAGAGGGTTGATGATGGTGATGGAGTTGGTGTTCTTTCTGATGGACTAGATTCAGTCTTTCGTTGATATAACAGTGGGATTCCCTGACTGCTGTGGCCTTGCAACGACACCTCAACATTTGCTGCTGTGCTAACCGGTGGGCTTACAGTGGGGGAAACAATGTAGCGTTGCTGACTACCTTCTTTGTGATCAGTTGCACATGTGGTACTTCATGTTTGGTGTTGTGTCCACGCTTGCAAGTGCATGCTGGTTAAATGTCTAAGCATTCAACTGGTATTCAAATTTTTCAGATTTTTCCCTCGGCTAAAGGTCTTTGCGCACTTCTTACAGATAACCTTGGCTTGATCATGAGGATTTTGTTCAAAAAAGTGCCACACTGCACTCTTCCTACTTTGGCAGACATTTTGCGGCCTAGCACGCTGTGCTATTTTGACCCTCTGGACAAGCTGTCCAGCAACTCTTTTGATTTTTGGAACCTGTCTTTGGAGTGCTCCGGGCTTGCCAGATAAAAGCTGTTGCGATGTCGATGTCTGCTGTGGATGCTCCTCCTCCTCATCTGAGCTATTGGAAGCAGCATCCTCTTCCCCAAATGGATGCCAATCTGGGTCAACAACTGGGTCATCCATCACCTCCTCTTCAATGTCATGTGCACCTTCCTCTGTGTCACCGTGTATGGTGGTATAGTGTGCGGGAAGGGGCACCTGAGTCTCATCAGGGTCAGAATCTGGCTCTGTACACTGCGAGGACAATGTAGTGCTCTGAGTGAATGTACCAGCAGAATCATCTATCAGTGGCTGTGCATCAGTGCACTCCATGTCAGATTCATCTTGGCCTGGGTAATTCACCATTTCACTTGATAATCCAGGCATGGTATGTGAAAACAGCTCCATGGAGTAATCAGTAGTATGGCCTGCGTCATCCTTCAATCTTGGTTGGGGTGAAGGACACAAGGAAAGGTGTGGTTCATGAACATGAGCCTCCAATGACGACTCAGTGCTTTTATTTTTTACAACTTCAGAAGAGGAGGCGATAGAGCTGGAGGCTGAGTCAGCAATGTAAGACAAAACTTTTTCCTGAAGCTCTGGCTTTAAAAGCGGTTTGCCAACTCCTAGAAAACTAAGCCTTCGAGGCCTTGTGGAGCCAGACGATGACGCAGGCTTAACACCTCCTGCATTCGGTCCTATTTTGCTTTTGCCACTACCATCAGATCCACCACCAACACCATCATTACCAGCTGCCAACCCCCGCCCAATTCCACGGCCTCTTCCACCAGCCTTCCTCATTTTTGGTAGAAATGTAGACAAAATCCAAAAAACTATATAGTAATGTAAAACAAGGTACAAGGTGTCTATAGGACAGGGGAGATTTTGAATATCTGCACACACTTGTGGACACTGGACACTTTTGGATTGTGTGAGGCCCACTGAATATCACAGTGCTATGTCACAGGCTCGATGTCGCAGGTGTGAAAAATGTCACTAGAGAATAATGGAGATTTTGAATTTCTGCACACACTTGTGGACTCTGGACACTTTTGGATTGTGTGAGGCCCACTGAATATCACAGCGCTATGTCACAGGCTCGATGTCGCAGGTGTGAAAAATGTCACTAGAGGATAACGGAGATTTTGAATTTCTGCACACACTTGTGGACACTGGACACTTTTGGATTGTGTGACATAGCGCTGTGATATTCAGCGGGCCTCACACAATCCAAAAGTGATTTCAGCACACACTTGTGGACACTGGACACTTTTGGATTGTGTGAGGCCCAGTGAATATCACAGCGCTATGTCACAGGCAGAAATTGGCTAGTGTATGACAAACTACAAGGTGTATATAGAATTGGGCAGAATAGGAATCTCCCTAGAGTGTAGGGCTGTAAGAACGGAACAAGTCCTCGACTTATCCTTACAGAGCGACACACAGATAGCTTCACTGTGGCCGTGATAACAGCCGTTACACGTTACTGAGAGAGGAGCGTGCACGTACACGGCTGTCCAGTGTACGTAAAATTGTCAAGCTCCGTGTTTTTTAAGTATACGGACTGACACATGCTGTCTCTCTATAGTTTTGAATGTGATCAAACAGCAAATATATTTAACTGTTTGAAAACTAGACAAAACTAGAAGGTGCAGGTCTGTAAGAACGGAACATGTCCTCGACTTATCCTTACAGAGTCACACACAGATAGCTTCACTGTGGCAGTGATAACAGTCGTTACACGGTACTGAGAGAGGAGTGTGCACGTACACAGCTGTCCAGTGTACGTAAAATTGTCAAGCTCCGTGTTTTTTAAGTATACAGACTGACACATGCTGTCTCTCTATAGTTTTGAATGTGATCAAACAGCAAATATATTTAACTGTTTGAAAGCTAGACAAAACTAGAAGGTGCAGGTCTGTAAGAACGGAACATGTCCTCGACTTATCCTTACAGAGTGACACACAGATAGCTTCACTGTGGCTGTGATAACAGCCGTTACACGGTACTGTGTGAGGAGTGTGCACCGCTGTATGATGCGAAAAAATGCATGCTCAGTACCTCACCAGGACAAAAAAAAATTGGGATTGCTTTTAAAAAAGCAGTTTGCAGAGCAGTGGGTAAACAGCAATGCAGCCGTCAGGAAGCCTTAGAAGGCAGCCTAACAACCAACACCGCTGATCCAGCAAAATATAGCCTCCACTTGCACTGCACACACAGTGACTGGTGTGTTGTACAGGCAAAATCGCTAGCAGTAGAAGCAGTTTTTGGTGTCTTCTTCCCTGCCTAACGCTCTCCCTACAAAATCATCATCAGCAGCAGCTCTCCCTATTCTGAGATCAGCATGAGTAACATGGCGGTCGGCGTGCACGCCCTTTTATACCCCCTGTGACGCCCACCAAAGCAAGCCAATCACTTACATGCCCTTCTGAAAGATGGTGGTGACCCCTGCCTATGTCATCACGTTGCCCACAGTGTCTGTGGATCCTGATTGGCTGAAAAAGAGCGCAAAACAAACTTTTGAAACGCGACTTTGGCGCTTAAGTCGCCGACCTCATGGCTGACCTCATCCTAGGGTCGGGTTTCGTTTCATGAAACCCGACATTGCCAAAAGTCGACGACTTTTGAAATTTTTCGACCCGTTTTGCTCAACTCTAGTGAACATACCCCAAAAGCTAATACAAAAGAGAGAAGAAAGCTACTGACCAAAAAACTGGGATCACCACATAAATCTCACAAAATTCATTTTATTAAATTTCAGACAGACCAAAAAACCATTTAAAAACATTAAAAAGTCACTCCATGACAATTATAATAGACCCATAGGGTTAAAAATGTAACCCTCTAAGACTCCCCTATCACATTAATTAAATACAGATGCATACAACCAGATGATTATTAAGGATTGAAAAGCAAGATAACTTGGTGTCAGAAATACCATACAGATGTATTGCAATAAAACCCAAATGAGTAAAACAATCAAGACCCAAGTATATAATGCCATGTACTAGAGAGATGCACATGTTACCCACTTCCCCTAATAGTCAGAGAAATAACATAATGAGGAGGCAAAAAGACCAGAGAAAATGCCTCAGAACCCTGTTTGAACTGGTTCAGACCCGGTAGTCATCATCCAGGGTACCGCATAACATAAGCGCTAAGTGCACCGCTCTGATACAATACCAAAGAATAGGGGCATCTCCACAGGCTCCCCCTATTCTTTGGTATTGTATCAGAGCGGTGCACTTAGCGCTTATGTTATGCGGTACCCTGGATGATGACTACCGGGTCTGAACCAGTTCAAACAGGGTTCTGAGGCATTTTCTCTGGTCTTTTTGCCTCCTCATTATGTTATTTCTCTGACTATTAGGGGAAGTGGGTAACATGTGCATCTCTCTAGTACATGGCATTATATACTTGGGTCTTGATTGTTTTACTCATTTGGGTTTTATTGCAATACATCTGTATGGTATTTCTGACACCAAGTTATCTTGCTTTTCAAACCTTAATAATCATCTGGTTGTATGCATCTGTATTTAATTAATGTGATAGGGGAGTCTTAGAGGGTTACATTTTTAATCCTATGGGTCTATTATAATTGTCATGGAGTGACTTTTTAATGTTTTTAAATGGTTTTTTGGTCTGTCTGAAATTTAATAAAATGAATTTTGTATGATTTAAGTGGTGATCCCAGTTTTTTGGTCAGTAGCTTTCTTCTCTCTTTTGTATTATCTATTTATACTGACTACTGGTGTATCCCCTTATATATCTTGGTGGTGCCCTCCTTATCTTTATTATCATACCCCAAAAGCTGTAATGGTTGTCCTTTTCTAATATGACCCCATTTTATAGATTTCTATGCACTTCTTGTATACTTCAGTATTTGGATTTCTGTAATTAAACTCTAATAATCCAAACAATATCCAATATCTTGTATGAATACTAAATGTGGGAAAAGCTCAAAAAGTAATGTAATAGCTAGAGTTGAGCGATACCAGCCGATACTTGAAAATATCGGATCGGAATGGATCGGCCGATCTTAAAAAAAAATATCGGTATCGCCGATTCCGATACCGGGAACCAATGCAAGTCAATGGGGCCAAAATATCGGAATTAAAAAAAACCCTTTCTTTCCTTGTAGGTTAATTCTACATGAAGAAAAACAACTAAGAATAATGTAGAATGTATTGTGGGAGGTGGAGGAGACATTAAAGCCATAGAGTTTTAGCCCAATCAAAAGGAATAGCAGGAATTAAACTTTTTTTTTAAAGACGTTAGGAGTTACAAAGATATTGACTATGTTAGCCTCATTTATATTTTGCCAGACATGTATGTCTTCTTCTTCTTTCTTCTTCTTTCTTATTCTTCTTCCCTTTTTTACCTTCTTCTTCTTCTTCTTCTTATTCCTTTTTTTACATTCTTCTTCTTCTTCTTCCTTTTTTTACATTCTTCTACTTCCTTTTTTTACATTCTTCTTCTTCTTCCTTTTTTTACATTCTTCTTCTTATTCCTTTTTTTACATTCTTCTTCTTCTTCCTTTTTTAAATTCTTCTACTTCCTTTTTTTACATTCTTCTTCTTCTTCTTCTTCTTCTTCTTCCTTTTCTTACATTCTTCATATTCTTCTTTTTCAACAATTATTATTCTACATATTCAACTTCTTCATCTTCTTCCTATTCTTCTTCATCATATTCTTGTTTGTGTCAGGCATTCCTGTAGTTGTTATCTAGAAAAGTTAGAAGTTTACACCTTCCGTTCTGCCTGTCACAAAAGATTTACAACAGGATTTGTCCGCGTTCAGTTTGGCCTGCAGCAGCAGGCCTTTTCCAGGGGCACCACGAGGAGGAACGGACTCACCCCCATACACTGCTTAGTCTTCTTCTGCTTATAAATAAGATAATATCATTTGCTCAGAGTATTAGTCTTATGCTTAATGTTCTTCTGCTTTGTTTTTTTTATGCTTCTTTGTCTTCTCTCTCTTGTTGTTCTGCATCTTGGTGGTTGTCTTCCTGTTCTTTGTCCTCTTGAACCAGCTGACGGTACTGGCACCCGGAGGGGCAGCAGAAGGAACAAGAGCCAATGGCACTACCGAGGACCAGCTGACGGTGCTGGAACCCGGTTACTAAGCAGGAGGTACCTGTGCTACAAAGCACTACCAAGGACCAGCAGACGTTGCCGGAACTCGGATACCGAGATGGAGGCACCTAGGCCAAAGGCTCTGACGAGAACCAGCTGACGGTGCTGGAACCCGGAGGGGTAGCATAAGCTGCAAGAGCAAATGGAAATAGCGAGGACCAGCTGACAGTGCTGGCACCCGGAGGGGCAGCAGAAGGAATAAGAGCCAATGGCACAACCGAGGACCAGCTGACTGTGCTGGAACCCGGTTACTAAGCAGGAGGTACCTGTGCTACAAAGCACTACCAAGGACCAGCAGACGTTGCCGGAACTCGGATACCGAGATGGAGGCACCTAGGCCAAAGGCTCTGACGAGAACCAGCTGACGGTGCTGGAACCCGGAGGGGTAGCATAAGCTGCAAGAGCAAATGGAAATAGCGAGGACCAACTGACAGTGCTGGCACCCGGAGGGGCAGCAGAAGGAATAAGAGCCAATGGCACAACCGAGGACCAGCTGACGGTGCTGGAACCCGGTTACTAAGCAGGAGGTACCTGTGCTACAAAGCACTACCAAGGACCAGCAGACGTTGCCGGAACTCGGATACCGAGATGGAGGCACCTAGGCCAAAGGCTTTGACGAGAACCAGCTGACGGTGCTGGAACCCGGAGGGGTAGCATAAGCTGCAAGAGCAAATGGAAATAGCGAGGACCAGCTGACAGTGCTGGCACCCGGAGGGGCAGCAGAAGGAATAAGAGCCAATGGCACAACCGAGGACCAGCTGACGGTGCTGGAACCCGGTTACTAAGCAGGAGGTACCTGTGCTACAAAGCACTACCAAGGACCAGCAGACGTTGCCGGAACTCGGATACTGAGATGGAGGCACCTAGGCCAAAGGCTCTGACGAGAACCAGCTGACGGTGCTGGAACCCGGAGGGGTATCAGAAGTTACCCCTGAAAAGCAAAGTTGGCATGCCGCAAGCTGGCCGCAGTTACCGAATCACACAGTCCTACAGGGGGTGCTTGTCCTACTGGCACTATGGAACAAGCCTTTCTTACCAGAACCCGCAGTCCACATAGGAAGCACCTAAACTGCTGGCACCCTAGCCTCGGCTAACCCAACCGCAACACGACATGGCAACTTGGGGTGGCAAACTGACATTGACACTTCCCGGAAACAGCAGGCAGGGCTGGAACCAACCTGGGCAGGAGGGAGTACCCGTGCCAAAGTCAGTTATGAGCAGCAACTGGCGATGTTGGAGCCCAGGACAAGCACTTAGCAGGCTGAGGCCTGATGTGCTGTCAATTGGGAGGCAGCAGGACAGATTGCCATCAAAACAGCAGGGGAACAGCTGACGTTACTGAACCCCACAAACACAGGAGCTAGTGTTTTACTCTGTGAAGACGGCACTTCCGAGCAACAACTGGCTGTGTTGAAGCCCAGGGACAAGCACGGAGCAGGCTGAGGCTGCATTGAAGAAATTTTAAGATCAGTTGTAGACAACTAATTTTAACCAAGCTCCACTTAGGCCTGTGGCTTCACTGATTTTCGTATTTCCCCTGTCCTCCAACCCCGCCAGTTACAGCTCCGAAGTGGCGTCTGCACAATCCACACTTGTTCCTGTGTTACAGGTGTTCAGTCCGGTCAGTTAATCCCCTGATGTGTGTCCGGCAATGTCGGCTGCTCTGTCCACATTCCCATAATGGGAATGTGGACAGAGCAGGCGACATTGCCGGACACACATCAGGGGATTAACTGACCGGACTGAACACCTGTAACACAGGAACAAGTGTGGATTGTGCAGACGCCACTTCGGAGCTGTAACTGGCAGGGTTGGAGGACAGGGGAAATACGAGAGACAGTGGAGCCACAGGCCTAATTGGAGCACGGTTAAAAATCAGTAGTGGTACGACTGTGTAGGCAGCAGGAGACTTTGCCATCTACACAGCAGGGGATCAGCTGACGTTACTGAACCCCACTGAGACACGGGAGCAAGTATCTCTTTCCGTGTGGACGGCACTTCCGAACTACAACTGGCTGTGTTGAAGCCCAGGAAATAGGAGGGTGTAGGCAGAGGCCTACTGTATTTTGAATGAGGTGACAGCAGGAGAGACTGCCATCCACACAGCAGGGGATCAGCTGACGTTACTGAACCCCACTGAGACACGGGAGCAAGTATCTCTTTCCGTGTGGACGGCACTTCCGAACTACAACTGGCTGTGTTGAAGCCCAGGAAATAGGAGGGTGTAGGCAGAGGCCTACTGTATTTTGAATGAGGTGACAGCAGGAGAGACTGCCATCCACACAGCAGGGGATCAGCTGACGTTACTGAACCCCACTGAGACACGGGAGCAAGTATCTCTTTCCGTGTGGACGGCACTTCCGAACTACAACTGGCTGTGTTGAAGCCCAGGAAATAGGAGGGTGTAGGCAGAGGCCTACTGTATTTTGAATGAGGTGACAGCAGGAGAGACTGCCATCCACACAGCAGGGGATCAGCTGACGTTACTGAACCCCACTGAGACACGGGAGCAAGTATCTCTTTCCATGTGGACGGCACTTCCGAACTACAACTGGCTGTGTTGAAGCCCAGGAAATTGGAGGGTGTAGGCAGAGGCCTACTGTATTTTGAATGAGGTGACAGCAGGAGAGACTGCCATCCACACAGCAGGGGATCAGCTGACGTTACTGAACCCCACTGAGACACGGGAGCAAGTATCTCTTTCCGTGTGGACGGCACTTCCGAACTACAACTGGCTGTGTTGAAGCCCAGGAAATTGGAGGGTGTAGGCAGAGGCCTACTGTATTTTGAATGAGGTGACAGCAGGAGAGACTGCCATCCACACAGCAGGGGATCAGCTGACGTTACTGAACCCCACTGAGACACGGGAGCAAGTATCTCTTTCCGTGTGGACGGCACTTCCGAACTACAACTGGCTGTGTTGAAGCCCAGGAAATAGGAGGGTGTAGGCAGAGGCCTACTGTATTTTGAATGAGGTGACAGCAGGAGAGACTGCCATCCACACAGCAGGGGATCAGCTGACGTTACTGAACCCCACTGAGACACGGGAGCAAGTGTCTCTTTCCGTGTGGACGGCACTTCCGAACTACAACTGGCTGTGTTGAAGCCCAGGAAATTGGAGGGTGTAGGCAGAGGCCTACTGTATTTTGAATGAGGTGACAGCAGGAGAGACTGCCATCCACACAGCAGGGGATCAGCTGACGTTACTGAACCCCACTGAGACACGGGAGCAAGTATCTCTTTCCGTGTGGACGGCACTTCCGAACTACAACTGGCTGTGTTGAAGCCCAGGAAATAGGAGGGTGTAGGCAGAGGCCTACTGTATTTTGAATGAGGTGACAGCAGGAGAGACTGCCATCCACACAGCAGGGGATCAGCTGACGTTACTGAACCCCACTGAGACACGGGAGCAAGTGTCTCTTTCCGTGTGGACGGCACTTCCGAACTACAACTGGCTGAGTTGAAGCCCAGGAAATAGGAGGGTGTAGGCAGAGGCCTACTGTCTTTGGAATGCGGAGACAGCAGGAGAGACTGCCATCTCCACAGCAGGGGAACAGCTGGCATTGCTGAACCCCACTAACACTTGAACGAATGTGTTTGGCTCTGTGGAGACGACACTTCTGAACACCAACTGACGCTGTTGGAGCCCAGGATTAGGCGAGGAGCAGGCTGGGGCCTACTGGATTTTGGCAGGTGAAGGCAGCAGGAGACTTGCCATCTCCACAGCAGGGGAACAGCTGGCAGTGCTGAAACCCACTAAC
Source organism: Dendrobates tinctorius (assembly GCF_039654945.1). Taxonomy (NCBI): domain Eukaryota; kingdom Metazoa; phylum Chordata; class Amphibia; order Anura; family Dendrobatidae; genus Dendrobates; species Dendrobates tinctorius. The sequence goes on along the minus strand of NW_027361761.1, from coordinate 11,780,496 downwards.
ACTCGAACGAATGTGTCTGGCTCTGTGGAGACGACACTTCTGAACACCAACTGACGCTGTTGGAGCCCAGGATTAGGCGTGGAGCAGGCTGGGGCCTACTGGATTTTGGCAGGTGAAGGCAGCAGGAGACTTGCCATCTCCACAGCAGGGGAACAGCTGGCAGTGCTGAACCCCACTAACACTTGAACGAATGTGTTTGGCTCTGTGGAGACGACACTTCTGAACACCAACTGACGCTGTTGGAGCCCAGGATTAGGCGTGGAGCAGGCTGGGGCCTACTGGATTTTGGCAGGTGAAGGCAGCAGGAGACTTGCCATCTCCACAGCAGGGGAACAACTGGCAGTGCTGAACCCCACTAACACTCGAACGAATGTGTTTGGCTCTGTGGAGACGACACTTCTGAACACCAACTGACGCTGTTGGAGCCCAGGATTAGGCGTGGAGCAGGCTGGGGCCTACTGGATTTTGGCAGGTGAAGGCAGCAGGAGACTTGCCATCTCCACAGCAGGGGAACAGCTGGCAGTCCTGAAACCCACTAACACTCGAACGAATGTGTTTGGCTCTGTGGAGACGACACTTCTGAACACCAACTGACGCTGTTGGAGCCCAGGATTAGGCGAGGAGCAGGCTGGGGCCTACTGGATTTTGGCAGGTGAAGGCAGCAGGAGACTTGCCATCTCCACAGCAGGGGAACAGCTGGTAGTGCTGAACCCCACTAACACTTGAACGAATGTGTTTGGCTCTGTGGAGACGACACTTCTGAACACCAACTGACGCTGTTGGAGCCCAGGATTAGGCGTGGAGCAGGCTGGGGCCTACTGGATTTTGGCAGGTGAAGGCAGCAGGAGACTTGCCATCTCCACAGCAGGGGAACAGCTGGCAGTGCTGAAACCCACTAACACTCGAACGAATGTGTCTGGCTCTGTGGAGACGACACTTCTGAACACCAACTGACGCTGTTGGAGCCCAGGATTAGGCGTGGAGCAGGCTGGGGCCTACTGGATTTTGGCAGGTGAAGGCAGCAGGAGACTTGCCATCTCCACAGCAGGGGAACAGCTGGCAGTGCTGAAACCCACTAACACTCGAACGAATGTGTCTGGCTCTGTGGAGACGACACTTCTGAACACCAACTGACGCTGTTGGAGCCCAGGATTAGGCGAGGAGCATGCTGGGGCCTACTGGATTTTGGCAGGTGAAGGCAGCAGGAGACTTGCCATCTCCACAGCAGGGGAACAGCTGGCAGTGCTGAACCCCACTAACTCTTGAACGAATGTGTTTGGCTCTGTGGAGACGACACTTCTGAACACCAACTGACGCTGTTGGAGCCCAGGATTAGGCGAGGAGCAGGCTGGGGCCTGTTGTTTTTGGCAGGTGAAGGCAGTAGGAGACTTGCCATCTCCACAGCAGGGGAACAGCTGGCAGTGCTGAAACCCACTAACACTCGAACGAATGTGTTTGGCTCTGTGGAGACGACACTTCTGAACACCAACTGACACTGTTGGAGCCCAGGATTACGCATGCCGCATGCAGAGGCCAATGGGCAGCGGTTTTTATGGAGGTTGTGGACTACTACTGATTCTAACCATGCTCCACTTAGGCCTCTGGCTCCACTGTCTCTACTATTTACCCTGGCCTCCAACCCCGCCAACTACATCTCTGAAGTGGCGTCAGCACAATCTACACTTGTTCCTGTGTTACTGGTGCTCAGTCCCGTCAGTTGATCCCCTGATGTTTGTCCGGCAAGTTCGCCAGCTCTGTCCTCATTCCCACTACTGGTTATGGGAATATGGACAGAGCAGGAGACCTTGCCGGACACACATCAGGGGATAAACTGATGGGACTGAGCCACAGGAACACAGGAACAAGTGTAGATTGTGCTGACGCCACTTCAGAGATGTAGATGGCGGGGTTGGAGGTCAGGGGAAATAGTAGAGACAGTGGAGCCAGAGACCTAAGTTGGGCACGGTTAAAAATCAGTAGTGGTTTGAATGTTGATGGAGCTGGTGACTTTGCCGTCCACACAGCAGGGGATCAGCTGGCATTACTGAACCCCACTAACACAGGAGCTAGTGTGTTTCTCTGTGCAGACGACACATCTGAGCGACAACTGGCTGTGTTGATGCACAGGGATTATAGTTCAGGTGGTAGAAAAATGAACACACCAGCAGACCTGGATACAGTTGCCAACCACTAATTTAGTCTGTAAGAGGAATGGCAAAGTCTTTTGAGATCCAGGCCTTGTTCATTTTCAGAAAAGTCAGCCGGTCAACATTATCGGAAGATAGTCGCGTGCGACGGTCTGTTAGTACACCACCTGCGGCACTAAAGACACGTTCCGATAATACACTGGCAGCAGGGCAAGCCAGCACCTCCAATGCATACTGGCTAAGCTCTGGCCATGTATCCAGCTTAGAGACCCAAAACTTGAAGGGGGAAAAGCCATCTGGGAGTACAGCGACAGGGCAAGACATGTAGTCTGACACCATCTGACGGAAGCGTTGCCTCCTGCTGACTCGAGGCGTCGCTGATGGTGTAGACAATTGTGGTGGACACACAAAACTTTGCCACATTTGGGCCATAGTGGTCTTGCCTTGTGCTGCGGCGCTGCCTCTGCTCCCTCTTTGTGCAGAGTTTCCTCCACTGCCTCGACGCACAGAGCTGCTTTTTAAAGCAATAGCAACAATGCTGTCGGGTGGAATGGAAAACATTATAGACTGCACCAGTGACTCTTCGTACTCCCGCATTTTACGCTCCCGGTTCAACGTTGGTATGAGCCTTTGTACGCTGTCCCGGTAGCGAGGATCTAGGAGGGTGTACACCCAATAATCAGCCGAGACGAGAATGTGGGCGATGCGGCGGTCGTTTCTCAGGCACTGCAGCATGAAATCAACCATGTGCTGCAGACTCCCAACTGCCAAAGAACCGCTGTCCCCTGTTTGAGGCGTGACCTCGGCCTGCTCTGCATCACCCCACCCTCGCTGTACATACTGAGTAGAGGTTTGTGTACCTCCCTCCTCTGGAGAGATGTCTTCCTCCTCTATCGACTCCTCCTCATCCTCCTCACAAAGTGTCCCCTGCCTAGGCCTTTGTGAGGAAACACGTAGCGCAGACTGTCCAGAAGCAGATGGCATTTGGGACTCCTCATCCTCCACCTCTTCCGAAACCTCATCCCTTAGTGCTTGCAGTGTTTGTTGAAGCAGGCAGATAAGGGGGACAGTCATGCTGACTAGTGCATCATCTGCACTCGCCATCCGCGTGGATTCATCGAAGGCACGCAAAACGAGGCAGATGTCCTTCATAGAGGCCCACTCAATGGTGTTGAAGTGTGAACGGCGCACAGTGCGACTTGTTTGCGCCTGATGCAGCTGGTACTCCATGACTGCTGCCTGCTGCTCACACAACCGCTCCAACATATGTAACGTTGAATTCCACCGGGTGGGTAGGTCACATATGATGCGATGTTCCGGAAGGCCAAATCGTCGCTGCAGAGCAGCGAGGCGCGATCTTGCCGTGCTGGAACGTCGCAAGTGAGCGCACTCTATGCGGACCTTGTGCAACAGTGCATCAAGATCCGGATAGTCCCTCAGAAAGCTCTGCACGACCAAGTTAAGAACATGTGCCAGACATGGGATGTGTGTGAGGTTGCCTAGGCCAAGAGCTGCCACCAGATTTCGGCCATTGTCACACACTACCAAGCCCGGCTGGAGATTTGCTGGCCCAAACCACACATCGCTCTCCAGCTTGATAGCATTCCAGAGCTCCTGCGCTGTGTGGCTTCGATTCCCCAAAGAAATTAATTTGAGTACAGCCTGTTGACGTTTGGCCACGGCTGTGCTCATATCGGTCGTAACAGGCTCCTGCTCTGTTGTTTCTGAGGAACTTGAGTAGGAGGAGGAGTCTATGTGTACAGACTGGAGTCCTGCAATCCGTGGCGTTGGAAGAACACGTACAGCGCCACTCTCCAGATCCGTACCCGGCTCCACAACATTGACCCAGTGGGCAGTGAGGGAAAGGTATCGTCCCTGTCCATGGTTACTGGTCCACGCATCGGTGGTCAGGTGGACCTTGCTACTAACGGCGTTTAGTAGCGCATGTTTTATTTTGCCCTCAACATGTTTCTGCAGGGCAGGGACGGCTCGCCTGCTGAAATAAAAGCGGCTGGGCACGTTGTATTGGGGGACTGCCAATGCCATTAAGTCCCGGAAGGTGTCAGTGTCCACCAGCCTGAATGACAGCATTTCAACTGCCAGAAGTTTGGCAATGCCAGCATTCAGAGACTGTGCTCGGGGATGGTTTGCCGAGTAAGGGCGCCTTTTATCCCATGCCTGTGCTACCGATGGCTGTGATGGATGGGAACGTGCTGCTATGGGTGTAATCTGACAGGGTCTCCGGACAACAGTGGCAGAGGTTCTTCCTTGGCGATCCTGTGAGGAAGCCGAACCAGCAGTGTGTGAGCTGGAGGAAGAGGCCCCAACATGAACTGAAGAGGTGGTAGGTGGTGCTGTACGTTGGCCTACGTCTTCAGGGTGTCTCTGCAACTCCAACTCGTGCTTGGTGCGCACATGTTTCCACATATTTGTGGTATTGAGGTTGCTGACATTTCTCCCTCTTTTGACTCTCTGATGACACAGCTTGCATTTGACAAAGCAAATGTCATCTGCAACTGTGTCAAAAAAGGACCACGCACTGCAACTCTTGGGAGCGCCCGGTTTGCCTTTGGAATGAGGAATGCTCCTAACGGGTGCCGAAGTGGAGGGTACAGGCAACCAAGTCTTCCCCCTCCCTCTGCCTCCTGTTTTGGCCGGTAGGGGAATCTCTTCCTCTGAGCTGCTCCCACCACCTTCCTGTTCCTCACGCCATGATGGGTCAAGGACCTCATCATCTTCCCTCCCCTCTTCAAACAGCTGCTTCTCCGGGGTTGTCTCGCCAGCACCGTACGCACCAGAAAGTGGCAACTGAGTCTCGTCATCATCTGATGCGTACTGAGGTGTGCTGACCATAGGCACTGGCCCACTCGCCTCTTCAGATTCAGAGGGACAAAGAAGTTGCGCATCACTGCATACTCCCTCTTCTTCACATTCAGGAATGCTGCTTGGCTGGCCCCCTCTTTCCAAGCCAACAGATTCCGAGAACAGAAGTAGAGACTGTGATGGCTCCTGTCCATGTCTCTCTGACTGCCTGGGCACTTTGGCAGGTGGTGAAGAGACAGATGGTTGCTCTTCGGTGCTCTGACCCTGAGAGGATGCGGAAGTAATTGAAGTCGATGCGTTAGCTGCCATCCATCCGACAACGGCTTCAATTTGTTCCTCCCGCAGCAGTGGGGTACGTTGAGGTCCTACAAAGCTGCGCATAAAGGACTGTTGCCTGCTAAAACTGGGGGATGCTGATCCACTGGTGCCCGCAGCAGGCCCAGAATCCCCACGTCCTCTACCTGTAGAATCCCCACATCCTCTCCCTGCAGAATCCCCACGTCCTCTCCCTGCTGAAACTCCACGCCCACGCCCACGCCCACGCGCCTTACTCCCTGCCTTCTTCATCTTGCAAGACTGCTTAAGATAGGCAGAAAAGTACAAAGGGGGGCCTTAGTGTGCTTATTCCTGAACAGCTGGTTACAGGTACAAGAAACACTAATTTTATGAAGTGTGTGTGTGGACTACACTTTAATAGGAGCTGATGTGGCCTACACAAGTTCCAAATGTAGTGTTTGGTGAACTTTTTTTGTGGTTTCTTTGTTGGAAACAAACTCAAAGTATGTGAACAAAGAATTGAAACTGATAGTATCACCAACTTTTTGGAGCTATTACAATGCAGGCAGGTAACCTACAATGCAAAAGATGAGGCTCCAAAAAAATTGGGTAATACTAATCTGGCTGCGCCGGCAGGGCACAAGCCAGAAAAAAAGGCTCCTCTATCTACTCCTATATAGTGTTTGCAACCAACCAATGTTGATGGATACGGATGGATGCACACTAATAGGAGAAGAAAAAATGAGCTGCACTCAAAGACAAATATGTGTGAGGCAGTGACGCACGTTGAGCGTCCTACAACCAGACGTAGCTGCAGGACACTCTACTCAGCGTGAGCTGCACTCACACACAGTCAGAGACCTCTCAGACAGCCGTCAACAGTGCAGCTAAGTGGGCACTGGCACTGACAGGCTGCAGAAAGGCTCCGCTGTGTACTCCTATATAGTGTTTGCAACCACCGTAGATGGAGACGGATGGATGCACACTAATAGAAGAAAAAATGAGCTGCACTCAAATAAAAATATGTGTGAGGCACTGACGCACGCTGAGCGTCCTACAGCCAGACGTAGCTGCAGGACACACTACTCAGCGTGAGCTGCACTCACACACAGTCAGAGACCTCTCAGACAGCCGTGAACAGTGCAGCAAAGTGGACACTAGCACTGAAAGGCTGCAGAAAGGCTCCGCTGTCTACTACTAGTGTTTGCAACCAACGTATATGGATACGGATGGAAGCACACTAGATTGAAATTATGTAAAAAATGCAGCTCAAAAAATAAAAGATGTATGAGGCAGCAGTGATCACACTGGGTGGCCTACAGCCTGACGTGGCTGCAGGACCCACTCCACAGCGTGAGCTGCACTCACACAGCCCTTGCAGACAGCTGTGAACACTGCTGCTAGGGCAAAGAAGGCTACAGTGGTGGTTTATGTAGCCTGGGTAAAGCACTAGATGTTTGGTGGAATCGCTATTTCTAACTGTCCCTCACAGTCTTCTACAGCAGCCTGTCCCTAACTGAATTCACAGCAGAGTGACCAGAAATGGCGGCTGCGGTGGCTTTTATAGTGCATCATGACATCATTTCGGCAGCCAATCACAGCCATGCCAATAGTTAACATGCCTACATGCCTAACAGGATGTGCCCACACTTCGGAGGATTCCCATTGGCTTAATCAAAGCAAGCAGGCTCATAGCATGATGGGAACTTCCGATTCCGATTCCGGAATCCGATATGACAAAAGTATCGGAAGTCCGTATCGGAATTCCGATACCTCTAATATCTGCCGATACCCGATACTTGCGGTATCGGAATGCTCAACACTAGTAATAGCATCTTCAGCCTTTAATTAATCATGGACACATCTACACGGGATTATGAGCTTTTTGAGAGAACCTGTTCCACCAGTATGTGCGGTATGAGACCAAAATGTCCAAATCTAAATGTAATATGCCCAGAAAGAAGGGTAAAATCAACTACATCCTTATTTTATGAAATAGTACCATAATAAATAGTGCACACTATAAAAAATAGAAAAATACAAAACTAAACTTACTCGGTAGGTGAAAACACTTTAGGAAAACCTGCTAAAATGCCCTCTAGTTAGTTCTGCAAATCTCACATGAAATTGGTTCCATTTGACCTTTGGCTTAGGACAAAGGGACAATTACTGTAGTTGTTTTACCCAAGGCAGCTTCAGTTTGTACTTTTCCAGTACTTTGCTTGTTTCTTATATCCCCCTACAACACCCAACACTTAGGACATATAGTCCATGCACACTTCTTTTTCCATGCTTCTATACAAATTCCCAATTTTTCCGAGATTGGTATCTATTATATTGTTTAGTTTGCATAGCTGTACAGCAGCTTCTTCTTTTTTTGTAGGGTTTTTAATTACCAATTAATGTCAAAAACCAAATTGAGAAGAAATAGTGAAAAATACACAACTCCACCACACTTTTTCATTTTTATAGTGTTTGCTATTTAAGAATGACCTGGAGACTTGATTCTTCAGGTCTGTCAAATTTTGGCAATGTAACATTTCTATGTATTTTTTATTTTATAGCTTTTAAAAGTTGCAAGCCTTATTTTTTTTAACATTTTATTCAATGTAATTATTTTCCAAGATCCATGTAATTTTAATTTTTCCATACAAGGAGCTGTGTGAAGGCTTGTTTTTTTTTTGTTGTAGTTTTTTTTGTGTCATTGTGTAGTTTTTTATCATCTATAATTGCATTATTAGTGGAAGTTTGTCAACCCAAAAATGTCAATTTGAGGAAGTTGTTCAAAGGTAATACTCATCCCACAAAAAACAAGCCCCACATGGCCAAATTGATATTGATGAAAAAAATAAAGCATGACTCTGGGAATAAGGGGATGCAAAGAACAGAAATGCAAAAACAGAAAATGATTTGGGGGTGAAGTGGTTAAGAATTCGTAAAAAGATTTAAAAAATAACCTTACTTTCTATTCCAAAAATATAGAAATAAAAAACATTTATTATTTCCAAATCCGCAAAAGTGTGATCATTTAAGATGTAAAAATAATTAACATGTAAAGGTAAATGCTTTAACAAAAAAGTCAAACTCCTTAGTTGTACTTAGTTTAGTTTCTGTCCATCGGCCTAACCGACCGCTGCGCTCTGCAAACGACTTTCAACTAACCTCTGCACTAATCTGTACCTCCCACTCCCAACTCCAAGACTTCTTCTGTGCTGCTCCTATCCTCTGGAATGCTCTACCCCAAGAAATCAGGACTATCCATAATTTGCATAGTTTCAGGCGCTCCCTCAAAACACATTTGTTCAGAGTGGCCTATCACGTTCACTAATCAAAGTCATTCTATGTGTAAGTGTGCGTGTGTAGCCCATTCACTATCTCCATCCATCCCTCACTCCCTCAAGATGGCTGGACCATCATTGTAAATACACCATTGTAAATACACACCTGTACTTTGTATCTCCCCCACCTCATTGTAGATTGTAAGCTCTCACCAGCAGGGGTGGCTTATTTTACTTTAATTTTTGTATTGTTAATGTTGTTACTTATGACTTGTGTTTTGAAACTGTTAAACTGTAAAACGCTGCAGAATATGTTGGCGCTATATAAATAAAGATTATTATTGTTATTATTATTTTACAATATAGTTGTCATGGTCCAGTCCGGAGTTTATTTTCTGCTGTCTACACTCTAGACTGGTCATGTGCGGGTTAATCTCCTCTGCCTCGTTCTGGAGCTAGCTGGGCTATTTCAGTCTTTCACAGCCTGCTGACCAGTGTTAGTGATAGCTCAAGCTTCCAGTTTAGAGCCTCTGACCCTTGTACCTTGGTGATCCTCCTGCTTTTGACTTGTATCCACGTGTATGACCCAGACTGATCTCTGTCCCCATCTCTTGGTATTCATCTCTGCTGCTACATTCTCTGTCTGACTTTTGATTCCCCGACTTGTACCCTGACCTGTTTGGCTTTTTGACCCTCGTCAGCTTTTTGACTACATGTATTGCTGCAGCTTCTGGTAGTCTGCTCCTGATCGTTTCTGACTCGGTTCGTCTGACCATTCTATCGTTCCCTGTGACACCTGTGCGGTTGGTCAGTGTTGCTACTCTTAGTGTGTAACCTCTCTTTCCTCACCAGCTCCCCCTGGTGGAGGTTTCACTACAATAGTGTACTGGGAAACGGGAAAAAATTCCAAGTGCGGTGAAATTACCAGAAAAGTGCAACACCACAAATGCTTTTGGGTTTCTTTTTACCATGTTCAACCAAATGCTAAAACTGATTCTCCAAGTCATTTGGTAGTGTAGTGTGATCCCGGCCTTAGGCCTGTTTCACACTTCAGTTTTTTGGCGTCAGTCAAAATCCGCCAATTTCCGGAAAAAAATGGATCCGCCAAAAAAGGGACCGATCCGTTTTCCGCCGTTTTTGCGGATTACAACTGACATCAAAAAACGTATGTGTGAAACAGGCCTTAGTCTTAAGTAACTTCTCTAGTGTGAGAACTAGACGTGTCAAGAATTTAATTTTTACAACAGATAGAAATAAAAAATGAGCTTAATAACAATTGAATTATTGTTTTTTAAATTCTTTATTTAACATGTTTGAATTTATAACAGTAGAATGGTTTATTTCCTTTGCACTCGTTCGTACAATTAATCATGTATCTGTTTCTTTTTCACTATTTCCCACTGGAACATGCAAATACTCAACACCAATCTGTTGCACAATGGAAAACCACTAAGATCTTACAATTATGTACTAATTTAAAATCTTAGCACTATGTTACTATGCTCCATCTGCATGACCACATGGCAACTACTATACATATTCTTCCTGAAGCCATGGTCTCCTAAATCTAAGATTTTATAGCTCAGATTATTAAGTGGTGAGTATATAGATTCATGAAATGCAACTTATTTAACTAGTTGAAAAAATTTATGCAAGACTACTCCAGTTCCCCCAGAGTGATTCAATGTATACCAGTTATTTTAGTGAATTTTTGCAGCATTTTGCAAAACCTGAGCCTTTTGCGGCTAATGAGTTGCAAAATAAGTTAAAAACAGTAAAAAATACAATTTTAAGTGAATTTGGTGCAGTAAAGGTCAAGAGAAACTGCAAGACAAAAATAGCAAATTAATTAAGAAACCAAACCCACAAATATTGAATCGTCCCATAGACAATTATCACGGGTTTATTGAGATACAGTGAATATTTGCTTTAAAAGCGAGGCACTGCGCAAATCATATGTGGTTTTGGAGCATTTGTTATTGAGAGGACTGGGGTCATATCCACATCAGTGACCCCTGAGGGGAAGCGGAAGGTGAATTTCTGCAGAAGGCTTGCAAAAAAGATGAAGAGCTCCATTCTTGCGAGCGTCTCACCAGCACAGGCTCTCCGACCTGAAATGAATGACATTTTTTTAATTGATTTATTTTATTAATTTTTTCATTTATTTCATATAATGTACCCCCAAAAAAGGTTAGAAAAAGACCTGTGGAGGAAATTTTTTAATTTAAAAACTGTTTTTTTATCTGCTTTCCTCTGCAACTTGGGCTGGTATGTTAGCCCTAGATACAGTGGAAATTCAGCCTTATGGACAGATAGCTGGGCTTGTGGGTCATCTAAGAACCATAAACTCCTCTTCACTCCTTAAGGCCATGTGCACACATTGAGTATTTGGTGAATTTTTTACCCCAGTATTTGTAAGCCAAAATCATAGACAACTTATGGAGGGAGATGAATCTCCGAGTTGCCCAGCAACAGTCTCAAAATCTTAATGATTTAGAGAAGATCTGCAAAGAGGAGTGGACCAAAATTCCTCCTGGCATCTCATCATCAACTATAAAAAACGTCTGACTGCTGAGCTTGCCAACAGGGGTTTTGCCACCAAGTATTAAGTCTTGTTTGCCAGAGAGATCAAATACTTATTTCTCACTGAAAAATGCAAATAAATTTAAATAATTTATACAATGTGATTTTCTGTATTTTATTTTTGATTTTCTGTCTCTGAATGTTAAAATTTACCTACCCTTAAAATTATAGACTGTTCATGTCTTTGTCAGTGGGCAAACTTACAAAATCAGCAAGGGATCAAAAAATTATTTCGTTCACTGTATTTCAGGAATATTGGGATTAATGGTTACAGACTCAGACTACCACTGATATTTCCAATCTGCTTGAGCACTGGAATTAGAAGCCCACATGCAGATTAGGTCATTTTCTATCCCTGGGTAGAATGAGCAGTTTCCTGAAATCTTCTATCCCTATACAGTGCAAGTATAAAATGCTGGTGCTCATCAGCCATCCCTCCTTTTACACTGGCTGTAAAAGCTCTAACCCTCCATGATAAGTTGCGCTAGACCATGTGATATCATAGCTGGAGGGAATTATGGGGAAGCCTGCCAGACCGTGCCTGAAGCTATTAGCCCACTCCCTTAGGGTACCATTACACTAAGCGACGCACCAGCGATCCCGGCAATGATACGACCTGGTAAGGATCGCTGGTGCGTCACTAAATGGTCGCTAGTAAGCTGTCAAACAGACAGATCTACTCAGCGACGCAGCAACGATCCGGTGATCCGTATAACGACCTCAGCGTTCGCTGGTACCTTGTCACACAGCAGCGATTCTGACGACTCACGCCTGCGTCCCTGAGTTCTGCGTCGCCAACAAGGTCGCTCGTCAGCGTCAAACACAGCATTGCATGATAGCCAGCGGGATGCCATTGATCAGAAAATGGCCTGGGATATTCGAGCACGATGAGCGATATCCAGCGAGGGGGCCGGTCACCGCTATGTGTCACGCGTAGCGAGATCGCTGTTGCGTCACAAAATCGGTGACGTTACAGAGATCTCGCTAATGATCTTGCTATGCGAGATGGGGCCTTTAGTCTTCAGCAGTGTGTGGAATGGCACTGGGTATTCTTTTTTTGGCTGTTCCTCACAATTAAGATTTGTGATCTTGGAATTTCAAGAAACGTGACTCAAAGTTAATCCTCTGCAGATTGATCTGCTCCCTTCTAGTGACAACTAGCACAAACTTCATTAAAAACTCATGGCAAAAGACTTACATTCCAAATGTCTGAATTTGTGAAAACAGTGCCGGCAAATTTGCGGTGTCATGGGTTAGAAAGGTTTCGTTACCCGTCACGCCTAACACACAGACGTTACTTAGGTTTGCAATCTAAGGAGCAAGAAAAAACCCAGCGATGGGCCAACATTTTCTCTATCATAAACTGATACCTTGGTGGATACCGCAATTGTGCTATAATCTGCAATTCTTCTAGCGCTCATTGTTCACTAACCGGCAGAAAATGGCATGAAGGCTTCTTTCTTTATAAAATTCCCTTTGGCGTCAAGAAAATGATTTGGATAAAACTCATCAGCCTTTTCGAACTGTGTCGCGTCTTTCAAAACCGAAGTCAATAATGGGATTATATAGGTTCCCTGGGGTCAAATAATAGAATTTATCACCTGAGATATTACAAGGAGCTCAGACAATGAGCAAAGGTGTATTTTCGAGAAAAATGTAAACTGTGAGGCAAATCATGGCTGAGCCCTACTCTCACACAATACACCTGTGTCACTTAACATGCATCATAAGGAACGGGGGGTGTCCTCCAAAGTATTCTTGGTGCAATGGTTTTATGAGAGAGGGGGCAGCCATGACAAGTCAAAATAAATATGCATGGTGATTTATACCAAGATCCAATATAAATAAAGGAAGGACTATGACAATCATTTTCAGATATACAGTTTGCTGCTTGAAAGTTTCACATTTTTATCTACTGAGAGTGTCCTTCCAAGTAATATAGGCTGGATTTGAGGTCTGTGTGTAACCAGAATGTTGCCATCTTCATTAGCTCAAATACCAGCAGAGGACATATCCTGCACAGATTTCCTCTTCATGTGCTTCCCTCCTGTTTCCTTTGCCCTCCCTGAGACTAAACAGGCTTTTTTCCACTGGGGAGATTTGTGTCCAATCCTTATGATTTCCTTTATGTCTTACAATGCTATCACCAGCAAAGTCCATAATGTATTATTTAGTGCCTCAGTACTATTGCAACACGATCCTCAAATAATACCAAGGCATTGTTTGTAAATCCAGCTGTGGACAATAGGAAGAGACATGATTGACAGTTCTGCCATATGTCATCTGAGTTCAGTCCAATGATTTCCACACGCTCATTGATTTGCATGGACGAGTGCGATCTGAATATCGGATCAAACACGGACATACTGCAATTTTTTCCTAGAACCAGCTCAGAAAAACATTGGTCTGATTGCGATCTGATGCTTTGTAGTATCGCATTTGCACCCAAAATACGGCCATGTGCACGAGCCCTAATACTGATATGATTAAAATTATGGTAAAATATCCACAAGGTTACTTACTTTTGGGATAAAATATCCTTTAAAAGTCACATCTTTGGCTGTTGCATGGCCCAAATTAATAGGGAGAATGTCAGAGAACCTCTGGATTTCATGTACAACAGCATTCGTAAAGGGCATTTGCCCTCGGTGGCTGTACATGGGCTGCGCAGAACCAACAATTCTCGAAATCTCCTCCTGGACCTTCTCTAATTAATAAAAGAATAATTGAGAGATAAATCGTGTGTCTCCAAAGTATTTCTTAGTGTTAATATATAGACACTGTGCAGATCCAAATAATCAATGTTCACAAACTAAGGCTAGTTTCACACTTGCTTTTTTTTGCAGCGCGTTTTTCCCGCAAAAAAACGCATTAAAAAAACGCATACAAATGCATACAAACGCTGCGTTTTTTTCCAGCATTTTAATGCGCATGCAGGAAAAAAACGCAGCGTTTTTGCGCGTTTGGATGCGTTTTTTGTGCGTTTGCGTTTTTTTACAGATTTTGGAAAAACCCCACAAAAAAGAAAAAACAACCATTCAACAACACACAAGACCAATGGGACTTCATTGTGGGTGTGGTATGTTAATATATATAGACCCTGTCTACAGTATTCTTCACATTTGCTTGATTCTTCTCGTGACCATGGATCTGCGCTGGAAGAGTTTTCACTTCAACTTGGATTTGGACATCGCGATGGCTCAGGCGTATGCAGTTGCTTGCCATGAACAAAGGAAGAGAGAGAGGCAGCGAAGACGGCGGCGTATGTGGATACATCCGATTGTTGAACTCCGGGAGAGCCGTGGGGCATACCACACCCTCTACAGCGAGCTACGTGCAAACCCGGAGAAATTTACTGATTATATCCGGATGTCCCACGAAAGTTTCATGGATTTGCTTGCTCGTGTCCAACAATCCATCCGGAGACAGGACACACAGCTCCGTCGTGCGATTCCTCCTGAGGAACGGCTACTGGTGACATTACGGTATGTTTTAAAAACAAAGGGGTGTGGTCTGATGTTTTTTTTTGTAAATTTAGTGTTCAAAACCTTGGGTAATTAGTTTTCGTGAATGTACTAATATTTTTTTTTATAGTTTTTAAAAATAATATACATAAATATTAATTTTACTTCTTTGTCTGTTCACAGATTCCTGGCGACTGGAGAAACCCTATCCTCACTACACTTCCAGTACCGTATTGGAATCTCTACCTTGTCTGGAATTGTTGCTGACACCTGCCGGGCTCTCTGGAATGTTCTTTGCCCAGAATTTATGCCCCTGCCCACCGCTGAAAAGTGGATGGAAATTGCTGACAAATTCTGGACAGTATGCAATTTTCCCAACTGTTTGGGAGCAGTTGATGGGAAACACATACGGATCATCAAACCCCAAAGAACGGGATCTGAGTACTATAATTACAAAAAGTACTTTTCAATAGTACTCATTGCAATTGCGGATGCCGGATGTATGTTTGTAGCAGTGGACATTGGAGCATTTGGCCGTGGTAATGACTCGCAGGCTTTTAAAAACTCAGACATGGGCCGGAGGTTGTATGGCAACCAATTTAATTTCCCTATGCCACGGCCTCTTCCTCACACCGAAGCTCCGCCACTGCCCTTTGTAATGGTTGGCGATGAGGCTTTTCAAATGTGCGGAAACTTACTGAAACCCTACTCCAGCCGGGACTTGGACCACACCAAAAAAATTTTTAATTACAGGCTGACCAGGGCCAGAAGAACTGTCGAGTGTGCTTTTGGGATTCTTGTTTCCAGATGGCGAATTCTGGGCACGGCCATTAATCTTAAACTTGAAACAGTCGATGAGGTGGTGAAGGCCTGTGTGGTTCTACATAACTTTGTGATGGCTAAAGAGCACCCGACCTTTGAACTGGACGATGATGCTCCTATCCCATTGCCTGAATTCACTCAGCCCACTCTCAGGTCATCCGTTGAAGTTGGCCAAATGAGGGACAAATTTGCGGCCTACTTTATTTCTGATGTAGGACGGGTGCACTGGCAAGATGAAATGGTGTAATGTTGTTGTTTATGGTAATAAAAATCCTTATTTGATACCATTACTGAGTGCACTATATTTTTTAAACTCCAATTAATTAAAAAACTTCCCATGTATAACTGAATTTTGTTATGTTCACACACCTGGGCAGGTAAATACACATACGAGTTAAAATGCAGCATTGCTAGTCTGTGTGAAATATATTGGAATGAACAAAGCTGCAGGCCATGAATCAGGAAACCATTTTTTTTCAAGAGAAAATTGTGCAACTAGTTTAAAACAAAGTATGTGATTTTCTCAAAACACAACCCTCAAAACCCAACCCCAATGAAAGTCCATGGGGAATACAAGTCAGCATTGAGTGGATGAATGTAATCTGCTCATGTAATCTGCTCCATTACAAGTTATTACACTAGGCCTTGGAATGACTATACTAGGCCGTGGTATTTCAAATATGAGTATAGTAGGCCTTGGGGCTAGTAGTATAGTAATATGTGAAATACCACGGCCTAGTATAGTCATAACAAGGCCTACTTGATTTTGGCCAACTAGTATCTTGTTTCACAAAAAACAAACGGGTGAAACTTGACAAGTTTCAACAGTTTGAAAATAGATTCTAGTTGGTAAAACTAGAGTTATTACACTAGGCCTTGGAATGACTATACTAGGCCGTGGTATTTCAAATATGAGTACAGTAGGCCTTGGGGCTAGTAGTATAGTAATATGTGAAATACCACGGCCTAGTATAGTCATACCAAGGCCTACTGTAATAACTCGATTTTTAACAACTAGCATCTTGTTTCACAAAAAACAAAGTGGTGAAACTAGAAAGAAACTTATTTTTTAGACAAGTTTCAACAGTTTGTTTTTCATGAAACCAGATTCTATTTGGTAAAACTAGAGTTATTACACTAGGCCTTGGAATGACTATACTAGGCCGTGGTATTTCAAATATGAGTATAGTAGGCCTTGGGGCTAGTAGTATAGTAATATGTGAAATACCACGGCCTAGTATAGTCATAACAAGGCCTACTGTAATAACTCGATTTTTAACAACTAGCATCTTGTTTCACAAAAAACAAACTGGTGAAACTAGAAAGAAACTTATTTTTTAGACAAGTTTCAACAGTTTGTTTTTCATGAAACCAGATTCTATTTGGTAAAACTAGAGTTATTACACTAGGCCTTGGAATGACTATACTAGGCCGTGGTATTTCAAATATGAGTATAGTAGGCCTTGGGGCTAGTAGTATAGTAATATGTGAAATACCACGGCCTAGTATAGTCATAACAAGGCCTACTGTAATAACTCGATTTTTAACAACTAGCATCTTGTTTCACAAAAAACAAACTGGTGAAACTAGAAAGAAACTTATTTTTTAGACAAGTTTCAACAGTTTGTTTTTCATGAAACCAGATTCTATTTGGTAAAACTAGAGTTATTACACTAGGCCTTGGAATGACTATACTAGTCCATGTTATTTCACATATGACTATACTAGCCCTTGGGTTGGTTTTTAACATGTATTTACCCATCAGTGTGTGTGAGCGGCGCAAACAACATTAATGAAACTTATTAATGGTGAACCACAAATGTAAATTTATTTTTTATCACAAAAAAAAAACTAAAAATTATTTTTTACGGCGTTTGGGGGCAGATGGTTTCAATTTGGGGGTGTGCAGGGAATATGCAACACTTGCAGTTGAAGACGGTGTTTGAGGGGAAGGGGCAACAAAACTTGTGGGGGAAGGTAGTCCAGTTAAGGGAATTAAACTTGGAACACTTGTAGGAGAGGAAATCTGTTCAGGTACATTAGTTGTAATGGCATGTCGCCGTAGGCTTGTGTGCCTGGACCGACTTTGGCCCAATGCCCGCCTTGATTGATTTCGCCTTGAAGTAGGGGCAAATATGGAATGTAGGTCCCCCGTCTGCTGGTATGGCAGCTGCTGCTGAGGTGGCGGCTGCTGCTGCAGAGGTGGCGGCTGCTGCTGAGGTGGCGGCTGCTGCTGAGGTGGCGGCTGCTGCTGAGGTGGTTGCTGCTGCTGCTGAGGTGGCGGCTGCTGCTGAGGTGGCTGCTGCTGCTCTTCGTTGTCAGTGCTCGTCCTTGCAGGAGGACTGGTGGCGGCAGTGATGGCCCAGGTTTGCAGAGTGGTGGTGGCAGGGCTACTACATGTTGTTGTAGCGGCAGGGCTGTTCCATGTTTGCCTAGTGGTGGCTGAGCTCCACGCATGCATGGGATTGGCGGTGGTGCTCCAGACAGGAGCAGCGCTTGCCATGGTGGTGTCGGTGAAGTGACCAGCTGCACTCAGACTTGTGGTGGTGTAACGGTGGGTGTCCTGGCTTTGAATAGAGGTGTCCGTGCAGTGGTATGCAGCACAAGTCGGTAGTGAGGTGAAGCGAGTCAATGGTGGCACAGGTGGAAAGGACACCACTGACTGCTGACCGTACCGATTATGCTGCATAGCCTGCAAGAAAGCATTGTTGCAGGCCTGCAGCACATTCAGCTGTTGATCAGGACTAAGGTGTTCCGCCATGCCCTTTTCAATCTTACTAAAAAAATGGTGTGCTGGTCTGTTGAGGTCGGCCTCCAGACGGTCAAGGCGCTGTTCTACAGAATTGAAGCGGTGTTCAAAGTGGTTAAAACCACCTTCCATGAGTGCAAAACCGCTTTCAACTCTGTCGGACAGTGACTTGAGGCTGGAATTAAATGTCTCGCTCAAATGCATAAACTCGGGCAAGACATTCCTGTCCAAGGCCCTCTGCCGCTGGCGGGTAGTGCCCGCATAACCAGTGGCAGAGACCTGGGACAGGGGAACACCTGATGGCCCAGCTTCCTGGTCACCAGCTGTGTGTGTGGTTGACCTGCAAGGTGCTTCCTGGCTGTCGGATGGCTGGGACGGGTCAGAGGACGTCCGAGGAAGGACCGCTCCAGGGCCAGGTTGCAGGGTGCTGCTCCAGGTGCTGTGGAAGAAAGGAAAATCATTACTACCATGCCTTTACAAGAAGCATCAGCTGTGGATTAGAAAAACACAGATTAATAAAAATAAAAACCCAAAATGTATAATACTTACGATCTTGTGGCAAGGACCGGTCTTAGGAACTGCAACGCGTGATAGTGACGGTATCTAGTTCTGGTCCTTGACGCAGATCCACTGCGAACCTGGCCCTCAGCACGAACATCACTGTTGAAGCGGTCCTTGATCGAACGCCAACGTGTTCGGACTTTGTCCACTGTTGATAAAAAAAAACAGTGCCGTCAAGGACAACAGTCACTGCGGCACAATGTAGCAATACAATACTCAAAGCAGTCACTGTAGACCCCGATGACACTGTTGGGTTTCCTGCTAGAATACGCCTAGCACGAAACCCAACAGTGCCGTCAAGGACAACAGTCACTGCGGCACAATGTAGCAATACAATACTCAAAGCAGTCACTGTAGACCCCGATGACACTGTTGGGTTTCCTGCTAGAATACGCCTAGCACGAAACCCAACAGTGCCGTCAAGGACAACAGTCACTGCGGCACAATGTAGCAATACAATACTCAAAGCAGTCACTGTAGACCCCGATGACACTGTTGGGTTTCCTGCTAGAATACGCCTAGCACGAAACCCAACAGTGCCGTCAAGGACAACAGTCACTGCGGCACAATGTAGCAATACAATACTCAAAGCAGTCACTGTAGACCCCGATGACACTGTTGGGTTTCCTGCTAGAATACGCCTAGCACGAAACCCAACAGTGCCGTCAAGGACAACAGTCACTGCGGCACAATACAGAGCAATACAATACTCAAAGCAGTCACTGTAGACCCCGATGAAACTGTTGGGTTTCCTGCTAGAATACGCCTAGCACGAAACCCAACAGTGCCGTCAAGGACAACAGTCACTGCGGCACAATGTAGCAATACAATACTCAAAGCAGTCACTGTAGACCCCGATGACACTATTGGGTTTCCTGCTAGAATACGCCTAGCACGAAACCCAACAGTGCCGTCAAGGACAACAGTCACTGCGGCACAATGTAGCAATACAATACTCAAAGCAGTCACTGTAGACCCCGATGACACTGTTGGGTTTCCTGCTAGAATACGCCTAGCACGAAACCCAACAGTGCCGTCAAGGACAACAGTCACTGCGGCACAATGTAGCAATACAATACTCAAAGCAGTCACTGTAGACCCCGATGACACTGTTGGGTTTCCTGCTAGAATACGCCTAGCACGAAACCCAACAGTGCCGTCAAGGACAACAGTCACTGCGGCACAATGTAGCAATACAATACTCAAAGCAGTCACTGTAGACCCCGATGAAACTGTTGGGTTTCCTGCTAGAATACGCCTAGCACGAAACCCAACAGTGCCGTCAAGGACAACAGTCACTGCGGCACAATACAGAGCAATACAATACTCAAAGCAGTCACTGTAGACCCCGATGAAACTGTTGGGTTTCCTGCTAGAATACGCCTAGCACGAAACCCAACAGTGCCGTCAAGGACAACAGTCACTGCGGCACAATGTAGCAATACAATACTCAAAGCAGTCACTGTAGACCATGATGACACTATTGGGTTTCCTGCTAGAATACGCCTAGCACGAAACCCAACAGTGCCGTCAAGGACAACAGTCACTGCGGCACAATGTAGCAATACAATACTCAAAGCAGTCACTGTAGACCCCGATGACACTGTTGGGTTTCCTGCTAGAATACGCCTAGCACGAAACCCAACAGTGCCGTCAAGGACAACAGTCACTGCGGCACAATGTAGCAATACAATACTCAAAGCAGTCACTGTAGACCCCGATGACACTGTTGGGTTTCCTGCTAGAATACGCCTAGCACGAAACCCAACAGTGCCGTCAAGGACAACAGTCACTGCGGCACAATACAGAGCAGGGAAATACTCACTAAACGCCTTTTTGGAGGATGCTGTGGCGCTGTCCCAGCCATCCATCAACGCTGCGGCCACCTCATTCCATAGCCGCCGGGTCACCACATTGTCCTTGTACAGCCGGTCACGGCTGTCCCACAACGGCGAACGCTCCTGGACCAGGCTGATGAGCTGCTCATTATCCAGGTAGACGTCTTCATCCCGTTGTGGAACCTAGACAAAACACATTCATTAGAATAATCAAATTTAAATTGAATAAAAAGTTACAAAAAAAGAAACAAAAAAAAGAGTAAAAATAGAAGATAAAAAATAAAGAACATTACAAATCATTTGATACTTACATTCCGTATCACCACCGGGACTTGGCTTCGCTGCTCCTGCTCTTCGCCCTCACTAGTGCCGTCCGCAGATGATGATGACGATGTCTTAAGAAAGTTGAAAAAAACGTAAGAGATTTGGAGAAGCAGCAGATATACTTACCAGATGCACGAAAATAATCACCTCACGGTCTGCTTGCGCCAATTCCTGCCGCGATGGGGAATACTCGGATTCTGAAGACATACTGCATGTAAAAATAATAAAAATCATTAGTACATACATAATTTAAAAGGACAGGCATATAATGTAATATACTCACATTCTTCGCTGATATAATGGGTTCTTGGTTGACTGTCTGCTCTTCAATCTGTCAGTGTAGTAGTGGCAGAGTTTTGGCAGGCACCTCCTTTATATAGACTTTTTTTTTTTGACTTTAGAAGATTTTAACTAGGATAAAAAGTGGACACCACCCAAAAAACGCAGCGCTAAAAAATCGCATACCTGCGCATGCCAGTGCGCACGTATGCGCATCCATAGGCTATAATGGCCATTTTTAGCGCAAAACGTGCGCATACGTGCGCATGCGTTTTTTTCCAGGGCCAAAAAATGCAACATGCAGCGTCTGGAAAATACCAACGCACACCCCAAAAAAACGCAGCGCATGAAAATCGCATACATGCGCTTACAAGCGCGCATGTATGCGCACCCATGTTAAATATAGGGGAAAAATCGCATGCGCACGTATGCGTTTTTTTCCAGCGCTAAAAAACGCAAGTGTGAAACCAGCCTAACAGGAATGAATAAAAGTGTTTACATACAGTGACGAGTAAACTTTTGGGCACCCCAGGTCATAAATACTGTTATTGTGAACAGTTATGCAAGTTAAAGATGAAATGTTTTCTAAAAGTGCTAAAGTTAAAGATGACCGATTTCCTTTGTATTTTAGGCTAAACAATATATATATGATAGTTTAATCCAGGGTTGGACTGGCCCACCAGAGAAATGGAGAATCCTTTGGTGGGCCCTGGCTTCTCCTTCAGGAGAATTCATAGTGCAAACCTTGCAGATGCTATTGGGCTCTTCAGTGGAGGGGAAAGGTGGGCCCTCAGAATCAAATTCTCCGGTGGGCCCAATGTTCTTCAGTCTGACACTGGTTTAATCTTTTACATTTTAAACCCTTCCGGCAGGCACCTTATATATACTGCTCTGCGGGAGCTGCATTCCTGCAAACAGCAGTATAAGTAGAGCGTTGCGATTGCACGGCCTCATGCTGAAAGTCACGGCAATCGGGTGAGTGAGAGCTGACTCCCTGCAGCTACGCCCAAGTTCAGTGTTAGTACCGATCACAGGCTTTTGACCCCTCTGATGCCGCTGTCAGTAGTGACAGTGACATCGAGGAGCATCGCACAGGGAATTGTCTCCATGTGTGCTTACATCAGGACAACACGATGCAATCGCGTTGTCCTGATGGTCTCCATGGAGACCCCGGCCGCAAGATGACCGCGAGGTCCTTCAGGGAAGGTTGTGTGTTAGTGCCTGCTCAGAGCAGACCTCAGATCCCTCCTTCCCTGCCTGTCAGATGATGATGATGTGAGGCTCTGAAGTGCAGAAGAACTTCACAGCAGAGCATCAGATCAGTGATCTGATGCTGTACAGTAATTTCCCATCCTGGAACAATGTAAAGAAGTAAAAAAAAAAAAAAATTAAAATAGTTTTTTAAGAATCCACAAATAATGAACTGAGTACTGAAGGAGATAGCAGAAGAAATTTTTGAACCCCTCTCCATAATCTTTGAAAATTCTTGGAGAACAGGAGAAGTCCCAGAAGACTGGAGAAGAGCAAATGTTGTTCCTATCTTCAAAAAGGGGAAGAAGGTGGACCCAGGCAACTATAGGCCGGTGAGTCTGACTTCTATACCAGGAAAGATCTTTGAACAAATTATTAAACAACATGTATGTCAGTACCTGGATAAGAATGAAGTGATTAAACAGAGTCAGCATGGGTTTGTAACTAATAAGTCATTTCAGACTAACTTAATTTCCTTCTATGACGGAATCACTGATTGGGTGGATCAAGGAAATGCTGTAGATATAGTATATCTTGACTTCAGCAAAGCATTTGACAAATTTTCTCATACAATCCTTATTGAAAAATGACTAAGTATGGAATGGACAAGGCAACTGTTAGGTGGATTCATAACTAGCTTAGTGATCGGACCCAAAGAGTGGTCGAAAATGGCTGCATATCCAGTTGGAAGAATGTCTCAAGTGGGGTACCACAGGGCTCTGTCCTGGGCCCTGTATTGTTCAACATCTTTATCAACGATTTAGATGAAGGAAATGAGGGTAAACTGATTCAATTTGCTGATGACACAAAGCTAGGAGGGATAGCTAATACTAGAGAAGAGAGAGGATTCAAAAATATATAAATAAACTGGAGAAGTGGGCAGCAACCAACAGAATGTTTTTTAACAGGGAAAAATGCAAAGTACTACATTTCAGCAATAAAAATGAAAAAAGCATATACGGAATGGGAGGAATAGGGCTAAGCAACAGCACATGTGAAAAAGACTTGGGTATACTAATAGATCACAGACTGAATATGAGTCAACAGTGTGATGCAGCAGCAAAAAAGGCAAATGCAATTCTAGGATGTATTAACAGAAGCAAACAGTCTAGATCACGTGAAGTCATTATTGCCCTCTACTCCTCTTTGGTCAGACTTCATCTGGAATACTGTGTCCAGTTTTGGGCGCCACATTTTAAAAAAAACATCAACAAACTGGAGCAAGTTCAGAAAAGAGCGACCAGAATGGTGACCGGTCTGCAAACCCTGTCTTATGAGGAAAGGTTGCAGGATTTGGGAATGTTTAGTTTGCAAAAGAGAAGACTGAAAGGAGACTTAATAGCTGTCTACAAATATCTAAAGGGCTGTCACATTGTAGAAGGATCATCTTTATTCTCATTTGCACAAGGAAAGACTAGAAGCAATGGGATGAAACTGAATGGGAGGAGACACAGATTAGATATTAGAAAAAACTTTTTGACAGTTAGAGTGATCAATGAGTGGAACAGGCTGCCACGAGAAGTTGAGAGTTCTCCTTCAATGGAAGTCTTAAAACAGAGGCTGGACAGATATCTGACTGGGATGATTTAGTGAATCCTGCTTTGAGCAGGGGGTTGGACCAGATGGCACAGGAGGTCCCTTCCAACTCTACGATTCTATGATTCTATGAACAGAAAAAAGAAAAATATTTTTCCAATGAATACATTTATTTATTTATGTAAATAAAAAAAACAATAAAAGTACAAAAAGTGCAGTAAAATGCAACCAAAAAATGATTGTGAATACAAATAGTACCATTAAAAACGTCATCTTGTCCAACAAAAAAATAAGCCTCAATACAGCTCAATCAGCAGAAAAATAAAAAAAGTTATAGTTCTCACAATATGGCCATGCAAAAATAATTACTTTTTCTATAAAATAGTTTTCCTTGTGTAAAAGCACCAAAACATAAAAAAACTATTTAAATGAGTAATCGCTGTAACTGTACTGACCCGAAGAATAAAACTGCCTTACAAATTTTACCACATGTGGAACATTAGAAAAAGAAAAAGAAAAAAAATCAATTCCTGAATTTCTGTTTTTTGTTCATTCTGTCTCCCAAAAATCGTAATAGAAAGCGATCAAAAAATGTCATGCCCCAAAAATCGCACCAATAAAAACACCAGCTCATCCCGCATTAAACATGCAAAATTTGTTGTGCAACTTCTCCTGAGCATGCTGATATGAGGGAGAAAACCACTGTCTGGGTGCACGGCAGAGCTCGGAAGGGAAGGAGCACCATTTGACTTTTTGAATACAAAATTTGCTTGAAGAATTGGAGGACACCATGTCGCATTTAGAGAGCCTCTAGTGTGCCTAAACAGTGAAAATCCCAGACAATTGATTGAAAACTATTTTGTAAACTAGATCCCTCATGGATCTAATCTAGATGTGTAGAGAGCACACTGAACCCTCAGGTGCTTCACAGTCGTTCATAACATGGAGCTGTGAAAATACATTTTCCCCACAAATATGTTTTTAGCCCCAAATTTTGCATTTTCATAATGGTATCAGGAGAAATTGCATCATACTGTCATGATCCATGCTGGATCAGGACTGATAAAAAGCACAGGTAACCTTTTTTTTTCTAAGCTGTGCTTAAGTTTGGTTTTTGCCCCCGGTGGCCATTAGGATTATTGCACTGTGGTGTCGTTTGTTCAAGTTTGCCCCCAGTGGTGGTGAGCGTCATTGCACTCTAGTTTCTTTAGTTAAGTGCACATGATTATAATGCTGGTGTGATTGCTGGCTCTGCTATAAAAGAGTCACAGGTGTTGCAATCACTGTTGGTGATAGTGTTCATTTCAACCATCCTTGGTGGAGGAAGGAGCTGGAGAGCGTTCCTTGCAGCACTGTCTTAGCCCTGGTGTGGAAGGAGTCATAGGGGATTTCCTTGTAGCTCTGACAGAGCTTGGTGGCAGCTATTCAGGAGGAGAGCTGCATTCTGGTGGTGTTGCCAGGAGCAAGTGCAACATAGTAAAGCTAAGTGGTGTTTCCCCATTTGTGTTTTTCCTTAGTGTGTATTAGTACAGCGGTGGGGCCATTGCTTATGCCACGCAGCTCCCTAGCAAGGGATAGGTGTAGGGTGTGCTAGGGCGACAGGTTCCTGATCGGCGCCCGGTGTGGAAGCAGCATAGGGAACGTTAGGAGCGTTAGGAACACTGACTCAGGGGAGTGCAGGAGGTCTCCACATCCCCTTTCCCTATCGCTGGGCCCACTGTTGTAACTGTTTTCCCTTTCCCTTGTCTTGTTGTTTTAGTTACCGACCTGCAAGCCATGTCACACAGGACAGTATCACGTGCCGCGTCTTGCT
This sequence comes from Dendrobates tinctorius, assembly GCF_039654945.1. Classification (NCBI taxonomy): domain Eukaryota; kingdom Metazoa; phylum Chordata; class Amphibia; order Anura; family Dendrobatidae; genus Dendrobates; species Dendrobates tinctorius. The sequence continues at coordinate 11,754,752 of NW_027361761.1, read as the reverse complement.
GCGGGTTGAGTCACACAGGATGGGTCTACGTGACACATACTATTTGTAGTGTACAATTTGAAACTTCACACTACTTGTCAAGAGGAAGATGATAGACACCAGACCCAACAATGCAAAAAAGATGAAGGCTGCTAACAAAGCAACCTGGGCTTCTATAACACCTCAGCAGGGCCACAGGCTGATCACCTCCATGCCATGCCGCATTGAGTGCATTTACTGAACATATATTTCAGTAAGCCAATATTTTGGATTTTAAAATCATTTTTCAAGCTGGTGTTTTAAAGTATTCTAATTTACAGATATAATGACTTTTGAGTTTTCATTGGCTGTAGGCCATAATCACCAACATTAACAGAAATAAAAACTTGAAATAGATCACTCTGTCTGTAATGACTATATAATGTATTGAAGAACTGAAATGAATTAACTTTTTGATGATATTCTAATTTTGTGGGAAGCATCTGCTCAAAAAATAAAGGGAACACTTAACAGAATATAACTCCAAGTTAATCAAACTTCTGTGAAATCAAACTGTCCACTCAGGAAGCAACACTGATTGACAATCAATTTCACACGCTGTTGTGCAAATGGAATAGACAACAGATGGAAATTATTGACAATTATCAAAACACCCTCAATAAAGGAGTGGTTCTGCGGTTGGGGACCACAGACCACATCTCAGTACCAATGCTTTCTGGCTGATGTTATGGTCGCTTTTTAATGTTGGTTGTGCTTTCACTCTCGTGGTAGCATGAGACGGACTCTACAACCCACACAAGTGGCTCAGGTAGTGCAGCTCATCCAGGGTGGCACATCAATGTGAGCTGTGGCAAGAAGGTTTGCTGTGTCTGTCAGCGTAGTGTCCAGAGGCTGGAGGCGCTACAAGGAGACAAGCCAGTACACCAGGAAATGTGGAGGGGGTCATAGGAGGGCATATGTGATGGGTATATGGGCAGGGAGGGGGATTCATTTCTGTCATGTGCTCTCTGCTCTTTTCTGGGGGGCAGACAATGGCTGGGAGCTTATGTTTCCTTGGATCCTAGATTTCTCCCACCCAGCCAGAGTCTGCTGAGGTGTTGTGGAGTGGGAAAACTGTTGCTCTTAGCAACCAATCACAGTTCAGCTTTCATCTATTAAACAGCTCTGGTGAAATGAAACATGCTTAGTGATTGGTTGCAAGGAAAACTGTTGCTCATAGCAACCAATCACAGCTCGGCTTCTTTTAAACAGCTCTGGTGAAATGAAAGATGCTTCGTGATTGGTTAGTGATACACACATACATTCAATTTTATATATAGATATATATATATATATATATATATGCAAACACACGGTCAAAGTTGTTGGTACCCCTCGTTTAAGGACAGAAAAACCCACAATTGTCACAGAAATAACTTGAATCTGACTAAAGTAATAATAAATCAAAGTTCTATGAAAATGAACAAATGAACGTCAGACATTGCATTTCAACCATGCTTCCACATAATTTTTAAAAAAATAAAACTCATGAAGTAGGCCTGAGCAGAAATGATGGTACCCTTAACCTAATATTTTGTTGCACAACCTAACAATTGAGGCAATCACTGCAATCAAACAATTCCTGTAACTGTCAGTGAGACTTCTGTACCTCTCGACAGGCATTTTGGCCCAGTCCTCAAGAGCAAACTGCTCCAGTTTTTCCATGCTTGATGGTTGCCTTTTCCAGATGGCATGTTTCAGCTCTTTCCAAAGATGTTCAATAGGATTTAGGTCAGGGCTCATAGATGGCCACTTCAGAATAGTCCAATGTTTTCCTATTAGCCATTCTTGGGTGATTTTAGCTGTGTGTTTTGGGTCATTATCCTGTTGCAAGACCCATGACCTGCAACTGAGACCAAGTTTTCTGACACTGGGCAGCACATTTCTCTCTAGAATCCCTTAATAGTCTTGAGATTTAATTTTACCCTGCAGAAATTCAAGACACCCTGTACCAGATGCATCTAAGCAGCCCCAGAACATAACAGAGCCTTTATGCTTCACAGTAGGGACAGCGTTTTTTTCTTGATATGCTTCATTTTTCCATCTGTGAACATAGAGCTGATGTGCCTTGCCAAAAAGTTCCATTTTTGTCTCATCTATCCATAGGACATTCTCCCAGAAGCTCAGAAGCTTTAAGGCTTGTCAACATGTACAGTGGGGAAAAAAAGTATTTAGTCAGTCAGCAATAGTGCAAGTTCCACCACTTAAAAAGATGAGAGGCGTCTGTAATTTACATCATAGGTAGACCTCAACTATGGGAGACAAACTGAGAAAAAAAAATCCAGAAAATCACATTGTCTGTTTTTGTTTCATTTTATTTGCATATTATGGTGGAAAATAAGTATTTGGTCAGAAACAAAATTTCATCTCAATACTTTGTGATATATCCTTTGTTGGCAATGACAGAGGTCAAACGTTTTCTGTAAGTCTTCACAAGGTTGCCACACACTGTTGTTGGTATGTTGGCCCATTCTTCCATGCAGATCTCCTCTAGAGCAGTGATGTTTTTGGCTTTTCGCTTGGCAACATGGACTTTCAACTCCCTCCAAAGGTTTTCTATAGGGTTGAGATCTGGAGACTGGCTAGGCCACTCCAGGACCTTGAAATGCTTCTTACGAAGCCACTCCTTCGTTGCCCTGGCGGTGTGCTTTGGATCATTGTCATGTTGAAAGACCCAGCCACGTTTCATCTTCAATGCCCTTGCTGATGGAAGGAGGTTTGCACTCAAAATCTCACGATACATGGCCCCATTCATTCTTTCATGTACCCGGATCAGTCGTCCTGGCCCCTTTGCAGAGAAACAGCCCCAAAGCATGATGTTTCCACCACCATGCTTTACAGTAGGTATGGTGTTTGATGGATGCAACTCAGTATTCTTTTTCCTCCAAACACGACAAGTTGTGTTTCTACCAAACAGTTCCAGTTTGGTTTCATCAGACCATAGGACATTCTCCCAAAACTCCTCTGGATCATCCAAATGCTCTCTAGCAAACTTCAGATGGGCCCGGACATGTACAGGCTTAAGCAGTGGGACACGTCTGGCACTGCAGGATCTGAGTCCATGGTGGCGTAGTGTGTTACTTATGGTAGGCCTTGTTACATTGGTCCCAGCTCTCTGCAGTTCATTCACTAGGTCCCCCCGCGTGGTTCTGGGATTTTTGCTCACCGTTCTTGTGATCATTCTGACCCCACGGGGTGAGATTTTGCGTGGAGCACCAGATCGAGGGAGATTATCAGTGGTCTTGTATGTCTTCCATTTTCTAATTACTGCTCCCACAGTTGATTTCTTCACTCCAAGCTGGTTGGCTATTGCAGATTCAGTCTTCCCAGCCTGGTGCAGGGCTACAATTTTGTTTCTGGTGTCCTTTGACAGCTCTTTGGTCTTCACCATAGTGGAGTTTGGAGTCAGACTGTTTGAGGGTGTGCACAGGTGTCTTTTTATACTGATAACAAGTTTAAACAGGTGCCATTACTACAGGTAATGAGTGGAGGAAAGAGGAGACTCTTAAAGAAGAAGTTACAGGTCTGTGAGAGCCAGAAATCTTGTTTGCTTGTTTCTGACCAAATACTTATTTTCCACCATAATATGCAAACAAAATGAAACAAAAACAGACAATATGATTTTCTGGATTTTTTTTTCTCAGTTTGTCTCCCATAGTTGAGGTCTACCTATGATGTAAATTACAGACGCCTCTCATCTTTTTAAGTGGTGGAACTTGCACTATTGCTGACTGACTAAATACTTTTTTTCCCCACTGTAGATGGCAAATTCCAGTCTGGCTGTTTTATGATTTGTTTTCAACAATGGTGTCCTCCTTGGTCGTCTCCCATGAGATCCACTTTGGCTCATACAACGATGGATGGTGCAATGTGACACTGATATTCCTTGAGCTTGAAGTTCACCTTTAGTCTGCTTAGAAGGTTTTCTGGGCTCTTTTGTTGCCAATCGTACTATCCATCTCTTTGATTTGTCAGCAATTTTCCTCCTGTGGCCACAACCAGGGAGGTCTATAATTTTCTTTCTAATCTCCTGAAACAACTCTTTCTTTTGCTTCCTCTGGTCCATGTTGAGTGTGACACACACCATGTCACCAAACAGCACTGTGAGGGACCCCGGGCGAGCTGCCAGGTGAAACCGGCCCCTATACAGGGACCGTTAGGAGCAGGCCCAGGGGTTCAAGCACCACGGTAGCTGGTACCGAGAGGGGCGGCTCAGGATGGACTGAAGTAGGACTGTGTGACTGAAGTGTAGATGACAGGACAGAGCTGAAACCAGGAGACAGGAATGGAGTAAGACAGACTGGAACGTGGAGGGATGGCTGGAGCAGGAACACAGGAGAAAGGGTTAAAGGAGGACGGAAGGAGTGGAGTTGAATAGAACTGGAACACCGAAGGCTGGACTGGAGTAGGACAGCAGGATGGAACAGGAACACTGGAGGCAGGACTGGAGTAGGATGAAACAGGAACACCAGAGGCAGGACTGGAGTAGGATGACACTGGAACACCAGAGGCAGGACTGGAGCAAGACGGCAGGATGGAACAGAAACACCAGAGGCAGGACTGCGGAGACAGCAGGGAACACGGATAGCAGGACTGAGAGGCTGCTGCAGGGAGCAGGTGAGAACGGGAATGCAGGACTGCAGAGAGCACACGATGAAGCAAGACCCAGTGTGCTAGGAAACACAATGATCAGGCACCTCCCTCAGGGGAAGCGGCCTGATATGCTCCTGTCTGGTCTGTCATTGGTCAGGGAGGTGTTTCCGGGTCAGGGCATAGCCGGAGCACAAGAAGCAGGAGGGAGGCGCAGCCTATGGTGCATGCGCATTGCATGCAGAGACGCCGCCAGCCGCGCGCCTGTCAGAGGTGACCCCCGTGGATGTCGGACGGCGGGGGACCACGGTGAGGGAGCAGCGGCTGGGTGAATATGCAGAGACGGCGTGACACAGGCCCACTTATTGATTCCAAGATTGTAGACACCTGTGATGCTAATTAGTGGACACACCTTGATTTAACATGTCCATTTTGTCACATTATTTTCAGAGGTACCATCATTTCTATCCAGGCCTATTTCATGAGTTTTATTTTTTTTAAATTATGTGGAATCATGGTTGAAAAGCAATATCTGACTATAATTTGTTCATTTTCATAGATTTTGATTTATTATTACTTTTGTCAGATTCAATTTATTCCTGTGACTATTGTGGGTTTTTCTGTCATTAAACGAGGGGTGCCATCAATTTTGACCGCGAAATAAAACACGAAGTCAGTAAAGTGGAGGCAGTCCAAAAAGCAAGCTAAAGCCTTCCTGGGGATCGTGAGATATTACAGGAGGTTCATCCTTAATTTCGCCATGGTGGCTGCACTTCTGACTGATCTTCTTAAGGGAACAAAATCAGTAATGGTCAGATAGTCTGAAGAGGCAACCTTCCAAGAAATGAAAGGGGCTCTGTGTAAGCAACCCGTTCTGATGGCCCCAAACTTTAGGAAAGAGTTTATGTGGCGCCCCTGAGGCTCAGTCGCCACAGAGGTACTGCACCTTCTCCCAAGATGTAGTGCCCCACCATCCAGGTAAGGTGGGAACTCCTTTCCACACTCCAACACTCGCACCCCACACAACAGGGTAGTTCTGCACAACCACATTGCGGCTCAGTGCTTAGAGAACAGAGCACCTCTGGTGGTTCCCTGCTTGGAACACTGGATGTGCTGGGAGGTGGGTGGAGTTGAGATATATAAAAGAGTGGGAAAGTGTAGGATTACGGGTTCAGTCTGGCAGAAGGTCAGGTGGGTAAGAAGCCACTTGGGAGGAGTGGGGATCCCTGGAAGAAGGGATGGAGGAAGGAGTGCTGCAGCTGCCTCAGTGATCTGAGCCAGCTGGCACGGGAAAGGAACAGAAGGAGAAAGACGTAGAACTGCAACCTAAGCTTCCATAAGAGAGAGAAGGATCAGTACGGAACGAAGTAGTAGGAGAACAGAGAGGAGACGTGCGTTGGAAGAAGAACCCTGCCTATAGGTTCTCAGCGCAAGGCCGGGACCCGGTCCCCGAGGATGTATGGACACTTATGATTCTGCAGCAGACACCGGTGGAGTAGTAGGCTGTAAATGCACGACTCCCAACTAAGACTTGGGGCACAACAGCAACTGAATAGAGAGCCAGGACTCCGGAGAAAGGAGTCCCCGAGAGAGGCTACAGCTGTCTGTGATACAAGTAGAATTGTTAGGAACATCTGACAGGAGGAACATCAGAGTACCACGGTACTGAAGCTCTTCACACTTTAAGGCGCAATAGAGGAGTCGTTCAGGAAAGGTACATGTTGGCGGAGTGTTGGAGAGGAGCTTTCCATCTTGCCTGGAGGTTGACTGGGTCCCTCGTCCGGAGGACACGGCGCAGAAGCAGGCACTACTGACTGTGAGTAAAACGTTGGAAAAACATGCCCTGGTGTCCTCCATTCCTTCCTGCGTCCATCTGCCTGACACTGCTACATCCCCTGCACCAGACACTAAACCACCTAAGTGTCCCCAAATCTACACTGCCCTGGGACAACAGCCCTGCCTGTGGAGGGCTATACCATCAAGGCTGCACCACACCATCTGTCCCGGAGGATCTGTTTGCAGCATCGGCTTAACACCTCCCTTGCCGAACACCACAGGTGGCGTCACAAACTATTACATTCCATTAACTACACTACAAACCACCATTGATTTGGGCGCCCAGGGCCACTGACCGGGTCACTGCTGCTGTGATACATTCCCTTGACACCGGCCCGGTACCGAGTACCCCACGGCCCTGGGAGGGCGACCCATTTATTCTTCAGTCAAACGCCTCAGATGTTGGGGCAGGAGCAGTCCTTTCCCAGGAGATACATGGGGAGGAGCATCCTGCACTCTACCTGAGTAGGAAGCTACCTTCATGTGAAAGGAATTACTCAGTCATAGAAAAGGAGTGCTTGGCCATAAAGTGGGCGGCGGATATGTTACGGTACTAACTGGTGGGAAGTAGGTTTGGGTTGATATCCGACCATGCCCCACTCAGATGGATGAGAGAAACAAAGAGTAAAAATGCTAGGATCACTCGCTAGTTCTTAGCCCTGCAGGACTTCAGCTTCCATGTAGAATATAGGGCAGGGAAGCTACATGGTAATGCCGATGCTCGCTCAGGAATCCCTTGTCTAGTGAGGGAAAGTGCCAAGCCACATGGCTTTAGTCAGAGGGGGGAGGTTTGTGACATGGCTAACGGTCGTATTGTCGATGAGAGGTATGTGTCTCAGAGATGGCTTGTCTCTGTGATGTAGCCCAAAGTGTTTTCTTTAGTGCAGGTAAGCACTAAGGGATGTCACCGTACCTCTATATGTGGAGGACCTGCGGTGATGTCACAGTCACGTGACTAGTCAGGTGATGGGTTCCTGGGTGCGGATATACCTATATAATGTGGGCTACTGCTTAACAAAGGGCTGTATGTGGGGAGGGGGAAGCCTCCTGTGTGTGTTGAGGCTCCAGGACCGATCCTGAAGTACTGGACACTTGAACCTTGTTTTGCCTGAGTTAAAGGTTATTTTTTTGGTTCTGTTCTGCTTTGTGGGTTTGTGAAGCAATAAACCCCATGAACTTTAAAAGAACCTGCCTCATGATTGCCACCCATTGCACCTGAGTACAATCCCTACAATATACATACAGTGGGGAAAAAAAGTATTTAGTCAGTCAGCAATAGTGCAAGTTCCACCACTTAAAAAGATGAGAGGCGTCTGTAATTTACATCATAGGTAGACCTCAACTATGGGAGACAAACTGAGAAAAAAAAATCCAGAAAATCACATTGTCTGTTTTTTTTTCATTTTATTTGCATATTATGGTGGAAAATAAGTATTTGGTCAGAAACAAGCAATCAAGATTTCTGGCTCTCACAGACCTGTAACTTCTTCTTTAAGAGTCTCCTCTTTCCTCCACTCATTACCTGTAGTAATGGCACCTGTTTAAACTTGTTATCAGTATAAAAAGACACCTGTGCACACCCTCAAACAGTCTGACTCCAAACTCCACTATGGTGAAGACCAAAGAGCTGTCAAAGGACACCAGAAACAAAATTGTAGCCCTGCACCAGGCTGGGAAGACTGAATCTGCAATAGCCAACCAGCTTGGAGTGAAGAAATAAACTGTGGGAGCAATAATTAGAAAATGGAAGACATACAAGACCACTGATAATCTCCCTCGATCTGGTGCTCCACGCAAAATCCCACCCCGTGGGGTCAGAATGATCACAAGAACGGTGAGCAAAAATCCCAGAACCACGCGGGGGGACCTAGTGAATGAACTGCAGAGAGCTGGGACCAATGTAACAAGGCCTACCATAAGTAACACACTACGCCACCATGGACTCAGATCCTGCAGTGCCAGACGTGTCCCACTGCTTAAGCCTGTACATGTCCGGGCCCGTCTGAAGTTTGCTAGAGAGCATTTGGATGATCCAGAGGAGTTTTGGGAGAATGTCCTATGGTCTGATGAAACCAAACTGGAACTGTTTGGTAGAAACACAACTTGTCGTGTTTGGAGGAAAAAGAATACTGAGTTGCATCCATCAAACACCATACCTACTGTAAAGCATGGTGGTGGAAACATCATGCTTTGGGGCTGTTTCTCTGCAAAGGGGCCAGGACGACTGATCCGGATACATGAAAGAATGAATGGGGCCATGTATCGTGAGATTTTGAGTGCAAACCTCCTTCCATCAGTAAGGGCATTGAAGATGAAACGTGGCTGGGTCTTTCAACATGACAATGATCCAAAGCACACCGCCAGGGCAACGAAGGAGTGGCTTCGTAAGAAGCATTTCAAGGTCCTGGAGTGGCCTAGCCAGTCTCCAGATCTCAACCCTATAGAAAACCTTTGGAGGGAGTTGAAAGTCCGTGTTGCCAAGCGAAAAGCCAAAAACATCACTGCTCTAGAGGAGATCTGCATGGAGGAATGGGCCAACATACCAACAACAGTGTGTGGCAACCTTGTGAAGACTTACAGAAAACGTTTGACCTCTGTCATTGCCAACAAAGGATATATCACAAAGTATTGAGATGAAATTTTGTTTCTGACCAAATACTTATTTTCCACCATAATATGCAAATAAAATGAAAAAAAAACAGACAATGTGATTTTCTGGATTTTTTTTTCTCAGTTTGTCTCCCATAGTTGAGGTCTACCTATGATGTAAATTACAGACGCCTCTCATCTTTTTAAGTGGTGGAACTTGCACTATTGCTGACTGACTAAATACTTTTTTTCCCCACTGTATATATATATATATATATATATATATATATATATATACATATGGATATTGTGGTACAGTAAAGTGTGTTTTACTGGATGGAAGATATGTTTCTCCTAGCAGATTAATGTTTGGCCGGGTTTTTTACTTAAAGACGGAACCTGCGATGATGTCAGGGTCACGTGATCAGCCCATGTGATGTCTACCTCACTGGTGGGAGGGGTTAGGCCCTATGTAATGGAGGTTGGTAAATGCTACAGTGTGAGTGTGTTTCTGGAAACTACAGGGACTTGTGTGGACGCAGCCTGCAACTTGTATATAGAATTCCCGTGCTGCAGGACTATTGCAGCAAGACTCAGAAGAACCCTGGGAAAGGCACCTGGTGGATGCCGCAGGAACAGGCAGCCGCTTAGTTACGCCCGTCTCGTGCAAGGGGTGAGTCTGGGACCAGTGGTTCTCCAAGCTGGAGTATGTGTTTTATTTCCCTCATGTTTTGTTAAGCTGCTAGTAACTGAGTGACATTAAAACCACTGAAATTGGACTTTATGCCTGTGTGTTGTCTCGTTACTGCCGCCCAGCTATTGCCTACCAGAGCGAATCCCTACAATTGGTGGAGAATGCGGGCACAAGCAGTGAGGCCAGGCTGTTTTAATTTTTGATTTGCACCCCAGCCTATGTCCTGGGTGAAACGAGTGGCAGAGACCCAGGAGGGGAACTTTCCAGAAATGGAGGCCATGGTAAAAACGCTCATAGAGGCCATGCAACAGCAGCAGCAAGCTATGCAGCAGCAGGCTACACAGCAGCAGCAAGCTATGCAGCAGCAACAGGAGGCCATGTGGCAGCAGCAACAGGAGGCCATGCGACAGCACGCTATGCAGCAGCAGCAGGAAACCAATCAGCTGTTGATACAGCATATCACGGCAGCACGGACCAAAGGAGCTGACCGGGGAATCCATGAGGTCCGGAAAGCGGTTCGTATAGCGATTCCCAAGATGGAGAAATTGGACGATGTGGAGGCATACCTGGAGATGTTCGAAGGAGTCGCTGAGAGAGAGAAGCTACCCCGGGACCATTGGGTGGATGTACTCGCTCCGTTTCTGACCCCAGGACCTTTGAAGGCGTATCAGGACCTACCCACCGAGCAAAGGGCGGACTACACGGTCGTCAAGGGTGAGATATTGGTTCGTCTTGGGGTAAATGTGTTAGTGCGGGCCCAGCGGGTACATCAGTGGGAATTTACCCCTTCCAAGCCAGCCCGGTCCCAGTATTACGACCTGTTGCACCTGTTACAAAAGTGGTTGCAGCCTGAGGTGTTGTCCCCCACAGCCATGCTGGACCGCATAGTGACTGATAAATTTTGGAGGGCTTTGCCCCACTCCCTCCAGACATGGGTCGGTCAGGCATCCCCTACTAATGCCATGCAGATGATAAACCTCATAGAAAGGTATGGGGCTACCAAAGAGTTAAAGGGAGGGACCCCTTGAAAGGTAACGGGAAGGTTGCCTAAGTCCCCGCCACTGGTTCGGCGAGCGGAGCCCAGGAAGGCCGCTCAGGACTTATCTGGGGAAGTATGGAGCCCAATAATCTTCTGGCGGTGCCAGGAACCAGGTCATATGAGAGCTGATTGCCCCCACCTGACTGAGCCCATGGACACCAATTTTGGGTACCGCCAGTCCCATTATGCTGAACCAATGTGTGCAGTGGGCACCCCGAAAGGTCCCAATATGGAACATTTGTGTCAGGTGGAAGTGGAGGGCACCCCGGCTGTGGCCCTATTGGACTCAGGGAGTCTTGTAACCCTGGTGCGAGCCAGCTGGATACACACCAACGAGTATACAGGTCGGAAAATTAGGGTGTTGTGTATACATGGAGACTTAAAAGACTATCCCACCGCACTAGTGGTAATCAGCACGCCAGCAGGGAGGCGGTGCCACGAGGTGGGGGTGGTGACTAATTTACATTATGAAGTGATAATTGGAAGAGACTTTCCGTTGTTTTCTGTGCTGTGGCCGTCGGTTGATCCGTCCACTGAGCAACTGCCGGCACCAGAGGCAACCAGGTTACATTCTCCAGAAGGGGGGCATGAGCCTGGTGGCCCGGAGGAAGAAGTGCTGGCAGTAGGAATAACCTTCCCTTCGGTGGAGGAGGGGGAGAGTTTTCCAATAGAAGTATTGACTGGAGAGGTGGAAGACTTGCCGCTGGGACCCGAGTTGTCAGACTTGAATGTATCAGGTGATAATTTTGGTACAGCGCAACTCCGAGACCTCACTTTAGCCAGGGCCAGAGAAAATATACTGTTTGTCAGTCAATGGGGAACCCCAACAACCTGGGGCAGATACGGTGTTTCCACTCTTTGAGTTGAATCAGGATTTGTGGTACCGAGTGGAGAAAATACATGGGGAAATGGTGGAACAGTTACTGGTACCTCAGACATATCGAAGGCTGGTAATGGATTTAGCGCATGCGCATGTACTTGGGGGGCATTTGGGCCAAAAGAAGACCCTCGACCGAACTCTGCAGCGATTTTACTAGCCAGGCATTCATGAAGAAGTTAAACGGTACTGTAGCTCCTGTCCAGTATGCCAGGTAACCAGTCCCCAGCCTCACTTTCGGAGCCCTTTGGTGCCTTTGCCAATTATAGAGGTACCCTTTGAGAGAGTGGCCATGGACCTGGTGGGGCCTCTCAATAAGTCGGCAAGGGGACACCAACACATTCTTGTAGTTCAAGACTATGTTACCCGATATCCTGAGGCCATTCCTCTGCGCCACACGTCAGCTAAGCTTATAGCAAAGGAACTCATGGGTGTTTTCACGGGTGGGAATTCCGCAAGAGATTTTAACAGACGAGGGAACCCCCTTTATGTCAAAAATTATGAAGGAACTCTGCCGGTTGTTAAATGTTAAACTGTTGCGTACCTCGGTCTATCATCCCCAAACAGATGGTCTAGTAGAAAGGTTCAATAAGACACTGAAGAGCATGTTACAAAAGGCAGTTTCCAAAGATGGGAAGGACTGGGATCTGTTATTGCCATATTTGTTATTTGCAGTGCGGGAGGTACCTCAGGCATCTACGGGGTTCTCGCCCTTTGAACTATTGTACGGCAGATATCCACGGGGCTTACTAGATATAGCCAAAGAGGCCTGGGAGAACCAACCTACTCCCCACAAAAGTGTGATAGAACATGTTGCAAAAATGCAAGAGAGAGTGGAGACAGTCCTACCTTTGGTCCGGGAACATATGGAGGCAGCACAACGGTCACAGAGTCGGGTCTATAACCGGGAGGCTCGGGTAAGAACCTTTAGCCCTGGGGATCGAGTTTTGGTGCTTGTGTCTACCGTAGATAGCAAATTTCTCGCAAGGTGACAGGGACCCTACGAGATCATGAAGAAGGTGGGACCAGTAGACTACAAGGTACACCAACCAGGTCGGAGAAAGCCAGAACAGGTTTACCATATTAATTTGCTTAAACCCTGGAAAGATAGAGAGCACCTTGGTGGGGATAGTCCGCTGCCAGCATTTCAGATGGAAAAGGCTCCGTTACCTCGGGCGAGGCAGGAGAAGCCCAACCCGCCGTCCAAATTGCAGATACTTTGTCTCCTAAACAGGTTCAGGAGGTCCAGGAGTTCATCAGCCGAAATACAGATGTTTTTTCGGAGCTCCTTGGACGCACCTCCCTAATCCAACATGACATTGTCACAGATCCACAGGCCAAGGTCCGATTAAAGCCATATCGAGTGCCTGAGGCCCGGCGACAAGCCATCTCGGAAGAGGTAAAAATGATGCTACAGTTAGGGGTCATAGAAGAGTCTCAGAGAGAGTGGGCCAGCCCAATAGTTCTAATACCCAAGCCTGATGGGTCTCTAAGATTCTGTAATGATTTTAGAAAACTCAATGACATTTCAAAGCTTGACACCTACCCCATGCCCCGGGTTGACGAGTTGATAGAGCGCTTTGGGCAAGCACGGTATTTTACAACTCTGGACCTCACAAAAGGTTATTGGCAGGTACCCCTAACAGAAGCGGCGAAGGGAAAGATGGCGTTTATAACACCTGAGGGGCTGTTCCAGTATAAGGTGTTACCCTTTGGGTTGCATGGCGCTCCATCAACGTTCCAGCGGTTAATGGATATTGTTCTCCGTCCCCATCGCCGCTATGCGTCAGCCTATCTAGATGATATTATTGTGTTCAGCACCGATTGGGAAAGCCACTTAGCAAAAGTACAGGCAGTGGTAGACTCCCTGCGACAAGCAGGGCTAACTGCCAACCCAAAGAAGTGTTTCATAGTGTTGGAGGAAGCCCGGTACTTGGGTTATGTCATTGGGAGGGGAGTTCTCAAGCCCCAAGTGAACAAGGTCGAGGCAATTCAGAACTGGCCCCGTCCCCTCACAACAAAGCAGGTAAAGGCCTTTTTGGGTTTGGTGGGATATTACAGGCGATTCATTCCCAACTTTGTAACCCTGTCCGCGCCTTTAACAGATTGTTTAAAAGGAAAAAAATCTGTGATGGTCCACTGGAATGATCAGTTAGAGGATACCTTTACAAAATTAAAAGGGGTACTGTGTGGTACACCAGTCCTGATCACTCCAAATTTCAAAAAAGAGTTCGTGGTGCAGACTGATGCCTCTGAGATAGGCCTTGGTGCCGTGCTGTCTCAGGAAGTTAACGGGAAGAGCATCTCGTTAGTTTCCTAAGCCGGAAGCTTACCCCAGCTGAAACCCGGTACAGTATTGTGGAGAGAGAGTGCCTGGCCATCAAGTGGGCAATGGAATCGTTGCGCTACTATTTGCTTGGGAGAACATTTCGGTTGGTGACAGATCATTCCCCTCTTACGTGGATGAGTCAAGCTAAGGAGAAGAATGCCCGAGTCACCAGGTGGTTCCTGTCCCTGCAAAACTTTAAGTTTTCAGTAGAACATCGTGCAGGCAGACTACAGGGGAATGCAGATGCCCTGTCCAGAGTTCACTGTATGTCATGTGTCCACATCTTTAGGGTTCAACATAGGGGGGAGGTATGTGGTACAGTAAAGGGTGTTTTACTGGATGGAAGATATGTTTCTCCTAGCAGATTAATGTTTGGCCGGGTTTTTCCTTAAAGACGGGACCTGCGATGATGTCAGGGTCACGTGATCAGCCCATGTGATGTCTACCTCACTGGTGGGAGGAGTTAGGCCCTATGTAATGGAGGTTGGTAAATGCCACAGTGTGAGTGTGTTTCTGGAAACTACAGGGACTTGTGTGGACGCAGCCTGCAACTTGTATATAGGATTCCCGTGCTGCAGGACTGTTGAAGCAAGACTCGGAAGAACCCCGGGAATGGCACCTGGTGGATGCCGCAGGACCTGGCAGCCGCTTAGTTACGCCCATCCCATGCAAGGGGTGAATCTGGGACCAGTGGTTCTCCAAGCTGGAGTATGTGTTTTATTTCCCTCATGTTTTGTTAAGCTGCTGGTTACTGAGTGACATTAAAACCACTGAAATTGGACTTTATGCCTGTGTGTTGCCTCGTTACTGCCGCCCAGCTATTGCCTACCAGAGCGAATCCCTACAATATACTAACATATATATTTTTCATTTTGATAAAGTGACAAATTCATTCTTCTGTGACCTGTACCTTGGAGTTTTGGATATTTTACCATCATCAGAATTCCCCAGCGGAGTGTAGTGGACGTTGTCTCCATTCCTGCAGTAAACAAGTTTCTTACAAGTTGTATTAAATTCTCATTGTGGAAATATGTTTGAGGGCTTCCTGATTCCTAAAAAAAAATCAGTTCACAAAGTGAGTAATCAGCATCAAGTTTCACTTACAACATGCCGTATTCTTCATGGATAATTCATACGGACACATCCCTGGCATATTTTGATGCCATTATTACGGTTACAATTAGGGATGAGCGAAAATTTAATATTAGTTTTGGATCACGATTGCCAAATTTTATAATATTCACCAAATTAATAGTCGACTATTCACCGAACACAGCCAAATGACATTGGAGTCAATGGGAGGCAAAAACAAATGCATAAGTAACACCTTAAACTGTTCCCAAAAGCTGCCAAAACACATCAAATTAGGGACAGACACAGGAAAAGTGGACTCAATTGACAGCAGCAATCAGCTATGCATGAGGTATTATGGAAAGGGCCAGCAGTTACATCTTTGAATTTAACTTCAAATTAAGATGAGGTGCATGAGGAATGGATGTTGGCCCGCTGTGCTGGGAGCCCTGATACCACATGCAACAGCTCAACCTGCTTTGATGCTCAGCCACACTCTGGCAACAAAAATATAAGTTTCATAGACAACTACTGTCAGAAAAATTTAAGGATAGTAACATGGGTAGTGAACTCAAAGGTGGTGGAGGCATGCCGGTCTTGGAGGCCTGATGCTACAGGTAACACACATGAAGGAGACCAAGCAAGGAGTCTTCCCATTTCCAAAAACTATTGTCAGATAATACCAAAGTGGCACATTTACAAAAATTAGAGACAGACAGAAACATAGTGGTATCAATTTCATCAGAACAGAACTAGTGTAATGGGGTGTGACATGTCTTTCACTACAGCCAACCTAGCACATGAACATCCAACCAGGAGAGCATTAATTTCCAAAAATTAGTTTGGAGACACCAACAACGTGGCACCAATTTCACGGAAGTAGAAATAGCATAATGGGAAGCGACATCTCTTCCACTACAGCCAACTCAGCAGATGGAGACCCAATCAGGAGTCTTCAAATTTTAAATATTTAGGGCCTGTCACCACCAAAATGGAATCTATTTCATGGGAGTAGAAATAGTATAATAGGGATGAACATGTATTCCACTACAACCAACCCAGCATATGGAGACCCAATCAGGAATCTTAAAATTTCAAATAATTAGCGTCGTCAGAAACCACCATAGTTGCATCAATTTCAAGAGAGTAGAAATAGTATAATGGGGAGCTAGAGCTCTTCTACTGCAGCCAAACCAGCAGATGTAGACCCAACAAGGAGTGTTCACATTTCCAGAAATTAGTTGGAGACACCAACAAAGTGTCCTCAATTTCACCAGAGTAGAAATAGTATAATGGGGAGCGACACGTCTTCCACTACAGCCAACCCATCAAATGAAAACGCAAACAGGAGTGGGCAATTTTCCAAAAACTTGTGGCAGACACCAAGAAAAAGGGGCATAAATTTCACAAGAGTTGAAATAGTATATTTGGAAACGACATCTCTTCCACTATTGTAAACCCAGCAGATGGAGTCTCTATCAGGAGTCTTCAAAATTAAAAAAATAGGGCCTGAAATTACCGAAGTGGCATCAATTTCATGAGAGGAGAAATGGTATAATAGGGACCGACATATTTTCCACTACAGCCAACCCAGCAGATGGACACCCAATCAAAAGTGTTCACATTTCAAACAATTAGTGACAGACACCAACAAAGTTTCATCAATTTCACGAGAGTGGAAATAGTGTAATGTGGAGCGACATCACTTCCCTTGCAGCCAACTAAGCAGATGTACAACCAACCAGGTGTATACACATTTCCAAAAATTAGTGGCAGACACTAACATAGTGGTATCAATTTCACCAGAGTAGAACTAGTATAATGGGGAGTGACATCTTTTCCAGTACAGCCAACCAAGGAGATGTAGACCCAACAAGG
The DNA here is from genome assembly GCF_039654945.1 of Dendrobates tinctorius. Classification (NCBI taxonomy): domain Eukaryota; kingdom Metazoa; phylum Chordata; class Amphibia; order Anura; family Dendrobatidae; genus Dendrobates; species Dendrobates tinctorius. Next base: position 11,737,831 of record NW_027361761.1, on the reverse strand, counting down.
AGTGTTCACATTTCCAAAAATTAGTTTGAGAAACTAACAAAGTGGCATCAATTTCGCCAGAGTAGAAATAGTAAAATGAGGAGTGACACGTCTTCCACTACAGCCAACCCAGCAGATGAAAACGCAACCAGGAGTGTTCTCATTTCCAAAAAGTAGTGGCAAACACCAACAAAAAGGGGCATCAATTTCACGAGAGTAGAAACAGTATATTGAGAAGCGACATCTCTTCCACTACAGCAAACCCAGCAGATGGAGACCCTATCAGGAGTCTACAAATTTAAAAAAAAATAGGGGATGACAGTATCAAAGTGGCGTCAATTTCTCAAGAGTAGAAATAGTATAATAGGGACCGACATGTTTTCCACTACAGCCAATTTTGAAAAAAACACTGATACTGTAGGAATTACTAATACAGAAAGTGAACATATAATCCTTATAAAAACTATTTTATTTCATTCAAATATAAAAACACCAATTTCCCAGTGAAAAAAATGGCAAATGCCACAATAAAAAGACCTGAACTGAGATGCTGCAAAGCCCTATGATGAGCCTTTCTGATACCTTCCTATCCGTGGAGGTAGGCACCCTAGGGATCCCGATTTTTTGGCGCCCCCAATCAGCGAGGACTGTCCCTTGCTGCCCTGCCGGTCCCTAATATCGCAGGTATGAAAACAATGACTGATAGTGCAGAGATGAATGGTATGAATGCCCAATAGCTACTGCAAGCAAATCCAGAAAGATTAGAAAAACAATTACCACATCATGACATCAAGGTCCACCATATAAATAAATGTACCCCAACAATGGAGCATACATATAGATTAGAAAAGTGGCCACTTATCATTTGTGGAGTCACCCCAATGCGTTTCCCCTCACCAGCGGTTCATCAGGAGACAAAAACGATATAGGTAATGTCCATCATGTCAGGTATCAAGATGAGATGGCACCGGAGGTCAGAGGAGGCTGACCTTATAAAGCCCCCGATATTTACCAAAAAGGCAACGCCTACCCAATCAAGCGTTCAAATCACCGAGAGAAAACATGGTTAGTCCCACAAATGCCGCAAGAAATCACTTACGTGTGCGCATCCGGATATCCAATGCCGTCAGGCCCCCACGTGTGCTCCAGTATGGAATGCAAACAAGATGGCTGCGGGAGCTTCCGGTATCAATAATAATAAATAATAATAATAATCTTTATTTATATAGCGCCAACATATTCCACAGCGCTTTACAGTTTAACAGTTTCAAAACACAAGTCATAAGTAACAACGCTAACAATACAATAATTAAAGCAAAATAAGACGAAATAAGACGACCCTGCTCGTGAGAGCGTACAATCTACAATGAGGTGAGGGAGATACAGAGTACAGGTGTGTATTTACAATGGTGTATTTACAATGAAGGTCCAGCCATCTTGCAGGAGTGAAGGATGGATGGAGATAGTGAATGGGCTACGCACGCACACTTACACAGAAAATGACTTTGATTAGTGAATGTGATGCACGTCATATACCAATTGCGCATGCCCGGAAGACAGTACACTCACCGTGAAGCCAGAATCAAAGATGGCCACGGTGACAACAGATCAAGACTGCACATGCTCAACCAGCGTCGGACTGGAACACCTTGGGCCCACCAGAGAAAATCATTCTTGGGGCCCACTATGTAGCTGCATAGAGTTAAATACCAGACCACCAATTATGCGGTAAAACACGCTAATATCCGGGTATAAGGTTGTACATGTCTTAATTATGTAGCAGGAGTTGGGGTAGCCCCCTCATAGAATATAAAGCAGCCCCCTCACATAGTATAATGCAGCCATCTCATAGAATATAAGGCAGCCATCTCATAGAATATAATACTGCCCCCCTCATAGGGTATAATACTGCCCCCCTCATAGGGAATAATGCACCCCCTCATAGGGTATAATGCACCCCCTCATAGGGTATAATGCACCCCCTCATAGGGTATAATACTGCCCCCCTCATAGGGTATAATACTGCCCCCCTCATAGGGTATAATACTGCACCCCCTCATAGGGAATAATGCACCCCCTCATAGGGAATAATGCACCCCCTCATAGGGAATAATGCACCCCCTCATAGGGTATAATGCTGCCCCCTCATAGGGTATAATGCTGCCCCCACATAGGGTATAATACTGCCCCCCTCATAGGGTATAATACTGCCCCCCTCATAGGGAATAATGCACCCCCTCATAGGGTATAATGCTGCCCTCCTCATAGGGTATAATGCAGCCTACTCATAGGGTATAATACTGCCCCCTCATAGGGTATAATAATGCCCCCCTCATAGGGTATAAAAATGCCCCCCTCATAGGGAATAATGCTGCCTCCTCATAGGGTATAATGCTATATAGGTGTCTTTTTATACTGATAACAAGTTTAAACAGGTGCCATTACTACAGGTAATGAGTGGAGGAAAGAGGAGACTCTTAAAGAAGAAGTTACAGGTCTGTGAGAGCCAGAAATCTTGATTGCTTGTTTCTGACCAAATACTTATTTTCCACCATAATATGCAAATAAAATGAAAAAAAAACAGACAATGTGATTTTCTGGATTTTTTTTTCTCAGTTTGTCTCCCATAGTTGAGGTCTACCTATGATGTAAATTACAGATGCCTCTCATCTTTTTAAGTGGTGGAACTTGCACTATTGCTGACTGACTAAATACTTTTTTTCCCCACTGTATATAGATAGATGGCTATAAATAAAAATAGATATAGAGATATATAGAGATAGATAGATAGATAGATATAGAGATAGATAGATATAGAGATAGATATAGAGATAATAGCTAGATATAGAGATATGTATAGAGATAGATAGATATAGAGTTAGAAAGATAGATATAGAGATAGATAGAGATAGATAGATAGATGGATAGATAGATATAGATAATAGAGATAATAGATAGATATAATAGATAGATATAGCGATAGATATAGAGATAGATGGATAGATCAATAGATAGATAGATAAAGAGCGAGAGAGAGATAGAGATTGATAGATAATGAGATATAGAGATAGATATAGAGAAATAGTGTTAGATAGAAAGATAGATATGGATATAGAGAACAGATATAGAGATAGATAGATAGATATAGAGATAATATATAGATAGATATAGAGATAATATATAGATAGCTATAGAGAGAGAGATATAGAGATAGATATAGAGAGAAACAGATATATATATATAGAGATAGATATAGAGATAGATAGGTAGATAGATATAGAGATAATAGATATAGAGATAGATAGAGATAGAGAGAGCGGTAGATAGAGAGAGAGATAGATATAGAGAGAGATAGATACAGAGATCGATAAATAGATAGAGAGATAGATATAGATAATAGATAGAGATAGATAGATAAAGATAGATAATAAATATAGAGATAACAGATAGATATAGAGATAGAGTAAGATAGAAAGATATAGAGATAGGTAGATATAGATAATAGAGATAGCTAGATAGATAGACATAATAGATAGATATAGATATAGATAGATATAGATAGAAAGATAGATATAGAGATAGATGCAGAGATAGAAAGATAGATATAGAGATAGAGCGATAGATAGAGATAGATATAGATAATAGATAGAGATAAATAGATAGAGAAAGATAGATAGATATAGAGATAGAAAGATAGATAGATATACAGAGAGATAGATATAGAGATAGAGATAGATAGATATAGAGATAGAGAGAAATAGATGTAGATATAGAGATAATAGATATAGAGATAGATAGATATAGAGAGAGATAGATACAGAGAAAAGATATAGAGATAAATAGATAAAGATAGATAGATATATAGATATAGAGATAGAAAGACAGATAAAGAGATAGAGCGATAGATAGATATAGAATCATAGAATCATAGAATCGTAGAGTTGGAAGGGACCTCCTGGGCCATCTGGTCCAACCCCCTGCTCAAAGCAGGATTCGCTAAATCATCCCAGTCAGATGTCTGTCCAGCCTCTGTTTGAAAACTTCCATTGAAGGAGAACTCACCACTTCTCGTGGCAGCCTGTTCCACTCATTGATCACTCTAACTGTCAAAAAGTTTTTTCTAATATCTAATCTGTGTCTCCTCCCATTCAGTTTCATCCCATTGCTTCTAGTCTTTCCTTGTGCAAATGAGAATAAAGTTGATCCTTCTACAATGTGACAGCCCTTTAGATATTTGTAGACAGCTATTAAGTCTCCTCTCAGTCTTCTCTTTTGCAAACTAAACATTCCCAAATCCTGCAACCTTTCCTCATAAGACAGGGTTTGCAGACCGGTCACCATTCTGGTCGCTCTTTTCTGAACTTGCTCCAGTTTGTTGATGTCTTTTTTAAAATGTGGTGCCCAAAACTGGACACAATATTCCAGATGAGGTCTGACCAAAGAGGAGTAGAGGGAAATAATGACTTCACGTGATCTAGACTGTATGCTTCTGTTAATACATCCTAGAATTGCATTTGCCTTTTTTGCTGCTGCATCACACTGTTGACTCATATTCAGTCTGTGATCTATTAGTATACCCAAGTCTTTTTCACATGTGCTGTCACTTAGCCCTATTCCTCCCATTCTATATATGCTTTTTCCATTTTTATTGCCCAGATGTAGTACTTTGCATTTCTCCCTGTTAAAAACCATTCTGTTAGTTGCTGCCCACTTCTCCAGTTTATTTAAATCTTTTTGAATCCTCTCTCTCTCTTCTCTAGTATTAGCTATCCCTCCTAGCTTTGTGTCATCAGCAAATTTAATCAGTTTACCCTCAATTCCTTCATCTAAATCGTTGATAAAGATGTTGAACAATACAGGGCCCAGGACAGAGCCCTGTGGTACCCCACTTGAGACATTCTTCCAACTGGATGTGCAGCCATTTACGACCACTCTTTGGGTCCGATCACTAAGCCAGTTATGAATCCACCTAACAGTTGCCTTGTCCATTCCATACTTAATCATTTTTTCAATAAGGATTGTATGAGAGACTTTGTCAAATGCTTTGCTGAAGTCAAGATATACTATATCTACAGCATTTCCTTGATCCACCCAATCAGTGATACCGTCATAGAAGGAAATTAAGTTAGTCTGACATGACTTATTAGTTACAAACCCATGCTGACTCTGTTTAATCACTTCATTCTTATCCAGGTATTGACATACATGTTGTTTAATAATTTGTTCAAAGATCTTTCCTGGTATAGAAGTCAGACTCACCGGCCTATAGTTACCTGGGTCCACCTTCTTCCCCTTTTTGAAGATAGGAACAACATTTGCTCTTCTCCAGTCTTCTGGCACTTCTCCTGTTCTCCAAGAATTTTCAAAGATTATAGAGAGGGGTTCAAAAATTTCTTCTGCTATCTCCTTCAGTACTCTGGGGTGTAATTCATCTGGACCTGGAGACTTGAATTCATTTAGGCTAGCTAAGTGTTTCCTCACTATCTTTCTGTTTATAGATATCCTGGATTCTTCTATTCCCTTAATAGGACAGTGAATAACAGTTGATGTTACATTTCCTTTCTGAGAGAAAACAGATGCAAAATAGGAATTTAAAAGTTCAGCCTTCTCAACATCCTGTCTTACCAATTCATCATTTTCATCCTGTAAAAATCCTATAGCATCTTTGACTTTTCTTTTACTTTTGACATATCCCCAAAATCCTTTATTATTGCTTTTGACATCTCTTGCAAGCCTCAATTCATTTTCAGCTTTAGCTAATCTGATTTGTGCCCTGCAGGTTCTGCAGACAGCATTATATTCTTCTTTAGATATGCCTCCCTCTTTCCATTTTATAAACATTTTTTTCTTCCTTTTTAGCATGTGCTTAAGTTCTGTGTTCATCCATCCTGGTTTCCTTAACTGCTTCCTATTCTTCCCTCTTTTCGGAATTGTTAATAACTGTGCTTTGAGAATTTCATTTTTCAAGATTTCCCATCCTTCCTGGACATTTTTGTCTTTAAGGATATCCAGCCATTGGATCCCTCCAATTCTCTTTCTGAATATATACAGAGAGATAGATATAGAGATAGATAGAGATATATAGATAGATAGCTATAGAGATATAGAGATAGATATAGAGAGAAATAGAGATAGATATAGAGATAGATTTATAGATATAGATATAAAGATAGATATAGAGATAGATATAGAGATAGAGCGATAGATAGCGAGAGATATAGATATAGAGATAGATAGATACAGAGAAAAGATATAGAGATAGATAACGGATAGATAAATAGATAGATAGGTATAGAGATTGATAGATATAGATATTAGATAGAGATATATATAGCTAAAGATAGATAGATATAGATGGTAGCTAGATAGATAATAAATATAGAGATAATAGATATAGAGATAGATAGATATAGAGATGAGATATATATAGATAGATATAGAGATAGATAGATAGATATAGAGATAGATGTAGAGATAGAAAGATAGATATAAAGATAGAGTGATAGATATAGATAGATATAGATATAGATAGATATAGATAATAGAGATAGATATAGAAAGAGATAGATATAGATAATAGATAGAGATAGATATAGAGATAGATAGATATAGATAATAGATAGAGATAGAAAGATAGATATAAGAGAGATAGAGAGAGAGATATATAGAGAAATAGAGATAGATAGAGAGAGCGAGAGATATAAAAAAAAAAAACAAAACACAATACTCACGTCTCCTCCTCGCTCCCACGCTGATCCCGGCTTCAGTGTCAGGAGCTGCCCCCTCTGCCAGACACACAGCGGGTGCGCGATGTAGTGACGTCATCGCGCACTGGCTGTGAGCCAGGAGCAGAGAGGACTGAGGGCGGCGCCGGCCCTGATTTACAGCTGTAGTCTGCAGAGCGGCTTACTGGGCTGGGGGCGGGGCCTCTGGGGGGGTGGAGACCTGAAATGATATTCACTGCTTCGCAGTGAATATTCATTTCTCTTTAGCAGCGGGGACAGGGGCTCCTGCCTCCTGACACCCGCTGCTGCTCCGCTGGCAGGGGCCCCCATAGCAGCTGCATGGTGTGCGACACACCACTGGCTGGGGGCCCCTGGAGCAGCGGGGGCCCTAGGCAACTGCTGGCCCTGTATGCCTGCAGGTGCCAGGGCCCACCAGATGCCAGGGCCCACCGGAGAATCCTCCGGTTCCCCGGTGGGCCAGTCCGACGCTGTGCTCAACCACTTAGCAGTCGTGCGCTGTATTCCAATTAGTCAGGCATAGAAGGAAGCGCAGCACATCCAAGCCGCACAGACCCACACCAAAAGGCACAGTATGGCAGGCAGATAAATAGATGGGCACTTCAAAGCGCGGCAGACTCAACGCTTAATCTATGATATATGATATATATCAGTGTCTATCATACAGGTCAACAAAATAAATATTCAAGCGGAGTAGCAAAGGAACAATTAAGTATTACAAATAACAGATATTGAAAAGAACACTAATAGATACATGAATAAAGCCCACAATATGGCACACGTATCAAACGTGTTAAGACATACCATTATGCTCCCCCCATCTACTTCAAAAAGGCACAGTTATCAAATCAGGAAATATCAGATATTAAATAAAGCAGGTATAAGACATACATTCATTCATCCCGTCAGGGGAAAGGGACTGTAATCTAAAGATCCATTCACATTCCCGTCTCAAGATGATTTTATCCAAATTCCCTCCCCTTACTTTAGGTTTTATTAACTCTATCATGTTGAAAGTGATCTCATTCAAGCGGCCATTATGGACAGTATTTATATGTCGGGCTACCGGAGTATCTCGTTTGTTCTTGATATCACCCAAATGCTCGCCCACTCTCACTCTAAGTTCTCTTGTGGTTTTACCCACACCAAGGGCTCGATAGCATCGGACTCCGGACAGCTAGCAACGATCGACATGGTGTGTGTTCGGGAACACGCCAAGGTCCAAGGCAAAGTTCAAGGCAGGGTGCGTGCTAGGGGCACACCAGGGTCCAAGGCAAGGTGCAAGGTAGGGTGCGTGTTAGGGACATGCCAGGGTCCAAGGCAAGGTGCAAGGCAGGGTACAACACACTAGGCATGGTGCGTGTTTAGGGAACACACCAGGGTTCAAGGTCCAAGGTCCTGCACATGCAGTGGGGCACGCCAGGGTTCAGGCTAAGGCAAGGGCCTGCGCGTGCTAGGAGACACGCCAGAGTTCAGGATAAGGCAAGGGCCTGCGTGTGCTAGGAAGCATGCCAGGGTTCAGGCTAGGGACTGTGCATGCAAAAAGGCATGACAGGGTACAAGCAAGGGGCTATGTGTGCTAGAGGGCACGACAGGGTACCGGCTAGGGCCTGTGCGTGCCAGAGGGCAAGACAGGGTGCATGGCAGGACCTGTGCATGCTTTAGAGAAGCACAGGGAGGAATGCCAAGGAGCAGGCTAGGGCCTGCATGTGCTAAGAGGGCACGCAATGCACAGTGCGGGGCAGCGTGGGTGCAAGGAAGCACAGAGCATGGCTGGGGCACTGGCTAGCTGGTTGGGCTGAGGCTAAGACTGAGGCAGGCATGGCTGAGGCACAACAGGCAGACACAGCTCTGACACTGGTCGACGAGCACGGCTGAGACACAAGCAAGCGGGCATGGCTAAGGCGGGCATGGCTGAGGCACAGACAGGTGGGCGAGGGAAGGCCAGGCGCATGCAAAGGGCACGTGAAGAAACAAGGCAAGGCAAGAAAACAAGGCAAGGCAAGGCTAGGCAAAGTACAGAACAAAGAGCGAAACATAGGCAGAAGAACTGAGCCATGTCAGAGAGAGTATAGTGCTAGCAGCAAAATGTAGGCCGAAGCCCAGAGCCGGGTCAAGGCAGAACTTTGAGACTAGACTTGGAATGTGCAAGAGAGTACCATAGGACAGAGTCAGAAAAACCAGGCAAAGACAGAAGAAACAGAAGTACTACAAGGCTAAGAATAGCAAAGGCAAGACATAGCGAAACAGGCAAAGGCAGGGAACATAGGAAGTACTACAAGGCAAAGCATAGCAAGGACAAGACATGGTGAAACAGGCAAAGGCAGAGAACATAGGAAGTACTACAAGGCAAAGAATAGCAAAGACAAAACATGGCACGAGACAAGACAAGATATGACACGGGACAAGACAAAGAGTACAAACACAGAGCGTGTGCAGAGACGCACAACAGAGCAGAGTGCAGGGGCACAGAATACAGAGAGCGACCAAGCAGACCAAGCAGCCATGCAGGGAAGCAACACAATACTCAGGCCCCGACCATAGGAAGGGGCGGTCTGATATAGGACATTAGCACCTGTGCTTCCAGGGCAGGACCAGGAGAGAACTTCCGGTTCAGATCCTGCAGGATCATAGAGAGGCTAACTGGTTTAGATTCTGCTGGACCATAGAGGGTCACATGATCAGGGCCTCCAGGACCATAGAGAGGATTGCTGGATCAGATACTGCTGGACATAGAGAGGGTCACATGATCAGGGCCTCAAGGACCATAGAGACGATCACAGCAAGCAGAGCAGAGATGGGCGTGCACACAGTCACGGCATGCAGCCATGAGGTGAGATGCGCATGCACACTGCTCTAGGAGTGATGCAGCACAACAGTCATGAGGTGCACGTGCATACTGCTCCAGGGATCATGCAGCATAATAATCATGAGGTGCGTTTGCACACTGCTCCAGGGGTCATGCAGCATAATGGACATGACAGATATAACAGTGAGGTGCGCATGCACACTGCTCCAGGGGTCAAGCGGCATATCAGACATGTCGGGCATGACACATAAAGTTGACCATGGGAAAAGCATGGAGATTGAAAATTGATCCCTACTACTTTCAAGAACTGTCCCTGAGCCTTGTTAATGGCCATTGCAAATGCCAGTCAAAATGGAAACTGGAGGTGTTTAGAATCAAAAGGCAAATAAGATGGAATGAGTGGAATTCTTGTAATTAAAATGTCTTCTCCTTTTGCGCATCCTGTTGCTTAGTTGTGTATCTAATCCTATCCTGTGTGATACCGTCTGCCGAGCAGTGTATCTAATTCTCTCCTGTGTGATACTGACTGCTGAGCTGTGTAACTAATCCTATCCTGTGTGATACTGACTGTTGAACCGTGTATCGAATCCTATCCTGTGTGATACTGACTGCTGAGCTGTGTATCAAATCCTATCCTGTGTAATACTGTCTGCTGAGCTGTGTATCTAATACTACCCTGTGTGTTACTGTCTATTGACCTCTGTATCTAATCCTATCCTGTGTGATACTGACTGCTGAGCCGTGTATCTAATCCTATCCTGTGTGATACTGACTGCTGAGTCGTGTATCTAATCCTCTTCTGTGTGTTATTGTCTGATGAGCAGAGTATCTAATTCTATCCTGTGTATTACTGCCTGCTGAGCTGTGTATCTAATCCTATCCTGTGTGATACTGGGCTCCCCCTGCAGTCTGTGTCAGAGGGTGGTCTGTGTTGGCACGGTAATAAATTGTGCTATTTCCAGCTTTACAGAAGGACGATAACACCATAGAATTTGTAAGAATAATAGGCCTCAGTTACCACAACTGTCTACAAGGAGGACTGTTGCTGTTGCTCATAGCAACCAATCACAGCTCAGCCTCTTTTAAACAGCTCTGGTGAAATGAAAGATGCTTAGTGATTGGTTACTATGTGGAGTGGGCATGGCTAATACACACACACATATAGTTAGTATATATATATATATATATATATATATATATATATATATATAATTTTATATATCCATGTATGGACTTGATAAGGACTACTTGTTTCAAGCATCCTCAAATGTACACTGAGCTTTATAGACTGCTCCACTGATTGCATTCTTCTCTGTTCTTTCCAACAGACTTTTTGTTAAGTTTTCATTCAATAATACACTGAGCGTTTATGGGCTGTGAATCACCATGTGTTATAATATAAACTTTTCCACTTATAAACAGTGTTCTTTAGTGTCTTTGGTCCACGCAAAAAGACTACTGAGTTATCCGTTAAAATTATTGCATGCCATCTATTTCACCATAGCAGAAATAGTATTATATGAACCTACTATTCTTCCACTCTTGCCAACCGAGCAGATGGAAACCCAATAAGGAGTCTTCAAATTTAAAATAATTGGGGGCAGACCCCATCAAAGTGGCATCAATTTCATGAGTAAAAATAGTATACTGGGGAGTGACATCTCTTCCACTAGAGCCATCCCAGCAGATGGAAACTCAACCAAGAGTGTTCACATTTCAAACAATTAGTGACAAACACCACCAAAGTGGCATCAATTTAATGAGTAGAAATAGTGTAATGTGGAGCGACATCTCTTCCACTGCAGCCAAACTAGCAGATGTACACCCAATAAAGAGGGTACTCATATTCAAAAATTAGTTTGGAGACACCAACAAAGTGGCATCAATTCGACAGGAGTAGGAATAGTATAATAGGGACCGACATGCCTTCGACTAAAACCAACCCAGCAGATGGAACCCCAATCAGGAATTTTAAAATTTCAAACAATTAGGGGAAGAAACCACCAAAGTGGCATCAATTTTACAGGAATGGAAATAGTGTAATGTGGAGCGATATCTCTTCCACTACTTCCAACCCAGCAGATGGAGACCCAATCAAGAGTTTTCAAATTTCAAAACGTTAAGGGCAGAAACTACCAAAGTGGCATAAATTTCACCTGAGTAGAAATAGTATAATGGGGAGTGACATCTTTTCAACTACAGCCACCCCAGCACATGTAGACCCAAAAAGGAGTATTCACATTTCCAAAATTTTGTTGGAGACTCCAATAAATTGGCATCAATTTTACCAGAGTAGAAATAGTATAATGGGGAGCGACACATCTTCCACTACAGCCAACCCAGCAGATGAAAGCGCAACCGGGAGTGTTCACATTTCCAAAAATTAGTGGCAGAAACCAAGAAAAAGGGGCATCAATTTCACGAGAGTACACATAGTATATTGGGGAGCAACATCTCTTCCACTACAGCCAACCCAGCATATGGAGGCCCAATCAGGAGTCTTCTCATTTCAGAAAATTAGGGCCTGATACCACCGAAGTTGCATTAATTTCACCACAGTAAAAATTGCATTATAGGGAGTAACACATCTTCCACTACTGTACTAGCCAGCCCAGCAGATGAAAAGCCAATCAGGAGTCTTCAAATTTAAAATAATTAGGAGCAGACACCACCAAAGTGGCATCAGTTTCACAAGAGTAGAAATAGTATAATTGGGATAGCCATCTCTTCCACTACAGCCAACTCAGCAGATGGAAACCCAGACAGAAGTCTTCAAATTTCAAAGAATTTGTGACTGACACCGCCAAAGTGGCATTAGTTTCACGAGAGTAGAAATAGTATAATAGGGACGACACATCTTCCACTACTAGCCAACCCAGCAGATGGAGACCAACCTGTACTGTTCACATTTTCACAAATTAGTGTTAACATCTGAAGCAACTCCAGCAACAGCTGGCACAGAAGCCACACTAATGATATCACAACTGCAATTACGCGAGATCATTGCAACACAATAAAAACTACAAGATCACCTAGTCTGTATAGTCTGAGATTGGGGTGCAAAAGTTCTTGGAGATCCATGACTTGTTTATCTTGTTGAAAGATAGGTGGTCAACACTTTCAGGGGACAGCCAGCTATACTTATCCTTCAGGGCACCATCATCAGCTCTGAAGAGATGTTCTGGGAGAACGCTGTTTGCCAGGCATGATAAAACCTCCAAGGCAAGAGAGGCTAGCTCAGTCCATTCATCCATTATTTAATACAAAAATGTGAAAGGGTCCCAACCCTTCCTGATGGTATTGATATTGAGTTTTTGATACTCAATTCCCGTCATTCGTTCATCATGTATCAGACTTGGACTCTGTTGTGCAGATGCATGAGGTGGTCTAAAAAATGTGTCAAAGGACTCACAGAAATTGCTTCTGTCTCTTACAATACTGGTGCTACTACTAATGTTTTAGTGTTGACAAATTGACATGCCTGAATTTGGAAGTCTAAAGCTGCGTTGCACACTGTGTGCCTCACTACTGTCTTGGGAAAAAGCAATCTTAAGGTTGTGTAAAAGCATGTTTTATTACTCAAGCATTAGCGGGTACCTTTCCAGGGCAGGAAGCATCTGGCAAAATTTTGTTTTACATCGTGGATCTAAGGCCTCTTTCACACTTTAGTTTTTTGCCATCAGTCAAAATCCGCCAAAATTTGAAAATGGCGGATCCGCAAAAAATGTGTAAAAACGGATGCAAGCTGATGGAACGGATCCGTTTTTTTAAGGATCCGCTATACCGATTTTAGTGCGGATCCTCAACAAAACTGATCCGTTCCATCAGCTTGCATCCGTTTTTCACATCCGTTGGATCCGTTTTCTTGTGGATCCGTTTTTCCACTCCTCCAAAATGGGATGCTCCCAAATATGATTCGCTCTTGTAAAATGCTCTCAAATGTGATTGGATACTGGAAACTAGGGAGAAATATATCTAGGGTGTTGTGATACAATTTTTTTGAAAGGTTTTAGAGCTAGTGGCAGCGATGGAAGGTGTTAGTGCGAGTCTGGAAGGAGTTATTGCGCGTATTGACAGCTTCTATGTGGAATTGGATCTTCACTTGAATCGGTTGGCAATTATTGCTCTTCAGAGGGAGAAAAGAAGATTGCGAATCCTGCGTATGAGGAGACGGCGCCAGTGGATTCATCCCATTAATGCGCAGAGGTTCACCCGTGGCGTTTTTTCCACATTGTACCTGGAATTGAGGGATAATCCGGACAAGTTCTTCAACTACGTGCACATGAGGCTGGAATTCTTTGAGATATTGGTGGATCGTGTTGGAGAACAAATCCGGAGAAGGGACACCTACATGCGGTTTTCTATATCACCGGCGGAGCGTTTGATGGTGACCCTTCGGTAAGTTATCTACCTTTTAAAATGTTTCAGATTCTGCAGGATTTTATTGTTATGCTACGGCTTGTAGTTTGTATTAATTTTACTTTTTTTCCATTTTTTTAACAGATTCCTGGCAACTGGAGAATCCTTCACCTCCCTCCATTTCCAGTTCCGGATTGGGATTTCAACTATTGCTGGAATTGTACAACAGACTTGCCGGGCATTGTGGGATTCTCTACAGGAGGAATACATCCCAAAGCCAACACAGGAGAGGTGGCTGGAGATTGCCGACAAGTTTCAAGAAATCTGCCAGTTTCCAAACTGCATCGGTGCCGTGGATGGCAAGCATATCAGGATTGGGAAACCTATGGGATCTGGTTCACAGTTTTACAACTATAAGAAATACTTTTCTATTGTGCTTATGGCCATTTCAGATGCAAACTGCAAATTCATTGCCATGGACATCGGTGCATACGGTTGTTCTAATGACTCTCAGGTATTCAAGATTTCCACCATGGGCCGTCGCTTGTATGGAGACAATTTTGACTTCCCACCTCCAAGGCCACTCCCTGGAACAACAGGCCCACCAATGCCTTTTGTGTGCGTTGGCGACGATGCTTTTCAGCTTTCTAAACACTTACTCAAACCATATGGTAGTCGTGGATTAACACACCGGAAAAGAATCTATAACTATCGGTTAACCAGAGCGCGCAGAGTGGTGGAGTGCGCGTTTGGAATTTTAACTGCCAAATGGAGAGTCCTGTTAACGGCCATGAAAATGAAAACAGAGACTGTGGATGAGGTGGTGAAGGCCTGTGTAATCCTGCACAATTTTGTCCTTTCAAAGGAACCAGTTTCCATCGATGAAAATCTGTCTGAAACCACCTTGTGGGATTATGAGCAGCAAACTTTTCGGAGTACTGGCTCAGTGGCAAGAATCAGGGACACCTTTGCAGACTATTTTGTGACACCAGAGGGACAAGTGGACTGGCAAGATGACATGATATAATTTTCTATACCAATTGTAAGTAACTTTTTTTTTTTTTAACTGAAATTTTACCAAGTGTTTGGTTTTCCCAAGCATTGTTACCATTTGATATGGTTTACCATTTTTTTTTTTTTTTTTTTAAGTTTTACACTTTGCAGTGTTACCAATTGTTGGGTACCAAGCATAAAGTTTTACCAGTGTTACCAATTGTTGGGTACCAAGCATAAAGTTTTACCAAGTGTTGTTTTGCACTTACAAATGTTACCAAGTGTTGGGTACCAAGCGTAAAATGTGACACTTTGAAATTTTACCAAGTGTTGTGTACCAAGCATTTCACACTTTGAAATGTTCACATGTGTTGTGTACCAAATGTTGTGCTACCAAGTGTTTTTTTGTACCTTGTACACCACCGGTGTACTGTGAAATATTGTTGCTGTTGTGTTACCAAGTGTTGTGTTTACCTTTTACACCACTGGTGTAATTTGAATATTTCAAAAGAAAGAAGCAAAAAAGAAACAACACAATAAAGTTTTTTGAAAAAAAAACCAGTTTATTTCTGAATATTTTTTTTTGGTATATATTACCTTTTTTGTAACTTTTTTTTTGGTATATATTACCTTTTTTGTAACTTTTTTTTTTGGTATATATTACTTTTTGTAACTTTTTTTTCTTGGTATATATTACCTTTTTTGTCACTTTTTTTTTTGTTTGGATAACAAAACATTTTGGATAACAAAACATCACAGAGTGTGATAATGTTGGGTGGAGATCGTATTGGAGGGGTTAACAGGGTCGACCACATCGAGGAGGGGGGGTAGAGGACCAGAAGTGGAAGGGGGGTTTAACACATGTGGTTGGGACGGGAGTGGATGGACAGACGAGGTTTGTGGGTACATTGAAGGTGTATGTGGGGGTGGGTATGGTGAGGGCATTGGGGTATAATGCAATGGGGAAGGAAGGTACTGGGAAGAATGGAATGGGGAACTAGAGAAAGGAGAGGGAGTGGTAGGAGGAGGGACGGCTGTATGATGGATGGTGGTGGAAGGATGGACGGGGTAAGAATGGACTGTGGAAGGATAGACAGGGGAAGGATGGACAGAGGGAGGATGGACAGAGGGAGGATGGACAGAGGGAGGATGGACAGAGGGAGGATGGACAGAGGGAGGATGGACAGAGGGAGGATGGACAGAGGGAGGATGGACAGGGGGAGGATGGACAGGGGGAGGATGGACAGGGGGAGGATGAGATGCTTCAGCAAGCACTTCCACTAGAGCATTCTGACAGGCTTGCATCACACGCATCTGCTGGTGAGTACTTAAACCTTCCATTTGCCGGACAACAGATTGAAAAAAGGTATGTGTCGGTGTCTGGTTTGATTCTAAATTCATCCGTTCCATGTATCTTCTGAGTTCCATGATACTTTGATTGATCATGGTCAACCCAGAAGATAACCGTTCTCCAAAAGTGTGGAAACCGTGCTGGACAGATGAGTTTAGACTCAAACAGTCAGACAAGGTCATCCTTTCCTGACTCCTCAGGCGCTGCCGGCCAGAACCAAAAGTTGGTCGAGATGTTGCGGCAGTGTCTGAGGGGTGGGGAACAGAGAACAAGTCGTCACCAGCAGCTTCATGTGATGAAGTCTGCCCTGCTGCTCCAGTGCTGGTGGAGGGGATAGAGGGATGAGACAAGAGGGTAGGTACAGAGGGGTCGGATACCTCGATGTGGTCACCGGGGGCGGTCTCACTAGGGATCACTCCAGAGGGACGCAACTCTGATGCAGACTCCCGAGTGCTGCAGATGGTGCTAAAAAAAAAGGAGAAAAAATGTATATTAAAAATATTGATATTTAATTTAAGTCTGCTGAAAAAAAATTTGGTTAAACATTTCTACTACAAAAATGGTTTGGGGAATATTTACCTTCTGCACACCATTGTTGATCGCAGGAACGCCAGGGCTTTGTAGTTTTTGTACTGGGGTTGTCGGCGTCCTCCCGATCCACTCGGGGTCTCTTTGTTGTAGTCCCTCTTGAAGCGATCCCGGAGCGACCGCCACCGTATGATAACCCTGTCACCTGTGAAGCAAAAGAAAAAAAAAAAAGGGGGTTTAGTATTCGACACTTCACATGCTGGAATATAAGTTACTGAAGTTGTAATACTTACGCACAAATTCCCTGTCCCTCGCATTGAGTTCCTCCCAGTTCTCAATAACTGAAGAACAGACCTCATCCCAGAGCTGTCGGGTGGTTGGTTGGTTGGCGTGTAGACGGTTTGCCATGTTCCACAGCGGCTCCCGGTTTTCCACCTCACGGATGAGTTCGTCAGTATCAATAATGATCCCCTCATCCATATATCTCCGGGGAGCACGCTGTGAAACCTGTGAAGATAAAAAACAAAACAAAAAAAAAATTACATTCTATTTAAACACATGATGTTCATTTAAACAATTATCCAAATTGGGTTACTTACCTTTTGCCGACCAACAGATGCATCACCTTGACGACCCTGGGATGTCCTGGGAGTCACTCTAGTGCGGGCACCGGATTCTGAAGACTGTGGTAAACAAAAAAAAAAAAAATTGTTTGGATGGATGCGTAGTTATTGTGTGTGCACTGTGATGAATGTTTGTGTTGGGTGTAGCATTATGTATCTGTGTATGTGCTAAACTTACACTCTGCACACCCCCTCCTTGCGTCTCTCCACCCTGCACGTCTCCTCCTGGAAGCTCCTCTGAATCATCTTCCTGTTAAAACATAATACATGGATAGTGTTTTTAACAAAAAAAAAAAAAAATATTTTAAATAAAAAAAAAATTTTTTTTTACCTCAGCTCGCTGATGATGTGAGCGGGAGCTTTCAGGAGAACACATTATGGTTTGGGGCAGCTGCGTTGTATAAAGACACTTGTTAAGCTACTATACAAAGGATCATAATAAGCTTTCAGGCCTTTATACTTACAAGGAAAATAAAGGTTGGCTGGCCGTCTCTGCTGCGGCCTGTCCGACCATCTCCGCTGCGGCCTGTCCGACCGTCTCCGCTGCGGCCTGCCTCACCGTCTCCGCTGCGGCCTGGCTGGTGGTGCTTGCTGAAGTGATCTGCAAGTATAAAGACAATTGTTAAGCTACTATACAAAGGATCATAATAAGCTTTCAGGCCTTTATACTTACAGGGAAACTAATTGTTGCCTGTACTCTGCCGCGGCCTGGGTGTTCGTCTCTGCTGCGCTCTCGCCGTTCCTCTCTACTGCGCTCTTTGAACATCCCTTCTGCGGTCTGGCTGGCCATCTCTGCTGCTTTTTTGGTGCCTCTTCATTATTAAGTGATCTGCAAGTATTAAGAAAATGATTAAGTGTTTGCATGTCTACATTTCCTTATCTCTCACCGAGTGTAACTACAGTGATTGAAGGTGTGTAATATTTTGTGTAAACCCACTTTTTTTTGCATGTGAATTCCCTGAAAAAGTGTCACAAAGTGTAACCAGTGATTGAAGGTGTGTAATTGCTGTGTATACCTGTGTTTGCATTCCCTCAAACTCTCACCGAGAGTGTAACCAGTGATTGAAGGTGTCACCAAGTGTAACCAGTGATTGAAGGTGTGTGATTGAAGGTGTGTAATTGCTGTGTATACCAGTGTTTGCATTCCCTCAAACTCTCACCGAGAGTAACCAGTGATTGAAGGTGTTTAATTTGTGTATACCCACACTGTGTTTGCATGTTTTTGAATTCCCTGAAAAACTCAGCTGTGTATACCCAGATTATTTTCATGTTGCAATCTCTCACTTTTAACCACACTTGTATACCAAAAATTTAATGTACCTTTATGGTAACTTAATTTTACCTTTTTTTTAAATGATACAAAGGAGATTTTTTTCAAAACAGTTTATTATTTTTTTATTATTTTTTTTTCCAACAAATAGGAGCTACTCTGCTCTTTATTTTAAATACCACAATAAATGGAAAATAAAAAAACACCAATTTCACCGCCCCATCCGGTCATCACCGCCTACTAGCACACATGGACGCTTGGGATCTGCGCACCCTATGTTTAGTATGGGGTGCGCAGATGGTGCGCTGGCAGGATTTTACTGTGTGCTGCGCACTTTTGAAGGTGTGCCATGCGCGACAAAATGCAACATGCTGCATTTGGTGCACAAGGGCACACCTTCAAAAGTGCACAGCACACTGTAAAATCCTGCCAGCGCACCATCTGCGCACCCCATACTAAACATAGGGTGTGCAGATCCCAAGCGTCCATGTGCACTAGTAGGCGGCGATGACCGGATGGGACGGGGATTAGCGGCGGCCGTGTGCAGGTCATCGCTGCGCTATAAAGTGCAAATATGAAACCGGCCTTACACCACACAATCACAGCATAAAAAATACAATATAATTACAGTTGTATGAAAATAAAATGCAGTACACATGCAACAGAAAAAAAAAAAAATGGAAAAAAAAAAATAAAAAATGCATTACACACACACACACACACACACAGGCCATACATACACACACACACACACACACACGCTCCAGGGGTCTTGCAGGTGGTAGACTTGCAGCTGGGCAGGCAGGTTTTATAGCTCTAGTTCAATCTTCTATCGGGCTGCAGTCAGATATCTTGCTTGGTGTCTTCAGTGTTGCTGGTGCCGGATTGTCTGGGCCCAATTACACCACATACCATACACCACTCAATCACAGCATAAAAAATACAATATAATTACAGTTGTATGAAAATAAAATGCAGTACACAAGCAACAGAAAAAAAAAGTATTAAAAAAAAAAAAACAGACATGCAACACTCGCAGACCACACACTAGCAGGCCATACACACACACACACACAGAAATGTCATAGATAGGTATACTCACACTTGTAGGTGAGCTGGTACTGGCAGGCTTGGTGGGTGTCCTCTGGCAGAGGCTTGGTGGGTGTCCTGGCAGGCTTGGTGGGTGTCCACTGGCTGAGGCTTGGTGGGTGTCCTGGCAGGCTTGGTGGGTGTCCTGGCAGGCTTGGTGGGTGTCCTCTGGCAGAGGCTTGGTGGGTGTCGTCTGGCAGGCTTGGTGGGTGTCCTCTGGCAGGCTTGCTGGCTGACACTGCATGTCTGGGCCCAATTAGCCCACCTTATATAGTTTTGGGACTGTCTGGAAAAGTATCTTTTTTCTGGGCATGCCCAGTGCGATTTTGTGGATCCTGCCGGCGGATTCCGCAAAATCGCGGATCCCGGCGGATCCGCCGCCCATAGGCGCCCATTCTACTGCATGGCGGATTACGGCGGATCCGCCGTCATCCGCCATTTTGACGGCGAAAAAAACGTTACAAGCTCCGTCCCCCTCAGACAGAATCCGCAAAGAATTTTGCGGATCCGCCGAATATCGGACGCAACGGACGACCATCCGTCAAAATCCGCCACTAATGTATCCCAATGGGGAAAATGGCGGATCCGCAACAAGAAAAAGCGGATCCGCCATTTTCAAATTTTGGCGGATTTTGACTAATGGCAAAAAACTGAAGTGTGAAAGAGGCCTAAG
Source organism: Dendrobates tinctorius (assembly GCF_039654945.1). Classification (NCBI taxonomy): domain Eukaryota; kingdom Metazoa; phylum Chordata; class Amphibia; order Anura; family Dendrobatidae; genus Dendrobates; species Dendrobates tinctorius. The sequence goes on along the minus strand of NW_027361761.1, from coordinate 11,717,414 downwards.
TAGTCAGCACTTATTTGAATCATAACTATTTGGGGATCATGTTGCAGAAGGAAATGTGCTCTTCCATGATATCCAAGCCCTTGCTGTGTTGTTGGCTGGGTAACACTGATCCTTGTTTCCTCCGTCCCCTCCCTCCAACCACGAACAATATAGAGAGGATGATTATCCTTTTCATCTCCTGACAGTTGCTCATCCATCAACTCTTTCTCCTCCATTTGTTCCTTGGCTCTTGCATCTTCACTAACAGTTTGCCTGTCACCACCAGCTCTCTTCATTCACAGTAATCTACCCACCCTTGGCACCCATCTATGTGACTACAGTCTGGAACTTTGAGACAATGTTATTCCTTATGAATCATCCTTTGCTTCCTCTACTTCCTCTGGGACTACCACTTCCTCCCGCAGGCTATTCAAAGTCTGCTCCAGCAGGTAGATGACCAGAATAGTGATGCTGCTGATGGTGGCGTCAGCGCTAACCATATTAGTAGTCATTTCAAAACTGTGCAGAAGGGTGCAGAGGTCTTTAAACTGTGCTCACTCCGTAAACGTGATATGCATCACATTCGTACTGCATTGGCCCTGGCTATATGACATGACATACTGCGTAAAGGCTCATTGCTACTGCCACAGTCGCTGCAACATGTGCAGAGTAGAATTCCAGTGTTTCAGCACATTCAATATCAACCTGTTAACTGTCATAGACAAAGACCTTTGTATTGATTCAAGAGGATGACCTGAGGGGCATGAATGGCGGAAGTGAGCATAGAGCTTCTGTGCTTTCTGCAGCAGCTCACCCAGGCCAGGATAGTGGCGGAGAAAATGCTGTACCACCAGGTTGAAGATATGAGCCATGCAAGGAACGTGTGTGAGCTTGCGTTGCCATAGGGCTGCCACCAGGTTTGCACCATTATTGGACACGGCCTTCCCTGGAGGCCGGTTCAACAGAGACAGCAATTTCGCAAACCTGGTTTTGAGAGCTGTCCATGATTCTTCAGCTATATGGCTGCTATCTCTAAGAAATATCAATTTTAGCACTGCCTGATTGCGGTGAGCCCTGGCTGCACAGTATGGAAGTGGTGGGGATTTGCTCTGCTCTGTTGGAACGCATGTCTCATTAAGACAGAGGTTGAGGGCACAGGGTGATTTACGGGGCGGCTGATGGTTGTTGAGGTCCGCTGGTCCGCATTTTTGCGCAGTAAGATTCCCAGAGTAACACATGTTGATTGTGCATGTGAAGGTTGATACACGTATTTAAATTATGGCACTTTTTCCTCTACTCAGTTTTATTTTACAAAGTTTGCAGTTTACATGAGTTGGCTCATCCTTTGTGGTTTCAAAAAAGACCCAGGCTAGGCAACCCTTTCCACCCCAGCAAGCTGCAGACCTGCGAACACTGCTGGTCACAGCTACATCTGTGGCTGAGGATACATCGTTCATCGTGGCTGCATCCCTATGTGTCTGCGACTTATGGCACAATGTAACCTTCTCGTCTTCCTCCTCAGATTACCTACTCAGCTGTGTGCCTTTGTGTTAAAGCCAACTGGAATCTAACACCTCATTATCATCATTCTCTGGGTTATCACATTCCTCGCTATTAGAGTTGCCCTCCTCCTCTTCCTGCCCTGACAGCACAGTACAGTCCATGTGAGCCTCAGGTATCTGAGTTTCATCAGGATCACTTCCCCACCCAGGGGGGAACGTCTGGTGATCAGGGTCAGGATGCTGCTAATTTGTCCTGACTTGGTAGAAGCTGAAAAATATTTGGGCATTAGTGCAGATTTCCTCCTCTTGATTCTGTGAAGCTTTTAAGTACACTTCTGATGCCCATGGCACAGAATGTGTGAACAGTTCTTCAAACACACCCATCTGTGGTTGGTTATAGTCAGTTATACATTTGAACAGTTGTGATGATGGGGAAGCAGGGGTAATTTGGGAGCCACCTCTGTGGATTGTACTGGGTGTGTTGTTGAGGTGGATGAAGAGGAGGAGAGGCCACTTGAATCTGTGCTTGCTATCCACTCGAGCACATGCTCTTTCTGTGCCTCATGAACAAGGCGTACTGCTGTGCGTCTGCCAAAGAAATGTAGTGGAGTATCCCACCCAGTAACAGAAGTTGTCAGTTTTCTTTTGTATAGGACATGAAGTTGTTGGTTGACTAGTGCATTAAGAAACAATACCACTTACCCCACGTACACCTTGAACACAAAGTCTAATTCCTCTTCCACCATGGCCTTACTTTTTCCCAGTCGTGTTGCTCAGATAGTGAGGTAGGAACACACTATTAGCAACCAAAAATTAGATTTTAAACTCTTCACCAGCTCTGCAAACAGCAGATTTTCAGTGGTAGTCAATGACAAGGTGAAATATGGCGTGCTAAAAATCGCAATAGTCACAGAAGAAAGAATTGTTTTAGTGTGGGTGAGGCCTATATGACAGAGAAGATATGCTCAAATCAGTTTTTAAAATAAAAATTAGAGGGAATCTGAGACAAAAATCCCTCTTAGGATATAAATCGAAACCACTCAAACAGTGGCTAGAGTGGAATCAATATGTTCCAAGGCACAGTGTTCTGAGTACAATTATAAACAATAACTCACATTATAACACCATTACCTTGGCTGCACATATGAAAGTTATATAACACATTGATAGCACCATAATGTATAAACATATGCAATTAGTGAGAGTTAATAAAACAAGGAACAATCTCACCCAGGATGATGAACAGGTGCGGGAGAAATTGGAAGTCCTGAGTCAAAAATTGACCACCGATTTGAAGAATGAGGAAGACAATACCCTGTCAATCCCTATGGGGCTAGCAGTCATCTATCCCCAAACTCTTGCCCTGACAAAGACAGTCCACAGCTACCTCTAAGTTAAACATGCCCTGCACTCTCCTTCTTAAAGTGCCCCAATGCTTTTCTTCCAAGTCTATTCATCAGGGGGTCTAGCTTGTCATAGGAGATAAAGCGCTCAAGTGCTAAACTAGAGAAAAATATAGTCCTTCCACTCTCTGTGCTGCTTGCAGGGAGTGAGGAGTAGATAGGGTTGTCTTTAAATAGAACGGAGTATGTGGGTCTTCTGATATCCAATAATATTGTTAGCCCCATTTTGCATATGTGTGATCATGCCTGGTGTCTCTTAACCATAATTTCCGGTGTGCTGAACGCAAACTGGAGCCATATCCGGTTAGGTGAGACGCAAAAGGGATCATTTGATTGACTTTAAGAGACTCTCCTTCATAAATGAAACAAGATGTGTCTGCTTATGTGTCACACACCACATGGCCAGCTAGGGTTGGTAAATGTTACAATGACATTTCCCAGTGAATGCATTTGTTTTGGTTAAAAGCAGTGTAAAAGTTGAAAAACGCTTCAAAAACACTGCGTCTGAACATAGCCCAAGTGGTGGAAGAACATTTTGGTCTGGGGTTATTTATTTTGCCTTATATGCAAGTCGTTAACTTGGAAAGGATGTACCTTAACATATTTCCCAGCAAAATCCGTTTTGGTTTCGTTTTGGAGTGTTTTTTGGTGCACCGATAAAAATGGCATGAAACCCTGAAAACATTGTTTAAATCTGTGAACTAGGAGTCAGGAATGCTTCCAGAGGCGATCCCCATGATGTCCCCGTATCATTTGATCAGTGTTTCCATCATTTTCAGACATTTTTAGACCATAAAAGGACCCCCGGGGGTATTGCAGTAAAAATGCTCGGGTCTCCCGTAGACTTACATGGGCTCGTTGTTCTGTTCGAGTACCCGGGTATTCCAATCTGCTCGACCCGAACAACGAGCACCCGAGCATTTTAGTGCTCGCCCAACACTAATGTCTATATCTGTCTAACCAGTGGTTGTAATATGATTTGCAGCCTGTCGTCGGCTTTGCTAGCATTTCACAATTATGTATTTGATTTTGAAAAACTGTGTGGAAAACATATATTTTACGCCACTCGCCATTAAGAGCGTCTAAAAAGTGACAGGACTTTTACCTCTTTTTGTCTTACAAGGAATGCATCAATTAGACTTCTTTGGTCATTTTCATCCAAGTTCTTCAGATGCTTCACAAATGTTCTTTTAATAAAGTCACAGAGTTCCTTCACATTTTTTATAATTGTTTTATGGCTACCGGGTAGAAACGTGACGAATGGGAATATGTTAAAGAGCTGTTGAAATATGAGAAAAAAAAATGTGATAAGTAAGATTTCATCTCGTTCTTGCCTTCTTACTGTACTGAACGGCACACTTGATCCTTGTAAGAGATGATTTTAGAGAATAATTGCTTTTATTAATAATTAATAATTTTGCTTTTTTTTATCATTTTTAAGATCTCGACTTCTTCTTTCTGCATTATTTTGTTTTAAAAGTTAAAAAAGTTGTGATTAAATTTTTGTTTCAATTATGTTTTTTCATCATTTTTAAAGATTTTGGATTCCTCTTAGGGTGTGTGCACACGCTGCGGATTCTGATGTGGAATTTTCCATGCAGATTTTGCTGAGGTTTACCATCTCCTCCATTGTGGAGATGATAAACCGCAGGGCAAAACCGCAGAGCAATCCGCAGGTAAAACCGCAGGTCTTTTGACCTGCGGATTTTGCAAAATCCACGCGGATGAATCTGCAGCCGATTCCTCAGCGTGTGCACACACCCTTAGTGAAGTAAAACATTTTTGCTTCCACATTCTGCTGGGGAATTGTTTGCATCCATGAAGCCCCTTTCTTCATGAGTTCCACAGCTTGATCTACTTCAAGCTGCTGATCATTGTGGTGATTTTCTAGTTGGGATGACTGCAGATGAGTGAATATGACAAAATTCAGACTTGGCACATCCACTCAAAAATGGACTGAGAATTGTGAAAAACCTCAAACACATGGATTAAAGCATGTAATGTTGTCAGATCAATTCATCAACGCCTATCCTATAATGGAAGTCTATGAAACCGGCAGAAGACTGGTGGGAAACTGCATTTCACAGGGACTTATGAGGAGAGAGGAGAGAGTGATTACTTCATTGTTTTTAACCCCTTCCAAGCCAGCTTGTTGCCATTTTTCGGGATTCAAGCTAATCAAATTCTTCAAAATCCTGATTTCTTATAGTCTGCAAAATATGAGAAATATAAAAAGAAAAATACCCAAATAAAGACCAAAGAAAGGAACAAATATTTTTCCAATAAATACATTTATTTAATGTACATAAAAAAATAAACAATAAAAGTACACATATTTGCTTTCGCCACGTCCATAACAACCCGTTCTATAAAATGGTCAAACTAGTTAACCTCTTCAGTGAACACCTTAAAAAATAATGAGGCAAAAAAACAATGCTTTATTACCATACCGCCGAATAAAAAATGCAAAAAAAGTGATCAAAAAGACGAATGTAAACAAAAATGGTACCGATAAAAACATAATCTTATCCGGCAAAGAAAAACCCCCATACAGCAACATCAGCAGAAAATAAAAAAAAATTATCGCTCTTAGAATTAGGTGATGCAAAAATAATGATTTTTTTTCTATAAAATAGTTTTTGTTGTGTAAAAGAGTCAGAATATAAAAAAAACTATATAAATTGCGGATCGCTGTAATCATACTGACCTGAAGAATAAAGTTGCATTACCAATTTTACCACACGTGGAACAGTATAAAAAAAATAAAAAGAAAGTTCTGAATTGCTGTTTTTTTTCATTCTGTCTCCCAAAAATCAGAATAGAAAGTGATCAAAAAGTCATGTGCACGAAAATGGTACCAATAAAAACGTCAACTCGTCCCGCAAAAAACAAGCCATCAAATGACTCTGTCAGCCAAAATAATAAAAATTATAGCTGTCTAAATATTGTGATGCAAAAATTAGTTTTCGCAATAAAAAGTGTCTTTTAGTATGTGACAGCAGCCAAACATAAAAACCCAATATAAATCTGGTATCGCTGTAATCGCACCAACCCGAAGAATTAAGTCGTCTAATCACTAATACCACACGAGGAACGGCATAAAAAATAAATAAAAACTAATTCTTCACATGCTGTTGATTTTTTTCATTCTGCCTCCCAAAGATAACAGAAAGGCTCGACGCACATTTACAGTATCTGGATTCTGTGCTGAGAGCTTCCTCCGGGGTTTCCGTGTAAATCTCTGATTCAGTCAGGACCTCCAGCAGAAAAATCCCTATAATGAGGCACTGTCAACACCATAGGACATGTTGTTAAGCATCAGATTTGTGTCGCTGCACTGGGAGAATCCCGAGCCTTACTTCCAGCAGTCTCCCATTCCTCTCCATCCACAGAGGAGGATGTTCAGCAAACTTGTCGGTCCAGGCGCCCTAGCCATACCAGCTCCATGGGTTTGCTTGCTGCTGCCATCTCTGGCACAGCTATGGCAATACATGCTGCTCAACAACAAGATTCTCCAGGGACTAAGTCCCCATGTCGGGCCACTGAGAATGCCCGTGGAGTGATCTCCCATTGGAGATCGAAGGTCACGTACTCAGGTCCTGCTCCTGTTCGGATTGGCCCATGCGAGAAGCCAGGCAGGTCCCGGATGCTCGCAGCTATAAAAGGTTCGCGTGGCCGCTCGACCATGCGCTAGGATAAGTCTATGTGGAGTGAGTGATGTATGCACGTATGATTGTCTCTGGTGAATGACTCATTAAGAAACCCCTACCCTTGGTAAACATGTGTTGTGCAACCTAGCCCGCTAGCGCTTAGGCGTAGGTAGGTCAGAGGTTGAGTCAGGCATCTGTCCTCACCAGGGACTCGGCACGCCTCAGTGCACGTGCTCCATAGCCAGCGTCTATAGTGGCGTTCACGGCAGCAACGTCGCGTGCTTAGTGGGCCTAGAAGGACTCTAACCCTGTGTCCTTGGGGTAGAGTTCTGTGGCCGTGCACTGTGTGCTCTTGTGCGGCTCTGTGCATTAACAGCGTTCACCCCTGTTCACATTGGGTGACATAACCCACGTGTGACTGGTTTCACACCGCTAGATTCTCCCGCCATTATTTACCAGCAGTGTACCACCTCTGCACGGTGGACCCCGGGCTGCGAATGCATCTACTATTATTTTATAATTTGGTGCGTTCCGCCAGCCCTAACACATGTGATCCGGCGGTGTCTGTCATTTTAGGATTCCATAAAACATAAAAGTGCCATTGGCTACAGATTTGTGCACTTCTAAAAAGGACACAGTTGAACAGAGGCTAGACAGAGTCCAGAGTAACTCTGTTGCCTCAGTATAGTGAATGGATCCATCTGTCACTTTACTCAGAGATTTAGATGGAAACCACAAGTAAGTGTTCAACGTAGGACGCCGGATAAATGTGATCCCAAGCGTTATGTAAAATGTTCCCAATAAAAGATTCAACTCAATCCACAAAAAAGCAAGTCCTCACTCAGGTCCGTCATCTGTAAGTGGAAATATAGGGGACTTCCACATTACAGGTAGCACAAAGATTAAGGAAAAGCGAAATGGCTCCTTGCTCCCGAAAAAAAACCAAAATCAGCAAAGCAAATTCTCCGCTCCCAAATCCAAATTCTCCCTCCCTTCTGAGCCCCAGTGTGTCTAAACCACATTTAGCGCCCACATGTTTGGTATTTCAGTAGTGACGAGAGCCTGCCTAATTTACAGGTGACTGCCTCAAGAAGCATGAGCTGGGCTTAACGCACTGGTGACTGCAACGTACTGGTCACTACAGCGTACTGGTCACTACAATGACAGTTTGCAATTTTCACTCAGCAACATCCACCACTGCTTCTGTGGTCACTTGAAGGGAGATTCGGCTTTTTTCTAGCACTCAAGAGCTTTTTATATGGAATCCGCAAACTGTTCTAGGAAAATCAGCACTCCAGGAGGCAAATAGCGCTCCGTCCCTCCCTAGTTTCTCCGTATGGCTAAGCAGTACTGTACATCCACATATGGAGTATTTTTACATTTAGCAGAAATTGTGGGACAAATTTTGGTGCCATTTGTACCAATTTCCCAGCATGAAAATGTAAAATTTGGGGAAAACACACAATCTTGGTAGTAAAAATGTAAATTATTTTTTCTTCACTGCCCAATGGTATAAAAGTTTGTGACACACCTGTGGTGTCAATATAATTACTGCACCCCTAGATAAATTATATCAGAAGTTTAGTTTGTAAAATGGGCTAAATTATGGGGGGTTCAGCTGTTTTGGCATCTCAGGAGCTCTGCAAAGGTAACATGGAACCCTCAAACAATTGCAGCAAAATCTGCACTGTAATATGACGCTACTTCCCTTCTGAGCTTTGCACTGTACCTCAAAAGTAGTTTTCGACCACATATGGGATATCAGTGAACTCATGATAGATTGCACAACAAATTTTATGGTCTATTTTCTCCTTTTACCCTTGTGAAAATGCAAAATTTGGAGCTTAAAAAAAAGATTTTTGTGGGAAAATCTTTTTATTTTCACGGCTTAGGCCTCTTTCACACATCAGGTTTTCGGCGTCAGGCGCGATCCGGCGCTTTTGACAGAAACCGGATCCGGCGAAATGCAATGCCGGATCCGGTTTCCCCCCCATTGACTTGCATTTGCGCTGGATCGCGCCGGATGGCCATGTGTTTCATCCGGTTTTCACCGGATCCGGCAATGTGTCGCGATCCGGCGTCTGGAAAAGACGGCTACTGTAACGTTTTTTGTCTCCGGCAAAAAAGCCGGACACGCCGGATCCGGCGCATCCGGCTTTTTCACACAATGAAAGCCTATGAGCGCCGCAATGCGCCGGATCCGGTTTTTTGGTCTGAGCATGCTCAGTAGCTCTGCCCACAAGACATATATAAAAGCAAGACAGTGGGACCCACAGCCACACCCAACATGCCACCCAAGAAAGCAACCAAGCGAAGCAGGAGAAGGCAGGAGACCACTGCAGCACCATCAGCACCACCACCACCCCAAATGGAGCAGCAAATAGAACATGATGAGGAGGGGAGGCCAGCAGCAGATGAGAGACGGTAATTATCAAATCACCCATTCCTCCAAACTAGGGCTATTGAATATCAAGATATTCATTGGCCCTTTGTTTCTCTTTATTCAACAGCCGCCCAATAGATGCAGCAGCAGCAGCAGCAGCAATGGCAGCAGCTGGAACACCACCCACAGGGATGGAGTGTGGCCACCAGGAAGACAGCACATCATCTTCTGGGAGCCCTCCCTCGCATCGTCAGCGTTTGACGGTAAGTTTTTATTTCCAAAATCCATCTTCTCTGTAATATATGTCTATTCATTGCCTTTTATTTCAAAACAGGAATCACAAGATGAAGAGGAGCTCCCAGAAGAAGAAGGAAGGGGTGGACAGACACCTGGAGTGGGCTCACAATTGGTAAGTTTTTTGCATCAAACGCAGAAACACAACATCACACTACACACAACACATAGAAAACAATGTTCTGCAGACCACACACAGCAAACAAATGCCTACATCCAAAGACATAACATTTTTTGTTTTCTTCTCTAGTCTTCCCAATCTGGTGCTCGGCCAAGAGGTCCTCGCAGTGCCTCCCAGGGTCGTCGGCGACAGCAACGCGGCGGTCACCAGCGTGTAAGTATAAATATTTTTGCTTTGTTTTTTTGCACTTTTTATTTCATTTCTTTTGTGGAGGCTAATTATGTTATTTTTGTCTTTTTCTTTAACAGCCTTCACAGCGTGCTCCCGACTCTGACGGTGAGGATGGAGGACTCGATGTGGACCACCTCATCGATCTCGTCAGAGAAAGGGAGCCGCTCTGGAATATGGCTGACCGCCGCCACGCTGACCTTATCGTTACCCGACGACTCTGGGAGGAAATCTGTTCGCTCCTTGTGGGCCGCTGGGAGGACCTCGATGTTCGGGCCCAGATTACAGAGCGTAAGTATATACAGTACCGGTTGCTTGATGTAAACCAGTTTCCCGAACTCCAGTCCTCGTGGTCCCCACGGATCATGTGTTCAGGATTTCTATTTACTATGGAAATCCTGAAAACATGACCCCTGGGGACCATGAGGACTGGAGTTTGTGAAACACTGATGTTGTATACTAACCACTCCTTTCTCGTTTCAGGGAACAGAATTGTGAATCGGTGGCGGTCTGTGAGGGATCGTTTCAAGAAGGAGTTCAATAAAGAGATGCGGGCCCCGAGTGGATCTGGAGGACGCAGGAGCAAGTACAAGTACGCAGAAGCCCTGTCGTTCCTCCGGGAAACAATGGTCACCAGAAGGTAAATATTACACACCACATGTGAAAAAAAATGTTAGATGTAAATTTTTTTTTCAGCCAGGGCCATACCATGTCAGTATTTTAATTGTTTTTTTTTTCTCTTTATTCCACAGCACGGTGAGCAGCACTCGGGAGCCTGCACGATTGGACCCTTCTGAGGCGATCCCTGAGGAGACCGGCACCGAGGGACACTTCGACCGCCCCGGTACATCTGCACCTTCCCAGCCTTCCCACACATTCGACCCATCTGTCCCATCCACCAGCACAGGAGCATCGTGGCCGCCTACATTACATGAAGCTGCTGGTGAGATCGCTTTCCCTTTACCCCACCCTTCTGCCCCTGCCACCTCTAGTACACCTGCGGGTACTGGGCGGCAGCGGCAGAGGGGTCAGGAAAAGACTTATGCGCCAGAGTTCTTGCATCTGAATGCATCTTTCCAGAACTGTCTAAAAGTCTTGTCAGAGCAAATCTCCGCAGGCTATCAGCAGATCAACTCCAGCATTCTGGAGGTGAAGACACTTCTGCAAACCATGCATTCAGAAGCAAGATCTTTGCCAAACCACACCTTTTTCAGGTCTGTTGTGGAGCGCATGGAAACGCTCTCTCCTGCCCAGCAGATGCATGTAATGCATTCATGCCACGCTGCTCTCCAGCAAGTTACCTCCCAACCTCCTCCTCCCACCACAGTAGTTCCTCCACCTGCACCCCCTCCAGCCACTTTCCATCCTCCCCCTCCTATTACATCTACACCCCCTCCAGCCACTTTCCATCCTCCCCCTCCTATTACATCTACACCCCCTCCAGCCACTTTCCATCCTCCCCCTCCTATTACATACCATCCACCTCCAGCCACTTTCCATCCTCCCCCTCCTATTACATACCATCCACCTCCCCAGCACCATCCACCTCCCCAGCACCATCCACCTCCCCAGCACCATCCACCTCCCCAGCACCAGCAACCTCCCCAGCACCAGCAACCTCCCCAGTACCAGCAACCTCCACAGTACCTGCAAACTCCCCAGTACCAGCAACCTGCCCCGTACCAGACATCTCCCCACTTCCAGCAACTTGCCCCGTACCAGACATCTCCCCACTTCCAGCAACCTGCCCCGTACCAAACTCCTTCCCCATACAACTTGCCATCAACATCATCTGCTCCTACAGTCCCTGCCCAACCCGCCACTCCACCACCCACCACCTCTTCTGCTTCCCACATGTCCACCCATTCTGTAGTTTTTTCCACACCTTCACCTCTAACTGTTCCTTCCCCACCACGATCCCAGTCCTCTCTCCACACTCCCAGTGTCGAAGTGTCCCGCAGCCCCTACAGCAGTATTTCCACCACACACTACACAGATTTATAATGTGTGTATTTAAATAAAAATGACCAGTTTTATGGTTTCAGTTTTATAGTTTCAAAGTTTTATTAAACAAGTTTATTAAAATTTTAAAAAAGTTTACTAAAAAAAAACATTTTTCAATAAAAGTTAAATTATTTTACACTGGTTGTCTGTCATTTCTTTCTGCGGCGAAAAAGGTTAAATACAGGGTATTTAAAAGGTGAAATGGTATTCAAAACTAGGTATATAACTGTGGGTAAATTTTAGCTTTTTGCCACAGTTGTGTTCCTGGTTGTGTTTGAAGCAAAGTGTTTCAAATAAAAAGTTGTGTTTATTGTTGGTGATTGCCTAACAATGTACACAACTTTTGTTAAAAGGTTAAATACTTTGCATAAAACACAACCAGGTACACACCTGTGGCCTAAAGCTAAAAATAGAGACCATGACAAGATAGCCAACTTTGGTTGGCAAAGGTATATACTGTTGGTACAGAAGGTACACAAGTTTGGTTGGGCACAAATCTTTCACACTCTGTCATCCTGCCAGTGTACTCTGCCTTGAGGTGACATAAAGTATAGTGCAAAATTGTCCCTCATTACTGAAACCGTCACAGAACTTCTAGTGGTAATGTCATGGTAATCTTGCAAGGTGGTTTCTTCAGAGGTGTCCTCAATGGAAATGGGTTCCTTGCAGATAACAAAATTGTGGAGTACCACGCACGCTTTGATCACCTCGTCCACAGTTTCTGTCTTGAGGTTGATCACAGTCAATAGGACCCACCATTTGGCTGTCAGAATACCAAAGGTACATTCAACCATTCTTCTTGCTCTTGTGAGGCGGTAATTAAAAATGCGTTTTGGTCTTGTCAATCCTCTGCTAGAGTACGGTTTCAAAAGGTGTTCTGACAGCTGGAAGGCTTCATCCCCTACACAGACAAATGGCATAGGTGGACCAGATGTTTGCGGCAGCGGTCTAGGTGGTGGGAACTGGAAGGTGTTTCCATACAGTTTACGCCCCATGGCAGACAGTTTGAAAACTTGAGAGTCATTGGAGCGGCCATAGGCCCCAATAACAACCGCAATAAATTTGTATTCCGTGTCAGCGATGGCCATGAGGTCAATTGAAAAATATTTCTTGTAATTGAAATATTCCGATCCCGATCCAGCTGGCTTTACAATGCGGATATGTTTCCCGTCCACAGCGCCCAAGCAGTTTGGAAACTGACATATCTGTTGAAACTTGTCAGCAATTTCAATCCACCTCTCTGTTGTGGGCTCTGGTAAAAACTCTTCAGCTAAGGAGTCCCACAGTGCACGGCATGTGTACTTCACAATTCCAGATATGGTGGAAATCCCGAGTCTGTACTGGAAATGCAGTGACGAAAGGGATTCTCCAGTTGCAAGAAATCTGTGGGGAATTAAAAAACAATAAATTAGTTTTAAATCACAGCATTACATACCAAAACTGACCTATAACACTTGGAGATACAAACTACCACCAACAAGATTGCAGTGAAAGTGTGCTCTGATGCGAGCATATCCAATAAATGTGGCTTACCTTAAAGTCACCATCAGACGCTCTGCGGGTGAAACAGAGAAGCGGCAATAGGTGTCCGCTTTTCTTATGAGGTGTGCAATGCGCTCCACCAAGTAATCAAAATTCTCCATTTTCATCCTAACATATCCAAAAAATTTATCCGGGTTTCGTCGAAGGTCCATGCATAGTGTAGAATAGACCCCACGCGTCATTCTCTTGGCTGTGATGGGGTGGATCCACAAACGTCGTCTACGATGCCTGATGCGCTGCTGTCTCGCTCTCTCCTTCTCCAGAACAATCACCCTCAAACGATTTGCCTCCGCTGTAAAATCCGCCAAATTCTTCAAAATATTTCCAATGACAACATCCATCTTCGCCAGTAACTTGCTCTTCTCTCCAACCTGCACTTTCTCCTCTACAACCTGTCAAAGAAGGGCTGTAGGAACATGCTATATATAGTTTTCCAGTAGCCAATCCCGTTCGGAAGGCCACAAGGGTCAATTTTAAAAACCGGATCCGGCGTAATCCATCGAAAAACGGATAGAAAAACGGATGAACCGGATGAGACGGATCCGGTTTTGTCTGTCAAGAAAAAGACGGATCCGGCAGAAAACCGGATCCGTCACATCCGGTTTTACGAAACATTTGCCGGATCCGGCGTTCCGGCAAGACGCCGGATCGCGCCTGACGCCGAAAACCTGATGTGTGAAAGTAGCCTTAACGTTATAAATAATGATGAGCGAGCATGCTCATCAATACTTGGTGCTCTCCCGAGCATCTCACTGATCGAGATGCTCGGAGATCGCGGAGTATTTGCAGGGTTGCTCGACGGGAGCTTGGGTCCCCACCCTGCATGTTTGGCGCTCTTTAGAGAGCCAAAGAGCATGCAGGGATTGTCTGCCATACACTCTAATGCCGCAGCCATGTTTGTTGTGGCATTACAGTAACAGGCTGGCCGCACAGCATCATCATGTCTATATCAGACCTGGTGCCGCTCTGCTCATCACAGTCTGCTCCTGAATCTGGCAGTGTAGGGAGAGTTGCTGCTGAGCTAGGCAGAGATTTGCTTGCTTCATACTTAGTGTTGGTGTACCAAATCTAACACACATAGGGTGGTTTCACATTAGCGTTTAAGGCCGCAGCATCGGCCTGTGCACGGCCGCCGCTAAGCCCCGCCCCCTGCCACGCCTCCTCATGTAGCTCTGCCTACGGGCGCATGATGCTGCATGCGTCCTGCATCCCCTATCTTTAGCACTGGGGTCGCAGGCCATGTGCAGGTATGCGTTTGGAGGGCGCATGCGTCTTTTTGACGGGTGCGCCGACTAGCGCCAAACGCAACCTTTTGCAATTTGGTGCGCTCGGCGCACCGTCAAAATGACGCATGCGCCACCAAACACATCCCCAGTGCTAAAGACAGGGGACGCAGGATGCATGCAGTGACACTTTGAGACAATGGCCAGTACCTGGTGGTGGCTCTGAGGCAAGGCGAGTTCACACACACCATGCCTAGCCCATGCGATTAACCTTGAGGTTCAGCGGTTTCTCAAAACCTACCCAGAGCTGCCAGATGTGCTTGTCAAAGTACACCTGTGTGCCCATTTTAGAAAGTCAGCTTCAGCTTCTGTCACCCTGGCCATGCTTCAGCAGCGTTTGCAGTTTACGGGTCACCAACTGGTGTGATGTCCCCACATGTTGGAACTCTACACTGCTTATGTTGGGAAGGATTTGTGAGCAGAAGAGGGCTGTTGTTGACTACCAGCATCAACAAGGCCATCGGTATTCAGGTCAGACTCCACAGATAAGACCTCAGGAGTGGACTTGAATGTAAGACATATGTACCATCCTCCAAAACTGTGGACTACACCAAGATGGTGAGCGGCGATGTCGCCATAATTAGCATCACCATCCCACTTCTCTGTCTTCTCAAACGGTCTTTGCTCTCAATCACAGAGGATGCACTGGAGGCGGAGCACAATGAAATGGAGCTAGGAACCTTACAGGATGATTACATACAGCCCAGACTCATCTCATCCCAATGTGGAATGGATGATATTGAGGAAGAGGAGGAGGAAGAACAGGAGATATTTTCATGGGCTAGAAATGGTACTACCTACACATCTGTCATACCATCTGTTCAGCAAGGATGGCCTGTGGACAGGGACGAGGAGGAGGACAAAAGCATTGTCAGTCTTCCTCTTGGTTAGGACATGGAAGTCTAGCCTGTTAGCAGTCTGGCACACATGCCTGAGTTTATGTTACGCTGCCTTGACCGTGACCCTCATGTTCTCAAAATTTTATGTGACAGTCATTACAGGTTGGTGACACTTCTAGACTAACGCTACAAGGTGAACTTTCTATCTCTTATTCCCAAGGCGGACAGGTCAGCTAAAATGGGGCAGTACCAGAAATCTCTTGTTGCGGCATTATTAAAAAAATTCCCATGTGAAAACACTGACGCAGACGTCACAGTTCTTTTGACAAACAAAGAGTACAGGCAAGAGAGATACAACTCCAATCCAGCAGAGGCAGAGGAACACTCTCAAAGTTCTGGGAGAGTTTACTCAGACCCTCCCATTGCACAGGCCCTGAGGCACGGGGTACTCTCACAAAGTTTGGGAAGATGATGAGGGAGTACCTTGCTCACCGTTCCAACATCCATGATTCCTGTGTGCCTTATAATTATTGGGTCTCAAAGCTGGACACGTGGCATGAACTGACTCTCTAAGCCTTGGAGGTCCTGGCCTGCCCTGCCACTAGCATTTTGTCAGAGAGGATTTTTTGTGCCGTTGGTGGAATTATAACTGATAAGCACATCCGCCTGTCAACTGAAAATGCTGACAGGCTGACTCTTATAAAAAATAAAGAAGGGCTGGATCGGGCCATATTTTCAACACCACCGAATGATAGCAGCGTAACATAAACTCAAATCCAGTGTCTTTTTTTGGAAGGTTTATTCCCATGCACCTCTTGACACCCAAACATGGGTATACTTTTCCTGACTTTGGCTATTTGCTGTTGTCCTCCTCCTTATCCTCATCCTCAACATCCACCACCACTATATCACCAGGGTGATTGTGGTCCATGATGCAACACTCTCATAATTATTTTAAAGGGTGTTAATGATGCCCGTAACAAAAATGTTTGCACAGTTTGTTGATGTGTACCCCCCAGGGGTACATGTTTGTCAGTCCATACACTTAATGCATGGGCATTACAAGTATAGGAGGCCCACTCCTTTAAACTGGGAAAACATTTTTCAGACACCACCACTAGATCACCAGGACGAACGTGTTCCGTGATGCAACAGCCGTGTAATTGTTGGCAAGGGTGTTTATGATGCCCATAACAAAAATGTTTACGCAGTATGTTGATGTGTACCCCCCGCTCCTCTCTAAAGGGAACATTTTTTAATGAGACCTTCCTCCACGTCTCTACCAAGGGGCATTGTAGTGCCTTCAAATTTTTGGCAGCCCTTGCATTCACTGCATAGGCAAACACTATGGGAGACACGCTCCTTTCTAATGGGAACAATTTTTAAAGACACCGTCCTCCACCCCTCTACCAAGGAGCATTGTAGTGCCTCCAAATTTTTGGCAGCCCTTGCATTCACTGCATAGGCAAACAGTAAGGGAGTACCAACTTCCTAATAATGGAAACATTGCATTCTGGAGGCCCTCCTGTACGTCTCTTCAAAGTGGTATTGGGGTCCGTCTAAATTTGGGGCAGGCCTTGCATTCACTGCATAGGCAAACAGTATGGGAGTACCAACCTCCTAATAATGGGAACATTGCTTTCCGGAGGCCCTCCTGTACGTCTCTTCAAAGGTTTATTGGTGTGCGACTAAATTCGGGGCAGGCAAAAAAAAAATGCTTTATCATCATAATGCTGAACATAAAGTGGAATAACACACGATCAAAAAGATGGATATAAATGAACATGGTACCGCTGAAAACTTCATCTTGTCCCACAAAAGACAAGCCACCATACAGCTCCATCATCGGAAAAATAAAAGTTATAGCTCTCAGAATAAAGCAATGCAAAAATAATTATTTTTTATATAAAAAAGTTTTTATTGTATAAAAGCGCCAAAGTATTAAAAAAGATATAAATGAGGTATCGCTGTCATCATACTGACCCAAGGAATAAAACTGCTTTACTAATTTTACCACATGCAGAATGGTATAAACACCCCCCAAAAGAAATTCATGAATTACTGGTTTTTGTTCATTCTGCCTCCCAAAAATTGGAATAAAAAGTGATCAAAAAATGTCATGTGCCCGAAAATGGTACCAATAAAAACGTCAACCCGTCCGGCAAAAATCAAGACCTAACATGACTCTGTGCCAAAATATGGAAAAATTATAGCTCTCAAAATGTGGTGATGCAAAAACGATTTTTTGCACTAAAAAGCGTCTTATAGTGTGTGACAGCTGCCAAATATAAAGACCCGCTATAAATAGTAAATCAAACCCCCCTTTATCACCCCCTTAGTTATGGAATAATAATAAAATAAAAATATTTATTTCCATTTTCCCTTTAGGCTTAGGGTTAGGCTTTGGGCTCAAGTTAGGGTTAGGGTTGGGGCTAAAGTTAGGGTTACAGAAACTGTTGGGATTACAGTTAGGGTTGGGATTAGGGTTAGGGTTGGGATTAGGGTTAGGGGTGTGTTAGGGTTAGGGTTGGGTTTAGGGTTAGGGGTGTGTTGGAGTTAGGGATGGAGTTAGAATTGAGGAGTTTCCACTGTTTAGGCAGATCAGAGGCTCTCCAAACTTGAAATGACGTCTGATCTCAATTCCAGCCAATTCTGCATTGAAAAAGTCAAATGGTGCTCCTTTCCTTCTGAGTTCTGCCATGTGTCCAAACAGTGGTTTACCCCCACATATGGGGTATCAGCATACTCAAGACAAACTGCACAACAATCCAGTTACTCCTTTTACCCTTGGGAAAATAAAAAATTCAGGGCAAAAAGATAATTTTTGTGAAAAAAAAATAAGATTTTTTATTTTTACAGATCTACATTATAAACTTCTGTGAAGCACTTGGGGGTTCAAAGTGCTCACCACACATCTAGATAAGTTCTTTAGGGGGTCTACTTTCCAAAATGGTGTAACTTGTGGGGGGTTTCCACTGTTTAGGCACAAATAAGCGTACGTCATATCAAATAAATTTTGCCACTATCATGAAGTACAATATGTGACGAGAAAACAATGTCAGAATCACCGGGATCCATGGAAGCGTTCCAAAGTTATTACCTCATAAAGGGACATTCATCAGAATTGTAAAAATTGGCCTGGTCATTAACATTCAAACCACCCTTGGGTGATAAAGGGGTTAAGGAAGCCCTCCTTCACATCTTTTCAAAGGGGCATTGGGGTGCGTTTAAGGCCTCGCTTTCACTGACAAGGCAAACAGTATGGGAGTACCAACTTCATAATAATGGGAACATTGCTTTATGGTGGCCCTTTCTTCAAATGGGGTATTGGTTTGCATATAAATTTGGGGCAGGCCTTGCATTCACTGCATAGGAAAACATTATGGGAGTAGAAACTTTATGATAATGGGAACAATGTTTTCAGGAGGCCCACATGTACATCTCTTCAAAGGGTTAATTCTGTGCATCCAACTTTGGAGCAGGTCTTCCATTCACTGCATAGGCAATCAGTATGTTGGGTACCAACTTCCTAAAAATGGGATCATTGCTTTCGGGAGGCTCTCCTGTGTACGTCTCTTCATTTCTTCAAAGGGGTATTGGGATGTCTTTAAATTTGGGGCAAGTCTTGCATTCACTGCATAGGCAAAGAGTATGGGAATACCAACTTCCTAATAATGGAAACATTGCTTTCAGGAGATCCTCCTGTATGTCTCTTTAAAGGGTTATTGGAGTACGTCCAAATTTGGGGAAGGCCTTGCATTCACTGCATATTCCAGGTACCTTCTGGGAAAAATGAAGAGCCACCCTTAAAAAGAGGATCATTGGGTACAGCCGGGACCAACTGCTTGGAAAGCATCGCAAACCGCACACCTTACGGCGTGCAAATTTTTGCCTCTAGGACATTATTTCAAGAAAGCTTGGCTGATTTAGTAGATTACACATGAAGGAATACACATGGCAAGTCAGCAGGATCTAGGAGCAACATGGCAGATGTGACAACCTACATGGTGAGCTGTAACGTGTGCCACATGTTCACAGATCGACCAGAAGATGAATCCAACGTCACCTGCCAGAAGTGTAGACTACTGGCCCTTTTAGAAGAAAAACTGTGAGGTCTGGAAGAAAGAATTGCCACTTTCAAACTCATAAAAGAAAATTAAGACTTCGTACACAGAACAGAAACATCTCTACTGGTCACAGAAGGTGAAGAAATTGTCAGAGAACCTCAAAAAGCAGAGGAGTGGAAGCATGTGACCAAAAGAAGCAAGAAGACCATGGAAACATCACCAATCACACAACTGAGAAATCGATACTAAGGTCTTGTGGAATATGAAGATGGCACACCTAAGGATGAGGCACTACCAGCAAGCAAAGAAGAAAAGGGCACACAGCAACACCCAGAAGTGACAACAAAAAGTACAGTCAGGAAGAAACACATTAGACTTGAACATGAAGCCAGAAAATGTACTGATGAAGGATATGAGGTGCCGCAAAGAAGACCCAAGACAACATACTCGGAAGGGAGGTAAGAAAATTTCTTAAACAATCTACAGGGAGGAGAATAGAACAAAACAAAATCCTTTAACCTTCATGCTCGCAAATGCCAGAAACCTTACAAACATGATGGAAGAACCAGAAGCAGAAATATCTACAGGTAACTATGACATAATGGGAATAACCAAGACATGGTTAGATGAAAGCTATGACTGGGCAGTTAACTTACGGGGTTACAGTCTGTTTAGGAAGGATGGTGAAAATCGGAGAGGAGGAGGGGTTTGTCTTTATGTAATGTCTTGTCTAAAGTCCAATTTAAAGGAGGATATTAGCAAAGTGAATGAGGATGTCAAGTCCATATGGGTCAAAATACATGGAGCAACAAAATTCGCATTGGGGTCTGTTACAAACCCCAAAATATAACAGAAACCATGGAAAGTCTACTACTAAGGTAGATAGATGAAGCTGCAACCCATATGAGGTCCTTGTTATGGAGGACTTTACCTGGATATTAACTGGGAAACAGAGACCCACGAAACCCATAAAGTCAACAGGTTTCTGCTAATAACCAAGAAAAAATATCTTTCACAATTGGTGCAGGATCCAACCAGAGGAGCAGCACTTTTAGACCTAATACTATCTAATAGACGTGATAGAATAACAAATCTGCAGGTTGTTGGGCATCTAGGAAATAGCGACCACAATATCGTACAGTTTCACTTGTCTTTCGCTAGGGGGACTTGTCAGGGAGTCACAAAAACACTGAACTTTAGGAAGGCAAAGTTTCACCAGCTTAGAGATGCCCTTCATCTGGATGACTGGGACAATGTCATCAGAAATAAGAATACAGAAAATAAATGGGAAATGTTTAAGAACAACCTAAATAGACACTGTAAGCGGTTCATAACTTGTGGGAATAAAAGGTCAATAAATAGGAAAAACCCAATGTGGCTAAACAAAGAAGTAAGAGGGACAATAAACAGGAAAAAGAAAGCATTTAAACTACGAAAGCAGGATGGCACCACTGAAAAAACTATAGGGAGAAAAATACTTTACCTAAAAAACTATTTAAAGCTGTCAAAAAGGAAACAGAGAAGCACATTGCTAAAGAGCGTAAAACTAATCCCAAACTGTTCTTCAACTATATCAATACTAAAAGAATCAATAGTGAAAATGTAGGCCCCTTAAAAAATTGTGAGGAAAGAATGGTTGTAGATGACGAGGAAAAAGCTAATATATTAAACACCTTCTTCTCCACGGTATTCATGGTGGAGAATGAAATGTTAGGTGAAAAGTGAGACAAAGAAAACCCTATATTAAGAGTCACAAATCTAACCCAAGAAGAGGTACGAAACCGGCTAAATAAGATTAAAATAGATAGATATTCAGTTCTGGATGGCAAACACAAACAAGCACAAAAGGCCCTGTTACACGCTTCAATGTCCCAGCGATCCTGTCATGATCTCAGTGCGGGTTTGTCTCGCACACTTTGGGATAATGTCTGGAAGCAGTGCTGATGACTGGCACTTCTGAGGTTAAATGTTATGATCCCAGTGCAGGCTCTTACCTGCACACCTTGGGCCTATTATTGTGGCCTCTCCCTGAGTCTAGGAAAGCTTCTTATAGCCTCAGGAAGCTCCCATCCCTGTCAGTTATACTTTCGCCCTTGGCAGAGTTGTGTTTGACCCCTGAGTGTGTTTGTGCTGTGTTCTTGTTTACCTGATACTCTGTGTATGACTTGGTCTGTTCTCAGAGAATATGGGAAGCAAGATGTGCCACAGTCCGCGCTGCTGAATCCACAAAATCACCTGGGATGCAAGATGTTGTAACAAAGTACTTCTTTATTCCTTCCTACGCGTTTCGGCGCCCTTCCTGGCACCTTCCTCAGGGATCCCTATGGTACCTTCTATGTCTGTTTGGCTTTGACCTCTGCCTGGCCCCGACTCTCCGTTTTGTCTCATCCCTGGTACTTTATTGCTATCTCTGTGTATGACTCGGTTCTGTCTGACTTTGAGTATTCCTGTATTAGTGTCCTGCCATCTCTGGCAGCAGGACGCTAAGCCCTACCCCCTTGCAGTCACATGACCGTAGGTCCTTCACTGCTCACTGACTTCAGCTCCTCCAGGTCCTGTTTGCCTGAACTATCTGGCCGTGTCTGACCCCGGGCCCCTCTGCACTGTGGGTGAGTCCTTGCTCAGCGGTGGCTGAACGCCGACAACAACAGGACCGTGACAGATCCCACCAACGATCCGACATGGATGGGATCGCTGGGACATAGTTAGCTGATCGCTGGTGAGCTGTCACATAGGCAGACTCACCAGCGATCAGGACCAGCGAGCACGCTGGTATCCAGGGTGAACAGCGGGTAACTAAGCACCGCACGGCGCTTAGTTACCCGCTGTTTACCCTGGATACCAGCTCCCAGAGTCTGCTGTATGGCGCTGGGAGCTCACTGATCGTTGGTCTCTCGCTGTCACATGCAGCGATGCGTGCTGCCCAGCGGGAGACCAACGATAGATTTATGACCCAGACCAGCTGATCGTTGATCGTTGCTGCGTGTCAAATGCAACGATGTCATTTCGACATCGCTGCAACGTCACCAAACTGGTGACGTTGCAACGATATCGTTCACAATATCATTGCGTTTAACGGGGCCCTAAGAGAACTAAGTAATGTAATAGACAAACCATTATTTCTTACATTATCTGACTCTATAGCGACGGTGTCTATTCCACAGGACTGGCGCATATCAATATTCAAAAAGGGCTCTAAAAGTGAACCTGGAAATTATAGGCCAGTAAGTCTAACCTCTATTGTTGGTAAAATTTGAAGGGTTTCTGAGGGATGTTGTTCTGGATTATCTCAATGAGAATAACTGTTTAACTCCATATCAGAATGGATTTATGAGGAATTGCTCCTGTCAAACCAATCTAATCAACTTTTATGAAGAGGTAAGCTATAGACTGGACCAAGGTGAGTCATTGGATGTGGTATATCTTGATTTTTCCAAAGCGTTTGATACCGTGCCACACAAGAGGTTGGTACACAAAATGAGAATGCTGGGTCTGGGGGAAAATGTGTGTAAATGGGTAACTGGATTCGTGATAGAAAGCAGAGGGTGGTTATAAATGGTATATACTCTAACTGGGTCGCTGTGACCAGTGGGGTACCGCAGGGGTCGGTGTTGGGACCTATTCTCTTTAACATATTTATTAACGATCTGGTAGAAGGTTTACACAGTAAGATATCGATATTTGCAGATGATACAATACTATGTAAAGCAGTCAATACAAGAGAAGATAGTATTCTGCTACAGATGGATCTGGATAAGTTGGAAACTTGGGCCGAAAGGTGGCAGATGCAGTTTAACGATGATAAATGTAAGGTTATACACATGGGAGGAAGGAATCAATATCACCATTACACACTGAATGGGAAACAACTGGGTAAATCTGACATGGAGAAGGACTTGAGGATCCTAGCTAATGAATATACCTGGAGCAGCCAGTGCCAGGCAGCAGCTGCCAAGGCAAACAGGATCATGGGGTGCATTGAAAGAGGTCTGGATACACATGACAAGAGCATTATACTGTCTCTGTACAAATTCTTGGTTAGACCGCACATGGAGTACTGTGTACAGTTTTGGGCACCGGTGCTCAGGAAGGATATAATGGAACTAGAGCAAGTACAAAGGAGGGCAACAAAATTAATAAAGGGGATGGGAGAACTACAATATCCAGAGAGATTAGCAAAATTAGGATTATTTAGTTTAGAAAAAAGATGACTGAGGGGCGATCTAATAACCATGTATAAGTATATAAGGGGACAATACAATTATCTCTCCGAGGATCTGTTTATACCAAGGAATGTGACGGTCACAAGGGGGCATTCTCTGTGTCTGCAGGAGAGGAGGTTTTTCCACCAACATAGAAGAGGATTCTATACTGTTAGGGCAGTGAGAATCTGGAATTCTTTGCCTGAGGAGGTGGTGATGGCGAACACAGTCGAGGGGTTCAAGAGAGGCCTGGATGTCTTCCTGGAGTGTAACAATATTGTATCTTACAGTGATTAGGTTCTTTAGAAGGACGTAGATCTGGGTAGTTATTCTGACAGAATATAGGCTGAACTGGATGGACAAATGTCTTTTTTTCGGCCTTGCTAACTATGTTACTATGTTACTGCATAGGCAAACAGTATGGGAGTACCCACTTCCTATTAATGGGAACATTGCTTTCAGGTGGCCCTCCCGGATGTAATCTATAATGATTTGACCTGTCTCTTTAAGAAAGGAAATCTTGTGACTGGAAGGATATAGACAGGAAGTGGGTTGGGGGAGTTTCAGTTTCAATTTAGCCTGATGACTGATGAGGGAAATGTGATGCTATGTGCTGGAGGAAGAACAAGAAGAATAAAGTACAGTTAAAGCGTTCTCTCTTGAATTCCTTATACCGTGTGGACATTACAACTGGCGACGAGTATGGGATACAATCACCTGCTGCTGTTAGTACTAATCCCTGCTCTACCGCTTCACACGCCAGCGCCACTGAGAGACTCCATCATGGCTGACTACTTGCACACGTTCCCCCAGTCTGATATGACTGATGTCATTAATCTCTCTCTTAACTGGAGAAAATGGCTAAACTGGTTTGAGAATTTCCTGGAAGCTATGGACATAAAAGAGGAGAAAAGAAAGAGAGCTTTGCTCCTACATTGTGCAGGCACAGGAGTTTATGACATATACAGGATGTTACCTGCAGCAGAGACCGACACGTACAGCCACTGCACCAAAGCTCTCACTGACTACTTCAACCCCAAACAGAACATCAGATATGAAAGATACAAGTTCCGGATTGCTAAGCACCTTCCAGAAGAATCCATAGACACCTATGTCACAAGGCTAAAAGAGCTAGCCCATGGATGTGCATTTACGGATGTAGATGATGAAATTCTAATTGTCACCTGCTCGTCTAATAGCATAAGGTGTAAAGCTCTGCGGCAGGATCTCTCTCTGCATGATTTAATCAAGATGGCCCCTGCTATAGAGATAGCAGATCATCAGGCCACTGAAATGGAAAATGGAGATAATTTACATGTGCAAAATCTCAAACATAAAAGTGCACAAGACAAGCAAGCCCCAAAAGAGAAGAAGTGCTACAGATGTGGACAAGATTTCCCTCATCACCTGAACAAATGTCCAGCTATAGGACAAACACGCAGTAAATGTGGAAAAGGGAATCATTTTGCAGCTGTCTGCAAGTCAGTGTACAACAAGTCTCCTCTGTCTATGACAAAGCCCGCAAATATAGAAATGGTAAATCAGCATACAGAAGAAATATCTGTGACTGAGAACTATGTGTTCACTACCTCTGTCACTGGCTCAATGCGGCCTCCCTGTATCACGCTCACCATCTGCGACACAGATATCCCCTTTACAACAGATACAGGAGCATCAGTGGATATCATAGACAGCAATGCATATGAACAATTGAAAACAAAGCCAGTCTTACAGCAAGTGCATAATAAAATCTTTCCATATGGATCTAAAACACCTCTAATTACAATGGGACAATTTGACGCTGAACTTAGCTATAAAGAAAATAGGCTCAAAACCGCTTTTCACATATTTCAAGGATCGGGAGGCTGTCTTCTAAGCTATCACACTACCCTGAAGCTAGCACTCATCAAGACTATTCAAACTATAACTGACCCAGCGGACCTGGATGTACAAGCCATGGCGAACAGCTTTCCCTCCTTATTTAGTGGTTTGGGAAAGCTAAAGAACTTTCAAGTGCATCTTCATGTAGATGACAGTGTTCGTCCAGTAGCCCAGCCTCACAGGCGTATTCCATTTCACCTGAGAAAGACGGTAGAAAAAGAACTCCAATTGCTCATGGATAAGGACGTTATTGAAACTGTTACTGGTCCCACTCCGTGGGTCTCTCCACTTGTGGTAGTTCCAAAACCAAAGACTCCAGAGCAGGTGAGACTGTGTGTTGACATGCACCTGCCCAACACCGCTATTCAGAGAGAAAGACATATCTCACCTACAATTGATGACATCAATCATTTATTAAATGGAGCAACCGTTTTTTCAAAACGTGACCTCAATAAAGGCTATCATCAATTAGAATTGAGTCCTGAATCCAGAAACTTAACAACATTTTCAACCCATGTGGGTCTCCGAAGATATAAATGATTAACTTCTGGGGCGGCTCAGCAGCGGAAATTTTTGAAGACACGATATGGAGCGTCATTAAACACATTCCGAATGCCTTTAATTACAGTGATGACATACTGGTTTTTGGGAAAACTCAAGCTGAACACAATCGTGCTCTATATGCTATCTTCGAATGCCTGCTCTCTGCTGGACTTACTTTGAACAAAGAGAAATGTGAATATGATAAATGTTCATTGGAGTTCTATGGTCACATCTTCTCGGTGGAAGGAGTACGACCTGATCCCAAGAAAGTGGAATCCATCAGAGCAGCCTCAATTCCACAGAATTCCAGTGAAGTGCACTCTTTTCTTGGGATGGTCAGCTACTGTGCTAGATATGTTCAAAATTTTTCAACAATCAGCACTCCATTAAGAGAACTTACAAAACAAAGTTGTGTCTTTCAATGGTCACAGGACTGTCAGGTCTCTTTTGACACAATTAAAAATGAACTCTGCTCAACAACTACCATGGCCTATTTTGATCCAACTCTTCGAACTGAACTGATTGTGGATGCCAGTCCTGTAGGACTGGGTGCTATTTTAGCGCAATACAAGGGTGACAATCAAAGTCCCCACATAATTTCTTATGCAAGCAAAAGCCTAGCAAACAATGAAAGAAAATATTCACAACCTGAAAAAGAAAGCTTGGCAGTTGTCTGGGGATGTGAACACTTTCACTTATTTCTCTATGGAGCTCCCTTCACCATTGTCACAGATCATCAAGCACTTCTTACAATTTTTGGAAATCCCTGAGCTAAAATGTCTGCACGGATCGAACAATGGGGTCTACGTCTACAGGACTGCAATTATAACATTGTTCACAAACCTGGAAAATATAGCAATCTGGCTGATTATCTCTCAAGAAAAGAGCGACCAGAATGGTGACCGGTCTGCAAACCCTGTCTTATGAGGAAAGGTTGCAGGATTTGGGAATGTTTAGTTTGCAAAAGAGAAGACTGAGAGGAGACTTAATAGCTGTCTACAAATATCTAAAGGGCTGTCACATTGTAGAAGGATCAACTTTATTCTCATTTGCACAAGGAAAGACTAGAAGCAATGGGATGAAGCTGAATGGGAGGAGACACAGATTAGATATTAGAAAAAACTTTTTGACAGTTAGAGTGATCAATGAGTGGAACAGGCTGCCACGAGAAGTGGTGAGTTCTCCTTCAATGGAAGTCTTCAAACAGAGGCTGGACAGACATCTAACTGGGATGATTTAGCGAATCCTGCTTTGAGCAGGGGGTTGGACCAGATGGCCCAGGAGGTCCCTTCCAACTCTACGATTCTATGATTCTAAGACATCCTGTGAATGATGATATACCTGGGCATTCCTCCATGGAAGAATACATACGATTTATTGCTGCTCATGCAGTGCCAAAAGCACTTTCTGTTGATCAGTTTGTGACTACAACAAGTGAAAAGACACTCTGTGCCTTAATACAAATCATCCAAAATTGAAGGTGGCATGAAATTCAAAAGGAAACATTTCCTGATTCTGGGATTGATCTGAAGGAATTAAAACTATTTTAAAATGTACGTGAGGAATTGTCAGTCACTAAAGAGCACCTCATCCTTCGAGGTACCAAACTAGTTGCACCTAAGGCCTTGCACAACTTAATCATACAGATAGCACACGAAGGTCATCTAGGAATTGTTGGTACAAAAAAGTTACTCAGAGAAAAAGTGTGGTTCCCAAATATGGATCAATTGATGGAAGAGAAGATTAGACACTGCTTCACTTGTCAATTTATTACGCCATCATCAAGGGTAGAGCCACTACAAGTGTCTCCATTACCAACTGCTGTCTGGGAGGAAGTGGCTGTCGACATATATGGACCATTACCAAATGGCCAATACATTCTAGTAACAATTGATGAATATTCTAGATACCCTGTTATTTCGCTCATCTCTTCAACGTCTGCTAATAATGTCATACCAGAACTGAACAACATATTCTCTGCATATGGCATTCCAAGAGTGGTTAAAACAGACAATGGACCTCCCTTCAATGGACATATATTTACACAGTTCTCTGAATACTTAGGGTTCAGCCACAGGAAAATCACACCTTGCTGGCCGCAAGCCAATGGAATTGTAGAACGTTTCATGCGCACTATGGGGAAACGAATCAAGGCAGCTAGTCTGGAGCACACCCCACTGAAACAATCACTATACAAATTCTTGCGCAATTACCGCAATACGCTACATTCCACCACTAATGCTGCTCCATCTCATCTAATGTTCAGCAGAACTCTTCGTATACGGATCCCTGATGGGACCAGCCATCCCCTACCAAGCGTCTCTTCAGTGCAATCAACAGATTTCTCTAACAAGCAAGCCATGAAAAATTATGCAGACAGAAGGCGAAAGGCACAGTCCAGTGCCATCAAAAGAGGTGATGTTGTTGTGCGTCAAAGATCAACCATCAAAACCTCAGCTGTATATGGTCCGGCAAAATATAATGTTACTGAGAGAAGAGGCAACATGGTCATGGCTGAGCAAAATGGACACCCTATAACCCGAAATTCCTCACATTTTAAAATTATACCGCAGGACAATGGTAATGAATTTACAACGGTAGAAGAATTGGTACCCGACGGTGGAGAAAGCCAACAAGGGGCAGTTGGTCCATCAGCAATGGACTCCCCCAATGAACCCAGACATTACCCTACATGGGAAAGAAGGGCTCCATCGAGACTTATTGAAGAGATGTAATTAAAATGCCTTATTTGAAATGAACAAATAAGACAGTACAGACATATGTCTTTTCTTGGATGTTCTTCTTTGTTTTTTCTTTTTCTCTCTTTTCTTTTTCTTCTATTCGCATTGTTGCCTTGTCAATATTTTTTTTTGAGTTTGTTAATATATATATAAAAAAAAAAAATAAAAGAGGGATGATGTAATGTATAATGATTTGACCTGTTTGTTTAAGAAAGTTAAATCTTGTGACTGGAAGGTTATTAGTGATGTGTCGGTCGCAAACGATCCGACACAAAGAGCCAGCTCCCCGCGGTGAATGATGGGAGCCGGCACCCCAGTGAGAGCCACTGAAATCCTTGAATGGCTCTCACTGGGCCTAAAATCCCGGTGTTCGACAACCGTAACTCCGCCCACCTGAACAAAACTCCGCCCACTAAGCAATCTAATTGGTTTCTAGCGAGTGGGTGGGGTTTATGCGGTAGGTGGGCGGAGTTTAGGAAGCCATAACACATATACAATAGGGATCCATTTAGGATCCAAAAGGAGTCGAAAAAAAGCCGGCTCTTTTTGGTGAGCGGAGCCGTGAGAGCTGGATCACCAAAAAGAGCCGGACTGCCCATCACTAAAGGTTATAGACAGGAAGTGGGTTGGTGGAGTTTCAGTTTCAGTTTAGCCTGATGAGGTAAATGTGATGTTGTGTGCTGGAGGAAGAACGAGAAGAATAAAGTACAGTTAAAGCGTTCTCTCTTGAATTCCTTATACTGTGTGAATATTGCATCTGTTCAAAGGGTTATTGGGGTGCATTCAAATTTGGGTCAGGTCTTGCATTCACTGCATAGGCAAACAGTATGGGAGTACCAACTTCCTAATAATGGGATCATGGTTTTCAGGAGGCCCTCCTGTACTTCTCTTCAAAGGGGTATTGGGGTGCATCCAAATTTGGGGAAGGCTTGCCACTCACTGAATATGCAATAACAGTATAGGTGACCCACTGATGGCTCTCTAAGAATAGTGAGGGCCAACTGCTGGCCCTATAAAAAGAGGCTTTGTGACTTTCAGAGTCCCTCCTTCATAAATGAAAAAGGATGTGTCTGATGATGTGTCACACACCACATGGACAGATAATGTTGTAAAATGTTGAAATGACATTTCCCAGTGAATGCATTTATCTTGGTTGAAAACAATGCTAAAGTTCAAAACCGCATTAAAAACACTACATGTGAACATAGCCCAAGTGGTGGAGGAGCATTTTTGTTTTTGTTTATTTATTTTGCCTTATGTACAAGTCATTACTCTGGAAAGGATGTTCCTTACCATATTTCCCAGGAAAATCCATTTTTTTTTTGTATGTTTTATTATGAGTCTGTAAAAGTGGCGTAAGACTCTGACAACATTGTTCACAGCAGTGACCATGGAGTCAGAAATGCTTCCAGGGTTCTTATCCATGCTGTTGCCATGTCATTTAATAATAATAGTAGGGCGCAGATTCAGAATAATATTTGGAAGGAGGGAACAGGGCAAAGTTAGTTTACTAAGTAGTTGATGTGGTAGGCTTGTTTGAAGAGATGGGTTTTCAAAGCGCGCTTGAATAGGTCGGGGCTAGGTATCAGTCTTGTTAGGGCTGGCGGAACGCACCAAATTATAAAATAGTAGGTGCGTTCGCAGCCCGGGATCCACCGTGCAGAGGTGGTACACTGCTGCTAAGTAAAGGTGGAAGAATTAAGCGGTGTGAATCCAGTCACACGTGGGTTATGTCACCCAATGTGAACAGGGTGAACTCTGTTACTGCACAGAGCCGCACCACCGCTAAACGTAGATGCCGGAGCCTGTTTAGCTCACAGAGCCTGGCCAAAAGAGCGCACAGTGTACGGCCACAGAACTCTACCCCAAGGACACAGGGTTAGAGTCCTTCTAGGCCCACTGAACGCGCGGCGTCGCTGCCGCGAGCGCCGCTATAGACACTGGCTATGGAGCACGTGCACTGAGGCGTGCCGAGTCCCTGGTGAGGCCTGATGCCTGACTCAACCTTTGACCTACCTATGCCTAAGCCTGGGTGCTAGCAGGCTAGGCTGCACAACACATGCGTACCAAGGGTAGGGGTTTCTTGATGAGTTATTCACCAGAGACATTCATACATGCATACATCACTCACTCCACATAGTCTGTAAATACAGTCTATCCTAGCGCATGGCTGAGCGGCCATACGAACCTTTTTTAGCCGCGAGCGTCCGGAACCTTCCTGGCTTCTCGGATGGGCCAATCCAAACAGAAGCAGGACCTGAGTACATGACCTTTGATCTCCAATGGGAGATCACTCCACGGGCATGCTCAGTGGCCCGACATGGGGACTTAGTCCCAGGAGAATCTCACTGCTGAGCAGCATGTATTGCCATAGCTGTGCCAGAGGTGGCAGCAGCAAGCAAACCCACGAAGATGGTATGGGCAGAGCGCTTGGACCGACGAGTTTGCTGAGCAACCTCCTCTGCGGCTGGAGAGGAATGCTAGACCGCTGGAAGTAAGGCTCGGGATTCTCGCTGTGCAGCGACAGAAATCCGATGCCTAACATTAACCCCCCCTCCTAGGGCCCCCCTCTGAGCCTCACTCTGCTCAAATTCCGCAATGAGAAGAGGAGCATGGATATTTTCCACTGGCTCCCAGGTCTGAGCCTCTGGACCATGACCCTTCCAATCCACCAAGTAAAACTTTTTGCCCCGCCTCACCTTGCATCCCACGATGGCATTGACCTCAAACTCGTCAGACGACAGGTCTGATGTCCCGGCAGATGGCTCAGAAAACCGGGACATGTGAACCGGCTTAAGGAGAGACACATGAAATGTGTCTGAGATAGCCAAGTGTGGTGGAAGGGCCAGATGGTAGACCACAGGGTTAAGCTGCTCGAGGACCTTGAAAGGGCCAATATAGCGTAGTGCGAACTTAGCAGATTCTGCCCGCAGCCTGATGTTTCGAGCAGAGAGCCACACTAATTCGCCAGGGGCGCAGGTCAGAGCAGGGAGCTGGCGAGTATCAGCGGAGGACCTCATTCTCTCCTTGGAGGCCCGGATAGCATCCTGCGTGCGATCCCAAATGTCACGTGCCTCCACCGCCCAGTCTGCCACCCTAGAGTCGGTGGCGACAAGGGCATGGGCACGGGGACGCGCGGATGCTGACCGTAATTTAGGAGGAATGGGGTCTGACCGGTGGGGTCAGCCACAGCGTTGTTCAAGGCGAACTCCGCCCACGGCAGCAAAGATGCCCAATCATCCTGCCTGGCCGAGACAAAATGTCACAGGTATGTCACCAGAGTCTGGATGACTCTCTCAACCAACCCATTCGTCTCGGGATGATAGGCCGAGGAGAGATTTAGCTCAATGCTGAGCAGAGAACAGAGCTCTCTCCAGAACTGAGACGCAAACTGAGGACCCCGGTCGCTGACAATCTTATCCGGCATGCTGTGTAGGCGGAAAACGTGTTTAATAAACAATGCTGCGAGGCCCCGTGCCGAAGGTAGCCGAGAGAGTGGTACGAGATGCACCATCTTGGAGAGATGATCGGTGACCACCCAAATGACGGTGCTGCCACTGGACTTGGGCAGACTCAGCACAAAGTCCATACCGACCATCTCCCAGTGCCTGTCCACAACCGGCAGGGGATAGAGTAACCCAGCGGGCCGCTGCTGAGGGGACCGATTCTGGGTGCAAGAGACGCACGCCTGAATATAGTCCCTGATGTCATGAGCCATATGCGGCCACCATTAAGTCCTCGCCAGGAGATCAGAGGTTCATTTGGTCCCAAAATGTCCCCCTACCCTGGACAAATGA
The DNA here is from genome assembly GCF_039654945.1 of Dendrobates tinctorius. Taxonomy (NCBI): domain Eukaryota; kingdom Metazoa; phylum Chordata; class Amphibia; order Anura; family Dendrobatidae; genus Dendrobates; species Dendrobates tinctorius. The sequence goes on along the minus strand of NW_027361761.1, from coordinate 11,684,955 downwards.
GCCCAAGAGAGGACCTCCAATCGCAGATGGGCAGGGACAAAAGTCTTGCCCAGAGGTACTGACTCGAGAGCAACCGGAGCCACGGTCCTCAGACTCTCCGATGGAACTATCAACCAAGGCTCCTCCTCCTCCTCTGATGACACCACGGAGCGAGAAAGAGCGTCGGCCCAGACGTTCTTCTCCCCGGAGAGAAAATGCAGGGTGAAATGGAATTGGGAGAAGAACAAGGACCATCTGGCCTGGCGAGAATTCAGCCGCTGGGTAGTCTGTAGATAGACCAAATTTTTGTGGTCAGTGAACACCTGGAACGGATGGCGAGCCCCTTCCAGGAGGTGTCTCCACTCTGAGAAGGCCAGCATCATTGCTAGCAACTCCCTGTCCCCAATGGAATAATTCCTCTCCGCCGGTGTGAAGGTCTTAGAGAAGAATAAGCATGGGTGCTTCCGACCTTGCGAGTCCTTCTGGAACAGGACCGCTCCAGCACCAACGGAAGAGGCATCCACCTCCAGAATGAAGGGCTTATCTACATCGGGGCGATGTAGAATGGGAGCGCTAGCGAAGTGGGATTTAATAGCGGTGAAGGCCTTGGAGACAGTTTCCGACCACAGTTTGGGGTTTGCACCCTTCTTGGTGAGGGCTACCAAGGGCGCTAACAAAGTTGAGAAATGGGGGATGAATTGGCGATAGTAATTTATGAACCCCATGAAGCGCTGCACCGCTTTGAGAGAATGGGGCTCCTGCCAATCCATCAACGCCTGTAGTTTGGCAGGATCCATGGCCAACCCCTGGGCCGAGATGATATAGCTCAGGAAAGGCAAGGACTCCTGCTCAAACACACATTTCTCCAACTTGGCGTAAAAAGGGAGTTTGCCCGCAGGAGATCGAAAACTTTGCGAACATCTCTCCGGTGGGAGTCAATATCTGGAGCGTAAATGAGAATATCGTCCAGATAGACTACTACTGAGGTGGTAAGCATATCCCAGAAGATATCATTCACAAAGTCTTGGAAGACGGCTGGCGCATTATACAGCCCGAAGGGCATCACCAGGTATTCATAGTGTCCATCTCTGGTGTTAAATGCCGCCTTCCATTCGTCTCCCTCACGGATGCAAATCAGGTTATAGGCTCCTCGCAGATCAAGCTTAGTAAACACTCCCCGTAGCCTATCGAACAGTTCTGATATCAGGGGTAGAGGATACTTGTTCTTAACGGTTATGGTGTTAAGACCCCTGTAATCGATGCACGGATGTAATTCTCCATTCTTCTTTTGGACAAAGAAGAATCTCGCTCCCGCTGGAGACACCGACTTCCTAATGAATCCTCTTGCCAGATTCTCCCTGATATACTGAGACATGGCTTCTGTCTCTGGGAGAGATAGGGGGTAGACTCGACCCCGGGGAGGCTCAGCACCGAGCAAGAGGTCAATAGGACAGTCATAAGGGCGGTGCGGCGGAAGGGTCTCTGCCGCCTTCTTGGAGAAAACGTCTGCATACTGCTGGTACAGCTTGGGAAGTGAGGAGAGATCTGCAGGAACCTCAGAGATAGTGACCTGTACACAGTCCCTCAAACACCTACCCTCGCAGGACTTGCTCCAACCGAGGATTTTTCCCAAGGACCACTCTATGTGAGGTGAGTGAGCTCGTAACCAGGGAACTCCTAGGAGGACCTGGTCGATACCTTCAGGCATGACAAGAAGAGACAGCATCTCCTGATGGGAAGGAGACAGTGAGAGTCTCAGTGGAGCCATCTGGTGGGTGATTTGGGACGGGAGTGTTGCACCATTCACCACTCTGATAGCGACTGGCTGAGGTAGCAGGACCAGGGGGATTGCGTGTTGTAGGACGAAGGCAGAAGACATTAAATTGCCCTCCGCTCCAGAGTCCACACAAACCTCCACCACCAGAGTGGAAAAATTAAATTCTAACGCCCCTTTAAACAGGAGCTTGGAGGTGAAAGTCGCTGTGTCTAGTAGGCCCCCTCCGATAACCACTAGACGGGAGCGTTTCCTGGGCGCTGTGGGCACTGGTTAGCTAGGTGCCCAGTCTGCCGACAACGGAAGCAGACTGAAGGTACCCGCGCGGACCGGGCCCTGGACCCTGTGTGAGACACCTCCATGGTCTCTAGAGGCACAGGCGGCTGACTGAGGGGTTCCAACGGCCTAACAAAGTTTGGAGCCAATCTATATTGTTGGCGGGACGTGGAGCGCTCCAGCCCTCGCCCAGTGAAGCGAATATTAATTCAGGTGGAGACCATAATGAGCTCCTCCAAAGTGGTGGGCACCTCCCTGGTGGCCAGGGCGTCTTTGACATGATCAGCCAGGCCTCTCCAGAAAATAGGTATGAGAACCTTATCTGGCCACTCAAACTCTGAGGCCAGAGTTCTGAAGAGGATGGCATACTGACTTACCAGAGAAGAACCCCGGGTTAGGGCCAGCAACAGCAGTGTGGTGTCGTGCGTGACCCGAGGCCCCAGGAACACCTGCTTCAAAGTGACCAGAAAATGGGTGGCACTCTGTACCAGGGGATCCCCACGCTTCCACAGCGGGGTGGCCCACTCCAAGGCCCTGCCTGACAGAAGGGAGATGATAAATCCACCTTGGCAAACTCAGAGGGAAATCGTGTGGCCAGCAACTCCAGGTGAATGGAGCACTGACTCACGAAACCCCTGCATGAAGCACTATCGCCCGAGAACTTTTCGGGCAGTGGGAGGCGAGACAAGGTCGGTGCAGGGCTAGCCGTGGAGACACGGGCGACAGCCTCTGTAGCTGCTTGAACAGCGACCAAAGTAACATCCGCAGCTGAGGTGGAACGCTCTAGCGCTGCCAACCTACCCTTCAGCTGCTGGATGTATCTATGCAGTCGTTGTTCGTCCGCCATTATTAGCCAGACCCTGGTGCTTGGATAATGTTAGGGCTGGCAGAATGCACCAAATTATAAAATAATAGTAGGTGCGTTCGCAGCCCGGGGTCCACCGTGCAGAGGTGGTACACTGCTGCTAAGTAAAGGTGGAAGAATTAAGCGGTGTGAAACTAGTCACACGTGGGTTACGTCACCCAATGTGAACAGGGCGAACTCTGTTACTGCACAGAGCCGCACCACCGTTGAACGTAGATGCCGGAGCCCACTGAACGCGTGGCGTCGCTGTCACGAGCGCCGCTATAGACGCTGGCTATGGAGCATGTGCACTGAGGCGTGCTGAGTCAATGGTGAGGCCTGATGCCTGACTCAACCTTTGACCTACCTACGCCTAAGCCTGGGTGCCAGCAGGCTAGGCTGCACAAAACATACATACCAAGGGTAGGGGTTTCTTAATGAGTCATTCACCAGAGACATTCATACATGCATACATCACTCACTCCACATAGTCTGTAAATACAGTCTATCCTAGCGCATGACTGAGCGGCCATGCAAACCTTTTATTGCCGCGAGTGTTATGGATGAGTCACTGAAGGAGGAAAAAACAAAAATAATAGCTAAGTCCAGAAAACCAGAGAAGTTGGAAGCTATTGGATTGCAGACCCCTGAACCTATCCACAACAACTAGCAGTAGCCGTGGGGGGTTCCTACAGTGCCCTAGACCCCTCGATCACAGCCGGAGAACTAAATCAGCCTAAAGACAGAAAGGGGAAATCTAAACTGCCCCAGAGCAGACCCCAAAGCAATAGGCAGCCCCCAACATATAATGACTGTGAAGCAAGATGAAAAAACACTAACACAGATAGAAAGATAGGTTGAGCAAATGATGGGGCCCAAGCTAACTAAATAGGACAGGATAGAAAAGCTGCTGTCTGCAATCCGCAAAAACCCTATCCAAAAATGAACCAACAGACTGATAGGAAAAACAGGCCCTGAAGTCGCTAGGCTTCAAAAAGACTATATCAGCACTCAGGTATATTCTGAAGACAGAGCCAGAGATCAACAGATCAGAGACAAAAATGGAATTCAGCTCACCCCGGGGATGGCTGAAGACCAAAAAAACAAGGCAAACAAAGCCAGAACTAAAGTGTACAAAAGGCAGAGCAAAACTTAGCTTTGAGAAGCAGAAATCAGACTGGTGTCCAAGAATCCAGCAGGAAAATCACCGGCAAGGCAGCAGGGCGTCGGCTGCCTTATATCCAGTCATCAGTTCCTGTGACCCAGTCATCATCTACCTGCTCAGCTGTTTGGTAATCAGCCTCACTACCTTCCTTCGCCAGAAGAGGGAGTTCATCAGACCTCACTGGTGAAGGGAAAAATGAACTCACAACATGCGAGCGTCCGGGACCTTCCTGGCTTCTCAGATGGGCCAATTCGAACAGAAGCATGACCTGAGCACGTGACATTCGATCTCCAATGGGAGATCACTCCACGGGCATGCTCAGTGGCCCGACATGGGGACTTAGTCCCTGGAGAATCTCGCTGCTGAGCAGCATGTATTGCCATAGCTGTGCCAGAGGTGGCAGCAGCAAGCAAACCCACGGAGCTGGTCTGGACAGAGCGCTTGGACAAACGAGTTTGCTGAGCAACCTCCTCTGTGGCTGGAGAGGAATGGGAGACCGCTGGAAGTAAGGCTCGGTATTCTCGCTGTGCAGCAACAGAATTCTGACGCCTAACAAATCTGATCTTCTGGGGAAGTGCATTCCAGAGAGCTGGCGCAGCACAAGAGAAGTCTTGGAGACTGAGGAGCGAGGTTTGGATTATGGGGGATGCTAGTCTTAGGTCATTTGTAGAATGGAGGGCACGTGTAGGGTGATAGACAGAAATGAGAGAGGAGATATAAAGCAGTGCAGAACTGTGGAGAGCTTTGTGGGTGAGAGAGATGAGTTTATACTGGACCCGCGGTGATAGTGTGGACATTACATACAGGTATTACTATTTTGCTTTGGGTAGCGGTTGTTATGACTTATCCTGAATTACCAATGAATGTGATCCGCTTCTGTTTGGTTCAGGTACTAAATGTAGGAGTAATTTGTCAGTTGGGGCACTTATTTTAATCTGATCCATAGCGGTTTCACTTATAGTCATGCAGGCACTGTATACCATAGCGCAGCACTATTATTTTGTCTTATTTTAATATTGTAGTGGTTCATTTTGTCCATGTATCCAGCGGCTTTTTTGATGATTTGAGGCATCTATATGTGATTATATTGTATATGAATTCTAATATGAATAAAATTGTTTACATTGTGTATTCTACATTCTCTGTGCCAGTTGTTTATTCCTTTAGTGGCATTTAGTGTTCATTGATCCCTGCGGAATGTACCCATGGTTGGTTTTGGGTTTTAAGGACTAATATGTATATGTTTATACTGGACCCTGTAGCGAATAGGTAGCCAGTGTAATGACTGGCACAAGATGGATGCATCGGTGAAGTGGCTGGACAGAAATACGACCCTGGCTGCCGCATTCAAGATGGATTGGAGAGGAGAAAGTTTGGTAAGAGGGAGACCGATCAGAAGAGAATTGCAGTAGTTCAGACGAGAATGAATAAGAGCGACAGTGAGTCTTAGCAGTTTCAAAGGTGAGAAAGGGTCATTTGAGCACTATTCCCATCGATTTCTCCAATTTTTACTCCATCTGCAGACAGACCGGGGCGGGTGCCGGAAAAATGCTCAAGTTTCCCATAGACTTACATTGGGGTCAAGCACCTGAGCATTCCAATTTGCAAGGCCTGAGCAACGAGCACCTGAGCATTTTAATCCTTTCCCATCACTAGTTATAAACTTCTGTGAAGCAACTGGTGGGTTCAACGTGCTCAATTCACATCTAGATAAGTTTGCAAAGAGGTCTAGTTTCTAAAATGCTTTTATTTTTGGGGTGTTTCCACTGTTTAGTCACATCAGGGGCTCTCAAAATGCACATGGCATCCGCTAATTATTCCAGCAAATTTTGCATTTAAAAAGTCAAATGGTGCTTCTTCTCTTCCAAGCTCTGCACCTAAGCAGTAGTATTCCCCCACATATGTGGTATCGGCATACTCAGGAGAAATAGCGCAACGAATTGTATGGACTAATTTTTCCTGTTACCCTTAGGAATTCAAAATTTGGAGCTTAAAAGATTTATTTCTGAAAAATGTGATTTTTTTTTATTTCCGTGGCTCTACTTTGTAAACTTCTGTGAAGCACCTGTTGGTTCAAGGTGCTCAATACACATCTAGATAAGTTCCATAATTGGTCTCCTTTCCAAAATGGAGTCACTTGTGGGGAGTTTCCACTGTTTAGGCACATCAGGGGCTCTCTAAATGTGACATGGCATCTGTTAATTATTCCAGCAAATTTTGCATTCAAAAAGTCAAACGGCGCTCCTTCCCTTCTGAGCCCTGCCGTGCGCCCAAACAGTGGTTTTCCCCCTACATATGGGATATCGGCATGCTTAGGAGAAATTGCACAACAAATTGTATGGTACATTTTCTCCTGTTACCCTTGCAAAAGTAAAAAAAAATTAGGTCTATAGGAAAATTTTTGTAAAAGTTAAATGTTTATTTTTTCCTTCCACATTCCTTTAATTCCTGTAAAGCACCTGAAGGGTTAATAAACTTCTTGATTGTGGTTTTGAGTACCTTGAGGGATTCAGTTTTTAGAATGATGTCTTTTTAGGGTATTTTCTGTCATATAAGCCCCTCAAAGTCACTTCAAATGTGAGGTGGTCCATAAAAAATGGTTTTGCAAATTTTGTTGCAAAATTGAGAAATCGCTGGTCAACTTTGAACCCTTATAGCTTCCTAACAAAAGATATTGTGTTTCCAAAATTGTGCTGATATATAGTAGACACGTGGAAAATGTTACTTATTATTTATTTTGCGTGACATGACTCTGATTTAAGGGCAAAAAAATTAAAAGTTTGAAAATTGCAAAATTTTTAAACTTTTTGCCAAATTTCTGATTTTTTTTCACAAATAAACTCAAGTTATATCAAAGACATTTTACCACTAACATGAAGTACAATATTTCTCTAGAGAACACTCTCAGAATCAATCTTTTGAAGTGTTCCAGAGTTATGACCTTCTTAAAGTGACAGTGGTCAGAATTGTAAAAATTGGCCTGGTCAGGAAGGTGAAAACAAGCTTCGGGGTGAAGGGGTTAATCCACATAGTTACAAAATTATGGGCGATTATTTTTTTTTCATATCTTTATATATCCTTTCCAAGTCCCCAACTTTTGCATTAAACACATAAATTTCTGCGTAACCGCAATTAATACGAGAGGGCGCTTCCAAGCTGACAGTTCACAGTTTATAAATTAGAAGGAAAATTTAAGAGAGACCTAGCCCTGAAAATCACATAGATGGGCAAGTAGAACTTTGAAAACTGAATCAATCTACACCTTTATAGCTTTTATCAGTTCATGTATTCTTAAGAAAACAGCATTTTAATTTATATGCAAATGAATTGTTACGTGCTCTGGGTGTTACAGAGCACTTCATGAGCTCCTGCATCCCAAGTTTTTTTTCATGCTCAGCAACAGCTACTTAAGTCTCTTTATATGATGCCAATTTATGCAATATAGAGGGATGCCCGGTTGTCATGATCCAGGATGGGCTTTGTCTTTGGCCCGTCCTGGTCAGACAGGGGTTACTTGTTTCTGCCTCTCTTTGGCAGAGGGCGGCTATTTAGTGCTCACTTGACCTAGGTCCGGTGTCAGTTATACTCCTGCCCTCAGCTGAGTTAGTTGACCTCGTGCGTACGTGTGCCTTGTGCCTGATATCTTGCTTGCTTGTTTGGTTTTGACCCGGTTCTGTCCCTGTTACTAGTTCTGCCTGTCCCTCTTGTACTGCGCTACCTCTCTGTGTATGACCCTCTGCCTGTGACTATTCCTTGCTCGTCCCTCTGGTACGAACACTCGCTTGTCTGACCTGCGTTTTCCTCTCCTCTTCTACAGTTTCCTTGCAGTAGGTACATTATATCATCTGCAGCAGTAGGACGCTAAGCCCTGCCCCCTGCAGTCACATGATCTAGGTCCTGGGACTCCTTACTATTTTCTGTGCCGCAGGTCCTGTCTGCTTGAACGGTCACTACTGTATTGGACCCCGCGCTCTCCCATAGTGTGGGTAAGTCACTCTGCTCGGCGTGGCAGTTTGCCGACTATGACAGGGTCCTGACATTAGAGTCCTGACACTGGGGGGGGTGTTTAAGTTACTCACAAATTCCCTGTAAATTCAATAATATGACAGTATGCAGTAAGCTCCTAGGCTTTCCTAATTTAAATCTTTGTCCATATACCATATTTTGGAATTTTGTATTTGTAAAAAGTGAACTTTAGCCCCTTCACTATCAAGGGTGGTTTGCACATTAACTCCCGGGCCAATTTTTACAATTCTGACCACTGTCTCTTTATGAGGTAATAACTCTGAAACGCTTCCATGGATCCCGGTGATTCTGACATTGTTTTCTCGTGACAAATTCTACTTCATGTTAGTGGTAAAATTTCAATCAAATAACTTGCGTTTATTTGTGAAAAAAATGGAAATTTGGCGAAAATTTTTAAAATTTCGCAATTTTCCAACTTTGAATTTTTATGCCCTTAAATCACAGAGATACGGCACGCAAAAAAACTTAATAAATAACATTTCCCACATGTTTACTTTACATCAGCACAATTTTGGAACATTTTTTTTGTTAGGAAGTTATAAGGGTTAAAATTTGACCAGCGATTTCTCATTTTTACAACACCATTTTATTTTTACGGACCACATCACATTTGAAGCCACTTTGAGAGGTCTATATGATAGAAAATACCCAAAGTGACACCATTCTAAAAACTGCACCCCTTAAGGTGCTCAAAACCACATTCAAGAAGCTTATTAAACCTTCAGGTGCGTCACAGGGATTTTTTTGAATATTTAAAAAAATGAACATTTAACTTTTTTTTTTACAAAAAAAATACTTCATGTTCAATTTTTTTTATTTTAACAAGAGTAACAGGAGAAATCGGACTGGAAAAGTTATTGTGCAATTTGTCCTGAGTACGCTGCTACCTAATATGTGGGGGGGACCACTGTTTCGGCGCATGGTAGAGCTCAGAATGGAAGGAGCGCCGTTTGATTTTTTCAATGCAAAATTGGCTGGAATTCAGATCGGACACCATGTCACGTTTGGAGAGCCCCTGATGTAACTAAACAGGGGAAACCCCCCACAAGTGACCCCATTTTGGAAACTAGACCCCCCAAGGAACTTATCTAGATATGTGGTGAGAACTTTAAACCCACAAGGGCTTCACAGAAGTCTATAACGTACAGTTGTACAATTAAAAAATCACCCCCAATTTTTATTTTCCCAAGGGTAACAGGACCCTAAAAGTTATTGTGCAATTTGTCCTTAGTACGCTGATACCCCATATGTGGGTGTAAACGACTATTTGGGTGCATGGCAGAGCTCACAAGGGAAGCAGCGCCATTTGACTTTTTTGTCTGGAATTGAGATCGGACACCATGTCGCGATTGGAAAACCCCTGATGTACTAAAACAGTGGAAACCCCCCACAAATGACCCCATTTTGGAAACTAGACCCCCTAAGGAACTTATCTAGATGTGTGGTGAGCACTTTGAACCCCCAAGGGCTTCACAGAAGTTTACAATACCCAGGCATAAAAATAAAAAAATTGTATTTTTTCCACAAACATGATCTTTTAGTCACCAATTTTTTTATTTTCCCAAGGGTAACAGGAGAAATTGGACCCCAAAACTTGTTGTCCAATTTGTCTTGAGTAAGCTGATACCCCATGTGTGGGAGAAAACTACTGTATGGGCACAGGTTGGGGCTCGGAAGGGAAGTAGTGACGTTTTGGAATGCAGACTTTGATGGAATGGTCTGCGGGTGTCATGTTGCTTTTGGAGAGCCCCTGATGTACCTAAACAGTGGAAACCCCCAAAAAGTGACCCCATTTTGGAAACTAGACCCCCTAAGGAACTTATCTAGATTTGTGGTGAGCACCTTGAACCCCCCAGTGCTTCACAGAAGTTTATAAAGCCCGGGTGTGAAAATAAAAAAATCGTATTTTTTCAACAAACATGATCTTTTACTCCCCTTTTTTTATTTTCCCAAGGGTAACAGGAGAAATTTGACCCCAAAAGTTGTTGTCCAATTTGTCTTGAGTAAGCTGATACCCTATGTGTGGGAGAAAACTACTGTATGGGCACAGGTTGGGGCTCGGAAGGGAAGTAGTGACGTTTTGGAATGCAGACTTTATTGGAATGGTCTGCGGGTGTCATGTGCGTTTGGAGAGCCCCTGATGTACCTAAACTATTGAAACTCCCCACAAGTGACCCCATTTTGGAAACTAGACCCCCTACGGAACATATCTAGATGTGTGGTGAGCACTTTGAAGCCCCAAGTGCTTCACAGAAGTTTATAACGCCCGGGCGTGAAAATAAAAAAATCATTTTTTTCCACAAAAATGATATTTTTGCCCCCAATTTTTTATTTTTCTAAGAGTAACAGGAGAAATTGGACCCCAAAAGTTGTTTTGCAATTTGTCCTGAGTAGGCTGATACCCTATATGTGGGGGTAAAACACCGTTTGGGCGCATGGCAGAGCTTGGAAGGGAAGGAGCATCATTTGACTTTTTCAATGCAGAATTGGCTGGAATTGAGATCAGACACCATGTTGCATTTGGAGAGCACCTGATGTGCCCAAACAGTGGAAACCCCCAATTATAACTCCAACCCTAACCCCAACACACCCCTAACCCTAATCTCAGCCCTAACCCTAGCCCTAACCCTAGCCCTAACCCTAGCCCTAATGGGAAAATGGAAATAAATACATTTTCTTTTAATTTTATTACTTTTCCCTAACTAAGGGGGTGATAATGGGGGGTTTGATTTACTATTTATGGCGGTTTTTATATTTGGCAGCTGTCACACGCTAAAAGACGCTTTTTATTGTAATAATAGTTTTTACATCACCACATAATGAGAGCTATAATTTTTCCATATTTTGACCCAACGAGTCATGTGAGGTCTTATTTTTTGCGGGACGAGTTGACGTTTTTATTGGTATCATATTCGGGCACGTGACATTTTTTAATCGCTTTTTATTCCGATTTTTGGGACGCAGAATGAACAAAAAACAGTGTTTCATGAATTTCTTTTGGGGGGTGCGTTTACACCGTTCTGCCTGCGGTAAAACTGATAAAGCGGTTTTATTCTTCGGGTCAGTATGGTTACAGCGATACCTCACTTAGGTCTTTTTTTATGTTTTGGCGGTTTTATGCAATGAAAACAATTTTATATAAAAAATAATTATTTTTGCATCGCTTTATTCTGCGAGCTATAACTTTTTTATTTTTTTGCTGATGATGCTGTTTGGCAGCTCGTTTTTTGTGGGACAAACTGACGTTTTCAGCGGTACCATGGATATTTATATGCGTGTTTTTGATCGCGCGTTATTTCACTTTTTGTTCAGCAGTATGATAATAAATCATTATTTTTTGCTTCATTTTTTATTTTTATTTTAAGGGGTTCACTAAAGGGGTTAACTAATGGGACAGTTTTATAGGGCGGGTCGTTACAGACGCCGCGATACCAAATATGTGTACTTTTATTGTTTGTTTGTTTTTTATTTCCAAAAAATGAATTTATTAGGGAATATTTTTTTTTATTATTATTTATTTAGCGATTTTTTTAAAATTATTTTTACACTTTTTTTTTTTTTTTAACTTTATTACATTGTCCCAGGTGGGACATCACTGTCCTGTGACAGATCGTTGACCTGTCACATCACAGATCACTGTGACAGATCAGCAATCTGTCACAGGCACTGCTGCAGGCTTCCTCCTTGCCTGCGCTTTGCAGGCATGAGGAAGCCAGCTCCTTGCAGGCCCCCGAAGGTCCCCGTTGCCATCTTGGATCCGAGGACCTGCAGGAAAAGAGCCCCCCGCAGCAGCGCTGTATGTTGCACTGCTGTGGGGGGCTCAGGGAAGCACGGAGGGAGCCCCCTCCCTGCCGATGCTTCCCTTTAATTCCCGGTACACCGCGATCGTGTTTGATCGCAGTATGCAAAGGGTTAACGTGTCGGGGGTCAGCTGTGATAATCAGCTGACACCCGGCTGCGATCAGCGGCGCTCACCTCGTGGGCGCCGCTGATCGCTATGACGTAATATTCCGTCCATGGGAATTAGATCCAGGGTCACATGGACGGAATATTACGTCCATTGTAGGTAAGGGGTTAACCATTAGAAAGACATATCAAAATAAATCAATGCAGAGCTGAGACAATCCCTTCACTGAATTGCGATCACTCCACTTCTAATTTTGAATCTTGCCATCTCTAATAATCTTCTTTATTAATTAATAAAGAAATATATGATTATATGATTATGATAATAATATTACCGAAACCATTTGAGATCCCAATAGTCTAACATTTTCATTTGTTAGAATTAACAGCCTCTTAAATTGAGGATCATCGTAGTCCATTCGATTCCCAAGTAAAATTGCCACGATTATATTTGCCACTGATCCATTCAAGATTATAGTGTTGTCGAATGGCTTTCCTAAAATGACAGTAGTGATTCTAGTGAACAAAAAAATCAGAAAAATTATGCAGAATGACGATCGGGCGTAAGAGGTTAACCTTAACTAGCTGTCCATAAAACTGCATCTTAAAGAAGATGCAAATGATTAGAAAATTATAGCTTTGGTCTATCAAAAACAGCTTCACATATTTCAATATGTTGTGACCCCTTCTGCAGCTCAGGTCATGTATGACACAGTTGTTCTGGAGTTAAAACATTTATTGTAGAATAAGACTAGTATTGAAATCTTCATACTATACCTTTAAAGGATGCAAAGTAATCAGTTAAGTGGGTACATTCTTCAATAATTTTTTCTTCTATGGTACTCTTTCCCATGCCAAAATCCCGTAATGTAGTTAGTGTAAATCTTCTCATAGCCTTCCAATTTTCACCACGTGAAAAAATAATTCCTGAAACATTCAAAATAATAGAATTTTGAAAAGTGATGAAGATACAATTCCATTATGGCGCTTTGTTAGATTTAAGCATAGATGACTGATCCTCGGGGGCTGGACAAGAATTCTACTCTGCCAATTATGAATTAGTGCACACTACATCTGTTTGTTCAGTTGGTTGGATAATCATGAAAGAGAACTTGTCATTTGGCAAAAATCTGTAATTTTCCCACATGTTATAAATCCTGTTTTTCTCCTGAATCAATTTTTTCCCCAGCAAGTCTTTTGTTCTTCACATGTGGCCCTCTCTTCCCTGCACAAAGATTGCATCTAATAGACTATTTTTTAGACAAAAGGGATGGTTCTTAACTCTTCTCTAGGTATTCCTCTTGAGGATTGTGCTCATATGGCAAAAAAGATTAGATTTACACATAAGAGGAGTTTATATATCAAGAATAGAGTGGAAAAGGACAAAAAAACAACATCAGATTGAGGAGAACAGAAGTGAAGAGGACAGCTTGGCATGGTAGAATATCGACAAATTTAGAAAAATATTCAGAATTGAGAGTCCTCAGTGGTTGATACCTTTTAATGGATAACTGAAAAGATGGTAACACATTGCAAGCTTTCCAGACTACGCAGGTCTCTTCATCAGGCAAAGACTAATACAAAATCTGAAGAGTCACATATTTATGCACAACACAGCACAGAAAAAATGCAATAGATAAGACAAGTGACGTGAAGTAGAACTATCATTAAGGGAGAGGGAGAAACATAAATATTGGAACAGTTCATAGATAAGGAGTCTGGATGTTTTATTGTCCTCTGATTGTGGTCTGGTTCTGTGTAGAAAATTCCTTAATTGATGTAAAAAGACATAAATCCATGCGACACATTTATTCCAGCATTGAAAGTGTCAAAGGTCATCATGAGCTTGAACTCCCAGACTCTTCTCTCTCTCTGGGATGTGAAGTTACTTTTTAATACCAGTAATTTCATGTCCATGGTGCTGTGATCAGGCATACAAAAATGTTTTGCCACAGGTAGATCCATTCTTTTTTCTCTTATTGTGTGACAATGAGAATTCATCCTAGTTCAAAGCTTTTGCCTGGTCTCACCCACATGCAGACCCCCAGTTGGATCTACCTGTGGCAAAACATTTTTCTATGCCTGATCACAACACCATCGATATGAAATTACTGGTATTGAAAAAGGGAGAGAGCGGGAGAGCAGGGCTGTGAAGGAAGAGAACGGGGCTGTGGATGGGGAGAGCAGTTAGGTACTATGCCCGGGCAATGCCGTGCTCTTCAGCTAGCACTTAATAAAGCTGAATATGTATATGTATGGGAGAATATTGTTATTTTCAGATTAACGACAGTTTGGGCAAGACATATGGTATCTATAGGGTATGGCTGCCTCCAAAACTACTTACCCAACTCGCTATTCTGGAGAAAAGATACTGCATAGTGACAGGTAATTAAAACATGGAATGATATGAGAAAAAGTGATAGCCAGTGAATAAATAGAAAATTTATTTGCAGAAAGTAAGAAAAAGTCAAGCACATACAAACTGTTGACTTACCCTAAATAACAATTGGCATACATCACCCAATAATACAGCTTTTAAGTGTCCACTTGGCTTTGAGGTTGTGTTGGCTCATGCATGGTGTTTATATCAGAAATGTAATACTCTATGGTATTAATGAATGAAAACGCACTCACCGTTTCCCTGGTCCATACTGCTAAATATCTTAAGTACTCCTCTGTCTCCAAAGTCATCAACATTATTAACAAGAGCTTCTTTTACGGTCTCGTATCCGGCTAGGACCACCATTTTTTTTGTGCCGATCTGGATACTAAACACTGGTCCATATTTCTTAGCGAGCTTTAACACAATATTAAAAATACATCATGATATACGTAACTATGGACTAATCCTAGTGCAATTGAGATTAAAATGTTGGAACATCGATATGTATTTCTGTCTCCCATGGTCTCATATTTAGGAAGCATGACTAAGTATTTGAAAAATTCATGTGTTTTTCATGACATTACATCTATGTGCAATGTCTTTCCTCTATGTACTGCTTCTGAACTATCTGAAGATAATGGCTGCCTTATTACTGCAATATATGCTTGTAGATGTGGAATTGAAGCAAAACATATTTTCTAACTTGGGTAGCTGAATACATAAAAAGAAAGAGCAAAAGGGTTGTTCTGCGGTGCCGTAAAAGAATGGAAGATGCCAATCCCGTAGTATGTGGTTTATTCATCAACGCGTTTCAAAGCATGCAACTTCTTCATCAGGACAACTACGAGCAACGTGGGTAGCTGGGCATTTTTGACACAATGTACATATGTGGAGACAGAGATAGAATCCAGGATATCGACTACAAGTATTCTCCCTGTACTCCTTTAGAACTGTGGTGTATGTCTCTTAAAAGGGAATCTGTCAAGTCCCCTGTGCCTCGGAATCACCAGCAGTTGTGTCTGCATATATAAACCCCTTTCCTAACACTCCCGGTATTACATTACACATATAAACAGATCTTTAGACAAAAATATTTTTAAAGTCCATTTATGATATGTAAATGAGGGCTATGACTAGTCAAGGGGATGTTAGTGTGATAACATCGTCAACAAATGCCAGCATCGTCGCTAGCGCTATATTTACCTCAGCTTTTTCTCCTCTCATCCTTGATCCTCTGAAGCAGGGTGTATATGCACCGGCTTCATAGAGGTGCGCTGTGCATGAACGGAAGTCTCTGCACTTGTAAACCATGCTATCACACAAACAGGGACGCGATAACATGCTAAGTGAGCCAACTAGTCTGGATACACCAACACCACCTCAATTAGTCAAAGCCCTCATTTACATTTATCATAATTGGACTTTAGAATTTTTTCTTCTGTTTATGTGTGTAATATAGTGCAGGGACTGTTAGGCAGGGTGGTTATATACAGCTCTGGCAAAAATTAAGAGACCACCACATGAAAACACTGTCATGGGCAGCCCATTCTCCAGACCTGAACCCCATTGAAAACCTCTGGAATGTAATCAAGAGGATGATGGATAGTCTCAAGTCATCAAACAAAGAAGAACTGCTTACATTTTTGTGCCAGAAGCAGTGTGATCCCTGGAGCTCACATTGAAATCGTCTGTGTGAGAGGCTTTGGTCGGTTCTGTGCATGCGGGTGTGCTTATGCAAGAACATGGTACATTTGAGAAGAACTCTCACATGCCTCATCAAAACTGTAAATCCCTGCTCAGTGTTAGAGGCCCAGGGATTTTAGCTTGAGCAGTAAAGATAAGTATATACAATGAGTACCAGATGGGTGACAGTGAGCAACAAAATGGAGAGGTGAGTGCAAGTTAATTATTAGGGTTTTCAAATTTTTTTACATATTACAGTTATTATGCTATGGAGTCTGTAGAAATCTCATAGCATAAAAACTGACATTAAAGGGAATCTGTCATCCCATTTTCGGCCTATAAGCTGCGGCCACAGCCATCAGGGACTTATCTACAGCATTCTGTATTGCTGTAGATAAGCCCCCAATGTAACCTGGAAGATAAGAAAAACAAATTAGATTATACTTACCGGGGGCGGTCCGGTCCGATGGGTGTCACGGTCTGGTGCCTCCCATCTTCATGCGATAACGTCCCCCATCTTACTTCTGCGGCAGCTCCCATGCAGGCGTGCCCTGTTGAGGGCAGAGTAAAGTACTGCAGTACGCAGGTGCTGGGAAAGGTAAGAGAGGTCCGGCGCCTGCTCACTGCAGTACTTTACTTTGCCCTCAACAGGGCAGAGAAAGTACACCTGCGCAGGAGCCGCGGCAGAAGTAAGGAGGAAGATGTCATCGTATGAAGATGGGAAGCGTCGGATCGGACCGCGACACCCATCAGATCGGATTCCCAGGTGAGTGTAATCTAACTTGTTTTTCTTCTCATTCAGGTCACAATGGGACGTTATCTACTGCATTACAGAGTGCTGTAGATAAGCCCCTGATGGCGGTGGCCACAGCTTATAGGCCAAAAATGGGGTGACAGATTCCCTTTAAATTCACTGAGAATAATTTCTGCGTTAATCAAATTTCCTGGGTAAAACACAGTGAACAGGCAAATTTTGCCTGATTTGCTCATCTCTACTCTACACTTCTTGTCCCTGTCAAGAGTCTGGATTTTAGTGGCTAAAACATTGCAGACCCATTCTTTTCAATGCACACTATCAGCAAATTCTTACCCCGCTGCTGTTAAGAATGGGTGCAGTCCAATGTAAAGTACTTTCCTTGCCTCATGGGCAGATTATCATTGCCTCTCAGTGGTAGATTCAGGCATTGGACCATCTACATATTAATGTAAAATGCTGAAAATCCCTGTTAATCATTAATAATTCAAACAATTTGCTACAACTTTTAGTCATTTCTTCAGAGCGATGATCTCTGGATTTCGATTTTCTGCAGTATTGATTTGCCATGTTTCAGATATTCTTACCTCTAGATAAGTTTGATGAGGTTTCTTAATATCTATAAGATGTAAGTTCCCAATCAGCGGCCAACACCTGGGACCCGGAGGAAAATTTGCAATATGATTTTTCTTCCAACTTATTAAGACATACAATATGTATAAAAGTGTCAACACCAGCACCAAATAAGTAGCTAAAGAGTACTCCAATTCCATAGCTGTGTCGGGGCTGGTGACAGTGCAGAATCTGTCCACTGAGGAGCACGGCTGAATGTTTTGTCTAACCCTTGGTCTCTACCTATGTGCCAGTAACATTGTGGGCACTGATTGCCAAAAACATTTGTAATAAACATTAACTAAAGAGTTTTTAAAGGGAGAATAACCCTTTTTAATGATAAAAGCAATGGGAAGAGTAGACAATGCGGCTGTTTTAGGACCATATGAGAGACTAGAAGGTGGCCCGATTCTAACGCATCGGGTATTCTAGAATATGGCCAATTCACATGAATATTACTCCTTCTTCTCCAAAATTAAGTGAACCACAATTATATTAAAAACATGTAACTTTATTAAACAAAATAAAGACATTTAAAATTGGCTACATATTCATTGTTTCCTGATAACATACCCCAAAAGGGGAAAAAAAAACAGCAGACAATAACAATGGAGGTTCTTTTGGATATGCATATGGATTAGAACCTCCATTGTTATTGTCTGCTGGTTTTTTTTCCCCTTTTGGGGTATGTTATCAGGAAACAATGAATACTGTATGTAGTCAATTTTAAATGTCTGTATTTTGTTTAATAAAGTTGCATGTTTTTAATATACCATTTATACTTGTGTATAAGCCGATCTGTGTATAAGCCGACCCCCCTAATTTTGCCACAAAAAACTGGTAAAACTTATTGAGTTGCGTATAAGGCTCGGGTGGAAAATGCAGCAGCTACTGTTAAATTTCAAAAATAAAAATAGATACCAATAAATGTATAATTAATTGAGACATCAGTAGGTTAAATGTTTTGAATTTCCATATTGAATCAGGAGCCCCATATAATGCTCCATACAGTTCATGATGGGCCCCATAAGATGCTCCATACAAAATACACCCCATATAAAGCTGCACAAAGGTTAATAATGCCCCCATAAGATACTCCATTAAATAATATGCCCCATATGCTGCTCCATAAAGGTTATGGCCCCATAATATGCTCCATAGATTATGCCCCATAAGATGCTCCATAGATTATGCCCCATAAAATGCTACATAGAATATGCCCCCATAAGATGCTCCATAGATTATGCCCCCCATAAGATGCTCCATAGATTATGCCCCAATAAGATGCTCCATAGATTATGCCCCCATAAGATTCTCCATAGATCCACAGATTATGCCCCAATAAGATGCTCCATAGATTAGGCCCCAATAAGATGCTCCATAGATTATGCAACAACTGATGCTCCATAGATTATGCCCTCATATGCTGCCCCATACAATATGCCCCCATATGCTGCCCCATAGAATATGCCCCATATTCTGCTCCATAGAATATAACCCCATATGCTGCCCCCATATGCTGCTCCATAGAATATGCCCCGATATGCTGCTGCATAGAATATGCCCCCATATGCTGATCCATAGAATATGCCCCCATATGCTGCCCCATAGAATATGCCCCCATATGCTGCTTCATAGATTATGCCCCCATTTGCTGCTCCATAGATTATGCCCCCATATGCTGCCCCATAGAATATGCCCCCATATGCTGCTCCATAGAATATGCCCCCATATGCTGCTCCATAGAATATACCCCCATATGCTGCCCCATAGACTATGCCCCCATATGCTACCCTCATAAGCTGCTCCATAGAATATGCCCCCATATGCTGCTCCATAGATTATGCCCCCATATGATGCCCCATAGATTATGCCCCCATATGCTGCTTCATAGAATATGCCCCCCATGTGCTGCTCCATAGAATATGCCCCCATGTGCTGCCATCATAAAATGCTCCATATATTATGCCCCCATATGCTGCTGCAAAAAAGAATGCCATACTCACCTCTCCTGCTCAGGACCCGGCACCTGTCCCCCGGTCCATCGCTGCTCACTGCTGTCTGCCATGTTGTCTGTCAGTGACATTCAGGCAGCAGAGGGCACGGCGCGCACTAACCACATCACTGCGCCCTCTGCTGGCTAAATGTCACAGACAGAGGACGCAGCAGACAGCGTTGAGTGAGCAACAATGGACCGGGGGACAGGTGAATATCACTTACCTACCCCCTTCTGGCGTGGTCTCTGCAGCCACATTTCTCCACGGTCTCCCTTCCTGCCTTCAGCGGTCATGTGATACCGCTCATTACACTCATGAATATGCACATATTCATGAGTTTAATGAGCGATACCACGTGACCGCTGAAGGCAGGAAGGGAGACCGTGGAGAAGTGGGGGGGGGGGCTGCAGAAACCGTGCCAGGGGGTAAGTATGATCTGTGACACCCCCACTCCCCCTTCCCGGAGATGAGCCGCGGCAACCGTGCTGCCTTCGAATTCCGGACTGTGCCTGCGCACTGCGCCTGTTGCTGATTGGCCCCGGCCAGCCACGACCAATCAGCGACGTGGGATTTCCATTACAGACGGACAGACAGACAGAATTAGACAATTATATAGTAGATGAAAACAAGGTTTGTTTTTTTAACTTACTACAGGGCTTCAAGCATGGCAGAGTCAAACCCATCTGTCTTAGGTAGTAAAGCCTGGTAAAATAATGGGGAACAATCCCAGAGAGTTGTCTAGGCTTGATCAGTGCTGAAAATATTTACGAGTAGTGATGAGCGAGTATACTCATTGCTCGGGTTTTCCCAAGCATGCTCGGGTGTCCTTAGAGTATTTTGGCATGCTCAGAGAATTAGTTTGTGTCGACGCAGCTGCATGATTCCCTAACAAACAGGCATTCCTCACATGTATTCAGGCTGTCTAGCATCTGCAAATCATGCAGCTGCATCGACTCAAACTAAATCTCCGAGCACGTCAAAATACTCGGAGGACACCAGAGCATGCTCAGGAAAACCTGAGCAATGAGTGTACACGCTCATCACTATTTACGAATTTACAGCCAGATTAGAAACTAGAATTCTCTCATTCATTAAAATCTTAATGTCTAACATAACCAACTTCAGGAAGGATGTCATAGTTATAGATATCGAACTATCCACCTTGTAAAGTGAAAATAAGCAATCGACTTAGATAGGGAAAAGAAGAAAAGGGGAAGGAGAAAGGGGGCATAGATGGTGGGAAAAAGGGGTCCCTCAAAATAAGAAGGGGTATTAGTTTCAGCAATTAAATCATTCTGTTGCACGAGACCTGTCAATGAAACGTTGTTATCAGACAAAGGCATAACTCCTCCACTGATTTATGAGTTTAGCCATAGGCTTAATAGCTCTAGGTATTCATCTTGTTCCCTGAATAATTTCCATGGAGCCCAGGTCACCTTGAATTTTTATTTTAAAATGTGTGTAAGCTATTATTTCCTCTATATAGTATAGCTGATTAACTTTGTGGACCCAGTCTGATAGATGTGGGCAACTCTGAGACATCCAGTGTAGAGGAATGAGTAATTTAGCCGCAGCTATCAGGAGCATAAGGAGGGATTTGCATTTGGACTGTGAAGTATCACTTGACCGGTTCAAAACAATTAGTTTCGGAGATGGAGGGTTTGGAAGTTTACAAATTTTAGTTATAATTTTCAGCACACTTTTCCAGAACGTCTGAATCTTATAGCATGGCCACCACATGTGCAAGAACGTTCCTTTTTCTCTAGAGCATCTCCAACAGTTTAATGACGTGTTGGGATGCCATAAATGCGTTGCTACAGGAGTGGTGTACCATCTGGTGAGAATCTTGTATGAATTCTTTTGAACTCTCACACATCCTGATGGTCCATGCAAATTTTTATAGACATGTTCTACCTCCCAATCTAGCAGTTTGATGCCCAGTTCTTTTTCCCAATTTCATATGAAAGCCCATTTAATAGGGATTGAGCAGGTCAACAGTATCTGGTATAGCTTAGCTAAAACACCCCTTGGTTGATTATGCTGAGTTAACAATGTTTCGAAGGTCGTTAATTCCCTGAATGGGACCCCAGTTTGTAAATAGGATCTTATGCATTTGTTAAGCCTATTATAATGAAGAAAATTAATATGGTAGTGTGGGAATTTATTTTGTAGTTCCGCCAACCGGAGTAACGCGCCCTCTGCCATGAAAGTGTCCAAACTTTCTTTGATCATATGTATAGAGTCTGAGTTCTTAATGTTTGGGTGGTCCAAATAAAGACCAGGTAGGTCTATTACTCTAGCTAAGGGTGATGGAAGTGGCATTAATGAGGGAGAATATTTTGTCCAGGTCTTAATCAGGTTTTTAGATATTGCGTTGGAGACTTCCAAATTATGGATAAACTATTTGGATGAGTGGAGTATGGTGGAAATTGGGACTGGTACTGACTCAGCTGCGATCCTTGTCCATAGTTTGTGTTTATGACCTCTCATGCAGTCGACTATTAGAGACAGAGTCGCCGCATAGTGGTATTTTTGTGGATCAGGAGTTCCCATACCCCCCTTGATTTTAGGGAGTGGGAGTGTGCTCTAGCTAAGTCTAGGTTTTGAGCCTCTCCAGATATATTTCCCAAAAATGGAGCGCACCCTTTGAAAAAATGTATCTGGGATCCTAATAGGCAACATTCTTGATATGTAACTGAACTTGGGTAGTATGAAGTCTTTTATGAAATTTTTGCGGCCCATTCAGAAAGCAAAAGGAGCTCTCCACATTTTAATTGAATCTAAGGTAGAGTTAAGTAGGGGCATATAATTAAGTGAAAATAGTGAGTTCCAATGTGGACTTAATTTGATTCCTAGATATTTAATGTAGTTTGAGTTCCACTTTATTGGGAATTTAGCTTTCATATCCTGTATAGTTGCGTGTTGAACATTTATACTCATCTCCTCCGGTATTTCTAGGTTGATTTTGAAGTTTGATAGGTCTCCAAATTTTTCAAACATTTCCAACACTGCTGGAATTTCCTTATTAGGGTTTGACAGCAATAAGAGAAGGTCGTCCACAAATTCCACCACAACATGAGAAGTCCCCATAATCTGAACCTCCTTTGAATTAAAGTTTCAATGGTTTAGATAAATAAAGCCGGTGAGAGGGGGTAGCCTTGGTGTGTGCCATTTCTGATTTCAAAGGGTGGGGAAAAGTCTCCGTTTACCCTTACTTTTGCAGTTGGAGACTTATACATTTGAAATATGGCGTTAATTACTATTGAGGGGAAACCAAACCTTGCGAGGGTTTCTTGCATATAGGTCCAGTCTACCCTGTCGAATGCCTTCTCCGCATCTGTACCCATTAATATTAAAGGCTTATGGTGGCTGTATGCATGTTGCATTAGATAAAGTACTCTTAAGGAGTTATCTCTCCCATCGCTGCCTCTGACAAAGCCCACTTGTTCTGGTGAGATTAACATGTCCAGCACTAGACTAATTCTTTTGACAATCATTATTGCGAATAATTTGAGACCATTATTTAATAAAGATTGGTCTATAATCGCTACACATCTCAGGATCCCTAGCCTCTTTATGAATTAAGACCCCGTCACACATAGCGACTTACCAGCGATCCCGACAACGATATCAACGTGTCAGGATCGCTGGTAAGTCGCTATGTGATCGCTGGTGAGCTGTCAAACAGACAGCTTCACCAGCGATTAGCACAGCGACGCCGAGCGCGCGGCATCACTGTGTTCAGCGCTGATTCATGTCAAAAATAGAATTAAAATTAAAAATATTGTTATTCTCACCTTCCGACGTTCCGCGCAGCATTCCCGCCTCTCTCCACGCTCCGGTCCCAGTAATCCTTTGCGAGAATTACCACGATGATGTCCGTTCTCATGGGATCATCTCGCGGTCATTCTTGCAAAGGATTACTGGGACCGGAGCGTGGAGAGAGGCGGGAATGCTGCGCAGGACGTCGCAAGGTGAGAATAACAATATATATTTTTTTTATTATTATTTTAACGCTGATCGCTGGTCTCCCGTCTGTCCCACGCAGCGATGCGTGCTGGCCAGTGGGAGATCAGTGACGAAAGAAATGTCCAGAGATTTCCCAGAGGGATCAGCGATACCGGCAGGGGGGCCGGTCGCTGATCGCTGTCACACACAGCGATCTCGCTGGTGAGATCACTGTTGCGTCACAAAACTTGTGACTCAGCAGCGATCTCGCTAGCGAGATCGCTATGTGTGACGGGGCCTTTAAAGAAATGTGTGCTTCCAGCATCTGTTTCGTGAAGGAAGCTCCCTTCAACACTTCATTGCATAAGCTCAGAAGATAAGGGCTCAGAATCCCTTAAAAGGTTTTATAATAGGATGCAGGGAGACCATGCGGGCCTGGGCTTTTGCCCATTGGGCAGCTCAACAGGGCAGACTGGATCTCATTTATCGTAAAGAGGTCTAATAATTCACGCTGATGTTCCTCAGAGAGAATTGGAAATTTAATGGATTTTAAAAAATCCCTTTTATCAACCCTTCTTTTTTCCATTCCTTGCAAAAAATGTATACGAAGCCACTCCACCACGTTACATATATTTTACAACGGAGTGTTCATGCACGTTTGTCATACTGTGTGTTCCTTCTTTTTTTCCAGTTGATCTTTATTCTCCCTGGGACGTATATTATAAAGGGAGGAATAATACTCTCTGAAGGCAGGCGCTATTCTTTCCGGGTTTGTGATCTTAGTTCCATTCGGGCTTTTTAATGTGTAAATAAGTGATCTCGGTTTTCTTTTAAGTGATCTCGGTTTTCTTTTAATTAAGGAGACCATGAACTTTGACATTTTGTCTCCATGTGCAAATATTCTGTGTTTCCATTTCTCTCAGGGCTTGTCTCTTTTGTGATAGTAGAGTTTAGATGTCAGGGTTAAGTGATAGCTTATGGTCACACTCTAGGGTTTGAATCTCTTTACATAGGGAGTTTAATTTTGCTTGTCGCACTTTATTCTGATAGGAAGCTATGGAGATCATTTCTCCCCTTATTACGGCCTTGTGGGCCTCCCAAGTAGGTGAAAATTGAATATTGTCTTGCACACTAATCTCAAAATATTCTTTAAGCTTCCCCCTTATCTTGTCTTTAGAAGACTCCTCAGATTGGAGAGTCTCGTTTGGTCTCCATGGGTTATTTTTAGGTCTGTGTCCTATTACCAATTTATTTATCAGTATAGAATGGTCAGAATGGACACTTGGGATTATTCGCGTACCCTTCAAATATGGAATCATCTGAAATGGTATGAAGAGGTAATCTATTCGGCTATATGACGACTGTGGTTGTGAAAAATGGGTAAAATCTTTCACGGTAGGATACAGATATCTCCAGGTGTTGATTAATTGATTTAAATGTAGAATGGTAAGAATGCGTTTTAGTACATTTTTATGGATGCTGAATTTCCCCATTGAGGAGTCAAGTGTTGGTTCTAGAGGAGTGTTTAAGTCACCCCCCTCCGAAAGATCAAAGTGCCCTCCACAAATTGGTTGACCTCTCTCATCACTTTGGAGAACCAGATATCTTGTTTTGTGTTAGGAGCGTAGATGTTTCCCATCATAACTAGTTTGTTGGCTACTTTCCCTTTAATGAAGATGTATCTACCCTCCTTGTCCTGAAGCCTATCTAAGTATTGAAATGGTGTGCGCTTGGATATTGCAATTGCAACTCCTCTCGACTTCCTAGAGGATGAGAATGAATGGAACCATGTGTTATAATAGTGCTTCTCCAAATTTGGGCCTTTTTCTTGTATGAAGTGTATCACTTGTAGTAATACTATATCTATCCCTAGCTTCCTATTGTGTGCCAGTACCTTGGCTCTTTTAATCGGTGCGTTCAGTCCTCTTACATTGTATGATGCTATGGTCGTTTCTTGTGTTCGGTCAGTCATATCAAGTACAAGTAGAGCAGGATCTCAGGCATCGTTGTGGGACAATCTGCCGAAGGACGTGAGGGCGGAGTAAGTAAAAGGGGTGAGTAAAGACGAGAAGGTGAGAAAAAAAAACATTAACAGAACAACAACAACATGGGCTCGATGCCCTAGTTCAATAATTTTAACCTTTCGTCTATCACAGTTATACCCAACAGGGAGCAAAAGATGAAAAAAAAACAAATAACCTGTTACTATCTTATTCCACCTATGAACTATCTTAGTAGACTGTTATAGATGCAAGAAAGGGGATAAAGAGATATAAGAGAGAAGTTTGAGTTGGACATAGTCCTTCTAGAGTTCAGTTGTTGGAGGAGTGTTGGGTTCCTGTTTGTTTTTTCTTGGCTCTTTGCTCTCTAGAGTTGCCCACTTTCCTCCAAGGAGCTTTATAGGTGGGGAATGAACATCTTTTTTATCTGGCAAGATTCTTCAGAAGCACTACACACTTTCATTAATAAGTTAAATTCCAATAATTTGAATATACATCTCACATACCATCACCAATATGATACCGTCAATTTTTTGGATGTTAAAATAAGGAGGGATGTACATAACTGACTTCAGACTGATTTATTTAGGAAATCAACTGCGGTTAATTCCTTATTACAAGCTTCTTCACATCGCTAGGTCAGTCTTTACGCCTACGGCGTATCTGTTCAGATGATTTGGACTTTGATCGTCAGGCTGAGGAATTAAGAACTAGGTTTATAGAAAGGGGATACAGCAGACGCTCTATTAAAAGAGCATACAATAGAGCAAAACATACGGCAAGACATAATGCTCTATATAATACTCAAGGCTCAAAATCGAACAAATGTTCGTTTTATTACTCAATATACTGGACAAGCGGATGCATTACGGAACTGTCTTAAGAAATCATGGCCAATTTTGCAGGCTGACCCGATCCTTTCAGAATATATTGAACCTGCCCCCTGCACTACTTTCAGAAGATCGCAAAATTTAAAACATAGCCTAGTCAAGAGTCATTATATTGGTGAACATAGCACTACATTTTTTCTGGATAAAAACCCTCTTTGGGATCTAGATCTTGTGGACAATGTGTAGCTTGTCCGAATATTGTTAGTACACAGAGTTTCAGTAACTCTAACAATTCCCAGTCCTTCAAGTTCAAATATTCCATGAATTGTTTATCAAAGGCAGTAATATATTATGCCACATGTCCCTGCTCTCTTATTTATGTAGGTCTGACCACTCGTCAGAGTATGAGAGCATGTTCTTGGGATTATGGCAGCCAAAGAAATCCAGGACATTTCCATGTTGAAGACGTTGCCAAAACACTTCAAATTATACCACAACTGCGATGCATCACTTTTAAAAGTGAGAGGGATTGATAAGATCAAATGCACAATAAGAGGTGGCAATGTCAGTACATCTTTGGCTAGACTCGAGACCAAATGGACTTGGACACTAAATACTGTGTCCCCATTTGGTCTCAATGAGAATGAATCTTTTGTCCTATTTTTATAACCGGATTTTATCATTTTTATGTGCATTTTTCGGTACTTCTTTTATAAATATTTTTTATTTATTTTAACCATTTTTTTATAGTAATGAAAGTCTTTATGGTGGATCAGCGAGACCAGAAAGCAAGAGAGTGTTTTTCATGAAGATTTCTAAAATAAGAAATATTAAGGTGAAGAATCAGTTTTACAAAAGTGCTTTGAGTATTTACAGTTGGACTATTACTGTATATACTCGTGTATAAGCTGACCCGTGTATAAGCCGACCCCCCTAATTTTGTCACAAAATACTGGGAAAACTTATTGACTTGAGTATAAGACTAGGGCGCACAATGAGTGGCCCCAGACAATGCTGCACAGTGAGTGACCCCAGAAAATGCTGAACAGTGATTGGCCCCAGATACTGCACAGTGAGTGGCCCCAGACAATGCTGCACAGTGAGTGGCCTCAGTTATGCTTCACAGTGAGTGGCCCCAGATAATACTGCACAGTGAGTGGCCCCAGATAATACTGCACAGTGAGTGGCCCCAGATAATGCTGCACAGTGAGTGGCCCCAGATAATGCTGCACAGTGAGTGGCCCCAGACAATGCTGCACAGTGAGTGGCCCCAGATAATGCTGCACAGTGAGTAGCCCCAGACAATGCTGCACAGTGAGTGGCCCCAGATAATGAGGACAGTGAGTGGCCCCAGACAATGCTGCACAGTGATTGGCGCCAGAAAATGCTGCACAGTGATTGGCGCCAGAAAATGCTGCACAGTGAGTGGCCCCAGACAATGATGCACAGTGAGTGGCCCCAGACAATGCTGCACAGTGAGTGGCCCCAGACAATGCTGCACAGTGAGTGGCCCCAGATAATGCTGCACAGTGAGTGGCCCCAGATAATGCTGCACAGTGAGTGGCCCCAGATAATGCTGCACAGTGAGTGGCCCCAGATAATGCTGCACAGTGAGTGGCCCCAGACAATGCTGCACAATGAGTGGCCCCAGACAATGCTGCACAGTGAGTGGCCCCAGTTAATTTTGCACAGTGTGTGGCCCCAGATAATGAGGACAGTGATTGGCCCCAATTTTGCTGCACAGTGTGTGGCCCCAGATAATGTTGCACAGTGATTGGCGCCAGAAAATGCTGCACAGTGATTGGCCCCAGACAATGCTGCACAGTGAGTGGCCCCAGAAAATGCTGCACAGTGAGTGGATCCAGATAATGCTGCACAGTGGGTGGCCTCAGTTAATGCTGCACAGTGAGTGGCCCCAGATAATGAGGACAGTGATTGGCCCCAATTTTGCTGCACAGTGTGTGGCCACAGATAATGATACACAGTGATTGGCGCCAGAAAATGCTGCACAGTGAGTGGCCCCAGACAATGCTGCACAGTGAGTGGCCCCAGATAATGCTGCACAGTGAGTGGCCCCAGATAATGCTGCACAGTGAGTGGCCCCAGATAATGCTGCACAGTGAGTGGCCCCAGATAATGCTGCACAGTGAGTGGCCCCAGATAATGCTGCACAGTGAGTGGCCCCAGATAATGCTGCACAGTGAGTGGCCCAAGATAATGCTGCACAGTGAGTGGCCCCAGATAATACTGCACAGTGAGTGGCCCCAGACAATGCTGCACAGTGAGTGGCCCCAGATAATACTGCACAGTGAGTGGCCCAAGGACAATTATGCACAGTGCGTGGCCCCAGACAATGCTGCACAGTGGGTGGCCTCAGTTAATGCTGCACAGTGTGTGGCCCCAGATAATGAGGACAGTGAGTGCCCCCAGACAATGCTGCACAGTGTGTGGCCCCAGATAATGCTGCACAGTGATTGGCGCCAGAAAATGCTTTACAGTGATAGGCCCGAGATACTGCACAGTGAGTGGCCCCAGACAATGCTGCACAGTGAGTGGCCCCAGATAATGCTGCACAGTGAGTGGCCCCAGACAATGCTGCACAGTGCGTGGCCCCAGACAATGCTGCACAGTGAGTGGCCCCAGATAATGCTGCACAGTGAGTGGCCCCAGATAAAGCTGCACAGTGAGTGGCACCAGATAATGCTGCACAGTGAGTGGCCCCAGATAATATTGCACAGTGAGTGGCCCCAGACAATGCTGCACAGTGAGTGGCCCCATATAATGCTGCACAGTGTGTGGCCCCAGAAAATGCTGCACAGTGAGTGGCCCCAGATAATGCTGCACAGTGAGTGTCCCCAGATAATGCTGCACAGTGAGTGGCCCCAGATAATTCTGCACAGTGAGTGGCCCCAGATAATGCTGCACAGTGAGTGTCCCCAGATAATGCTGCACAGTGAGTGGCCCCAGATAATGCTGCACAGTGAGTGGCCCCAGATAATACTGCACAGTGAGTGGCCCCAGACAATGCTGCACAGTGAGTGGCCCCAGATAATACTGCAGAGTGAGTGGCCACAGACAATGCTGCACAGTGCGTGGCCCCAGATAATGCTGCACAGTGAGTGGCCCCAGATAATGCTGCACAGTGAGTGGCCCCAGATAATGCTGCACAGTGAGTGGCCCCAGATAATGCTGCACAGTGAGTGGCCCCAGATAATGCTGCACAGTGAGTGGCCCCAGACAATGCTGCACAGTGAGTGGCACCAGATAATGCTGCACAGTGTGTGGCCCAAGTTTTGCTGCACAGTGAGTGGCCCCAGATAATGCTGCACAGTGAGTGGCCCCAGATAGTGCTGCACAGTGAGTGGCCCCAGATAATGCTGCACAGTGTGTGGCCCCAGATAATACTGCACAGTGAGTGGCCCCAGATAATGCTGCACAGTGAGTGGCCCCAGATAATGCTGCACAGTGAGTGGCCCCAGATAATACTGCACAGTGAGTGGCCCCAGATAATGCTGCTCAGTGAGTGGCCCCAGATAATGCTGCACAGTGAGTGGCCCCAGAAAATGCTGCACAGTGAGTGGCCCCAGATAATGCTGCACAGTGTGTGGCCCCAGATAATGCTGCACAGTGAGTGACCCCAGTTATGCTGCACAGTGAGTGGCCCCAGATAATGCTGCACAGTGAGTGGCCCCAGATAATGCTGCACAGTGAGTGGCCCCAGATAATGCTGCACAGTGCGTGGCCCCAGACAATGCTGCACAGTGAGTGGCCCCAGATAATGCTGCACAGTGAGTGGCCCCAGACAATGCTGCACAGTGAGTGGCCCCAGACAATGCTGCACAGTGAGTGGCCCCAGATAATGCTGCACAGTGAGTGGCCCCAGATAAAGCTGCACAGTGAGTGGCCGCAGATAATGCTGCACAGTGAGTGGACCCAGATAATACTGCACAGTGAATGGCCCCAGACAATGCTGCACAGTGAGTGGCCCCATATAATGCTGCACAGTGTGTGGCCCCAGAAAATGCTGCACAGTGAGTGGCCCCAGATAATGCTGCACAGTGAGTGTCCCCAGATAATGCTGCACAGTGAGTGGCCCCAGATAATTCTGCACAGTGAGTGGCCCCAGATAATGCTGCACAGTGAGTGTCCCCAGATAATGCTGCACAGTGAGTGGCCCCAGATAATGCTGCACAGTGAGTGGCCCCAGATAATACTGCACAGTGAGTGGCCCCAGACAATGCTGCACAGTGAGTGGCCCCAGATAATACTGCAGAGTGAGTGGCCCCAGACAATGCTGCACAGTGCGTGGCCCCAGATAATGCTGCACAGTGAGTGGCCCCAGATAATGCTGCACAGTGAGTGGCCCCAGATAATGCTGCACAGTGAGTGGCCCCAGATAATGCTGCACAGTGAGTGGCCCAAGACAATGCTGCACAGTGAGTGGCCCCAGATAATGCTGCACAGTGACTGGCCCCAGATAATACTGCACAGTGAGTGGCCCCAGAAAATGCTGCACAGTGAGTGGCCTCAGATAAAACTGCACAGTGAGTGGCCCCAGATAATGCTGCACAGTGAGTGGCCTCAGATAATACTGCACAGTGAGTGGCCCCAGACAATGCTGCACAGTGAGTGGCCCCAGATAATGCTGCACAGTGTGTGGCCCAAGTTTTGCTGCACAGTGAGTGGCCCCAGATAATGCTGCACAGTGAGTGGCCCCAGATAATGCTGCACAGTGAGTGGCCCCAGATAATGCTGCACAGTGAGTGGCCTCAGATAATACTGCACAGTGAGTGGCCCCAGACAATGCTGCACAGTGAGTGGCCCCAGATAATGCTGCACAGTGAGTGGCCCCAGATAATGCTGCACAGTGAGTGGCCCCAGATAATACTGCACAGTGAGTGGCCCCAGACAATGCTGCACAGTGAGTGGCCCCAGATAATACTGCAGAGTGAGTGGCCCCAGACAATGCTGCACAGTGCGTGGCCCCAGATAATGCTGCACAGTGAGTGGCCCCAGATAATGCTGCACAGTGAGTGGCCCCAGATAATGCTGCACAGTGAGTGGCCCCAGATAATGCTGCACAGTGAGTGGCCCAAGACAATGCTGCACAGTGAGTGGCCCCAGATAATGCTGCACAGTGACTGGCCCCAGATAATACTGCACAGTGAGTGGTCCCAGAAAATGCTGCACAGTGAGTGGCCTCAGATAAAACTGCACAGTGAGTGGCCCCAGATAATGCTGCACAGTGAGTGGCCTCAGATAAGACTGCACAGTGAGTGGCCCCAGACAATGCTGCACAGTGAGTGGCCCCAGATAATGCTGCACAGTGTGTGGCCCAAGTTTTGCTGCACAGTGAGTGGCCCCAGATAATGCTGCACAGTGAGTGGCCCCAGATAATGCTGCACAGTGAGTGGCCCCAGATAATGCTGCACAGTGATTGGCCTCAGATAATACTGCACAGTGAGTGGCCCCAGACAATGCTGCACAGTGAGTGGCCCCAGATAATGCTGCACAGTGTGTGGCCCAAGTTTTGCTGCACAGTGAGTGGCCCCAGATAATACTGCACAGTGAGTGGCCCCAGAAAATGCTGCACAGTGAGTGTCCCCAGATAATGCTGCACAGTGAGTGGCCCCAGATAATGCTGCATAGTGAGTGGCCCCAGATAATACTGCACAGTGAGTGGCCCCAGACAATGCTGCACAGTGAGTGGCCCCAAATAATACTGCAGAGTGAGTGGCCCCAGACAATGCTGCACAGAGCGTGGCCCCAGATAATGCTGCACAGTGAGTGGCCCCAGATAATGCGGCACAGTGAGGGCCCCAGATAATGCTACACAGTGAGTGGTCCCAGATAATGCTGCACAGTGAGTGGCCCCAGATAATGCTGCACAGTGAGTGGCCCAAGACAATGCTGCACAGTGAGTGGCCCCAGATAATGCTGCACAGTGAGTGGCCCCAGATAATACTGCACAGTGAGTGGCCCCAGACAATGCTGCACAGTGAGTGGCCTCAGATAATACTGCACAGTGAGTGGCCCCAGACAATGCTGCACAGTGAGTGGCCCCAGATAATGCTGCACAGTGTGTGGCCCAAGTTTTGCTGCACAGTGAGTGGCCCCAGATAATGCTGCACAGTGAGTGGCCCCAGATAATGCTGCACAGTGTGTGGCCCCAGATAATACTGCACAGTGAGTGGCCCCAGATAATGCTGCACAGTGAGTGGCCCCAGATAATGCTGCACAGTGAGTGGCCCCAGATAATACTGCACAGTGAGTGGCCACAGATAATGCTGCACAGTGAGAGGCCCCAGATAATGCTGCACAGTGAGTGGCCCCAGATAATGCTGCACAGTGAGTGGCCCCAGATAATGCTGCACAGTGTGTGGCCCCAGATAATGCTGCACAGTGAGTGACCCCAGTTATGCTGCACAGTGAGTGGCCCCAGATAATGCTGCACAGTGAGTGGCCCCAGATAATGCTGCACAGTGAGTGGCCCCAGATAATGCTGCACAGTGAGTGGCCCCAGATAATACTGCACAGTGACTGGCCCCAGACAATGCTGCACAGTGAGTGGCCCCAGATAATACTGCACAGTGAGTGGCCCCAGATAATGCTGCACAGTGAGTGGCCCCAGATAATGCTGCACAGTGAGTGGCCCCAGATAATACTGCACAGTGAGTGGCCCCAGAAAATGCTGCACAGTGAGTGGCCCCAGATAATGCTACACACTGAGTGGCCCCAGATAATGCTGCACAGTGTGTGGCCCCAGATAATACTGCACAGTGAGTGGCCCCAGATAATGCTGCACAGTGAGTGGCCCCAGATAATGCTGCACAGTGTGTGGCCCCAGATAATACTGCACAGTGAGTGGTCCCAGATAATACTGCACATTGAGTGGCCCCAGATAATGCTGCACAGTGAGTGGCCCCAAAAAATGCTGCACAGTGAGTGGCCCCAGATAATGCTGCACAGTGAGTGGCCCCAGATAATGCTGCACAGTGAGTGGCCCCAGATAATACTGCACAGTGAGTGGCCCAAGACAATGCTGCACAGTGAGTGGCCCCAGATAATACTGCAGAGTGAGTGGCCCCAGACAATGCTGCACAGTGCGTGGCCCCAGATAATGCTGCACAGTGAGTGGCCCCAGATAATGCTGCACAGTGAGTGGCCCCAGATAATGCTGCACAGTGAGTGGCCCCAGATAATGCTGCACAGTGAGTGGCCCAAGACAATGCTGCACAGTGAGTGGCCCCAGATAATGCTGCACAGTGAGTGGCCCCAGATAATACTGCACAGTGAGTGGCCCCAGACAATGCTGCACAGTGAGTGGCCCCATATAATGCTGCACAGTGAGTGGCCCCAGATAATGCTGCACAGTGAGTGTCCCCAGATAATGCTGCACAGTGAGTGGCCCCAGATAATTCTGCACAGTGAGTGGCCCCAGATAATGCTGCACAGTGAGTGTCCCCAGATAATGCTGCACAGTGAGTGGCCCCAGACAATGCTGCACAGTGAGTGGCCCCAGATAATACTGCACAGTGAGTGGCCCCAGACAATGCTGCACAGTGAGTGGCCCCAGATAATACTGCAGAGTGAGTGGCCACAGACAATGCTGCACAGTGCGTGGCAACAGATAATGCTGCACAGTGAGTGGCCCCAGATAATGCTGCACAGTGAGTGGCCCCAGATAATGCTGCACAGTGAGTGGCCCCAGATAATGCTGCACAGTGAGTGGCCCCAGATAATGCTGCACAGTGAGTGGCCCAAGACAATGCTGCACAGTGAGTGGCCCCAGATAATGCTGCACAGTGAGTGGCCCCAGATAATACTGCACAGTGAGTGGCCTCTGATAATACTGCACAGTGAGTGGCCCCAGACAATGCTGCACAGTGAGTGGCACCAGATAATGCTGCACAGTGTGTGGCCCAAGTTTTGCTGCACAGTGAGTGGCCCCAGATAATGCTGCACAGTGAGTGGCCCCAGATAATGCTGCACAGTGAGTGGCCCCAGATAATGCTGCACAGTGTGTGGCCCCAGATAATACTGCACAGTGAGTGGCCCCAGATAATGCTGCACAGTGAGTGGCCCCAGATAATGCTGAACAGTGAGTGGCCCCAGATAATACTGCACAGTGAGTGGCCCCAGATAATGCTGCTCAGTGAGTGGCCCCAGATAATGCTGCACAGTGAGTGGCCCCAGAAAATGCTGCACAGTGAGTGGCCCCAGATAATGCTGCACAGTGTGTGGCCCCAGATAATGCTGCACAGTGAGTGACCCCAGTTATGCTGCACAGTGAGTGGCCCCAGATAATGCTGCACAGTGAGTGGCCCCAGATAATGCTGCACAGTGAGTGGCCCCAGATAATGCTGCACAGTGCGTGGCCCCAGACAATGCTGCACAGTGAGTGGCCCCAGATAATGCTGCACAGTGAGTGGCCCCAGACAATGCTGCACAGTGAGTGGCCCCAGACAATGCTGCACAGTGAGTGGCCCCAGATAATGCTGCACAGTGAGTGGCCCCAGATAAAGCTGCACAGTGAGTGGCCGCAGATAATGCTGCACAGTGAGTGGCCCCAGACAATACTGCACAGTGAGTGACCCCAGACAATGCTGCACAGTGAGTGGCCCCATATAATGCTGCACAGTGTGTGGCCCCAGATAATGCTGCACAGTGAGTGTCCCCAGATAATGCTGCACAGTGAGTGGCCCCAGATAATTCTGCACAGTGAGTGGCCCCAGATAATGCTGCACAGTGAGTGTCCCCAGATAATGCTGCACAGTGAGTGGCCCCAGATAATGCTGCACAGTGAGTGGCCCCAGATAATACTGCACAGTGAGTGGCCCCAGACAATGCTGCACAGTGAGTGGCCCCAGATAATACTGCAGAGTGAGTGGCCCCAGACAATGCTGCACAGTGCGTGGCCCCAGATAATGCTGCACAGTGAGTGGCCCCAGATAATGCTGCACAGTGAGTGGCCCCAGATAATGCTGCACAGTGAGTGGCACCAGGTAATGCTGCACAGTGAGTGGCCCAAGACAATGCTGCACAGTGAGTGGCCCCAGATAATGCTGCACAGTGAGTGGCCCCAGATAATACTGCACAGTGAGTGGCCCCAGAAAATGCTGCACAGTGAGTGGCCTCAGATAAAACTGCACAGTGAGTGGCCCCAGACAATGCTGCACAGTGAGTGGCCCCAGATAATGCTGCACAGTGTGTGGCCCAAGTTTTGCTGCACAGTGAGTGGCCCCAGATAATGCTGCACAGTGAGTGGCCCCAGATAATGCTGCACAGTGAGTGGCCCCAGATAATGCTGCACAGTGAGTGGCCCCAGATAATGCTGCACAGTGAGTGGCCTCAGATAATACTGCACAGTGAGTGGCCCCAGACAATGCTGCACAGTGAGTGGCCCCAGATAATGCTGCACAGTGTGTGGCCCAAGTTTTGCTGCACAGTGAGTGGCCCCAGATAATACTGCACAGTGAGTGGCCCCAGAAAATGCTGCACAGTGAGTGTCCCCAGATAATGCTGCACAGTGAGTGGCCCCAGATAATGCTGCACAGTGAGTGGCCCCAGATAATACTGCACAGTGAGTGGCCCCAGACAATGCTGCACAGTGAGTGGCCCCAAATAATACTGCAGAGTGAGTGGCCCCAGACAATGCTGCACAGAGCGTGGCCCCAGATAATGCTGCACAGTGAGTGGCCCCAGATAATGCGGCACAGTGAGTGGCCCCAGATAATGCTGCACAGTGAGTGGCCCCAGATAATGCTGCACAGTGAGTGGCCCCAGATAATGCTGCACAGTGAGTGGCCCAAGACAATGCTGCACAGTGAGTGGCCCCAGATAATGCTGCACAGTGAGTGGCCCCAGATAATACTGCACAGTGAGTGGCCCCAGACAATGCTGCACAGTGAGTGGCCTCAGATAATACTGCACAGTGAGTGGCCCCAGACAATGCTGCACAGTGAGTGGCCCCAGATAATGCTGCACAGTGTGTGGCCCAAGTTTTGCTGCACAGTGAGTGGCCCCAGATAATGCTGCACAGTGAGTGGCCCCAGATAATGCTGCACAGTTTGTGGCCCCAGATAATACTGCACAGTGAGTGGCCCCAGATAATGCTGCACAGTGAGTGGCCCCAGATAATGCTGCACAGTGAGTGGCCCCAGATAATACTGCACAGTGAGTGGCCACAGATAATGCTGCACAGTGAGTGGCCCCAGATAATGCTGCACAGTGAGTGGCCCCAGATAATGCTGCACAGTGAGTGGCCCCAGATAATGCTGCACAGTGTGTGGCCCCAGATAATGCTGCACAGTGAGTGACCCCAGTTATGCTGCACAGTGAGTGGCCCCAGATAATGCTGCACAGTGAGTGGCCCCAGATAATGCTGCACAGTGAGTGGCCCCAGATAATGCTGCACAGTGAGTGGCCCCAGATAATACTGCACAGTGACTGGCCCCAGACAATGCTGAACAGTGAGTGGCCCCAGATAATACTGCACAGTGAGTGGCCCCAGATAATGCTGCACAGTGAGTGGCCCCAGATAATGCTGCACAGTGAGTGGCCCCAGATAATACTGCACAGTGAGTGGCCCCAGAAAATGCTGCACAGTGAGTGGCCCCAGATAATGCTGCACACTGAGTGGCCCCAGATAATGCTGCACAGTGTGTGGCCCCAGATAATACTGCACAGTGAGTGGCCCCAGATAATGCTGCACAGTGAGTGGCCCCAGATAATGCTGCACAGTGTGTGGCCCCAGATAATACTGCACAGTGAGTGGCCCCAGATAATACTGCACAGTGAGTGGCCCCAGATAATGCTGCACAGTGAGTGGCCCCAGATAATGCTGCACAGTGAGTGGCCCCAGATAATGCTGCACAGTGAGTGGCCCCAGAAAATGCTGCACAGTGAGTGGCCCCAGATAATACTGCACAGTGAGTGGCCCAAGACAATGCTGCACAGTGAGTGGCCCCAGATAATATTGCAGAGTGAGTGGCCCCAGACAATGCTGCACAGTGCGTGGCCCCAGATAATGCTGCACAGTGAGTGGCCCCAGATAATGCTGCACAGTGAGTGGCCCCAGATAATGCTGCACAGTGAGTGGCCCCAGATAATGCTGCACAGTGAGTGGCCCAAGACAATGCTGCACAGTGAGTGGCCCCAGATAATGCTGCACAGTGAGTGGCCCCAGATAATACTGCACAGTGAGTGGCCCCAGAAAATGCTGCACAGTGAGTGGCCTCAGATAATACTGCACAGTGAGTGGCCCCAGACAATGCTGCACAGTGAGTGGCCCCAGATAATGCTGCACAGTGTGTGGCCCAAGTTTTGCTGCACAGTGAGTGGCCCCAGATAATGCTGCACAGTGAGTGGCCCCAGATAATGCTGCACAGTGAGTGGCCCCAGATAATGCTGCACAGTGAGTGGCCCCAGATAATGCTGCACAGTGAGTGGCCTCAGATAATACTGCACAGTGAGTGGCCCCAGACAATGCTGCACAGTGAGTGGCCCCAGATAATGCTGCACAGTGTGTGGCCCAAGTTTTGCTGCACAGTGAGTGGCCCCAGATAATACTGCACAGTGAGTGGCCCCAGAAAATGCTGCACAGTGAGTGTCCCCAGATAATGCTGCACAGTGAGTGGCCCCAGATAATGCTGCACAGTGAGTGGCCCCAGATAATACTGCACAGTGAGTGGCCCCAGACAATGCTGCACAGTGAGTGGACCCAAATAATACTGCAGAGTGAGTGGCCCCAGACAATGCTGCACAGAGCGTGGCCCCAGATAATGCTGCACAGTGAGTGGCCCCAGATAATGCGGCACAGTGAGTGGCCCCAGATAATGCTGCACAGTGAGTGGCCCCAGATAATGCTGCACAGTGAGTGGCCCCAGATAATGCTGCACAGTGAGTGGCCCAAGACAATGCTGCACAGTGAGTGGCCCCAGATAATGCTGCACAGTGAGTGGCCCCAGATAATACTGCACAGTGAGTGGCCCCAGACAATGCTGCACAGTGAGTGGCCTCAGATAATACTGCACAGTGAGTGGCCCCAGACAATGCTGCACAGTGAGTGGCCCCAGATAATGCTGCACAGTGTGTGGCCCAAGTTTTGCTGCACAGTGAGTGGCCCCAGATAATGCTGCACAGTGAGTGGCCCCAGATAATGCTGCACAGTGTGTGGCCCCAGATAATACTGCACAGTGAGTGGCCCCAGATAATGCTGCACAGTGAGTGGCCCCAGATAATGCTGCACAGTGAGTGGCCCCAGATAATACTGCACAGTGAGTGGCCACAGATAATGCTGCACAGTGAGTGGCCCCAGATAATGCTGCACAGTGAGTGGCCCCAGATAATGCTGCACAGTGAGTGGCCCCAGATAATGCTGCACAGTGTGTGGCCCCAGATAATGCTGCACAGTGAGTGACCCCAGTTATGCTGCACAGTGAGTTGCCCCAGATAATGCTGCACAGTGAGTGGCCCCAGATAATGCTGCACAGTGAGTGGCCCCAGATAATGCTGCACAGTGAGTGGCCCCAGATAATACTGCACAGTGACTGGCCCCAGACAATGCTGCACAGTGAGTGGCCCCAGATAATACTGCACAGTGAGTGGCCCCAGATAATGCTGCACAGTGAGTGGCCCCAGATAATGCTGCACAGTGAGTGGCCCCAGATAATACTGCACAGTGAGTGGCCCCAGAAAATGCTGCACAGTGAGTGGCCCCAGATAATGCTGCACACTGAGTGGCCCCAGATAATGCTGCACAGTGTGTGGCCCCAGATAATACTGCACAGTGAGTGGCCCCAGATAATGCTGCACAGTGAGTGGCCCCAGATAATGCTGCACAGTGTGTGGCCCCAGATAATACTGCACAGTGAGTGGCCCCAGATAATACTGCACAGTGAGTGGCCCCAGATAATGCTGCACAGTGAGTGGCCCCAGATAATGCTGCACAGTGTGTGGCCCCAGATAATACTGCACAGTGAGTGGCCCCAGATAATGCTGCACAGTGCGTGGTCCCAGATAATGCTGCTAGTGAGTGGCCCCAGATAATGCTGCACAGTGTGTGGCCCCAGATAATGCTGCACAGTGTGTGGTCCCAGATAATGCTGCTAGTGAGTGGCCCCAGATAATGAGGACAGTGATTGGCCCCAGATAATGAGGACAGTGAGTGGCCCCAGATAATGCTGCACAGTGAGTGGCCCCAGATAATGCTGCACAGTGAGTGGCCCCAGATAATGCTGCACAGTGATTGGCCCCAGACAATGCTGCACAGTGAGTGGCCCCAGATAATGCTGCACAGTGAGTGGCCCCAGATAATACTGCACAGTGAGTGGCCCCAGATAATGCTGCACAGTGAGTGGCCCCAGATAATGCTGCACAGTGTGTGGACCCAGATAATACTGCACAGTGAGTGGCCCCAGATAATGCTGCACAGTGAGTGGCCCCAGATAATGCTGCACAGTTTGTGGCCCCAGATAATGCTGCACAGTGAGTGGCACCAGATAATGCTGCACAGTGAGTGGCCCCAGATAATGCTGCACAGTGAGTGGCCCCAGATAATACTGCACAGTGAGTGGCCCCAGATAATGCTGCACAGTGAGTGGCCCCAGATAATGCTGCACAGTGAGTGGCCCCAGATAATACTGCACAGTGAGTGGCCCCAGATAATGCTGCACAGTGAGTGGCCCCAGATAATGCTGCACAGTGAGTGGCCCCAGATAATGCTGCACAGTGTGTGGCCCCAGATAATACTGCACAGTGAGTGGCCCCAGATAATGCTGCACAGTGAGTGGCCCCAGATAATGCTGCACAGTGTGTGGTCCCAGATAATGCTGCACAGTGAGTGGCCCCAGATAATACTGCACAGTGAGTGGCCCCAGATAATGCTGCAGTGAGTGGCCCCAGACAATGCTGCACAGTGTGTGGTCCCAGATAATGCTGCTAGTGAGTGGCCCCAGATAATGCTGCACAGTGTGTGGCCCCAGATAATGCTGCACAGTGAGTGGCCCCAGATAATGCAGCACAGTGAGTGGCCCCAGATAATGTTGTACAGTGAGTGGCCCCAGATAATGCTGCACAGTGTGTGGCCCCAGATAATGCTGCACAGTGAGTGGCCCCAGATAATGCAGCACAGTGTGTGGCCCCAGATAATGCTGCACAGTGAGTGTCCCCAGATAATGCTGCACAGTGAGTGGCCCCAGATAATGCAGCACAGTGAGTGGCCCCAGTTATGCTGCACAGTGAGTGGCCCCAGATAATGCAGCACAGTGAGTGGCCCCAGATAATGAGGACAGTGAGTGGCCCCAGATAATGCTGCACAGTGAGTGTCCCCAGATAATGCTGCACAGTGAGTGGCCCCAGATAATGCAGCACAGTGAATGGCCCCAGATAATGAGGACAGTGAGTGGCCCCAGATAATGCTGCACAGTGAGTGTCCCCAGATAATGCTGCACAGTGAGTGGCCCCAGATAATGCAGCACAGTGAGTGGCCCCAGATAATGCAGCACAGTGAGTGGCCCCAGATAATGAGGACAGTGAGTGGCCCCAGACAATGCTGCACAGTGTGTGGCCCCAGATAATGCTGCACAGTGAGTGGCCCCAGATAATGCAGCACAGTGAGTGACCCCAGATAATACTGCACAGTGAGTGGCCCCAGATAATGAGGACAGTGAGTGGCCCCAGATAATGCTGCACAGTGAGTGTCCCCAGATAATGCTGTACAGTGAGTGGCCCCAGATAATGCTGCACAGTGTGTGGCCCCAGATAATGCTGCACAGTGTGTGGCCCCAGATAATGCAGCACAGTGAGTGTCCCCAGATAATGCAGCACAGTGAGTGGCCCCAGATAATGAGGACAGTGAGTGGCCCCAGATAATGCTGCACAGTGAGTGTCCCCAGATAATGCTGCACAGTGAGTGGCCCCAGATAATGCAGCACAGTGAATGGCCCCAGATAATGAGGACAGTGAGTGGCCCCAGATAATGCTGCACAGTGAGTGTCCCCAGATAATGCTGCACAGTGAGTGGCCCCAGATAATGCAGCACAGTGAGTGGCCCCAGATAATGCAGCACAGTGAGTGGCCCCAGATAATGAGGACAGTGAGTGGCCCCAGACAATGCTGCACAGTGTGTGGCCCCAGATAATGCTGCACAGTGAGTGGCCCCAGATAATGCAGCACAGTGAGTATCCCCAGATAATACTGCACAGTGAGTGGCCCCAGATAATGAGGACAGTGAGTGGCCCCAGATAA
Source organism: Dendrobates tinctorius (assembly GCF_039654945.1). Lineage (NCBI taxonomy): Eukaryota > Metazoa > Chordata > Amphibia > Anura > Dendrobatidae > Dendrobates > Dendrobates tinctorius. The sequence continues at coordinate 11,643,529 of NW_027361761.1, read as the reverse complement.
TGCTGCACAGTGAGTGTCCCCAGATAATGCTGTACAGTGAGTGGCCCCAGATAATGCTGCACAGTGTGTGGCCCCAGATAATGAGGACAGTGATTGGCCCCAGACAATGAGGACAGTGAGTGGCCTCAGATAATGCTGCACAGTGAGTGGCCCCAGATAATGCTGCACAGTGAGTGGCCCCAGATAATGCTGCACAGTGAGTGGCCCCAGACAATGCTGCACAGTGAGTGGCCCCAGATAATGCTGCACAGTGAGTGGCCCCAGATAATGCTGCACAGTGAGTGGCCCCAGATAATGCTGCACAGTGAGTGGCCCCAGATAATACTGCACAGTGAGTGGCCACAGATAATGCTGCACAGTGAGTGGCCCCAGATAATGCTGCACAGTGAGTGGCCCCAGATAATGCTGCACAGTGAGTGGCCCCAGATAATGCTGCACAGTGTGTGGCCCCAGATAATGCTGCACAGTGAGTGACCCCAGTTATGCTGCACAGTGAGTGGCCCCAGATAATGCTGCACAGTGAGTGGCCCCAGATAATGCTGCACAGTGAGTGGCCCCAGATAATGCTGCACAGTGAGTGGCCCCAGATAATACTGCACAGTGACTGGCCCCAGACAATGCTGAACAGTGAGTGGCCCCAGATAATACTGCACAGTGAGTGGCCCCAGATAATGCTGCACAGTGAGTGGCCCCAGATAATGCTGCACAGTGAGTGGCCCCAGATAATACTGCACAGTGAGTGGCCCCAGAAAATGCTGCACAGTGAGTGGCCCCAGATAATGCTGCACACTGAGTGGCCCCAGATAATGCTGCACAGTGTGTGGCCCCAGATAATACTGCACAGTGAGTGGCCCCAGATAATGCTGCACAGTGAGTGGCCCCAGATAATGCTGCACAGTGTGTGGCCCCAGATAATACTGCACAGTGAGTGGCCCCAGATAATACTGCACAGTGAGTGGCCCCAGATAATGCTGCACAGTGAGTGGCCCCAGATAATGCTGCACAGTGAGTGGCCCCAGATAATGCTGCACAGTGAGTGGCCCCAGAAAATGCTGCACAGTGAGTGGCCCCAGATAATACTGCACAGTGAGTGGCCCAAGACAATGCTGCACAGTGAGTGGCCCCAGATAATATTGCAGAGTGAGTGGCCCCAGACAATGCTGCACAGTGCGTGGCCCCAGATAATGCTGCACAGTGAGTGGCCCCAGATAATGCTGCACAGTGAGTGGCCCCAGATAATGCTGCACAGTGAGTGGCCCCAGATAATGCTGCACAGTGAGTGGCCCAAGACAATGCTGCACAGTGAGTGGCCCCAGATAATGCTGCACAGTGAGTGGCCCCAGATAATACTGCACAGTGAGTGGCCCCAGAAAATGCTGCACAGTGAGTGGCCTCAGATAATACTGCACAGTGAGTGGCCCCAGACAATGCTGCACAGTGAGTGGCCCCAGATAATGCTGCACAGTGTGTGGCCCAAGTTTTGCTGCACAGTGAGTGGCCCCAGATAATGCTGCACAGTGAGTGGCCCCAGATAATGCTGCACAGTGAGTGGCCCCAGATAATGCTGCACAGTGAGTGGCCCCAGATAATGCTGCACAGTGAGTGGCCTCAGATAATACTGCACAGTGAGTGGCCCAAGACAATGCTGCACAGTGAGTGGCCCCAGATAATGCTGCACAGTGTGTGGCCCAAGTTTTGCTGCACAGTGAGTGGCCCCAGATAATACTGCACAGTGAGTGGCCCCAGAAAATGCTGCACAGTGAGTGTCCCCAGATAATGCTGCACAGTGAGTGGCCCCAGATAATGCTGCACAGTGAGTGGCCCCAGATAATACTGCACAGTGAGTGGCCCCAGACAATGCTGCACAGTGAGTGGACCCAAATAATACTGCAGAGTGAGTGGCCCCAGACAATGCTGCACAGAGCGTGGCCCCAGATAATGCTGCACAGTGAGTGGCCCCAGATAATGCGGCACAGTGAGTGGCCCCAGATAATGCTGCACAGTGAGTGGCCCCAGATAATGCTGCACAGTGAGTGGCCCCAGATAATGCTGCACAGTGAGTGGCCCAAGACAATGCTGCACAGTGAGTGGCCCCAGATAATGCTGCACAGTGAGTGGCCCCAGATAATACTGCACAGTGAGTGGCCCCAGACAATGCTGCACAGTGAGTGGCCTCAGATAATACTGCACAGTGAGTGGCCCCAGACAATGCTGCACAGTGAGTGGCCCCAGATAATGCTGCACAGTGTGTGGCCCAAGTTTTGCTGCACAGTGAGTGGCCCCAGATAATGCTGCACAGTGAGTGGCCCCAGATAATGCTGCACAGTGTGTGGCCCCAGATAATACTGCACAGTGAGTGGCCCCAGATAATGCTGCACAGTGAGTGGCCCCAGATAATGCTGCACAGTGAGTGGCCCCAGATAATACTGCACAGTGAGTGGCCACAGATAATGCTGCACAGTGAGTGGCCCCAGATAATGCTGCACAGTGAGTGGCCCCAGATAATGCTGCACAGTGAGTGGCCCCAGATAATGCTGCACAGTGTGTGGCCCCAGATAATGCTGCACAGTGAGTGACCCCAGTTATGCTGCACAGTGAGTTGCCCCAGATAATGCTGCACAGTGAGTGGCCCCAGATAATGCTGCACAGTGAGTGGCCCCAGATAATGCTGCACAGTGAGTGGCCCCAGATAATACTGCACAGTGACTGGCCCCAGACAATGCTGCACAGTGAGTGGCCCCAGATAATACTGCACAGTGAGTGGCCCCAGATAATGCTGCACAGTGAGTGGCCCCAGATAATGCTGCACAGTGAGTGGCCCCAGATAATACTGCACAGTGAGTGGCCCCAGAAAATGCTGCACAGTGAGTGGCCCCAGATAATGCTGCACACTGAGTGGCCCCAGATAATGCTGCACAGTGTGTGGCCCCAGATAATACTGCACAGTGAGTGGCCCCAGATAATGCTGCACAGTGAGTGGCCCCAGATAATGCTGCACAGTGTGTGGCCCCAGATAATACTGCACAGTGAGTGGCCCCAGATAATACTGCACAGTGAGTGGCCCCAGATAATGCTGCACAGTGAGTGGCCCCAGATAATGCTGCACAGTGTGTGGCCCCAGATAATACTGCACAGTGAGTGGCCCCAGATAATGCTGCACAGTGCGTGGTCCCAGATAATGCTGCTAGTGAGTGGCCCCAGATAATGCTGCACAGTGTGTGGCCCCAGATAATGCTGCACAGTGTGTGGTCCCAGATAATGCTGCTAGTGAGTGGCCCCAGATAATGAGGACAGTGATTGGCCCCAGATAATGAGGACAGTGAGTGGCCCCAGATAATGCTGCACAGTGAGTGGCCCCAGATAATGCTGCACAGTGAGTGGCCCCAGATAATGCTGCACAGTGATTGGCCCCAGACAATGCTGCACAGTGAGTGGCCCCAGATAATGCTGCACAGTGAGTGGCCCCAGATAATACTGCACAGTGAGTGGCCCCAGATAATGCTGCACAGTGAGTGGCCCCAGATAATGCTGCACAGTGTGTGGACCCAGATAATACTGCACAGTGAGTGGCCCCAGATAATGCTGCACAGTGAGTGGCCCCAGATAATGCTGCACAGTTTGTGGCCCCAGATAATGCTGCACAGTGAGTGGCACCAGATAATGCTGCACAGTGAGTGGCCCCAGATAATGCTGCACAGTGAGTGGCCCCAGATAATACTGCACAGTGAGTGGCCCCAGATAATGCTGCACAGTGAGTGGCCCCAGATAATGCTGCACAGTGAGTGGCCCCAGATAATACTGCACAGTGAGTGTCCCCAGATAATGCTGCACAGTGAGTGGCCCCAGATAATGCTGCACAGTGAGTGGCCCCAGATAATGCTGCACAGTGTGTGGCCCCAGATAATACTGCACAGTGAGTGGCCCCAGATAATGCTGCACAGTGAGTGGCCCCAGATAATGCTGCACAGTGTGTGGTCCCAGATAATGCTGCACAGTGAGTGGCCCCAGATAATACTGCACAGTGAGTGGCCCCAGATAATGCTGCAGTGAGTGGCCCCAGACAATGCTGCACAGTGTGTGGTCCCAGATAATGCTGCTAGTGAGTGGCCCCAGATAATGCTGCACAGTGTGTGGCCCCAGATAATGCTGCACAGTGAGTGGCCCCAGATAATGCAGCACAGTGAGTGGCCCCAGATAATGTTGTACAGTGAGTGGCCCCAGATAATGCTGCACAGTGTGTGGCCCCAGATAATGCTGCACAGTGAGTGGCCCCAGATAATGCAGCACAGTGTGTGGCCCCAGATAATGCTGCACAGTGAGTGTCCCCAGATAATGCTGCACAGTGAGTGGCCCCAGATAATGCAGCACAGTGAGTGGCCCCAGTTATGCTGCACAGTGAGTGGCCCCAGATAATGCAGCACAGTGAGTGGCCCCAGATAATGAGGACAGTGAGTGGCCCCAGATAATGCTGCACAGTGAGTGTCCCCAGATAATGCTGCACAGTGAGTGGCCCCAGATAATGCAGCACAGTGAATGGCCCCAGATAATGAGGACAGTGAGTGGCCCCAGATAATGCTGCACAGTGAGTGTCCCCAGATAATGCTGCACAGTGAGTGGCCCCAGATAATGCAGCACAGTGAGTGGCCCCAGATAATGCAGCACAGTGAGTGGCCCCAGATAATGAGGACAGTGAGTGGCCCCAGACAATGCTGCACAGTGTGTGGCCCCAGATAATGCTGCACAGTGAGTGGCCCCAGATAATGCAGCACAGTGAGTGACCCCAGATAATACTGCACAGTGAGTGGCCCCAGATAATGAGGACAGTGAGTGGCCCCAGATAATGCTGCACAGTGAGTGTCCCCAGATAATGCTGTACAGTGAGTGGCCCCAGATAATGCTGCACAGTGTGTGGCCCCAGATAATGCTGCACAGTGTGTGGCCCCAGATAATGCAGCACAGTGAGTGTCCCCAGATAATGCAGCACAGTGAGTGGCCCCAGATAATGAGGACAGTGAGTGGCCCCAGATAATGCTGCACAGTGAGTGTCCCCAGATAATGCTGCACAGTGAGTGGCCCCAGATAATGCAGCACAGTGAATGGCCCCAGATAATGAGGACAGTGAGTGGCCCCAGATAATGCTGCACAGTGAGTGTCCCCAGATAATGCTGCACAGTGAGTGGCCCCAGATAATGCAGCACAGTGAGTGGCCCCAGATAATGCAGCACAGTGAGTGGCCCCAGATAATGAGGACAGTGAGTGGCCCCAGACAATGCTGCACAGTGTGTGGCCCCAGATAATGCTGCACAGTGAGTGGCCCCAGATAATGCAGCACAGTGAGTATCCCCAGATAATACTGCACAGTGAGTGGCCCCAGATAATGAGGACAGTGAGTGGCCCCAGATAATGCTGCACAGTGAGTGTCCCCAGATAATGCTGTACAGTGAGTGGCCCCAGATAATGCTGCACAGTGTGTGGCCCCAGATAATGAGGACAGTGATTGGCCCCAGATAATGAGGACAGTGAGTGGCCTCAGATAATGCTGCACAGTGAGTGGCCCCAGATAATGCTGCACAGTGAGTGGCCCCAGATAATGCTGCACAGTGAGTGGCCCCAGACAATGCTGCACAGTGAGTGGCCCCAGATAATGCTGCACAGTGAGTGGCCCCAGATAATACTGCACAGTGAGTGGCCCCAGATAATGCTGCACAGTGAGTGGCCCCAGATAATGCTGCACAGTGTGTGGCCCCAGATAATGCTGCACAGTGAGTGGCCCCAGATAATGCTGCACAGTGAGTGGCCCCAGATAATACTGCACAGTGAGTGGCCCCAGATAATGCTGCACAGTGAGTGGCCCCAGACAATAATGCACAGTGTGTGGTCCCAGATAATGCTGCTAGTGAGTGGCCCCAGATAATGCTGCACAGTGTGTGTCCCCAGATAATGCTGCACAGTGAGTGTCCCCAGATAATGCAGCACAGTGAGTGTCCCCAGATAATGCTGTACAGTGAGTGGCCCCAGATAATGCTGCACAGTGTGTGGTCCCAGATAATGCTGCTAGTGAGTGGCCCCAGACAATGCTGCACAGTGAGTGGCCCCAGATAATGCTGTACAGTGAGTGGCCCCAGATAATGCTGCACAGTGTGTGGCCCCAGATAATGCTGCACAGTGTGTGGCCCCAGATAATGCTGCACAGTGAGTGGCCCCAGATAATGCTGCACAGTGTGTGGCCCCAGATAATGCTGCACAGTGAGTGTCCCCATATAATGCTGCACAGTGAGTGGCCCCAGATAATGCAGCACAGTGAGTGGCCCCAGTTATGCTGCACAGTGAGTGGCCCCAGATAATGCTGCACAGTGAGTGGCCCCAGATAATGCTGCACAGTGAGTGGCCCCAGATAATGCTGCACAGTGAGTGGCCCAAGATAATGCTGCACAGTGAGTGGCCCCAGATAATACTGCACAGTGAGTGGCCCCAGACAATGCTGCACAGTGAGTGGCCCCAGATAATACTGCACAGTGAGTGGCCCCAGACAATTATGCACAGTGCGTGGCCCCAGACAATGCTGCACAGTGGGTGGCCTCAGTTAATGCTGCACAGTGTGTGGCCCCAGATAATGAGGACAGTGAGTGCCCCCAGACAATGCTGCATAGTGTGTGGCCCCAGATAATGCTGCACAGTGATTGGCGCCAGAAAATGCTTTACAGTGATAGGTCCCAGATACTGCACAGTGAGTGGCCCCAGACAATGCTGCACAGTGTGTGGTCCCAGATAATGCTGCTAGTGAGTGGCCCCAGATAATGCTGCACAGTGTGTGGCCCCAGATAATGCTGCACAGTGAGTGGCCCCAGATAATGCAGCACAGTGAGTGGCCCCAGAAAATGCTGTACAGTGAGTGGCCCCAGATAAAGCTGCACAGTGTGTGGCCCCAGATAATGCTGCACAGTGTGTGGCCCCAGATAATGCTGCACAGTGAGTGGCCCCAGATAATGCAGCACAGTGTGTGGCCCCAGATAATGCTGCACAGTGAGTGTCCCCAGATAATGCTGCACAGTGAGTGGCCCCAGATAATGCAGCACAGTGAGTTTCCCCAGTTATGCTGCACAGTGAGTGGCCCCAGATAATGCTGCACAGTGAGTGGCCCCAGATAATGCTGCACAGTGAGTGGCCCCATATAATGCTGCACAGTGAGTGGCCCAAGATAATGCTGCACAGTGAGTGGCCCCAGATAATACTGCACAGTGAGTGGCCCCAGACAATGCTGCACAGTGAGTGGCCCCAGATAATACTGCACAGTGAGTGGCCCCAGACAATTATGCACAGTGCGTGGCCCCAGACAATGCTGCACAGTGGGTGGCCACAGTTAATGCTGCACAGTGGGTGGCCTCAGTTAATGCTGCACAGTGTGTGGCCCCAGACAATGCTGCACAGTGTGTGGCCCCAGATAATGCTGCACAGTGATTGGCGCCAGAAAATGCTTTACAGTGATAGGCCCCAGATACTGCACAGTGAGTGGCCCCAAACAATGCTGCACAGTGAGTGGCCCCAGATAATGCTGCACAGTGAATGGCCCCAGACAATGCTGCACAGTGAGTGGCCCCAGACAATGCTGCCCAGTGAGTGGCCCCAGATAATGCTGCACAGTGAGTGGACCCAGATAACGCTGCACAGTGAGTGGCCCCAGATAATGCTGCACAGTCAGTGGCCCCAGACAATACTGCACAGTGAGTGGCCCCAGACAATGCTGCACAGTGAATGGCCCCATATGATGCTGCACAGTGTGTGGCCCCAGATAATGCTGCACAGTGAGTGGCCCCAGATAATGCTGCACAGTGAGTGTCCCCAGATAATGCTGCACAGTGAGTGGCCCCAGATAATTCTGCACAGTGAGTGGCCCCAGAAAATGCTGCACAGTGAGTGTCCCCAGATAATGCTGCACAGTGAGTGGCCCCAGATAATGCTGCACAGTGAGTGGCCCCAGATAATACTGCACAGTGAGTGGCCCCAGACAATGCTGCACAGTGAGTGGCCCCAGATAATACTGCAGAGTGAGTGGCCTCAGACAATGCTGCACAGAGCATGGCCCCAGATAATGCTGCACAGTGAGTGGCCCCAGATAATGCTGCACAGTGAGTGGCCCCAGATAATGCTGCACAGTGAGTGGCCCCAGATAATGCTGCACAGTGAGTGGCCCCAGATAATGCTGCACAGTGAGTGGCCCAAGACAATGGTGCACAGTGAGTGGCCCCAGATAATGCTGCACAGTGAGTGGCCCCAGATAATACTGCACAGTGAGTGGCCCCAGACAATGCTGCACAGTGAGTGGCCTCAGATAATACTGCACAGTGAGTGGCCCCAGACAATGCTGCACAGTGAGTGGCCCCAGATAATGCTGCACAGTGTGTGGCCCAAGTTTTGCTGCACAGTGAGTGGCCCCAGATAATGCTGCACAGTGAGTGGCCCCAGATAATGCTGCACAGTGAGTGGCCCCAGATAATGCTGCACAGTGTGTGGCCTCAGATAATACTGCACAGTGAGTGGCCCCAGATAATGCTGCACAGTGAGTGGCCCCAGATAATGCTGCACAGTGAGTGGCCCCAGATAATACTGCACAGTGAGTGGCCACAGATAATGCTGCACAGTGAGTGGCCCCAGATAATGCTGCACAGTGAGTGGCCCCAGATAATGCTGCACAGTGTGTGGCCCCAGATAATGCTGCACAGTGAGTGACCCCAGTTATGCTGCACAGTGAGTGGCCCCAGATAATGCTGCACAGTGAGTGGCCCCAGACAATGCTGCACAGTGAGTGGCCCCAGATAATGCTGCACAGTGAGTGGCCCCAGATAATACTGCACAGTGAATGGCCCCAGACAATGCTGCACAGTGAGTGGCCCCATATAATACTGCACAGTGAGTGGCACCAGACAATGCTGCACAGTGAGTGGCCACAGATAATGCTGCACAGTGTGTGGCCCAAGTTTTGCTGCACAGTGAGTGGCCCCAGATAATGCTGCACAGTGAGTGGCCCAGATAATGCTGCACAGTGAGTGGCCCCAGATAATGCTGCACAGTGAGTGACCCCAGACAATGCTGCACAGTGAGTGGCCCCAGATAATGCTGCACAGTGAGTGGCCCCAGATAATGCTGCACAGTGAGTGGCCCCAGATAATGCTGCACAGTGAGTGGCCCAAGACAATGGTGCACAGTGAGTGGCCCCAGATAATACTGCACAGTGAGTGGCCCCAGATAATACTGCACAGTGAGTGGCCCCAGACAATGATGCACAGTGAGTGGCCTCAGATAATACTGCACAGTGAGTGGCCCCAGACAATGCTGCACAGTGAGTGGCCCCAGATAATGCTGCACAGTGTGTGGCCCAAGTTTTGCTGCACAGTGAGTGGCCCCAGATAATGCTGCACAGTGAGTGGCCCCAGATAATGCTGCACAGTGAGTGGCCCCAGATAATGCTGCACAGTGTGTGGCCTCAGATAATACTGCACAGTGATTGGCCCCAGATAATGCTGCACAGTGAGTGGCCCCAGATAATGCTGCACAGTGAGTGGCCCCAGATAATACTGCACAGTGAGTGGCCACAGATAATGCTGCACAGTGAGTGGCCCCAGATAATGCTGCACAGTGAGTGGCCCCAGATAATGCTGCACAGTGAGTGGCCCCATATAATGCTGCACAGTGTGTGGCCCCAGATAATGCTGCACAGTGAGTGACCCCAGTTATGCTGCACAGTGAGTGACCCCAGATAATGCTGCACAGTGAGTGGCCCCAGACAATGCTGCACAGTGAGTGGCCCCAGATAATGCTGCACAGTGAGTGGCCCCAGATAATACTGCACAGTGAATGGCCCCAGACAATGCTGCACAGTGAGTGGCCCCATATAATACTGTACAGTGAGTGGCACCAGACAATGCTGCACAGTGAGTGGCCACAGATAATGCTGCACAGTGTGTGGCCCAAGTTTTGCTGCACAGTGAGTGGCCCCAGATAATGCTGCACAGTGAGTGGCCCCAGATAATGCTGCACAGTGAGTGGCCCCAGATAATGCTGCACAGTGAGTGGCCCCAGACAATGCTGCACAGTGAGTGGCCGCAGATAATGCTGCACAGTGAGTGGCCCCAGATAATACTGCACAGTGAGTGGCCCCAGATAATGCTGCACAGTGAGTGGCCCCAGATAATGCTGCACAGTGAGTGGCCCCAGATAATACTGCACAGTGTGTGGCCCCAGATAATACTGCACAGTGAGTGGCCCCAGATAATGCTGCACAGTGAGTGGCCCCAGATAATGCTGCACAGTGTGTGGCCCCAGATAATGCTGCACAGTGAGTGGCCCCAGATAATGCTGCACAGTGTGTGGCCCCAGATAATACTGCACAGTGAGTGGCCCCAGATAATGCTGCACAGTGAGTGGCCCCAGATAATGCTGCACAGTGTGTGGCCCCAGATAATGCTGCACAGTGAGTGGCCCCAGATAATGCTGCACAGTGAGTGGCCCCAGATAATGCTGCACAGTGAGTGGCCCCAGACAATGCTGCACAGTGAGTGGCCCCAGATAATACTGCAGAGTGAGTGGCCCCAGACAATGCTGCACAGAGCGTGGCCCCAGATAATGCTGCACAGTGAGTGGCCCCAGATAATGCTGCACAGTGAGTGGCCCCAGATAATGCTGCACAGTGAGTGGCCCCAGATAATGCTGCACAGTGAGTGGCCCCAGATAATGCTGCACAGTGAGTGGCCCAAGACAATGGTGCACAGTGAGTGGCCCCAGATAATGCTGCACAGTGAGTGGCCCCAGATAATACTGCACAGTGAGTGGCCCCAGACAATGCTGCACAGTGAGTGGCCTCAGATAATACTGCACAGTGAGTGGCCCCAGACAATGCTGCACAGTGAGTGGCCCTAGATAATGCTGCACAGTGTGTGGCCCAAGTTTTGCTGCACAGTGAGTGGCCCCAGATGATGCTGCACAGTGAGTGGCCCCAGATAATGCTGCACAGTGAGTGGCCCCAGATAATGCTGCACAGTGTGTGGCCCCAGATAATACTGCACAGTGAGTGGCCCCAGATAATGCTGCACAGTGAGTGGCCCCAGATAATGCTGCACAGTGAGTGGCCCCAGATAATACTGCACAGTGAGTGGCCACAGATAATGCTGCACAGTGAGTGGCCCCAGATAATGCTGCACAGTGAGTGGCCCCAGATAATGCTGCACAGTGAGTGGCCCCAGATAATGCTGCACAGTGTGTGGCCCCAGATAATGCTGCACAGTGAGTGACCCCAGTTATGCTGCACAGTGAGTGGCCCCAGATAATGCTGCACAGTGAGTGGCCCCAGACAATGCTGCACAGTGAGTGGCCCCAGATAATGCTGCACAGTGAGTGGCCCCAGATAATACTGCACAGTGAGTGGCCCCAGACAATTCTGCACAGTGAGTGGCCCCAGATAATACTGCACAGTGAGTGGCCCCAGACAATGCTGCACAGTGAGTGGCCACAGATAATGCTGCACAGTGTGTGGCCCAAGTTTTGCTGCACAGTGAGTGGCCCCAGATAATGCTGCACAGTGAGTGGCCCCAGATAATGCTGCACAGTGAGTGGCCCCAGACAATGCTGCACAGTGAGTGGCCCCAGATAATGCTGCACAGTGAGTGGCCCCAGATAATACTGCACAGTGAGTGGCCCCAGATAATGCTGCACAGTGAGTGGCCCCAGATAATGCTGCACAGTGAGTGGCCCCAGATAATACTGCACAGTGTGTGGCCCCAGATAATACTGCACAGTGAGTGGCCCCAGATAATGCTGCACAGTGAGTGGCCCCAGATAATGCTGCACAGTGTGTGGCCCCAGATAATGCTGCACAGTGAGTGGCCCCAGATAATGCTGCACAGTGTGTGGCCCCAGATAATACTGCACAGTGAGTGGCCCCAGATAATGCTGCACAGTGAGTGGCCCCAGATAATGCTGCACAGTGTGTGGCCCCAGATAATGCTGCACAGTGAGTGGCCCCAGATAATGCTGCACAGTGAGTGGCCCCAGATAATGCTGCACAGTGAGTGGCCCCAGATAATACTGCACAGTGAGTGGCCCCAGATAATGCTGCACAGTGAGTGGCCCCAGATAATGCTGCACAGTGAGTGGCCCCAGATAATACTGCACAGTGAGTGGCCCCAGAAAATGCTGCACAGTGAGTGGCCCCAGATAATGCTGCACACTGAGTGGCCCCAGATAATGCTGCACAGTGTGTGGCCCCAGATAATACTGCACAGTGAGTGGCCCTAGATAATGCTGCACAGTGAGTGGCCCCAGATAATGCTGCACAGTGTGTGGCCCCAGATAATACTGCACAGTGAGTGGCCCCAGATAATACTGCACAGTGAGTGGCCCCAGATAATACTGCACAGTGAGTGGCCCCAGATAATGCTGCACAGTGTGTGGCCCCAGATAATACTGCACAGTGAGTGGCCCCAGATAATGCTGCACAGTGAGTGGCCCCAGATATTGCTGCACAGTGCGTGGTCCCAGATAATGCTGCTAGTGAGTGGCCCCAGATAATGCTGCACAGTGTGTGGCCCCAGATAATGCTGCACAGTGTGTGGTCCCAGATAATGCTGCTAGTGAGTGGCCCCAGATAATGAGGACAGTGAGTGGCCCCAGATAATGAGGACAGTGAGTGGCCCCAGATAATGCTGCACAGTGAGTGGCCCCAGATAATGCTGCACAGTGAGTGGCCCCAGATAATGAGGACAGTGAGTGGCCCCAGATAATGCTGCACAGTGAGTGGCCCCAGATAATGCTGCACAGTGAGTGGCCCCAGATAATGCTGCACAGTGAGTGGCCCCAGACAATGCTGCACAGTGAGTGGCCCCAGATAATACTGCACAGTGAGTGTCCCCAGATAATGCTGCACAGTGAGTGGCCCCAGATAATGCTGCACAGTGAGTGGCCCCAGATAATGCTGCACAGTGTGTGGCCCCAGATAATACTGCACAGTGAGTGGCCCCAGACAATGCTGCACAGTGAGTGGCCCTAGATAATGCTGCACAGTGTGTGGCCCAAGTTTTGCTGCACAGTGAGTGGCCCCAGATGATGCTGCACAGTGAGTGGCCCCAGATAATGCTGCACAGTGAGTGGCCCCAGATAATGCTGCACAGTGTGTGGCCCCAGATAATACTGCACAGTGAGTGGCCCCAGATAATGCTGCACAGTGAGTGGCCCCAGATAATGCTGCACAGTGAGTGGCCCCAGATAATACTGCACAGTGAGTGGCCACAGATAATGCTGCACAGTGAGTGGCCCCAGATAATGCTGCACAGTGAGTGGCCCCAGATAATGCTGCACAGTGAGTGGCCCCAGATAATGCTGCACAGTGTGTGGCCCCAGATAATGCTGCACAGTGAGTGACCCCAGTTATGCTGCACAGTGAGTAGCCCCAGATAATGCTGCACAGTGAGTGGCCCCAGACAATGCTGCACAGTGAGTGGCCCCAGATAATGCTGCACAGTGAGTGGCCCCAGATAATACTGCACAGTGAGTGGCCCCAGACAATTCTGCACAGTGAGTGGCCCCAGATAATACTGCACAGTGAGTGGCCCCAGACAATGCTGCACAGTGAGTGGCCACAGATAATGCTGCACAGTGTGTGGCCCAAGTTTTGCTGCACAGTGAGTGGCCCCAGATAATGCTGCACAGTGAGTGGCCCCAGATAATGCTGCACAGTGAGTGGCCCCAGACAATGCTGCACAGTGAGTGGCCCCAGATAATGCTGCACAGTGAGTGGCCCCAGATAATACTGCACAGTGAGTGGCCCCAGATAATGCTGCACAGTGAGTGGCCCCAGATAATGCTGCACAGTGAGTGGCCCCAGATAATACTGCACAGTGTGTGGCCCCAGATAATACTGCACAGTGAGTGGCCCCAGATAATGCTGCACAGTGAGTGGCCCCAGATAATGCTGCACAGTGTGTGGCCCCAGATAATGCTGCACAGTGAGTGGCCCCAGATAATGCTGCACAGTGTGTGGCCCCAGATAATACTGCACAGTGAGTGGCCCCAGATAATGCTGCACAGTGAGTGGCCCCAGATAATGCTGCACAGTGTGTGGCCCCAGATAATGCTGCACAGTGAGTGGCCCCAGATAATGCTGCACAGTGAGTGGCCCCAGATAATGCTGCACAGTGAGTGGCCCCAGATAATACTGCACAGTGAGTGGCCCCAGATAATGCTGCACAGTGAGTGGCCCCAGATAATGCTGCACAGTGAGTGGCCCCAGATAATACTGCACAGTGAGTGGCCCCAGAAAATGCTGCACAGTGAGTGGCCCCAGATAATGCTGCACACTGAGTGGCCCCAGATAATGCTGCACAGTGTGTGGCCCCAGATAATACTGCACAGTGAGTGGCCCTATATAATGCTGCACAGTGAGTGGCCCCAGATAATGCTGCACAGTGTGTGGCCCCAGATAATACTGCACAGTGAGTGGCCCCAGATAATACTGCACAGTGAGTGGCCCCAGATAATACTGCACAGTGAGTGGCCCCAGATAATGCTGCACAGTGTGTGGCCCCAGATAATACTGCACAGTGAGTGGCCCCAGATAATGCTGCACAGTGAGTGGCCCCAGATATTGCTGCACAGTGCGTGGTCCCAGATAATGCTGCTAGTGAGTGGCCCCAGATAATGCTGCACAGTGTGTGGCCCCAGATAATGCTGCACAGTGTGTGGTCCCAGATAATGCTGCTAGTGAGTGGCCCCAGATAATGAGGACAGTGAGTGGCCCCAGATAATGAGGACAGTGAGTGGCCCCAGATAATGCTGCACAGTGAGTGGCCCCAGATAATGCTGCACAGTGAGTGGCCCCAGATAATGAGGACAGTGAGTGGCCCCAGATAATGCTGCACAGTGAGTGGCCCCAGATAATGCTGCACAGTGAGTGGCCCCAGATAATGCTGCACAGTGAGTGGCCCCAGACAATGCTGCACAGTGAGTGGCCCCAGATAATACTGCACAGTGAGTGTCCCCAGATAATGCTGCACAGTGAGTGGCCCCAGATAATGCTGCACAGTGAGTGGCCCCAGATAATGCTGCACAGTGTGTGGCCCCAGATAATACTGCACAGTGAGTGGCCCCAGATAATGCTGCACAGTGAGTGGCCCCAGATAATGCTGCACAATGTGTGGCCCCAGATAATTCTGCACAGTGAGTGGCCCCAGATAATGCTGCACAGTGAGTGGCCCCAGATAATGCTGCACAGTGAGTGGCCCCAGATAATACTGCACAGTGAGTGGCCCCAGATAATGCTGCACAGTGAGTGGCCCCAGATAATGCTGCACAGTGAGTGGCCCCAGATAATACTGCACAGTGAGTGGCCCCAGATAATGCTGCACAGTGAGTGGCCCCAGAAAATGCTGCACACTGAGTGGCCCCAGATAATGCTGCACAGTGTGTGGCCCCAGATAATACTGCACAGTGAGTGGCCCCAGATAATGCTGCACAGTGAGTGGCCCCAGATAATGCTGCACAGTGTGTGGTCCCAGATAATACTGCACAGTGAGTGGCCCCAGATAATACTGCACAGTGAGTGGCCCCAGATAATGCTGCACAGTGAGTGGCCCCAGATAATGCTGCACAGTGTGTGGTCCCAGATAATACTGCACAGTGAGTGGCTCCAGATAATACTGCACAGTGAGTGGCCCCAGATAATGCTGCAGTGAGTGGCCCCAGACAATGCTGCACAATGTGTGGTCCCAGATAATGCTGCTAGTGAGTGGCACCAGATAATGCTGCACAGTGTGGGGCCCCAGATAATGCTGCACAGTGAGTGGCCCCAGATAATGCTGCACACTGAGTGGCCCCAGATAATGCTGCATATTGTGTGGCCCCAGATAATACTGCACAGTGAGTGGCCCCAGATAATGCTGCACAGTGAGTGGCCCCAGATAATGCTGCACAGTGTGTGGCCCCAGATAATACTGCACAGTGAGTGGCCCCAGATAATACTGCACAGTGAGTGGCCCCAGATAATGCTGCACAGTGAGTGGCCCCAGATAATGCTGCACAGTGTGTGGCCCCAGATAATACTGCACAGTGAGTGGCCCCAGATAATGCTGCACAGTGAGTGGCCCCAGATAATGCTGCACAGTGCGTGGTCCCAGATACTGCTGCTAGTGAGTGGCACCAGATAATGCTGCACAGTGTGTGGCCCCAGATAATGCTGAACAGTGTGTGGTCCCACATAATGCTGCTATTGAGTGGCCCCAGATAATGATGACAGTGAGTGGCCCCAGATAATGAGGACAGTGAGTGGCCCCAGATAATGCTGCACAGTGAGTGGCCCCAGATAATGCTGCACAGTGAGTGGCCCCAGATAATGAGGACAGTGAGTGGCCCCAGATAATGAGGACAGTGAGTGGCCCCAGATAATGCTGCACAGTGAGTGGCCCCAGATAATGCTGCACAGTGAGTGGCCCCAGATAATGCTGCACAGTGAGTGGCCCCAGACAATGCTGCACAGTGAGTGTCCCCAGATAATGCTGCACAGTGAGTGGCCCCAGATAATACTGCACAGTGAGTGGCCCCAGATAATGCTGCACAGTGAGTGGCCCCATATAATGCTGCACAGTGAGTGGCCCCAGATAATGCTGCACAGTCAGTGGCCCCAGACAATACTGCACAGTGAGTGGCCCCAGACAATGCTGCACAGTGAGTGGCCCCATATGATGCTGCACAGTGTGTGGCCCCAGATAATGCTGCACAGTGAGTGGCCCCAGATAATGCTGCACAGTGAGTGTCCCCAGATAATGCTGCACAGTGAGTGGCCCCAGATAATTCTGCACAGTGAGTGGCCCCAGAAAATGCTGCACAGTGAGTGTCCCCAGATAATGCTGCACAGTGAGTGGCCCCAGATAATGCTGCACAGTGAGTGGCCCCAGATAATACTGCACAGTGAGTGGCCCCAGACAATGCTGCAAAGTGAGTGGCCCCAGATAATACTGCAGAGTGAGTTGCCTCAGACAATGCTGCACAGAGCGTGGCCCCAGATAATGCTGCACAGTGAGTGGCCCCAGATAATGCTGCACAGTGAGTGGCCCCAGATAATGCTGCACAGTGAGTGGCCCCAGATAATGCTGCACAGTGAGTGGCCCCAGATAATGCTGCACAGTGAGTGGCCCAAGACAATGGTGCACAGTGAGTGGCCCCAGATAATGCTGCACAGTGAGTGGCCTCAGATAATACTGCACAGTGAGTGGCCCCAGACAATGCTGCACAGTGAGTGGCCTCAGATAATACTGCACAGTGAGTGGCCCCAGACAATGCTGCACAGTGAGTGGCCCCAGATAATGCTGCACAGTGTGTGGCCCAAGTTTTGCTGCACAGTGAGTGGCCCCAGATAATGCTGCACAGTGAGTGGCCCCAGATAATGCTGCACAGTGAGTGGCCCCAGATAATGCTGCACAGTGTGTGGCCTCAGATAATACTGCACAGTGAGTGGCCCCAGATAATGCTGCACAGTGAGTGGCCCCAGATAATGCTGCACAGTGAGTGGCCCCAGATAATACTGCACAGTGAGTGGCCACAGATAATGCTGCACAGTGAGTGGCCCCAGATAATGCTGCACAGTGAGTGACCCCAGATAATGCTGCACAGTGAGTGGCCCCAGATAATGCTGCACAGTGTGTGGCCCCAGATAATGCTGCACAGTGAGTGACCCCAGTTATGCTGCACAGTGAGTGGCCCCAGATAATGCTGCACAGTGAGTGGCCCCAGACAATGCTGCACAGTGAGTGGCCCCAGATAATGCTGCACAGTGAGTGGCCCCAGATAATACTGCACAGTGAATGGCCCCAGAGAATGCTGCACAGTGAGTGGCCCCATATAATACTGCACAGTGAGTGGCACCAGACAATGCTGCACAGTGAGTGGCCACAGATAATGCTGCACAGTGTGTGGCCCAAGTTTTGCTGCACAGTGAGTGGCCCCAGATAATGCTGCACAGTGAGTGGCCCCAGATAATGCTGCACAGTGAGTGGCCCCAGATAATGCTGCACAGTGAGTGGCCCCAGACAATGCTGCACAGTGAGTGGCCCCAGATAATGCTGCACAGTGAGTGGCCCCAGATAATGCTGCACAGTGAGTGGCCCCAGATAATGCTGCACAGTGAGTGGCCCAAGACAATGGTGCACAGTGAGTGGCCCCAGTTAATGCTGCACAGTGAGTGGCCCCAGATAATACTGCACAGTGAGTGGCCCCAGACAATGCTGCACAGTGAGTGGCCTCAGATAATACTGCACAGTGAGTGGCCCCAGACAATGCTGCACAGTGAGTGGCCCCAGATAATGCTGCACAGTGTGTGGCCCAAGTTTTGCTGCACAGTGAGTGGCCCCAGATAATGCTGCACAGTGAGTGGCCCCAGATAATGCTGCACAGTGAGTGGCCCCAGATAATGCTGCACAGTGTGTGGCCTCAGATAATACTGCACAGTGAGTGGCCCCAGATAATGCTGCACAGTGAGTGGCCCCAGATAATGCTGCACAGTGAGTGGCCCCAGATAATACTGCACAGTGAGTGGCCACACATAATGCTGCACAGTGAGTGGCCCCAGATAATGCTGCACAGTGAGTGGCCCCAGATAATGCTGCACAGTGAGTGACCCCAGATAATGCTGCACAGTGTGTGGCCCCAGATAATGCTGCACAGTGAGTGACCCCAGTTATGCTGCACAGTGAGTGGCCCCAGATAATGCTGCACAGTGAGTGGCCCCAGACAATGCTGCACAGTGAGTGGCCCCAGATAATGCTGCACAGTGAGTGGCCCCAGATAATACTGCACAGTGAATGGCCCCAGACAATGCTGCACAGTGAGTGGCCCCATATAATACTGCACAGTGAGTGGCACCAGACAATGCTGCACAGTGAGTGGCCACAGATAATGCTGCACAGTGTGTGGCCCAAGTTTTGCTGCACAGTGAGTGGCCCCAGATAATGCTGCACAGTGAGTGGCCCCAGATAATGCTGCACAGTGAGTGGCCCCAGATAATGCTGCACAGTGAGTGGCCCCAGACAATGCTGCACAGTTTAGTGGCCCCAGATAATGCTGCACAGTGAGTGGCCCCAGATAATGCTGCACAGTGAGTGGCCCCAGATAATGCTGCACAGTGAGTGGCCCCAGATAATGCTGCACAGTGTGTGGCCCCAGATAATACTGCACAGTGAGTGGCCCCAGATAATGCTGCACAGTGAGTGGCCCCAGATAATGCTGCACAGTGTGTGGCCCCAGATAATGCTGCACAGTGAGTGGCCCCAGATAATGCTGCACAGTGTGTGGCCCCAGATAATACAGCACAGTGAGTGGCCCCAGATAATGCTGCACAGTGAGTGGCCCCAGATAATGCTGCACAGTGTGTGGCCCCAGATAATGCTGCACAGTGAGTGGCCCCAGATAATGCTGCACAGTGAGTGGCCCCAGATAATGCTGCACAGTGAGTGGCCCCAGATAATACTGCACAGTGAGTGGCCCCAGATAATACTGCACAGTGTGTGGCCCCAGATAATGCTGCACAGTGAGTGGCCCCAGATAATGTTGCACAGTGAGTGGCCCCAGATAATGATGCACAGTGAGTGGCCCCAGATAATGCTGCACAGTGAGTGGCCCAAGACAATGGTGCACAGTGAGTGGCCCCAGATAATGCTGCACAGTGAGTGGCCCCAGATAATACTGCACAGTGAGTGGCCCCAGACAATGCTGCACAGTGAGTGGCCTCAGATAATACTGCACAGTGAGTGGCCCCAGACAATGCTGCACAGTGAGTGGCCCCAGATAATGCTGCACAGTGTGTGGCCCAAGTTTTGCTGCACAGTGAGAAGCCCCAGATAATGCTGCACAGTGAGTGGCCCCAGATAATGCTGCACAGTGTGTGGCCCCAGATAATACTGCACAGTGAGTGGCCCCAGATAATGCTGCACAGTGAGTGGCCCCAGATAATGCTGCACAGTGAGTGGCCCCAGATAATACTGCACAGTGAGTGGCCACAGATAATGCTGCACAGTGAGTGGCCCCAGATAATGCTGCACAGTGAGTGGCCCCAGATAATGCTGCACAGTGAGTGGCCCCAGATAATGCTGCACAGTGTGTGGCCCCAGATAATGCTGCACAGTGAGTGACCGCAGTTATGCTGCACAGTGAGTGGCCCCAGATAATGCTGCACAGTGAGTGGCCCCAGACAATGCTGCACAGTGAGTGGCCCCAGATAATGCTGCACAGTGAGTGGCCCCAGATAATACTGCACAGTGAGTGGCCCCAGACAATGCTGCACAGTGAGTGGCCCCAGATAATACTGCACAGTGAGTGGCCCCAGACAATGCTGCACAGTGAGTGGCCACAGATAATGCTGCACAGTGTGTGGCCCAAGTTTTGCTGCACAGTGAGTGGCCCCAGATAATGCTGCACAGTGAGTGGCCCCAGATAATGCTGCACAGTGAGTGGCCCCAGATAATGCTGCACAGTGAGTGGCCCCAGACAATGCTGCACAGTGAGTGGCCCCAGATAATGCTGCACAGTGAGTGGCCTCAGATAATACTGCACAGTGAGTGGCTCCAGATAATGCTGCACAGTGAGTGGCCCCAGATAATGCTGCACAGTGAGTGGCCCCAGATAATACTGCACAGTGTGTGGCCCCAGATAATACTGCACATTGAGTGGCCCCAGATAATGCTGCACAGTGAGTGGCCCCAGATAATGCTGCACAGTGTGTGGCCCCAGATAATGCTGCACAGTGAGTGGCCCCAGATAATGCTGCACAGTGTGTGGCCCCAGATAATACTGCACAGTGAGTGGCCCCAGATAATGCTGCACAGTGAGTGGCCCCAGATAATGCTGCACAGTGTGTGGCCCCAGATAATGCTGCACAGTGAGTGGCCCCAGATAATGCTGCACAGTGAGTGGCCCCAGATAATGCTGCACAGTGAGTGGCCCCAGATAATACTGCACAGTGAGTGGCCCCAGATAATGCTGCACAGTGAGTGGCCCCAGATAATGCTGCACAGTGAGTGGCCCCAGATAATACTGCACAGTGAGTGGCCCCAGAAAATGCTGCACAGTGAGTGGCCCCAGATAATGCTGCACACTGAGTGGCCCCAGATAATGCTGCACAGTGTGTGGCCCCAGATAATACTGCACAGTGAGTGGCCCTAGATAATGCTGCACAGTGAGTGGCCCCAGATAATGCTGCACAGTGTGTGGCCCCAGATAATACTGCACAGTGAGTGGCCCCATATAATACTGCACAGTGAGTGGCCCCAGATAATACTGCACAGTGAGTGGCCCCAGATAATGCTGCACAGTGTGTGGCCCCAGATAATACAGCACAGTGAGTGGCCCCAGATAATGCTGCACAGTGAGTGGCCCCAGATATTGCTGCACAGTGCGTGGTCCCAGATAATGCTGCTAGTGAGTGGCCCCAGATAATGCTGCACAGTGTGTGGCCCCAGATAATGCTGCACAGTGTGTGGTCCCAGATAATGCTGCTAGTGAGTGGCCCCAGATAATGAGGACAGTGAGTGGCCCCAGATAATGAGGACAGTGAGTGGCCCCAGATAATGCTGCACAGTGAGTGGCCCCAGATAATGCTGCACAGTGAGTGGCCCCAGATAATGAGGACAGTGAGTGGCCCCAGATAATGCTGCACAGTGAGTGGCCCCAGATAATGCTGCACAGTGAGTGGCCCCAGACATTGCTGCACAGTGAGTGGCCCCAGATAATGCTGCACAGTGAGTGGCCCCAGATAATACTGCACAGTGAGTGTCCCCAGATAATGCTGCACAGTGAGTGGCCCCAGATAATGCTGCACAGTGAGTGGCCCCAGATAATGCTGCACAGTGTGTGGCCCCAGATAATACTGCACAGTGAGTGGCCCCAGATAATGCTGCACAGTGAGTGGCCCCAGATAATGCTGCACAGTGTGTGGCCCCAGATAATTCTGCACAATGAGTGGCCCCAGATAATGCTGCACAGTGAGTGGCCCCAGATAATGCTGCACAGTGAGTGGCCCCAGATAATACTGCACAGTGAGTGGTCCCAGATAATGCTGCACAGTGAGTGGCCCCAGATAATGCTGCACAGTGAGTGGCCCCAGATAATACTGCACAGTGAGTGGCCCCAGATAATGCTGCACAGTGAGTGGCCCCAGAAAATGCTGCACACTGAGTGGCCCCAGATAATGCTGCACAGTGTGTGGCCCCAGATAATAATGCACAGTGAGTGGCCCCAGATAATGCTGCACAGTGAGTGGCCCCAGATAATGCTGCACAGTGTGTGGTCCCAGATAATACTGCACAGTGAGTGGCCCCAGATAATACTGCACAGTGAGTGGCCCCAGATAATGCTGCACAGTGAGTGGCCCCAGATAATGCTGCACAGTGTGTGGTCCCAGATAATACTGCACAGTGAGTGGCCCCAGATAATACTGCACAGTGAGTGGCCCCAGATAATGCTGCAGTGAGTGGCCCCAGACAATGCTGCACAATGTGTGGTCCCAGATAATGCTGCTAGTGAGTGGCACCAGATAATGCTGCACAGTGTGGGGCCCCAGATAATGCTGCACAGTGAGTGGCCCCAGATAATGCTGCACACTGAGTGGCCCCAGATAATGCTGCACATTGTGTGGCCACAGATAATACTGCACAGTGAGTGGCCCCAGATAATGCTGCACAGTGAGTGGCCCCAGATAATGCTGCACAGTGTGTGGCCCCAGATAATACTGCACAGTGAGTGGCCCCAGATAATACTGCACAGTGAGTGGCCCCAGATAATGCTGCACAGTGAGTGGCCCCAGATAATGCTGCACAGTGTGTGGCCCCAGATAGTACTGCACAGTGAGTGGCCCCAGATAATGCTGCACAGTGAGTGGCCCCAGATAATGCTGCACAGTCCGTGGTCCCAGATAATGCTGCTAGTGAGTGGCACCAGATAATGCTGCACAGTGTGTGGCCCCAGATAATGCTGAACAGTGTGTGGTCCCAGATAATGCTGCTAGTGAGTGGCCCCAGATAATGAGGACAGTGAGTGGCCCCAGATAATGAGGACAGTGAGTGGCCCCAGATAATGCTGCACAGTGAGTGGCCCCAGATAATGCTGCACAGTGAGTGGCCCCAGATAATGAGGACAGTGAGTGGCCCCAGATAATGAGGACAGTGAGTGGCCCCAGATAATGCTGCACAGTGAGTGGCCCCAGATAATGCTGCACAGTGAGTGGCCCCAGATAATGCTGCACAGTGAGTGGCCCCAGACAATGCTGCACAGTGAGTGGCCCCAGATAATGCTGCACAGTGAGTGGCCCCAGATAATACTGCACAGTGAGTGGCCCCAGATAATGCTGCACAGTGAGTGGCCCCATATAATGCTGCACAGTGAGTGGTCCCAGATAATGCTGCACAGTGTGTGGCCCCAGATAATACTGCACAGTGAGTGGCCCCAGATAATGCTGCACAGTGAGTGGCCCCAGATAATGCTGCACAGTGTGTGGCCCCAGATAATGCTGCACAGTGAGTGGCCCCAGATAATGCTGCACAGTGAGTGGCCCCAGATAATGCTGCACAGTGAGTGGCCCCAGATAATACTGCACAGTGAGTGGCCCCAGATAATGCTGCACAGTGAGTGGCCCCAGATAATGCTGCACAGTGAGTGGCCCCAGATAATACTGCACAGTGAGTGGCCCCAGATAATGCTGCACAGTGAGTGGCCCCAGATAATGCTGCACACTGAGTGGCCCCAGATAATGCTGCACGGTGTGTGGCCCCAGATAATACTGCACAGTGAGTGGCCCCAGATAATGCTGCACAGTGAGTGGCCCCAGATAATACTGCACAGTGTGTGGTCCCAGATAATGCTGCTAGTGAGTGGCCCCAGATAATGAGGACAGTGAGTGGCCCCAGATAATGAGGACAGTGAGTGGCCCCAGATAATGCTGCACAGTGAGTGGCCCCAGATAATGCTGCACAGTGAGTGGCCCCAGATAATGAGGACAGTGAGTGGCCCCAGATAATGCTGCACAGTGAGTGGCCCCAGATAATGCTGCACAGTGAGTGGCCCCAGATAATGAGGACAGTGAGTGGCCCCAGATAATGAGGACAGTGAGTGGCCCCAGATAATGCTGCACAGTGAGTGGCCCCAGATAATACTGCACAGTGAGTGGCCCCAGATAATGCTGCACAGTGAGTGGCCCCAGATAATGCTGCACACTGAGTGGCCCCAGATAATGCTGCACAGTGAGTGGCCCCAGATAATACTGCACAGTGAGTGGCCCCAGATAATGCTGCACAGTGAGTGGCCCCATATAATGCTGCACAGTGAGTGGTCCCAGATAATGCTGCACAGTGTGTGGCCCCAGATAATACTGCACAGTGAGTGGCCCCAGATAATGCTGCACAGTGAGTGGCCCCAGATAATGCTGCACAGTGTGTGGCCCCAGATAATGCTGCACAGTGAGTGGCCCCAGATAATGCTGCACAGTGAGTGGCCCCAGATAATGCTGCACAGTGAGTGGCCCCAGATAATACTGCACAGTGAGTGGCCCCAGATAATGCTGCACAGTGAGTGGCCCCAGATAATGCTGCACAGTGAGTGGCCCCAGATAATACTGCACAGTGAGTGGCCCCAGATAATGCTGCACAGTGAGTGGCCCCAGATAATGCTGCACACTGAGTGGCCCCAGATAATGCTGCACGGTGTGTGGCCCCAGATAATACTGCACAGTGAGTGGCCCCAGATAATGCTGCACAGTGAGTGGCCCCAGATAATACTGCACAGTGTGTGGTCCCAGATAATGCTGCTAGTGAGTGGACCCAGATAATGAGGACAGTGAGTGGCCCCAGATAATGAGGACAGTGAGTGGCCCCAGATAATGCTGCACAGTGAGTGGCCCCAGATAATGCTGCACAGTGAGTGGCCCCAGATAATGAGGACAGTGAGTGGCCCCAGATAATGCTGCACAGTGAGTGGCCCCAGATAATGCTGCACAGTGAGTGGCCCCAGATAATGAGGACAGTGAGTGGCCCCAGATAATGAGGACAGTGAGTGGCCCCAGATAATGCTTCACAGTGAGTGGCCCCAGATAATGCTGCACAGTGAGTGGCCCCAGATAATGCTGCACAGTGAGTGGCCCCAGACAATGCTGCACAGTGAGTGGCCCCAGATAATGCTGCACAGTGAGTGGCCCCAGATAATATTGCACAGTGAGTGGCCCCAGATAATGCTGCACAGTGAGTGGCCCCATATAATGCTGCACAGTGAGTGGCCCCAGATAATGCTGCACAGTGTGTGGCCCTAGATAATACTGCACAGTGAGTGGCCCCAGATAATGCTGCACAGTGAGTGGCCCCAGATAATGCTGCACAGTGTGTGGCCCCAGATAATGCTGCACAGTGAGTGGCCCCAGATAATGCTGCACAGTGAGTGGCCCCAGATAATGCTGCACAGTGAGTGGCCCCAGATAATACTGCACAGTGAGTGGCCCCAGATAATGCTGCACAGTGAGTGGCCCCAGATAATGCTGCACAGTGAGTGGCCCCAGATAATACTGCACAGTGAGTGGCCCCAGATAATGCTGCACAGTGAGTGGCCCCAGATAATGCTGCACACTGAGTGGCCCCAGATAATGCTGCACAGTGTGTGGCCCCAGATAATACTGCACAGTGAGTGGCCCCAGATAATGCTGCACAGTGAGTGGCCCCAGATAATGCTGCACAGTGTGTGGTCCCAGATAATACTGCACAGTGAGTGGCCCCAGATAATACTGCACAGTGAGTGGCCCCTTATAATGCTGCAGTGAGTGGCCCCAGACAATGCTGCACAGTGTGTGGTCCCAGATAATGCTGCTAGTGAGTGTCCCCAGATAATGCTGCACAGTGTGTGGCCCCAGATAATGCTGCACAGTGAGTGGCCCCAGATAATGCAGCACAGTGAGTGGCCCCAGATAATGCTGTACAGTGAGTGGCCCCAGATAATGCTGCACAGTGTGTGGCCCCAGATAATGCTGCACAGTGTGTGGCCCCAGATAATGCTGCACAGTGAGTGGCCCCAGATAATGCAGCACAGTGTGTGGCCCCAGATAATGCTGCACAGTGAGTGTCCCCAGATAATGCTGCACAGTGAGTGGCACCAGATAATGCAGCACAGTGAGTGTCCCCAGTTATGCTGCACAGTGAGTGGCCCCAGATAATGCAGCACAGTGAGTGGCCCCAGATAATGAGGACAGTGAGTGGCCCCAGATAATGCTGCACAGTGAGTGTCCCCAGATAATGCTGCACAGTGAGTGGCCCCAGATAATGCAGCACAGTGAATGGCCCCAGATAATGAGGACAGTGAGTGGCCCCAGATAATGCTGCACAGTGAGTGTCCCCAGATAATGCAGCACAGTGAGTGGCCCCAGATAATGCAGCACAGTGAGTGGCCCCAGATAATGAGGACAGTGAGTGGCCCCAGACAATGCTGCACAGTGTGTGGCCCCAGATAATGCTGCACAGTGAGTGGCCCCAGATAATGCTGCACAGTGAGTGGCCCCAGATAATGCTGCACAGTGAGTGGCCCAAGATAATGCTGCACAGTGAGTGGCCCCAGATAATACTGCACAGTGAGTGGCCCCAGACAATGCTGCACAGTGAGTGGCCCCAGATAATACTGCACAGTGAGTGGCCCCAGACAATTATGCACAGTGCGTGGCCCCAGACAATGCTGCACAGTGGGTGGCCTCAGTTAATGCTGCACAGTGTGTGGCCCCAGATAATGAGGACAGTGAGTGGCCCCCAGACAATGGTGCATAGTGTGTGGCCCCAGATAATGCTGCACAGTGATTGGCGCCAGAAAATGCTTTACAGTGATAGGCCCCAGATACTGCACAGTGAGTGGCCCCAGACAATGCTGCACAGTGTGTGGTCCCAGATAATGCTGCTAGTGAGTGGCCCCAGATAATGCTGCACAGTGTGTGGCCCCAGATAATGCTGCACAGTGAGTGGCCCCAGATAATGCAGCACAGTGAGTGGCCCCAGATAATGCTGTACAGTGAGTGGCCCCAGATAAAGCTGCACAGTGTGTGGCCCCAGATAATGCTGCACAGTGTGTGGCCCCAGATAATGCTGCACAGTGAGTGGCCCCAGATAATGCAGCACAGTGTGTGGCCCCAGATAATGCTGCACAGTGAGTGTCCCCAGATAATGCTGCACAGTGAGTGGCCCCAGATAATGCAGCACAGTGAGTTTCCCCAGTTATGCTGCACAGTGAGTGGCCCCAGATAATGCTGCACAGTGAGTGGCCCCAGATAATGCTGCACAGTGAGTGGCACCAGATAATGCTGCACAGTGAGTGGCCCAAGATAATGCTGCACAGTGAGTGGCCCCAGATAATACTGCACAGTGAGTGGCCCCAGACAATGCTGCACAGTGAGTGGCCCCAGATAATACTGCACAGTGAGTGGCCCCAGACAATTATGCACAGTGCGTGGCCCCAGACAATGCTGCACAGTGGGTGGCCTCAGTTAATGCTGCACAGTGGGTGGCCTCAGTTAATGCTGCACAGTGTGTGGCCCCAGACATTGCTGCAGAGTGTGTGGCCCCAGATAATGCTGCACAGTGATTGGCGCCAGAAAATGCTTTACAGTGATAGGCCCCAGATACTGCACAGTGAGTGGCCCCAAACAATGCTGCACAGTGAGTGGCCCCAGATAATGCTGCACAGTGAATGGCCCCAGACAATGCTGCACAGTGAGTGGCCCCAGACAATGCTGCACAGTGAGTGGCCCCAGATAATGCTGCACAGTGAGTGGCCCCAGATAAAGCTGCACAGTGAGTGGCCCCAGATAATGCTGCACAGTGAGTGGCCCCAGATAATACTGCACAGTGAGTGGCCCCAGACAATGCTGCACAGTGAGTGGCCCCATATAATGCTGCACAGAGTGTGGCCCCAGATAATGCTGCACAGTGAGTGGCCCCAGATAATGCTGCACAGTGAGTGTCCCCAGATAATGCTGCACAGTGAGTGGCCCCAGATAATTTTGCACAGTGAGTGGCCCCAGAAAATGCTGCACAGTGAGTGTCCCCAGATAATGCTGCACAGTGAGTGGCCCCAGATAATGCTGCACAGTGAGTGGCCCCAGATAATACTGCACAGTGAGTGGCCCCAGACAATGCTGCACAGTGAGTGGCCCCAGATAATACTGCAGAGTGAGTGGCCCCAGACAATGCTGCACAGAGCGTGGCCCCAGATAATGCTGCACAGTGAGTGGCCCCAGATAATGCTGCACAGTGAGTGGCCCCAGATAATGCTGCACAGTGAGTGGCCCCAGATAATGCTGCACAGTGAGTGGCCCAAGACAATGCTGCACAGTGAGTGGCCCCAGATAATGCTGCACAGTGAGTGGCCCCAGATAATACTGCACAGTGAGTGGCCCCAGACAATGCTGCACAGTGAGTGGCCTCAGATAATACTGCACAGTGAGTGGCCCCAGACAATGCTGCACAGTGAGTGGCCCCAGATAATGCTGCACAGTGTGTGGCCCAAGTTTTTCTGCACAGTGAGTGGCCCCAGATAATGCTGCACAGTGAGTGGCCCCAGATAATGCTGCACAGTGAGTGGCCCCAGATAATGCTGCACAGTGAGTGGCCCCAGATAATGCTGCACAGTGAGTGGCCCCAGATAATACTGCACAGTCAGTGGCCACAGAAAATGCTGCACAGTGAGTGGCCCCAGATAATGCTGCACAGTGAGTGGCCCCAGATAATGCTGCACAGTGTGTGGCCCCAGATAATGCTGCACAGTGAGTGACCCCAGTTATGCTGCACAGTGAGTGGCCCCAGATAATGCTGCACAGTGAGTGGCCCCAGACAATGCTGCACAGTGAGTGGCCCCAGATAATGCTGCACAGTGAGTGGCCCCAGATAATACTGCACAGTGAGTGGCCCCAGACAATCCTGCACAGTGAGTGGCCACAGATAATGCTGCACAGTGTGTGGCCCAAGTTTTGCTGCACAGTGAGTGGCCCCAGATAATGCTGCACAGTGAGTGGCCCCAGATAATGCTGCACAGTGAGTGGCCCCAGATAATGCTGCACAGTGAGTGGCCCCAGACAATGCTGCACAATGAGTGGCCCCAGATAATACTGCACAGTGAGTGGCCCCAGATAATACTGCACAGTGAGTGGCCCCAGATAATGCTGCACAGTGAGTGGCCCCAGATAATGCTGCACAGTGAGTGGCCCCAGATAATGCTGCACAGTGTGTGGCCCCAGATAATACTGCACAGGGAGTGGCCCCAGATAATGCTGCACAGTGAGTGGCCCCAGATAATGCTGCACAGTGTGTGGCCCCAGATAAAGCTGCACAGTGAGTGGCCCCAGATAATGCTGCACAGTGAGTGGCCCCAGATAATGCTGCACAGTGAGTGGCCCCAGATAATACTGCACAGTGAGTGGCCCCAGATAATGCTGCACAGTGAGTGGCCCCAGATAATGCTGCACAGTGAGTGGCCCCAGATAATACTGCACAGTGAGTGGCCCCAGAAAATGCTGCACAGTGAGTGGCCCCAGATAATGCTGCACACTGAGTGGCCCCAGATAATGCTGCACAGTGAGTGGCCCCAGATAATGCTGCACAGTGTGTGGCCCCAGATAATACTGCACAGTGAGTGGCCCCAGATAATGCTGCACAGTGAGTGGCCCCAGATAATGCTGCACAGTGAGTGGCCCCAGATAATACTGCACAGTGAGTGGCCCCAGATAATGCTGCACAGTGAGTGGCCCCAGATAATGCTGCACAGTGAGTGGCCCCAGATAATGCTGCACAGTGTGTGGCCCCAGATAATACTGCACAGTGAGTGGCCCCAGATAATGCTGCACAGTGAGTGGCCCCAGATAATGCTGCACAGTGTGTGGCCCCAGATAATGCTGCACAGTGAGTGGCCCCAGATAATGCTGCACAGTGAGTGGCCCCAGATAATGCTGCACAGTGAGTGGCCCCAGATAATACTGCACAGTGAGTGGCCCCAGATAATGCTGCACAGTGAGTGGCCCCAGATAATGCTGCACAGTGAGTGGCCCCAGATAATACTGCACAGTGAGTGGCCCCAGAAAATGCTGCACAGTGAGTGGCCCCAGATAATGCTGCACACTGAGTGGCCCCAGATAATGCTGCACAGTGTGTGGCCGCAGATAATACTGTACAGTGAGTGGCCCCAGATAATGCTGCACAGTGAGTGGCCCCAGATAATGCTGCACAGTGTGTGGCCCCAGATAATACTGCACAGTGAGTGCCCCCAGATAATACTGCACAGTGAGTGGCCCCAGATAATGCTGCACAGTGAGTGGCCCCAGATAATGCTGCACAGTGTGTGGCCCCAGATAATACTGCACAGTGAGTGGCCCCAGATAATGCTGCACAGTGAGTGGCCCCAGATAATGCTGCACAGTGCGTGGTCCCAGATAATGCTGCTTGTGAGTGGCCCCAGATAATGCTGCACAGTGTGTGGACCCAGATAATGCTGCACAGTGTGTGGTCCCAGATAATGCTGCTAGTGAGTGGCCCCAGATAATGAGGACAGTGAGTGGCCCCAGATAATGAGGACAGTGAGTGGCCCCAGATAATGCTGCACAGTGATTGGCCCGAGATAATGCTGCACAGTGTGTGGCCCCAGATAATACTGCACAGTGAGTGGCCCCAGATAATGCTGCACAGTGAGTGGCCCCAGATAATGCTGCACAGTGTGTGGCCCCAGATAATTCTGCACAGTGAGTGGCCCCAGATAATGCTGCACAGTGAATGGCCCCAGATAATGCTGCACAGTGAGTGGCCCCAGATAATACTGCACAGTGAGTGGCCCCAGATAATGCTGCACAGTGAGTGGCCCCAGATAATGCTGCACAGTGAGTGGCCCCAGATAATACTGCACAGTGAGTGGCCCCAGATAATGCTGCACAGTGAGTGGCCCCAGATAATGCTGCACACTGAGTGGCCCCAGATAATGCTGCACAGTGTGTGACCCCAGATAATTCTGCACAGTGAGTGGCCCCAGATAATGCTGCACAGTGTGTGGTCCCAGATAATACTGCACAGTGAGTGGCCCCAGATAATACTGCACAGTGAGTGGCCCCAGATAATGCTGCACAGTGTGTGGTCCCAGATAATACTGCACAGTGAGTGGCCCCAGATAATACTGCACAGTGAGTGGCCCCAGATAATGCTGCAGTGAGTGGCCCCAGACAATGCTGCACAGTGTGTGGTCCCAGATAATGCTGCTAGTGAGTGGCCCCAGATAATGCTGCACAGTGTGTGGCCCCAGATAATGCTGCACAGTGTGTGGCCCCAGATAATGCTGCACACTGAGTGGCCCCAGATAATGCTGCACAGTGTGTGGCCCCAGATAATACTGCACAGTGAGTGGCCCCAGATAATGCTGCACAGTGAGTGGCCCCAGATAATGCTGCACAGTGTGTGGCCCCAGATAATACTGCACAGTGAGTGGCCCCAGATAATACTGCACAGTGAGTGGCCCCAGATAATGCTGCACAGTGAGTGGCCCCAGATAATGCTGCACAGTGTGTGGCCCCAGATAATACTGCACAGTGAGTGGCCCCAGATAATGCTGCACAGTGCGTGGTCCCAGATAATGCTGCTAGTGAGTGGCCCCAGATAATGCTGCACAGTGTGTGGCCCCAGATAATGCTGCACAGTGTGTGGTCCCAGATAATGCTGCTAGTGAGTGGCCCCAGATAATGAGGACAGTGAGTGGCCCCAGATAATGAGGACAGTGAGTGGCCCCAGATAATGCTGCACAGTGAGTGGCCCCAGATAATGCTGCACAGTGAGTGGCCCCAGATAATAAGGACAGTGAGTGGCCCCAGATAATGAGGACAGTGAGTGGCCCCAGATAATGCTGCACAGTGAGTGGCCCCAGATAATGCTGCACAGGGAGTGGCCCCAGACAATGCTGCACAGTGAGTGGCCCCAGATAATGCTGCACAGTGAGTGGCCCCAGATAATACAGCACAGTGAGTGGCCCCAGATAATGCTGCACAGTGAGTGGCCCCAGATAATGCTGCACAGTGAGTGGCCCCAGATAATGCTGCACAGTGTGTGGCCCCAGATAATACTGCACAGTGAGTGGCCCCAGATAATGCTGCACAGTGAGTGGCCCCAGATAATGCTGCACAGTGTGTGGCCCCAGATAATGCTGCACAGTGAGTGGCCCCAGATAATGCTGCACAGTGAGTGGCCCCAGATAATACTGCACAGTGAGTGGCCCCAGATAATGCTGCACAGTGAGTGGCCCCAGATAATGCTGCACAGTGAGTGGCCCCAGATAATACTGCACAGTGAGTGGCCCCAGATAATGCTGCACAGTGAGTGGCCCCAGATAATGCTGCACACTGAGTGGCCCCAGATAATGCTGCACAGTGTGTGGCCCCAGATAATACTGCACAGTGAGTGGCCCCAGATAATGCTGCACAGTGAGTGGCCCCAGATAATGCTGCACAGTGTGTGGCCCCAGATAATGCTGCACAGTGTGTGGCCCCAGATAATACTGCACAGTGAGTGGCCCCAGATAATGCTGCACAGTGAGTGGCCCCAGATAATGCTGCACAGTGTGTGGTCCCAGATAATACTGCACAGTGAGTGGCCCCAGATAATACTGCACAGTGAGTGGCCCCTTATAATGCTGCAGTGAGTGGCCCCAGACAATGCTGCACAGTGTGTGGTCCCAGATAATGCTGCTAGTGAGTGGCCCCAGATAATGCTGCACAGTGTGTGGCCCCAGATAATGCTGCACAGTGAGTGGCCCCAGATAATGCAGCACAGTGAGTGGCCCCAGATAATGCTGTACAGTGAGTGGCCCCAGATAATGCTGCACAGTGTGTGGCCGCAGATAATGCTGCACAGTGTGTGGCCCCAGATAATGCTGCACAGTGAGTGGCCCCAGATAATGCAGCACAGTGTGTGGCCCCAGATAATGTTGCACAGTGAGTGTCCCCAGATAATGCTGCACAGTGAGTGGCCCCAGATAATGCAGCACAGTGAGTGGCCCCAGTTATGCTGCACAGTGAGTGGCCCCAGATAATGCAGCACAGTGAGTGGCCCCAGATAATGAGGACAGTGAGTGGCCCCAGATAATGCTGCACAGTGAGTGTCCCCAGATAATGCTGCACAGTGAGTGTCCCCAGATAATGCAGCACAGTGAATGGCCCCAGATAATGAGGACAGTGAGTGGCCCCAGATAATGCTGCACAGTGAGTGTCCCCAGATAATGCTGCACAGTGAGTGGCCCCAGATAATGCAGCACAGTGAGTGGCCCCAGATAATGCAGCACAGTGAGTGGCCCCAGATAATGAGGACAGTGAGTGGCCCCAGACAATGCTGCACAGTGTGTGGCCCCAGATAATGCTGCACAGTGAGTGGCCCCAGATAATGCAGCACAGTGAGTGTCCCCAGATAATACTGCACAGTGAGTGGCCCCAGATAATGAGGACAGTGAGTGGCCCCAGATAATGCTGCACAGTGAGTGTCCCCAGATAATGCTGTACAGTGAGTGGCCCCAGATAATGCTGCACAGTGTGTGGCCCCAGATAATCCTGCACAGTGTGTGGCCCCAGATAATGCAGCACAGTGAGTGTCCCCAGATAATGCAGCACAGTGAGTGGCCCCAGATAATGAGGACAGTGAGTGGCCCCAGATAATGCTGCACAGTGAGTGTCCCCAGATAATGCTGCACAGTGAGTGGCCCCAGATAATGCAGCACAGTGAATGGCCCCAGATAATGAGGACAGTGAGTGGCCCCAGATAATGCTGCACAGTGAGTGTCCCCAGATAATGCTGCACAGTGAGTGGCCCCAGATAATGCAGCACAGTGAGTGGCCCCAGATAATGCAGCACAGTGAGTGGCCCCAGATAATGAGGACAGTGAGTGGCCCCAGACAATGCTGCACAGTGTGTGGCCCCAGATAATGCTGCACAGTGAGTGGCCCCAGATAATGCAGCACAGTGAGTGTCCCCAGATAATACTGCACAGTGAGTGGCCCCAGATAATGAGGACAGTGAGTGGCCCCAGATAATGCTGCACAGTGAGTGTCCCCAGATAATGCTGTACAGTGAGTGGCCCCAGATAATGCTGCACAGTGTGTGGCCCCAGATAATCCTGCACAGTGTGTGGCCCCAGATAATGCAGCACAGTGAGTGTCCCCAGATAATGCAGCACAGTGAGTGGCCCCAGATAATGAGGACAGTGAGTGGCCCCAGATAATGCTGCACAGTGAGTGTCCCCAGATAATGCTGCACAGTGAGTGGCCCCAGATAATGCAGCACAGTGAATGGCCCCAGATAATGAGGACAGTGAGTGGCCCCAGATAATGCTGCACAGTGAGTGTCCCCAGATAATGCTGCACAGTGAGTGGCCCCAGATAATGCAGCACAGTGAGTGGCCCTAGATAATGCAGCACAGTGAGTGGCCCCAGATAATGAGGACAGTGAGTGGCCCCAGACAATGCTGCACAGTGTGTGGCCCCAGATAATGCTGCACAGTGAGTGGCCCCAGATAATGCAGCACAGTGAGTGTCCCCAGATAATACTGCACAGTGAGTGGCCCCAGATAATGAGGACAGTGAGTGGCCCCAGATAATGCTGCACAGTGAGTGTCCCCAGATAATGCTGTACAGTGAGTGGCCCCAGATAATGCTGCACAGTGTGTGGCCCCAGATAATGCTGCACAGTGTGTGGCCCCAGATAATGCAGCACAGTGAGTGTCCCCAGATAATGCAGCACAGTGAGTGGCCCCAGATAATGAGGACAGTGAGTGGCCCCAGATAATGCTGCACAGTGAGTGTCCCCAGATAATGCTGCACAGTGAGTGGCCCCAGATAATGCAGCACAGTGAATGGCCCCAGATAATGAGGACAGTGTGTGTGGCCCCAGATAATGCTGCACAGTGAGTGTCCCCAGATAATGCTGCACAGTGAGTGGCCCCAGATAATGCAGCACAGTGAGTGGCCCCAGATAATGCAGCACAGTGAGTGGCCCCAGATAATGAGGACAGTGAGTGGCCCCAGACAATGCTGCACAGTGTGTGGCCCCAGATAATGCTGCACAGTGAGTGGCCCCAGATAATGCAGCACAGTGAGTGTCCCCAGATAATACTGCACAGTGAGTGGCCCCAGATAATGAGGACAGTGAGTGGCCCCAGATAATGCTGCACAGTGAGTGTCCCCAGATAATGCTGTACAGTGAGTGGCCCCAGATAATGCTGCACAGTGTGTGGCCCCAGATAATGCTGCAGAGTGTGTGGCCCCAGATAATGCTGCACAGTGAGTGGCCCCAGATAATGCAGCACAGTGAGTGGCCCCAGATAATACTGCACAGTGAGTGGCCCCAGATAATACTGCACAGTGAGTGGCCCCTTATAATGCTGCAGTGAGTGGCCCCAGACAATGCTGCACAGTGTGTGGTCCCAGATAATGCTGCTAGTGAGTGGCCCCAGATAATGCTGCACAGTGTGTGGCCCCAGATAATGCTGCACAGTGAGTGGCCCCAGATAATGCAGCACAGTGAGTGGCCCCAGATAATGCTGTACAGTGAGTGGCCCCAGATAATGCTGCACAGTGTGTGGCCCCAGATAATGCTGCACAGTGTGTGGCCCCAGATAATGCTGCACAGTGAGTGGCCCCAGATAATGCAGCACAGTGTGTGGCCCCAGATAATGCTGCACAGTGAGTGTCCCCAGATAATGCTGCACAGTGAGTGGCCCCAGATAATGCAGCACAGTGAGTGGCCCCAGTTATGCTGCACAGTGAGTGGCCCCAGATAATGCAGCACAGTGAGTGGCCCCAGATAATGAGGACAGTGAGTGGCCCCAGATAATGCTGCACAGTGAGTGTCCCCAGATAATGCTGCACAGTGAGTGTCCCCAGATAATGCAGCACAGTGAATGGCCCCAGATAATGAGGACAGTGAGTGGCCCCAGATAATGCTGCACAGTGAGTGTCCCCAGATAATGCTGCACAGTGAGTGGCCCCAGATAATGCAGCACAGTGAGTGGCCCCAGATAATGCAGCACAGTGAGTGGCCCCAGATAATGAGGACAGTGAGTGGCCCCAGACAATGCTGCACAGTGTGTGGCCCCAGATAATGCTGCACAGTGAGTGGCCCCAGATAATGCAGCACAGTGAGTGTCCCCAGATAATACTGCACAGTGAGTGGCCCCAGATAATGAGGACAGTGAGTGGCCCCAGATAATGCTGCACAGTGAGTGTCCCCAGATAATGCTGTACAGTGAGTGGCCCCAGATAATGCTGCACAGTGTGTGGCCCCAGATAATGCTGCACAGTGTGTGGCCCCAGATAATGCAGCACAGTGAGTGTCCCCAGATAATGCAGCACAGTGAGTGGCCCCAGATAATGCTGTACAGTGAGTGGCCCCAGATAATGCTGCACAGTGTGTGGCCGCAGATAATGCTGCACAGTGTGTGGCCCCAGATAATGCTGCACAGTGAGTGGCCCCAGATAATGCAGCACAGTGTGTGGCCCCAGATAATGCTGCACAGTGAGTGTCCCCAGATAATGCTGCACAGTGAGTGGCCCCAGATAATGCAGCACAGTGAGTGGCCCCAGTTATGCTGCACAGTGAGTGGCCCCAGATAATGCAGCACAGTGAGTGGCCCCAGATAATGAGGACAGTGAGTGGCCCCAGATAATGCTGCACAGTGAGTGTCCCCAGATAATGCTGCACAGTGAGTGTCCCCAGATAATGCAGCACAGTGAATGGCCCCAGATAATGAGGACAGTGAGTGGCCCCAGATAATGCTGCACAGTGAGTGTCCCCAGATAATGCTGCACAGTGAGTGGCCCCAGATAATGCAGCACAGTGAGTGGCCCCAGATAATGCAGCACAGTGAGTGGCCCCAGATAATGAGGACAGTGAGTGGCCCCAGACAATGCTGCACAGTGTGTGGCCCCAGATAATGCTGCACAGTGAGTGGCCCCAGATAATGCAGCACAGTGAGTGTCCCCAGATAATACTGCACAGTGAGTGGCCCCAGATAATGAGGACAGTGAGTGGCCCCAGATAATGCTGCACAGTGAGTGTCCCCAGATAATGCTGTACAGTGAGTGGCCCCAGATAATGCTGCACAGTGTGTGGCCCCAGATAATCCTGCACAGTGTGTGGCCCCAGATAATGCAGCACAGTGAGTGTCCCCAGATAATGCAGCACAGTGAGTGGCCCCAGATAATGAGGACAGTGAGTGGCCCCAGATAATGCTGCACAGTGAGTGTCCCCAGATAATGCTGCACAGTGAGTGGCCCCAGATAATGCAGCACAGTGAATGGCCCCAGATAATGAGGACAGTGAGTGGCCCCAGATAATGCTGCACAGTGAGTGTCCCCAGATAATGCTGCACAGTGAGTGGCCCCAGATAATGCAGCACAGTGAGTGGCCCCAGATAATGCAGCACAGTGAGTGGCCCCAGATAATGAGGACAGTGAGTGGCCCCAGACAATGCTGCACAGTGTGTGGCCCCAGATAATGCTGCACAGTGAGTGGCCTCAGATATTGCAGCACAGTGAGTGTCCCCAGATAATACTGCACAGTGAGTGGCCCCAGATAATGAGGACAGTGAGTGGCCCCAGATAATGCTGCACAGTGAGTGTCCCCAGATAATGCTGTACAGTGAGTGGCCCCAGATAATGCTGCACAGTGTGTGGCCCCAGATAATCCTGCACAGTGTGTGGCCCCAGATAATGCAGCACAGTGAGTGTCCCCAGATAATGCAGCACAGTGAGTGGCCCCAGATAATGAGGACAGTGAGTGGCCCCAGATAATGCTGCACAGTGAGTGTCCCCAGATAATGCTGCACAGTGAGTGGCCCCAGATAATGCAGCACAGTGAATGGCCCCAGATAATGAGGACAGTGAGTGGCCCCAGATAATGCTGCACAGTGAGTGTCCCCAGATAATGCTGCACAGTGAGTGGCCCCAGATAATGCAGCACAGTGAGTGGCCCTAGATAATGCAGCACAGTGAGTGGCCCCAGATAATGAGGACAGTGAGTGGCCCCAGACAATGCTGCACAGTGTGTGGCCCCAGATAATGCTGCACAGTGAGTGGCCCCAGATAATGCAGCACAGTGAGTGTCCCCAGATAATACTGCACAGTGAGTGGCCCCAGATAATGAGGACAGTGAGTGGCCCCAGATAATGCTGCACAGTGAGTGTCCCCAGATAATGCTGTACAGTGAGTGGCCCCAGATAATGCTGCACAGTGTGTGGCCCCAGATAATGCTGCACAGTGTGTGGCCCCAGATAATGCAGCACAGTGAGTGTCCCCAGATAATGCAGCACAGTGAGTGGCCCCAGATAATGAGGACAGTGAGTGGCCCCAGATAATGCTGCACAGTGAGTGTCCCCAGATAATGCTGCACAGTGAGTGGCCCCAGATAATGCAGCACAGTGAATGGCCCCAGATAATGAGGACAGTGTGTGTGGCCCCAGATAATGCTGCACAGTGAGTGTCCCCAGATAATGCTGCACAGTGAGTGGCCCCAGATAATGCAGCACAGTGAGTGTCCCCAGATAATGCAGCACAGTGAGTGGCCCCAGATAATGAGGACAGTGAGTGGCCCCAGACAATGCTGCACAGTGTGTGGCCCCAGATAATGCTGCACAGTGAGTGGCCCCAGATAATGCAGCACAGTGAGTGTCCCCAGATAATACTGCACAGTGAGTGGCCCCAGATAATGAGGACAGTGAGTGGCCCCAGATAATGCTGCACAGTGAGTGTCCCCAGATAATGCTGTACAGTGAGTGGCCCCAGATAATGCTGCACAGTGTGTGGCCCCAGATAATGCTGCAGAGTGTGTGGCCCCAGATAATGCTGCACAGTGAGTGGCCCCAGATAATGCAGCACAGTGAGTGGCCCCAGATAATACTGCACAGTGAGTGGCCCCAGATAATACTGCACAGTGAGTGGCCCCTTATAATGCTGCAGTGAGTGGCCCCAGACAATGCTGCACAGTGTGTGGTCCCAGATAATGCTGCTAGTGAGTGGCCCCAGATAATGCTGCACAGTGTGTGGCCCCAGATAATGCTGCACAGTGAGTGGCCCCAGATAATGCAGCACAGTGAGTGGCCCCAGATAATGCTGTACAGTGAGTGGCCCCAGATAATGCTGCACAGTGTGTGGCCCCAGATAATGCTGCACAGTGTGTGGCCCCAGATAATGCTGCACAGTGAGTGGCCCCAGATAATGCAGCACAGTGTGTGGCCCCAGATAATGCTGCACAGTGAGTGTCCCCAGATAATGCTGCACAGTGAGTGGCCCCAGATAATGCAGCACAGTGAGTGGCCCCAGTTATGCTGCACAGTGAGTGGCCCCAGATAATGCAGCACAGTGAGTGGCCCCAGATAATGAGGACAGTGAGTGGCCCCAGATAATGCTGCACAGTGAGTGTCCCCAGATAATGCTGCACAGTGAGTGTCCCCAGATAATGCAGCACAGTGAATGGCCCCAGATAATGAGGACAGTGAGTGGCCCCAGATAATGCTGCACAGTGAGTGTCCCCAGATAATGCTGCACAGTGAGTGGCCCCAGATAATGCAGCACAGTGAGTGGCCCCAGATAATGCAGCACAGTGAGTGGCCCCAGATAATGAGGACAGTGAGTGGCCCCAGACAATGCTGCACAGTGTGTGGCCCCAGATAATGCTGCACAGTGAGTGGCCCCAGATAATGCAGCACAGTGAGTGTCCCCAGATAATACTGCACAGTGAGTGGCCCCAGATAATGAGGACAGTGAGTGGCCCCAGATAATGCTGCACAGTGAGTGTCCCCAGATAATGCTGTACAGTGAGTGGCCCCAGATAATGCTGCACAGTGTGTGGCCCCAGATAATGCTGCACAGTGTGTGGCCCCAGATAATGCAGCACAGTGAGTGTCCCCAGATAATGCAGCACAGTGAGTGGCCCCAGATAATGAGGACAGTGAGTGGCCCCAGATAATGCTGCACAGTGAGTGTCCCCAGATAATGCTGCACAGTGAGTGGCCCCAGATAATGCAGCACAGTGAATGGCCCCAGATAATGAGGACAGTGAGTGGCCCCAGATAATGCTGCACAGTGAGTGTCCCCAGATAATGCTGCACAGTGAGTGGCCCCAGATAATGCAGCACAGTGAGTGGCCCCAGATAATGCAGCACAGTGAGTGGCCCCAGATAATGAGGACAGTGAGTGGCCCCAGACAATGCTGCACAGTGTGTGGCCCCAGATAATGCTGCACAGTGAGTGGCCCCAGATAATGCAGCACAGTGAGTGTCCCCAGATAATACTGCACAGTGAGTGGCCCCAGATAATGAGGACAGTGAGTGGCCCCAGATAATGCTGCACAGTGAGTGTCCCCAGATAATGCTGTACAGTGAGTGGCCCCAGATAATGCTGCACAGTGTGTGGCCCCAGATAATGCTGCACAGTGTGTGGCCCCAGATAATGCAGCACAGTGAGTGTCCCCAGATAATGCAGCACAGTGAGTGGCCCCAGATAATGAGGACAGTGAGTGGCCCCAGATAATGCTGCACAGTGAGTGTCCCCAGATAATGCTGCACAGTGAGTGGCCCCAGATAATGCAGCACAGTGAATGGCCCCAGATAATGAGGACAGTGTGTGTGGCCCCAGATAATGCTGCACAGTGAGTGTCCCCAGATAATGCTGCACAGTGAGTGGCCCCAGATAATGCAGCACAGTGAGTGGCCCCAGATAATGCAGCACAGTGAGTGGCCCCAGATAATGAGGACAGTGAGTGGCCCCAGACAATGCTGCACAGTGTGTGGCCCCAGATAATGCTGCACAGTGAGTGGCCCCAGATAATGCAGCACAGTGAGTGTCCCCAGATAATACTGCACAGTGAGTGGCCCCAGATAATGAGGACAGTGAGTGGCCCCAGATAATGCTGCACAGTGAGTGTCCCCAGATAATGCTGTACAGTGAGTGGCCCCAGATAATGCTGCACAGTGTGTGGCCCCAGATAATGCTGCAGAGTGTGTGGCCCCAGATAATGCTGCACAGTGAGTGTCCCCAGATAATGCAGCACAGTGAGTGGCCCCAGATAATGAGGACAGTGATTTGCCCCAGATAATGCTGCACAGTGTGTGGCCCCAGATAATGCTGCACAGTGAGTGGCCCCAGATAATGCAGCACAGTGAGTGTCCCCAGATAATGCAGCACAGTGAGTGGCCCCAGATAATGAGGACAGTGAGTGGCCCCAGATAATGCTGCACAGTGAGTGTCCCCAGATAATGCTGCACAGTGAGTGGCCCCAGATAATGCAGCACAGTGAATGGCCCCAGATAATGAGGACAGTGTGTGTGGCCCCAGATAATGCTGCACAGTGAGTGTCCCCAGATAATGCTGCACAGTGAGTGGCCCCAGATAATGCAGCACAGTGAGTGGCCCCAGATAATGCAGCACAGTGAGTGGCCCCAGATAATGAGGACAGTGAGTGGCCCCAGACAATGCTGCACAGTGTGTGGCCCCAGATAATGCTGCACAGTGAGTGGCCCCAGATAATGCAGCACAGTGAGTGTCCCCAGATAATACTGCACAGTGAGTGGCCCCAGATAATGAGGACAGTGAGTGGCCCCAGATAATGCTGCACAGTGAGTGTCCCCAGATAATGCTGTACAGTGAGTGGCCCCAGATAATGCTGCACAGTGTGTGGCCCCAGATAATGCTGCAGAGTGTGTGGCCCCAGATAATGCTGCACAGTGAGTGGCCCCAGATAATGCAGCACAGTGAGTGGCCCCAGATAATGCAGCACAGTGAGTGTCCCCAGATAATGCAGCACAGTGAGTGGCCCCAGATAATGAGGACAGTGAGTTGCCCCAGATAATGCTGCACAGTGAGTGTCCCCAGATAATGCTGCACAGTGAGTGGCCCCAGATAATGCAGCACAGTGAGTGGCCCCAGATAATGCAGCACAGTGAGTGGCCCCAGATAATGAGGACAGTGAGTGGCCCCAGACAATGCTGCACAGTGTGTGGCCCCAGATAATGCTGCACAGTGAGTGGCCCCAGATAATGCAGCACAGTGAGTGTCCCCAGATAATACTGCACAGTGAGTGGCCCCAGATAATGAGGACAGTGAGTGGCCCCAGATAATGCTGCACAGTGAGTGTCCCCAGATAATGCTGTACAGTGAGTGGCCCCAGATAATGCTGCACAGTGTGTGGCCCC
Organism: Dendrobates tinctorius; assembly: GCF_039654945.1. NCBI lineage: Eukaryota > Metazoa > Chordata > Amphibia > Anura > Dendrobatidae > Dendrobates > Dendrobates tinctorius. Next base: position 11,601,286 of record NW_027361761.1, on the reverse strand, counting down.
AGATAATCCTGCACAGTGTGTGGCCCCAGATAATGCAGCACAGTGAGTGTCCCCAGATAATGCAGCACAGTGAGTGGCCCCAGATAATGAGGACAGTGAGTGGCCCCAGATAATGCTGCACAGTGAGTGTCCCCAGATAATGCTGCACAGTGAGTGGCCCCAGATAATGCAGCACAGTGAATGGCCCCAGATAATGAGGACAGTGAGTGGCCCCAGATAATGCTGCACAGTGAGTGTCCCCAGATAATGCTGCACAGTGAGTGGCCCCAGATAATGCAGCACAGTGAGTGGCCCCAGATAATGCAGCACAGTGAGTGGCCCCAGATAATGAGGACAGTGAGTGGCCCCAGACAATGCTGCACAGTGTGTGGCCCCAGATAATGCTGCACAGTGAGTGGCCTCAGATAATGCAGCACAGTGAGTGTCCCCAGATAATACTGCACAGTGAGTGGCCCCAGATAATGAGGACAGTGAGTGGCCCCAGATAATGCTGCACAGTGAGTGTCCCCAGATAATGCTGTACAGTGAGTGGCCCCAGATAATGCTGCACAGTGTGTGGCCCCAGATAATCCTGCACAGTGTGTGGCCCCAGATAATGCAGCACAGTGAGTGTCCCCAGATAATGCAGCACAGTGAGTGGCCCCAGATAATGAGGACAGTGAGTGGCCCCAGATAATGCTGCACAGTGAGTGTCCCCAGATAATGCTGCACAGTGAGTGGCCCCAGATAATGCAGCACAGTGAATGGCCCCAGATAATGAGGACAGTGAGTGGCCCCAGATAATGCTGCACAGTGAGTGTCCCCAGATAATGCTGCACAGTGAGTGGCCCCAGATAATGCAGCACAGTGAGTGGCCCTAGATAATGCAGCACAGTGAGTGGCCCCAGATAATGAGGACAGTGAGTGGCCCCAGACAATGCTGCACAGTGTGTGGCCCCAGATAATGCTGCACAGTGAGTGGCCCCAGATAATGCAGCACAGTGAGTGTCCCCAGATAATACTGCACAGTGAGTGGCCCCAGATAATGAGGACAGTGAGTGGCCCCAGATAATGCTGCACAGTGAGTGTCCCCAGATAATGCTGTACAGTGAGTGGCCCCAGATAATGCTGCACAGTGTGTGGCCCCAGATAATGCTGCACAGTGTGTGGCCCCAGATAATGCAGCACAGTGAGTGTCCCCAGATAATGCAGCACAGTGAGTGGCCCCAGATAATGAGGACAGTGAGTGGCCCCAGATAATGCTGCACAGTGAGTGTCCCCAGATAATGCTGCACAGTGAGTGGCCCCAGATAATGCAGCACAGTGAATGGCCCCAGATAATGAGGACAGTGTGTGTGGCCCCAGATAATGCTGCACAGTGAGTGTCCCCAGATAATGCTGCACAGTGAGTGGCCCCAGATAATGCAGCACAGTGAGTGTCCCCAGATAATGCAGCACAGTGAGTGGCCCCAGATAATGAGGACAGTGAGTGGCCCCAGACAATGCTGCACAGTGTGTGGCCCCAGATAATGCTGCACAGTGAGTGGCCCCAGATAATGCAGCACAGTGAGTGTCCCCAGATAATACTGCACAGTGAGTGGCCCCAGATAATGAGGACAGTGAGTGGCCCCAGATAATGCTGCACAGTGAGTGTCCCCAGATAATGCTGTACAGTGAGTGGCCCCAGATAATGCTGCACAGTGTGTGGCCCCAGATAATGCTGCAGAGTGTGTGGCCCCAGATAATGCTGCACAGTGAGTGGCCCCAGATAATGCAGCACAGTGAGTGGCCCCAGATAATACTGCACAGTGAGTGGCCCCAGATAATACTGCACAGTGAGTGGCCCCTTATAATGCTGCAGTGAGTGGCCCCAGACAATGCTGCACAGTGTGTGGTCCCAGATAATGCTGCTAGTGAGTGGCCCCAGATAATGCTGCACAGTGTGTGGCCCCAGATAATGCTGCACAGTGAGTGGCCCCAGATAATGCAGCACAGTGAGTGGCCCCAGATAATGCTGTACAGTGAGTGGCCCCAGATAATGCTGCACAGTGTGTGGCCCCAGATAATGCTGCACAGTGTGTGGCCCCAGATAATGCTGCACAGTGAGTGGCCCCAGATAATGCAGCACAGTGTGTGGCCCCAGATAATGCTGCACAGTGAGTGTCCCCAGATAATGCTGCACAGTGAGTGGCCCCAGATAATGCAGCACAGTGAGTGGCCCCAGTTATGCTGCACAGTGAGTGGCCCCAGATAATGCAGCACAGTGAGTGGCCCCAGATAATGAGGACAGTGAGTGGCCCCAGATAATGCTGCACAGTGAGTGTCCCCAGATAATGCTGCACAGTGAGTGTCCCCAGATAATGCAGCACAGTGAATGGCCCCAGATAATGAGGACAGTGAGTGGCCCCAGATAATGCTGCACAGTGAGTGTCCCCAGATAATGCTGCACAGTGAGTGGCCCCAGATAATGCAGCACAGTGAGTGGCCCCAGATAATGCAGCACAGTGAGTGGCCCCAGATAATGAGGACAGTGAGTGGCCCCAGACAATGCTGCACAGTGTGTGGCCCCAGATAATGCTGCACAGTGAGTGGCCCCAGATAATGCAGCACAGTGAGTGTCCCCAGATAATACTGCACAGTGAGTGGCCCCAGATAATGAGGACAGTGAGTGGCCCCAGATAATGCTGCACAGTGAGTGTCCCCAGATAATGCTGTACAGTGAGTGGCCCCAGATAATGCTGCACAGTGTGTGGCCCCAGATAATGCTGCACAGTGTGTGGCCCCAGATAATGCAGCACAGTGAGTGTCCCCAGATAATGCAGCACAGTGAGTGGCCCCAGATAATGAGGACAGTGAGTGGCCCCAGATAATGCTGCACAGTGAGTGTCCCCAGATAATGCTGCACAGTGAGTGGCCCCAGATAATGCAGCACAGTGAATGGCCCCAGATAATGAGGACAGTGAGTGGCCCCAGATAATGCTGCACAGTGAGTGTCCCCAGATAATGCTGCACAGTGAGTGGCCCCAGATAATGCAGCACAGTGAGTGGCCCCAGATAATGCAGCACAGTGAGTGGCCCCAGATAATGAGGACAGTGAGTGGCCCCAGACAATGCTGCACAGTGTGTGGCCCCAGATAATGCTGCACAGTGAGTGGCCCCAGATAATGCAGCACAGTGAGTGTCCCCAGATAATACTGCACAGTGAGTGGCCCCAGATAATGAGGACAGTGAGTGGCCCCAGATAATGCTGCACAGTGAGTGTCCCCAGATAATGCTGTACAGTGAGTGGCCCCAGATAATGCTGCACAGTGTGTGGCCCCAGATAATGCTGCACAGTGTGTGGCCCCAGATAATGCAGCACAGTGAGTGTCCCCAGATAATGCAGCACAGTGAGTGGCCCCAGATAATGAGGACAGTGAGTGGCCCCAGATAATGCTGCACAGTGAGTGTCCCCAGATAATGCTGCACAGTGAGTGGCCCCAGATAATGCAGCACAGTGAATGGCCCCAGATAATGAGGACAGTGTGTGTGGCCCCAGATAATGCTGCACAGTGAGTGTCCCCAGATAATGCTGCACAGTGAGTGGCCCCAGATAATGCAGCACAGTGAGTGGCCCCAGATAATGCAGCACAGTGAGTGGCCCCAGATAATGAGGACAGTGAGTGGCCCCAGACAATGCTGCACAGTGTGTGGCCCCAGATAATGCTGCACAGTGAGTGGCCCCAGATAATGCAGCACAGTGAGTGTCCCCAGATAATACTGCACAGTGAGTGGCCCCAGATAATGAGGACAGTGAGTGGCCCCAGATAATGCTGCACAGTGAGTGTCCCCAGATAATGCTGTACAGTGAGTGGCCCCAGATAATGCTGCACAGTGTGTGGCCCCAGATAATGCTGCAGAGTGTGTGGCCCCAGATAATGCTGCACAGTGAGTGTCCCCAGATAATGCAGCACAGTGAGTGGCCCCAGATAATGAGGACAGTGATTTGCCCCAGATAATGCTGCACAGTGTGTGGCCCCAGATAATGCTGCACAGTGAGTGGCCCCAGATAATGCAGCACAGTGAGTGTCCCCAGATAATGCAGCACAGTGAGTGGCCCCAGATAATGAGGACAGTGAGTGGCCCCAGATAATGCTGCACAGTGAGTGTCCCCAGATAATGCTGCACAGTGAGTGGCCCCAGATAATGCAGCACAGTGAATGGCCCCAGATAATGAGGACAGTGTGTGTGGCCCCAGATAATGCTGCACAGTGAGTGTCCCCAGATAATGCTGCACAGTGAGTGGCCCCAGATAATGCAGCACAGTGAGTGGCCCCAGATAATGCAGCACAGTGAGTGGCCCCAGATAATGAGGACAGTGAGTGGCCCCAGACAATGCTGCACAGTGTGTGGCCCCAGATAATGCTGCACAGTGAGTGGCCCCAGATAATGCAGCACAGTGAGTGTCCCCAGATAATACTGCACAGTGAGTGGCCCCAGATAATGAGGACAGTGAGTGGCCCCAGATAATGCTGCACAGTGAGTGTCCCCAGATAATGCTGTACAGTGAGTGGCCCCAGATAATGCTGCACAGTGTGTGGCCCCAGATAATGCTGCAGAGTGTGTGGCCCCAGATAATGCTGCACAGTGAGTGGCCCCAGATAATGCAGCACAGTGAGTGGCCCCAGATAATGCAGCACAGTGAGTGTCCCCAGATAATGCAGCACAGTGAGTGGCCCCAGATAATGAGGACAGTGAGTTGCCCCAGATAATGCTGCACAGTGAGTGTCCCCAGATAATGCTGCACAGTGAGTGGCCCCAGATAATGCAGCACAGTGAGTGGCCCCAGATAATGCAGCACAGTGAGTGGCCCCAGATAATGAGGACAGTGAGTGGCCCCAGACAATGCTGCACAGTGTGTGGCCCCAGATAATGCTGCACAGTGAGTGGCCCCAGATAATGCAGCACAGTGAGTGTCCCCAGATAATACTGCACAGTGAGTGGCCCCAGATAATGAGGACAGTGAGTGGCCCCAGATAATGCTGCACAGTGAGTGTCCCCAGATAATGCTGCACAGTCTCTCCCTGTCCCTCCCGCAGGCAATGACGGCCGGATGTGACGCGCCGCGATCGGGGCCCGCCTCTCATGCGCTCACTTCCTCCCGCAGTGATGTTAATTTCGGACACCTGGTCTTTAGTCATTTATACCCCGCACCTCTAGCAGTACCACACATGCCCCCCGATGAAGCCTAGCGCGAAACGTGCATAGGGGCTTTGGGGCTGGACGCCACGCACATGCACTTTCTTTATGGGTAAGCATGATCATTTTTCTGCAAAATCCCCCATGCTTTTTTTGCACATAGCACTTTATTGTAAAGTATTTGCATGAATTCCCCATACCTTGTGCCATGCACTTTATTCCGACAGCAACACTAGATGTTTAAGTGTGAGACTTCTTTGCGTGGGTACTAGTTTTCATGCATTTTCTTGGGGCTTTGAAAACTCATTTTTTGTACTATTGCATTCACCATACATGTGCGGTGCATCCATCCCCTCCTTTTTGTAGTGTCATATCCGATATCTGATTATATAATTGCATCATGTAATGTACACTTTTTATGCACCTGTATTAATAAAGAGCGAATACTTTCTGACATTAACCTATTATTGTTATTGACTCCATGGCGTCATACTCCGTCTTCTATGTAGGTCTATATATTTCTAAGGGAGTTGCCTGTTTGTTCATTCCATTTTGAACTTCCTTTTTTCTAGATAGGAAAAAGTACTATGTTCATTGCTATGTTGGACTATGTTAAACTGTCTATTTTTCTGTGTGTATTCACAGCTTCATCCAGCAGCATGGATTACAAGGCATGTGAAAAGACGTGGCTTTCTAAACTTGATCAGGTTTTTGGTGATGACACTAGTGTGGTTTTAAATACAAGAGTAACGGATGAATCAGTATCTAGACTCAAATACCTTTGTAATAAGAAAATACGTTTGTGGTGGAATAAGGCATTCCTAGAAAGATACCTGGATAAAGGCCTGATTCCAAGAGGCCTCCGTGTACAAGTTTTTCCTTCTTTTTCTATTGAAGATGAAGCATTGAAAAAACAGTGGGAGGAATTGTCCTCGGGCTGTTCACAGGGATATATGGGGTTACTCATAAAATCCAATACAACCTCCCTTCAAGAAATTGAATTGGAGATTAATAATCTGCAGGAATCCCTTAATAGCACACTTTCTACAGAGGAATCTTCACAATTATTAAAACAGCTCGAAAATGATTTTTCGAAGTGGGAGAAGGAGATTGTGGCTTCAAAAACTAAAAAGTATCAGCGGGATCAATTAGATTATAAGAACAACCAGGTATATCGATGGAGAAAGAAACAAATGCCAGTTCAATCTATGCCCAGAACTCATCACAATTCATTCTCGTCAGCCTCGTCTATGGACGAGGAGCCACAAAGTAGTGGCCATCGTGTTAATATTCATCAAGAAAGATTTGCTATGGGAAGACAAGGGCATTTTAGGGGTAAATCCTCTAATAAACGTAAAATGACTCCACCACAATCACTGGAGAAAAAAACTAAATCTGGGAATGCCTTAGAGGTAATTAACCTTTCCACCCATTCTTTGACTAAAAATCAACTTGAGGTTTTGAGTCTAGGTCTGAATTTTGTTCCTACTAATGATTTTAACTTTTTTTCAGCTATGAAGGACATACAATTATTCCTAAGAAAAGTCTTACTACGTAAACTTCACACGAAATCGGTTGATAGTACCACCTTATGTTCGTCGGCAGAACAGGAAGCTTTGGGCATATTGGAGGAATTAGAACAGGAGGGATCACTCAACCCCTCAGGTATTTTTCCTACTTCTGTTGTGCCAAAGTCCACCACATTCCCCCCTTTTTCCCTCTGTCCATCGATCGAGATATTCAATAAATTGGTAGTTGAGGATATAAAAGCTTTGACAAGGACACATAAGGTGGATAATTTGACAAGGGCCCATAGAGTTGCCCTAAAAGAGCTTAAATCCTTAAAGGATATTGTTATAAAATCAGCAGATAAAGGGGGGAATGTGGTCATTTGGCCAACATCAAAGTACGAAAAAGAAGCCTTTCGGCAGTTGAGAGATCATGAGTCGTATGCCATTCTTCCGCATAATCCCACTAGTTCATTCAGTGCAGCCATTTATGATATTTTGGATCTTGCACTTTACCAGGGTATTATTCCTAAAAAAAATTTTGACGGATTGTTAGTCAAGAATCCGGTGGTCCCCACCTTCTATCTTCTGCCGAAGATACATAAGGATCCAGTGGATCCCCCTGGACGTCCGATTGTCTCTGGCATGGGAGGGCTTTGCGATCCCATTTGTAAGTTTATTGAATATTATCTTCACCCTTTAGTGGAGACGCTGCCCTCCTATGTCAGAGACACTACGGACGTCCTTAAGAAATTAGATGGTCTCCATCTTGAATCAGATATGCTGTTCGCTACGATTGATGTAGAATCTCTGTATACATGTATTGGACATAAAGATGGATTGGAAGCTGTGGGGTTCTTCCTTGGCATGAGTAATTTAGACCCGGCTCTACGATCATTTATTCTAGAATTGCTTGAGTTTATTTTAACTCACAACTATTTCACCTTCAAAGACAAATTCTATCTACAGCGACGCGGCACTGCAATGGGCGCGGCCTGTGCGCCATCTTACGCTAACCTCTTCCTGGGACACTGGGAGCGGGAGGTTTTCGGAGATGGTGCATGCGCCGCGTCCCATGTGCAGTGCTGGTATCGCTATATCGACGATGTCTTTGTAATCTGGCAGGGAACCGAGTCTGGCCTCCTCGATTTCATCGGTGGTTTAAACCAAAATTGTCGTAATATTAAACTGACCCACAGGGTGGCGGCGGGTGAGATTGATTTTTTGGATGTTAAGATCAAATTATGTGGGGATGGTGCAATTCAAACTGATGTATTTCGGAAGGACACGTCTGTCAATTCCTTACTACATGCATCATCTGCCCATGATATTTCAACCATTCGAGCCATTCCTGTGGGTCAGTTTTTGAGAATGAAGCGAATATGCTCCACTGATGGGATCTTTGAGGATCAGGCTCGGGACCTTGCCCAGCGATTCAGAGATCGTGGATATAGTATGAGAAACATTAAGTCGGGCTATTCTCGTGCCAGGAGGACCCCCCGCCAACAACTCCTTGATTCTAAACAGCGTGCCAATACATCTAGAGAACAACCACTGAGGTGCATCATGACTTATAATAATCAGTGGCATAGGATTAGAGAGATCATGGGTAAACACTGGTCTGTCTTACAAACAGACATGACATTAAAGGGAATTCTACCTGAAAGACCCCTTTTGAGTGCTAGAAGGGGCAGGAATTTGAAAGACTTTCTTGTGAGAAGTCATTATGTGGCTAAACCCACTAACCCTTTCGGTGCTAGGCCCCAGAGGTGGGGGTGTCACCCATGTGGCTCATGTGTGGCTTGCCAAAACATTGTTAGGGCAACCACCTTCAAGGCGGCTGATGGTAGTATGGAATACCACATTACAAATTATATCTCCTGCAGCACCACTTATGTGGTGTACTATGCTGTATGTGGATGTAACCTGATCTACGTGGGCCTCACCTCCAGGGAGCTTCGTACTAGAGTTAGGGAACATGTTAGGGATATAAGGGTGGCTAAGGAGACTTTGGATGTTACAACATTGAAGACTATCCCTCGGCACTTCAAGCAAGTCCATAATTGTGACCCACGGTCATTTAAAGTTAAGGGGATTGATCGAGTACACTTGGGGACTAGGGGTGGAGATTACAAGAAGATCTTAGCCCAACTTGAGTGCCGATGGATAGTCACTTTGGGTTCCATGACACCTCATGGACTCAATGAAAAGCTATCTTTTGCCCCCTTTCTTTAGTCTCATTATGTCCTTCTGCTGCCATATACACTTTCGTGTATAAATTGCTTTTGTTCTTGTTTTTAATTTTTGTTTTTATTCATCCTTCCTCAGTGTACAGTCAGTTTGAGCTATTGGATGCTCTATGCGGGGTTACTCTTGACCATATGTCCTTATCAAGCTTATCTGGAATGTTGGAGGAAATTGTGGATATTCAATTGCGTGGAACCTCATTTTCCTGCACGGAAGGATATGCTATCGCTATTTTTCCTTGCTCGTTATAAAAAATTTTGGAATTATATTTCAATGTTGTATTTCTTTGATTTTACAAATTATCTTAGTTTTGTAATCTTCTGTCCAGTTCTACAATACATTAAGTGAGATTTTTGATAGCAGGATATATTGCACCCCCTAGATACTATGATCTATGATTGACTGACTATTATGTTTAATCTTAAGTGGGCTGTGTCCTAGTTTAATGATGACATTACATTGAAAGAATAAGAGGGTGCTATAATCACTATCAGACATTATCTATACAGAAGATTCGCTTAGATATTTTTGTGTTTTCATTTTTCTATATTGCGCTTGTTCTGCGCTTTTATTTCCACCTGCCCTCTCTTCTGGCCAGTACTTAAAATGGCCGCTGCGTGGTTGCGCATGCGCGGCTGGTCCCGTGGTTAGTGGGCGTCTCTGAAGGCGTCAGCTCTGCCTGGGGCGGGACAATGACGTCAGGAGAGCTGTATCTCTCCCTGTCCCTCCCGCAGGCAATGACGGCCGGATGTGACGCGCCGCGATCGGGGCCCGCCTCTCATGCGCTCACTTCCTCCCGCAGTGATGCTAATTTCGGACACCTGGTCTTTAGTCATTTATACCCCGCACCTCTAGCAGTACCACACATGCCCCCCGATGAAGCCTAGCGCGAAACGTGCGTAGGGGCTTTGGGGCTGGACGCCACGCACATGCACTTTCTTTATGGGTAAGCATGATCATTTTTCTGCAAAATCCCCCATGCTTTTTTTGCACATAGCACTTTATTGTAAAGTATTTGCATGAATTCCCCATACCTTGTGCCATGCACTTTATTCCGACAGCAACACTAGATGTTTAAGTGTGAGACTTCTTTGCGTGGGTACTAGTTTTCATGCATTTTCTTGGGGCTTTGAAAACTCATTTTTTGTACTATTGCATTCACCATACATGTGCGGTGCATCCATCCCCTCCTTTTTGTAGTGTCATATCCGATATCTGATTATATAATTGCATCATGTAATGTACACTTTTTATGCACCTGTATTAACCCTCCGTCAGGCGCAATAGATCTGACAGGCACACAGTAATTAGTTTCACTTCTCTCTCCTTGCCCACTTATCAGAAAACCCCACCCCTCCTAGTTATCTCCTGACTCTACAGGCTCTGTGAAACCTGATATCACAGTGACTCAGCAGACCTTCTAGTGAGCAGATATCAACACTTTGGCTTCTCAGGCACATTGCGCCTGATTTCAACACAAATTGAAAGGTTAGTATTTTCTTTTTTTATTCATCACGATTGTGTATTTAGCTTGTTTTATGAAGGATTAATGCTAAGTTAGTGTACATAAGTACTGTTTTCTTAGACAAAAGGAGGGTGGCTTCTAAGGCACATTGCGCCCTAACACATACTCTTTCTCTCTTGCTTCAGATTTTCTGCTGCAATGGCCAGAAAACAGTATGATTCATCTAAACCCCTTCATTTAGAAGAAATGAAGATTTTTTTGTTAGAAGATGATGAGGAAGAACCAGCAGTAACTGAGGATTTAGAGGAATCTAGTGACATTTCATCTGAAGATGAGGTAGCAGAATGTAACACTGATTCTGGAACAGAGCAGGATGGTGATGACACTGATACAGAGGAAACAGACACAGATCTAGCTTATTATTTGGGCAAAGATAAAAATACAAAGTGGAACAAAAAGGCACCCAAGAACAAACAGCGCAGAGAATCCCACAATATTATTACACACCTTCCTGGAGTTATTGGAAGTGCTAGAAAAGCTAAAACTGCAGTGGAATGTTGGAGTAATCTAATTACAGATAGCATGTTGGAAACTATTGTTCGGTTCACTAACCAGTATATTGACACAATCAAAGAGCAATTCTCCAGAGAGAGGGACATCAAAAACACTGATGTGATTGAACTCAAGGCATTTATTGGCTTGTTATACCTAGCTGGTGCTTTCAGAGCAAATAGCCAAAGTTTGGAGGAGCTGTGGGGGACAGACGGTGATGGCATCGAAAAATTCAGCCTTGTGATGAATCTGAAACGATTCAAAGTCCTGATCCGTTGCCTCCGTTTCGATGATCTTCTGCTGCAATTGAAACCACTGAAGATGAGTAGAAAATAATTAAGTAACATCTAAGTGCAATATCCTTTAAGTTTTTTTCCATAATTTTATATTTAAGCAATAGTTAAGTAAAGATAACTGGAGCCTATTTGGCGGTACTACCGAAAAGTGGTACTTTTAGTTTTAATAAGTTTATGGTTAATAAATGTTTTTTTTTGCATCTGATTTGGTGTAATCTCTTTTAATACATTCCTATGAAGGTCACTGACTACTTCTATAGTCCTGAAATTGAAATATGTAGCTACTATAGGTGGTTTTCTGACCTGTGCTTGTCAGGCACATTGCGCATGAACTGAGGAGAATCTATATTGCGCCTGACGGAGGGTTAATAAAGAGCGAATACTTTCTGACATTAACCTATTATTGTTATTGACTCCATGGCGTCATACTCCGTCTTCTATGTAGGTCTATATATTTCTAAGGGAGTTGCCTGTTTGTTCATTCCATTTTGAACTTCCTTTTTTCTAGATAGGAAAAAGTACTATGTTCATTGCTATGTTGGACTATGTTAAAATGCTGCATAGTGAGTGGCCCCAGATAATGCAGCACTGTGTGTGGCACCAGATAATGCTGTACAGTGAGTGGCCCCAGATAATGCTGCACAGTGTGTGGCCCCAGATAATGCTGCACAGTGTGTGGCCCCAGATAATGCAGCACAGTGAGTGTCCCCAGATAATGCAGCACAGTGAGTGGCCCCAGATAATGAGGACAGTGAGTGGCCCCAGATAATGCTGCACAGTGAGTGTCCCCAGATAATGCTGCACAGTGAGTGGCCCCAGATAATGCAGCACAGTGAATGGCCCCAGATAATGAGGACAGTGAGTGGCCCCAGATAATGCTGCACAGTGAGTGTCCCCAGATAATGCTGCACAGTGAGTGGCCCCAGATAATGCCGCACAGTGAGTGTCCCCAGATAATGCTGCACAGTGAGTGTCCCCAGATAATGCTGCACAGTGAGTGGCCCCAGATAATGCTGCACAGTGAGTGGCCCCAGATAATGCAGCACAGTGAGTGGCCCCAGATAATGAGGACAGTGAGTGGCCCCAGACAATGCTGCACAGTGTGTGGCCCCAGATAATGCTGCACAGTGAGTGGCCCCAGATAATGCTGTACAGTGAGTGGCCCCAGATAATGCTGCACAGTGTGTGGCCCCAGATAATGCTGCACAGTGAGTGGCCCCAGATAATGCAGCACAGCGAGTGGCCCCAGATAATGCAGCACAGTGAGTGTCCCCAGATAATGCAGCACAGTGAGTGGCCCCAGATAATGAGGACAGTGAGTGGCCCCAGATAATGCAGCACTGTGTGTGGCACCAGATAATGCTGTACAGTGAGTGGCCCCAGATAATGCTGCACAGTGTGTGGCCCCAGATAATGCTGCACAGTGTGTGGCCCCAGATAATGCAGCACAGTGAGTGTCCCCAGATAATGCAGCACAGTGAGTGGCCCCAGATAATGAGGACAGTGAGTGGCCCCAGATAATGCTGCACAGTGAGTGTCCCCAGATAATGCTGCACAGTGAGTGGCCCCAGATAATGCAGCACAGTGAATGGCCCCAGATAATGAGGACAGTGAGTGGCCCCAGATAATGCTGCACAGTGAGTGTCCCCAGATAATGCTGCACAGTGAGTGGCCCCAGATAATGCAGCACAGTGAGTGGCCCCAGATAATGCAGCACAGTGAGTGGCCCCAGATAATGAGGACAGTGAGTGGCCCCAGACAATGCTGCACAGTGTGTGGCCCCAGATAATGCTGCACAGTGAGTGGCCCCAGATAATGCTGTACAGTGAGTGGCCCCAGATAATGCTGCAGAGTGTGTGGCCCCAGATAATGCTGCACAGTGAGTGGCCCCAGATAATGCAGCACAGTGAGTGGCCCCAGATAATGCAGCACAGTGAGTGTCCCCAGATAATGCAGCACAGTGAGTGGCCCCAGATAATGAGGACAGTGAGTTGCCCCAGATAATGCTGCACAGTGTGTGGCACCAGATAATGCTGTACAGTGAGTGGCCCCAGATAATGCTGCACAGTGTGTGGCCCCAGATAATGCTGCACAGTGTGTGGCCCCAGATAATGCAGCACAGTGAGTGTCCCCAGATAATGCAGCACAGTGAGTGGCCCCAGATAATGCTGCACAGTGAGTGTCCCCAGATAATGCAGCACAGTGAGTGGCCCCAGATAATGCTGCACAGTGAGTGGCCCCAGATAATGCTGCACAGTGTGTGGCCCCAGATAATGCAGCACAGTGAGTGGCCCCAGATAATACTGCACAGTGAGTGGCCCCAGATAATGCTGCACAGTGAGTGTCCCCAGATAATGCTGCACAGTGAGTGGCCCCAGATAATGCAGCACAGTGAATGGCCCCAGATAATGAGGACAGTGAGTGGCCCCAGATAATGCTGCACAGTGAGTGTCCCCAGATAATGCTGCACAGTGAGTGGCCCCAGATAATGCAGCACAGTGAGTGGCCCCAGATAATGCAGCACAGTGAGTGGCCCCAGATAATGAGGACAGTGAGTGGCCCCAGACAATGCTGCACAGTGTGTGGCCCCAGATAATGCTGCACAGTGAGTGGCCCCAGATAATGCTGTACAGTGAGTGGCCACAGATAATGCTGCAGAGTGTGTGGCCCCAGATAATGCTGCACAGTGAGTGGCCCCAGATAATGCAGCACAGTGAGTGGCCCCAGATAATGCAGCACAGTGAGTGTCCCCAGATAATGCAGCACAGTGAGTGGCCCCAGATAATGAGGACAGTGAGTTGCCCCAGATAATGCTGCACAGTGAGTGTCCCCAGATAATGCTGCACAGTGAGTGGCCCCAGATAATGCAGCACAGTGAGTGGCCCCAGATAATGCAGCACAGTGAGTGGCCCCAGATAATGAGGACAGTGAGTGGCCCCAGACAATGCTGCACAGTGAGTGGCCCCAGATAAAGCTGCACAGTGAGTGGCCCCAGATAATGCAGCACAGTGAGTGTCCCCAGATAATACTGCACAGTGAGTGGCCCCAGATAATGAGGACAGTGAGTGGCCCCAGATAATGCAGCACAGTGAGTGGCCCCAGATAATGAGGACAGTGAGTGGCCCCAGATAATGAGGACAGTGAGTGTCCCCAGATAATGCTGCACAGTGAGTGGCCCCAGATAATGCAGCACAGTGAGTGGCCCCAGATAATGAGGACAGTGAGTGGCCCCAGATAATGAGGACAGTGAGTGGCCCCAGACAATGCTGCACAGTGAGTGGCCCCAGATAATGCTGTACAGTGAGTGGCCCCAGAAAATGCTGCATAGTGAGTGGCCCCAGATAATGAGGACAGTGAGTGGCCCCAGATAATGCAGCACAGTGAGTGGCCCCAGATAATGCTGTACAGTGAGTGGCCCCAGAAAATGCTGCATAGTGAGTGGCCCCAGATAATGAGGACAGTGAGTGGCCCCAGATAATGCAGCACTGTGTGTGGCACCAGATAATGCTGCACAGTGAGTGGCCCCAGATAATGCTGCACAGTGAGTGGCCCCAGATAATGCGGCACAGTGAGTGGCCCCAGAAAATGCTGCATAGTGAGTGGCCCCAGATAATGAGGACAGTGAGTGGCCCCAGATAATGCTGCACAGTGTGTGGGCCCAGATAATGAGGACAGTGAGTGGCCCCAGATAATGCTGCACAGTGTGTGGGCCCAGATAATGAGGACAGTGAGTGGCCCCAGATAATGCAGCACAGTGAGTGGCCCCAGATAATACTGCACAGTGAGTGGCCCCAGATAATGAGGACAGTGAGTGGCCCCATCATGTTGCTGCTGCTACCACTGCCTCCGTTACAAAAACAAAACAAAAAAAAAAACTGTATACTCACCTCCTGCTGCTCAACAGCATTGTCGACTCTGGAACGGAGACAGGTCAATATGCCCTCCTCCCCCCCGGTTCATAGTCACCCCGTCCTAGCACTTGTCTCTGCAGCGCAGTCCCTGCTTGGCTTGCTCCTTTAAACTCATGAATATGCGCATAGTCATGAGTTTAATGAGCGGTGCCATGTGACCGCTGAGGCAGGAAAAGCACAGCAGTGCCGAGGACATGGAACAAGCAGGGGGGCTGCAGAGGGTGAGTATGATCTCTGACACCCCCACTCCCCCTCCCCCGCTGACCCCCGTTATATGACTCGTGTATAAGCCGAGAGGGGGACTTTCAGCCCAAAAATATGGACTGAAATCTCGGCTTATACACGAGTATATACAGTAAATGAGTCATTTGGATATCAATTGTAAATTTATCTTTGGAAACAGATGCATGAGACTTGGATCCCTGTCAATCCACGAGTTATATATACAGATATTTATTTCACTTGTATATGTAGGCAAATGTTCATTTTATTATTTATTTGTATATTTTTTTCTTATAGATTTCCTTTCATTATTTATTATTTTTTATTATTTTTATTTATTTATTATTCATTATTTTTTATTTTTTTCATTATTTATTAATTTTTTATTTTTCATTTATTTTTTATTTTTTGTTGTTATTATATAATAGTTTTCTGATTATATTTATATTCAATTAATTTTTCCTTCGTTTTTCTTTTCTTGCTTTTCTTTTTATATTTTTTGTATATTTAACAAATAATTATAATTTTGTATTAATATATTTGTATACACTATATCTATTGCCTATTTATATACAATATTTATGATGAAGTATTATTTATGTTGTATGATTTATGATGAATTATTAGTTAATATATGTCAATGTATATATACTTATTTTAGATCTTTTATACATAGAATTGCTAATATATAGTAAGATCTCTATATATCACCCATTAATTTTCTGGTATGCATATACAGATTTGGGTTGATAAATTTATTCATTTTAATATATTTATTATGATGGATTGTTTTATATATTATGATATATATACAGTATATATATTTTCTTGCACTTCACACTGTTGCACTTTTTTGCATTATTTATGAATATTACTTATCACTGCAATATTGACTATTATTATTTGTATCTTAATAAAAGATCACTCACTGTTCTTTGTTTTCACTTTATTTGTAACTTTATATATGGTGTTCTTATAATCCTATTTTTCACTTAGCACGTTTTTATTCATGGTATGTAATTTTCTTCTGGTCCCATATTAATGTGGCCAGGTTGTGTGTGTGAACACTATCTATGGCTGCATTTAGATATTAACTGCAGCGATACAGTTTTATTATTTCACATGCACGTTTCCATCATGGTGTTTAATTTTCTGTTTGTCCCATACTATCTATGGCTATGTTCACATATCAACTGCATCGTGTGGGAACAACATTTATGGCTGCGTTCACATATCAACTGCAGCGGCATACATCATGACTGGACATGTGCGCATGCACGGTGTGTGCTCCCGGAGACATGGCAGTGGGCGTCTCTATGTGTATGATGCGCGGGGTATTTTTCCTGACGCGTCTGATCACATGGCGCCACTCGGCTTCATGGTCTTCCCGGTTGTCTCCACTGCGCATACGCCGCCCTTTGTCCGATCATTATTTTCCACCTATTGTATCTCTATTTAAACTGGGCTATTTTGGAAGTACGTCACACCCCTGATGAAGGACGCTGGTTCCGAAACGCGCGTCGGGGAGTGCCTGGCACTACCATATTTGGACTGTCACTATACCACTGATAGATAATATATATTTATATTAATATTGGCGCACAGGTTGTTTCTCTATCACATTCACTAGTGGGGTTAGATGATCATCCTCAGTGGAGCTACACATTTATGCACTTTTGTGTTTTTCTAATTTATAAGATATTGGCACTTTTTCATAACTTATTGCATATAGTTGCACTTATTTATCTATATATATTAAAACAGTCTTTCACACTAACAATATTAAGATTATATTATTTATTTTATTTTAAAAAAAAAAATTTGTGATAGATTGAGACATTGAAACCATTGCACTGCTCACAATATTTTATTTATATTTTTATAAATTACACTATATATTACACAATGGAAAAATGTGATCAAGAAATACTGAAAGTACATAGCCAAAAACAATGAGCTATATCTCCAAGTGGCCCACAAAGAGGTACACAATAGAGATAGCGAAATGATTCTTATGACCTCACGCAATGATTAACAAGTGTCAAAACCGGTGCTGATAATAGGTAACCATGCCCTAAATCTTAGGGTCCAATAGATATAAACACATTAAGCATCCAGTAAAAACACCACATGGTGGTTACTTATCATAAGAAGATGCCTCGACGCGTTTCCCCGGTGTATCGGTTCATCAGGAGGCCTGAATATTTAGTACCACAGATATGAGATGAAATTTATGATGCCCCAGATACCATGATGAAAAGGCATACATTTCAGCACCGGTTTTGACACTTGTTAATCATAGCGTGAGGTCATAAGAATCATTTCGCTATCTCTATTGTGTACCTCTTTGTGGGCCACTTGGAGATATAGCTCATTGTTTTTGGCTATGTACTTTCAGTATTTCTTGATCACATTTTTCCATTGTGTAACGTGGTTTATGTATGTTGGGGTGTCATGTGCTATTTAGCATTTATAGGTTGTTTAACCTTTTGTATACTAGTTCTCCACATGCCTAAAATATTTTTTATTATTCTTTCCCTATAAAAAGGCATTGTGTGTTTACCTTCCTTCCTCTTCCTTCATTCCCTTCCTATCAATTATTGTTTTCCCACCTTTTTATTTAGGGTGAGGTAGGGGAGATAGGGATAGTCTACGTTGAGTGGGGGCGCCAAAAAATCGTCCTTTTTAGGGTGCCAACCTCCATGGTAAGGAAGGTGTACAGATAGGTCATCGTAGTCCTTTTGTAGGGCTTTTATTTGGTCTTATATTGTTAATCAGTGTGGATTTTTGTCCCTTTTTTCACGGGAGCAGGTGTTTTTTATAAAATTTATCATTAAGAGTAAAGTTTTAAAGGGAATACATGTTCACAATACTATGCTTTATATTCCTTGATTATTCAACAGTTTGATATGCTTTATAGGTGGGGAATGAACATGAAATACATGTAGATTGTGTTGACGCGCTGCTGGATTCACAGGGGGTTTTGCCCAGGGGGTTCTGCAGGACATACAGAGGATGCAGACCAGCCGTAAGGCCGAGTAGACGCAGCAACTCGAAGTGTGAGCGGGACCGAAGCATAGCTGGGAGCGCGCTGTCAGGAGAAATGATTGAGGCGGAGCCAGCAGGTAATCGGGAGGACGGAAGCCGGTCGAGGCTGTGGTACAGAGAGGGAGAAAACAGGACGCTGTCAGAGCTGAGACAGAGCATCAAACGCCAGATGGGAGCGTGGGATCTGGAGGACAAGATGCAAGCATAGTCAGAGGTGAGCCAGGGGTCAGAAGACAAACGGGAGCGTAAAACCGGAGGAAAAGACCGAAGCATAGTCAGGGGCGAGACGAGGGGTCAGGAAACCAGAGAGGACTGAACGATACCAAAACGGAAGATGGAAGCACAAGTCAGGGAACAAACAGAGTCATACACAGTAATGA